>NC_073641.1:57015000-57640000 GCF_029407905.1 Bubalus kerabau | reverse complement strand
TCTGAGAAGTCAAGCGTTGAGTGGGAAGGGACAGATGGAGGTGATGATGGTGGCCCTGGGGGTTATCATCAGAACTTTAACTTTTCTCTGGGTCATGTTGAGGTCCATGGGGTAGTTTAAGCAGAGGAGTAAACATGCTTTATTGTCTGGCTTATTTTTAAAAAAGATCATTCTGGTAGATGCCTTGAGAGAAACCAGTGGATGGCATGGGTGGGCACAGGGGAACCTAGTTCTGAGGGTTTTGTAAATGGGGCATATGTTCAATGAGCAGAGGACCTGTGGGATCAGGTTTTATATTCTAGTTGAGACTTTTCCTTCCATCAACTGTTGAGGCATCTTGGGACAATCACTTAGTGTTTCACTAGAAAGGGAAATGGGACCAAGTAGTTAGTATGCATTTGAGCCAGTTTCCTGTCACTCTCTATGATTGGTAGCCTACTAGGACCCTGAGTTTGGTTTTCTTTTCATGTCCTAATTCCAGAGCGTGTGCCTCTGCTCACCCCACCTCTATCCTTTTTATTTTTTGAATGTGGACCATTTTAAAAGTTTTTATTGAATTTTTTTTACAATATTGCTTCTGTTTTATGTTTTGGTTTTTTGGCTGAGAGGCACGTGGGATCCTAGATCCCCGAACAGGGATCGAACCCATACTCTTGGCATTGGAAGGCGAAGTCTTAATCAGTGGACAGCCAGGGAAGTCCCCTGCCTCTGTCCTTACAGTCTCTTTACTATCCGTTCTCCTTTCCTGACTTTCCTCAGCACATGCAGAAGACCGGAGGCAAGGGACAACAGTTTTGCTGGGTCTTGAGCTGTTCTGGAATTGTAGGTTGTAATACACAACCTATGTCTTTCATTAAAGAAATCAAAACTTAGTGTTGCTGCTGTTGTTGTTGTTCAGTTGCTCAGTTGTGTCTGACTTTGTGACCCCATGGACTGCAGCACGCCAGATTTCCCTGTCTTTCACTATCTCCCTGAGTTTGCTCAAAATCATATCCATTGAGTTGATGATGCCATCCAACCATCTCATCGCCTTCTCCTCCTACCCTCAATCTTTCCCAGCATCAGGGTCTTTTCCAATGAGTCCACACTTCACATCAGATGGCCAAAGTATTGGAGCTTCAGCTTCAGCATCAGTCCTTCCAATGAATATTTAGGGTTGATTTCCTTTAGAATTGACTGTCTAAGGGACTCTCAGGACTCTTCTCCAGCACCATAGTTCGAAAGCATCTATTCTTCTTGTAGAGATATTTTAAAAGTTTAAAATAAAAAAAGTCAACTTGAACAGCCTACCTAATCAGTGAACTATTTAATATTACAAAATTTATGATATACTGTATTAGTAGGCGATAGACCACAGTGTCAGCAGGTCTGGGACTGAGGTAGGCTATGTGCATACACATATCAGGTCTGTTTTGGTTTCATTTCATTTTAGCTATTTGCTTTGGTGTCTGCAAAACCCTGTGTGCACATTTTTATGAGCCTGGACAATTTACTGCCAAGCTTACTTGAATTCTAAAATGTTTCCAGTTTCTGAAAACCACAAATTATTTACCAAATAGGCAAGGAAATAGAGGTCATGAGTTCATTTCTTACATAATTTTAAACTTCCTTTCTGAGTCCTGACATCTTCCAGCAGGCAGAGTGATGTGTTTTTAAGCAGATTCAATAAGGGAGAGGAAAGAATGGGAAGTGATGAAAGTTGTTAACTGCTGTACTGCTCTATTTGTTTCTCTTGATGCTAAATGCCAAGAATCCAAGTTAGAATAGTGGAAGGGACATATAAAATAGCCCCCCCCTTTCCAATTTTATTTTGTTCAGAAAGAGTTAAGCAGAAAAAGCTGAAAAAACTTTTGGGATGTAAAATTATTAGTACTCTTTAAAATATTCATTTATTTATTTGGCTGCATCACGCCTTAGTTGCTGCAAGAGGGATTTTCATTGCATCATGTGGACCTTCTGTTGTGGTGCAAGGGCTCTCTAGTTGTGGTGTGCAGGCTCTGGAATGCACGGGCTCAGTAGCTGTGGCATGAGCTTAATTGCCTTGAGGTGTGTGGGATCTAAATTCCCAGAACCAGGGATTCAACCCACGCCCCCTGCAGTGCAAGATGGACTCTTAACCACTGGGCCACCAGGGAAGTCCTGGGATGTAAAATTATTTAAGATAAAAAGACAAATGTTCCCCCCAAACAATAGGCTAACAATCATTAAAATGAAATTGAAGAGCAGTATAGAAAGTAAATCTTTCAAGCATCAGTTGCTTTCAGTTTCTTCCAAGCTATTTCAAGCGTGACTATACAGAGCTCCTTGTGTGCTTGTGCTCGGTTGTGTCCCACTCTGTGACCCCGGGGACTGTAGCCTGCCAGGCTCCTCTGTCCACGGGGTTTTTCAGGCAAGAGTACTGGAGCGGGTTGCCATTTCCTTCTCCAAGGAGTCTTCCCGACCCAGGGATAGAACCCGAGTCTCCTGTGTCTCCTGCATTGGCCAGCAGATTCTGTATGACTGAACCACCCATGCATAAGTAGCAAATACATTCAGCAGGAAAAAGAGTAATGATGAAAGAGTGATTCTATGAAATATAAGAGGAATAACTAATAACCTTAGGTCAAATGAGCAGGATTAAAAAGGAGGGACTGATAACTCCTGGGTGTCTAGTTTGGAAAGAAAATGGACTCAGTTGAATGAAGATACATATACTTGGTTTGAACGTTGAGAATTTCTTTATTTATGATAGATGGTACATGGGTCCATCCACAGGAACTAAGACAAAATGTCACTCTTCTGATTTTGAGAACCTTTCTCTTCCAAATTTTTATCTGTTTTTTTTTTTTTTTTTCCTCTCAGGGGGAAAGGGAATGAGAGGGACTCAGGGATGATCGACATTTACCTTGGAGATTTCCATGTTTTTGGGGAAATAGCTTATAGACTGAGAGCAGAGACCTCTCCCAGGGATTCTACAAGTTGTGAATTGAGTGCCAGGAACTGAGAGACCAGATGTCTTCATGACACCAGCAGGATATAATTTAACCAAGGGATAGGACCCAGAAGGAAATTCAGTGACTGATACTGGGAAGCAAGATCCCAACTGAGCTTAGTTACAATTTCAGATGCCAAGAGTGCTCCAGAAAGCACTGAACCAAGGATATTATGAGTTTTAAAATTTCTTTATGTTTATGATTTTAATTATCCCTGTTTCCCAAAGTGATCAGCAGAAACAATTTAGGAGGAAATGGATGTATCTGCTGGAAGGGAAGAGGACATTCTGGAGACTATATACCATTTCACAGCCAAGCTTGTGGTTAGGAAGTGGATGATGATGGAGTATAAAGAAGGGAGAGGGGCTGGCAGTTTCTAAATGAAAGAGAGGAGAACAGGCTTGGTCCAGGAAAAAAAAGATTCAGTGGGAATCCAGGCTGATCCCATTGGGATCTACAAATGCCATACAAAATTGAGAAATCAACAGCTAAGAATAAATGTTTATCTCTAAATAGAAAAATGGACCTAAAGATGTTGCACTGTCTGAAATGATTTACATAATAGAGGTTCAGGTGATGAATACATTCATTTTCATATACACATATGATCTATGTAAAGCTCATTTCGCATCCATGATGATCTCTGTAAATACTTTAATAATTCCAGGCACCTATTAAGAGCTCAATGAATGCTGATTCTTTACCTCTGAATCCACCTACAATTTGTGCCTGATTGTCTATTATTCTGGAATTGTGAATAATTTTTAACCAAGCTCTCTTAAAGTGTAAATGTGCTTTCTGAAGCTGATGCTTGAAGTACAAGTTGAGACTCTGTATTCTTAACTCTACATCTTTGGAATTACTTTCTGAATGTTCCAATATACTCATGTTAGTCAGGGATGGAGACTTTTTTTGGCCATGCGGTGTGGCATGTGAAATCTTAATTCTCTGACCAGGGATTGAACCTATGTTCCCTTTAGTGGAAATGTGGAGTCTTAACTACTGGACTACCAGAGAAGTCTGAAGACTTTTCTTGTAAATGGTCTTTTTTATCTTTATCATAGGGAAACGTCAAACAAATGGTTTCTATTATTTGTGTGTGTGTGTGTTCAACTCCTCAGTTGTGTCCGATTCTCTGTGACTCCATGGACTGCAGCCGGCCAGCTTCCTCTATCCATGGAATTTTCCAGACAAGAATACTTGAGCAGGTCTATTATTTTTGAAAAGCAGCTAAAATCTTCAGACAGTAAACACAATTTATGCATCTTTCATTTGCTCTTGTTTTAAAATTATGGAAGTTAATTTCCCTTTTAAAATTAACAGATCAAAAAATAATTTGCAGCACACTTCATTAAAATAAGGTCTGTGGCACAGTGGCCATCCAGCTTATTGGAATCAGGGAGAATTTATTATCTTCAGCAGTTTGATTGTGATGTGCCTAGTTATGGCTTTCTTTATATTTATTTTGTTTGGGGTTAGCTGAGATTCTTGACGGAGAAGGCAAGGCAACCCACTCCAGTACTCTTGCCCGGAAAATCCCATGGACGGAGGAGCCTGGTAGGCTGTAGTCCATGGGGTCACTACGAGTCGGACACGACTGAGTGGCTCCACTTTCACTTTCATGCATTGGAGAAGGAAATGGCAACCCACTCCAGTGTTCTTGCTTGGAGAATCCCAGGGACAGCAGAGCCTGGTGGGCTGCCATCTATGTGGTCGCACAGAGTCGGACACGACTGAAGTGACTTAGCAGCAGAGATTCTTGAATGTGAGGGTTCTTCTCTTTAAGAACTCTGGAAAATTCTTGACCATGTTTTCTTCATACATATTGCTTTTCCTGCTTTATTCTCTCTTTATTCTTCTTCAGTGACCAACAATAAGCAAGTATGGTTTTGCACTATGACCTACATATGACCCTTATGTGTATTTTTTGTTTTGTCTGTGCTTTAACCGAGTGTTTTATACTGCTCTGTCTTTGGAATCATTTAATAAACCTCCTGCTGTGCTGTTGAATTCATCCAATGAGGTCTTACTTTCAGATACTGTCTTTTTCAATCTTAAAATGATGATATTTTTATGGATTCTAATTCTTTGATGGAATTCCACAGTCTTTCATCACTTTGGCCATCTTTTCTTCCAATTTCTTTGTATATTAACGATTGTATTAAAGTCTTTGGATGCTTACTACAGTATCTATTTTTTTTTTATTTGCGTTTGCTTATGTTGTCTGTTCCCCTTGGTTATTGGTTGTATTTTCCTGTCTCTTTTCAAGTTTGTTAGTGATTAGCAGATACTAAAACCAAACACAAGTGTCGAAGCTTTGTATGATGCTACTTCTGGCAGACAAAGTTGGGAGCTAATCCCCTCAACCCACAGGGACTAAGCTGGGTCAGTGATGCGAGTTTTCGTAAGACTCATTCCACTTCCAGTTCTCCTTTCCCCCTTAAGCCCATCTCTCTTGCACTTTTGGTTGAGAGCGCTGAGAGACTGTAGAGAACTCTAGCATCTTGCTACACACTACTTCCAAATTTGTTCCCTGTTGTGGGGAGACTTGTCATGGATCTGAGCCAGGCCCCTTTTCTCAAGTGAGACTTTTTCTCCTAGTTATTATGGGAATACTGGAGAGTTAGTCTACCTTACAGAAGCTTTGTAACCTTATGCTCAGCTCCAGAATTCAGCAAATGTACTATGGGCAAAACTGGCCAGGTACTTAGGGATATTTTAGTTTCTGAATCACGGTGGTCCCTAATTTGCATGCCCAAATCTTTACTGGTCTCTTTTTGTCATCCTACAGTTCTGCATGCCAAGTTCTGGTCTTCAGACTGTAGTCAGAATTGCTAAATGACTCAAGGAAAAAAGCAACCTGTGAAAGACAGCTCACCCTGGAAAAGCTCTTTGCTCTGCAGAATTTTTGTTTACTTAACTCCATTTCCACAGTCTGCTGTCTTTAAAGATGACTTTTTGAAAACAGTCTATATATTTCAGTTGGTATAGCAAGAATGTGTTTTGCTGCAGCCAACTGCAGGCTTCCCAGGTGGCGCTAGTGATAAAGAACCTGCCTGCCAATGCAGGAGACATAAGAGATGTGGGTTTGATCCCTGGGTTGGGAAGATTCCCTGGAGGAGGGCTTGGCAACCCACTCAATATTCTTGCTCGGAGAATCCCAGGGACAGAGGAGCCCGGTGGGCTACAATCCATAAGGTTGTGCAGAGTTGGACACAACTGAAATGACTTAGCATGCACGCACAACTGCATTCTGAGTCTGGAAGTCCTCTTGGCATCAACTTGTAACAATCTGGGGCAGCTATTTTGCTCTCATGTTATAGACTGTAAGAAGATCTTCATACGCTTTTCTAGGAGCTTCAGGTGAGACTATAACAACAAAAAAAAGTGTGAATGTATGTGACAGAGTTTAAAAATTAAATTTTATGCTAGAAGTTCACACAGAAGTCTATTTTCTGGCAATATACACTTCTGTAATCCAATAGCCACATTTATCATTCATTTTCCTTAAAATATGGAAAATATTTAAGGTGAATACTGTATTTGTTAAGGAAATACTGTTTAATACTTGAGTCTTGCAGGTAATAGTGGGACCTTAAAGGTCTTGGCATGAGACCTACTTACATAAATGTTTGACTCTCATTTTTTTTTTTTTTTTTCCTGTATCGAGTAGAGGGAGAACAGGGAGGACTGAGAGATATTTGGCTGTCCACGGAGCCTGTCCTGTAAGCTTCAGTTCAAGCATATGAGTGTGCTCAATCTTGTCTGACTCTTTGCAGTCCCATGGACTGTAGCCGGCCAGGCTCCTCTGTCCATGGAATTTTCCAGGCAAGAATACTGGAATCAGTTGCCATTTCCTTCTCCAATAAGAGCTATCAATCTGGATGTGAATGCAGGAAGGTTTTGGGTCTGGGGAATGTCCACTGAGTCAGCAGACCAGTGTCTAAGGAAGTGGCTGGTCTTAGCTATGATGGCTGTGTTTATTACTTCAGTAGGCACTTTGGCACATCCTAAAGAAACATTCTTTTTGGAATTGAACTTCTGGAATCTTTTACTGAGCCACTCTGGCTTTCTTTCTGGTTTCTCTACCACCATGATATTCCAGCTCTGTTCTCTATGTAAATTTCCCCAGGCACATGGTTGCACCGTGACATTTTAAAACACTTACCAGATTTTATTTTATTTAATCCTTGCAATAAACTTATGTGGAGAGGCCTGGCTAAGTTCTACTTTATAGACAAGGAAATCATAACTTGAGAAATTAGGCACAATCAGTAACAGCAGAGATAAGATTTCAAATCAGGTCATTTTACTTCTTATTTATTTATTTTTTCTTTCTTCTATATCATTGTGTGAATTGATCTCAGTTCTGAGATGACAGATGGCACAAGAGCAACACAGTTCTTTACATCTGGTATATAGTTGAAAAGTGACGATTCTGCACAAATAAATATGAAGGGAATTTTTACCCTCTCTGATAACTTCCTTCCCAAGACCTGGCACTCTCCAAGCTTAGAAAATAGAAAGGGGGTTTATATAACTTAGCTCAAAGCAGAGACATTTATAGACTCACAGTGTCACGTAGCATGAGGTGAACATCGTTGAACGTCTGGAAGTTCTGATGGTCTCGGAGATGGCTTGACCTTGAATTGCATTAATGAGGTGTGAATTTTTCCTGTCTCTCCTTCAATTTCAGCTTCACTTGTGGACCGGATAACTTTTCTTCCTGCCTTGGTCCATATAGAGGCAACAATGTCTGGATATCTAGGCTGAGGAAAGGATAAGAGGAACTCAGAGCAGTGAAAATTCTTTCTGGCCTGATAAACCAAAAGAAAGACAATTAAGTGGGGGAGTTGAGAAGTGAGTGAAGAACTTCTAAGCTCACTGAGGAAAAGAATCATCTGCAAAGGGAACTCACTGGACACAATGCTGTCATTTGGTAATTTTGTCTTAAAAAATTATAAAAATATTACCAGTTTTTATGATTTGATCCAATATTTTATAACTGCTTTTGCATTCTGCAATGATATTTTTTTACAATGTAAAAATGTACACATACAGAGTTTAAAAACACAATGCCCAGTTCCTGATATATATAAATACTTCCATCAGTAAATTTTTAGTCATGTCTCTATCTTCACTTGACAATGTGATATAAGCCAGAAGCTTGCTGCTGTGTGAAGATTACCCTGGGTGCCGCAGCTATAATGCAGATGTCATTATGGAGATTGCAATGATGAATTAAATAACACTAGGGTTTTGCCATACATAGAGCTTCCACTGGGCCAGCTCACATATTTCCTCATTCCACTTTCACTCTTTTCCTTATTTCTAACAACTGAAGTTCCTTTCTCTTTTGGGAGCACAGTTATTATTTTTAAAAAAATACATGTACTTAAGTTTTAAACATGTCTTCTAGCAAAGGTGCTCTTTATTGGAAAAGCTTCCATGTTGTTGGAAGGAGGGGACATGCCAATTTGAAGTGAATAAAGTAGAGAAATTTCATAGATTAAAGATAAGCAATGCAATGGCTTTCCCATAGGTAAGCTTTTCAAAATGTTTGTGTAGAAAGGAAAGAAAAGAATGAAATGCAAATAAGTTATTTTAAACTATTATTTTCAGGACTAAAGAAGAAGTCTTTAAAAAACATCATAAGCTGTTTGTCGGTGTTTTTAGTGGAAGTAATTTAGAGATGATTGGATATTGTTATTTTTAATTTGATTTTTTAGAACAAGAGTTTACCAAAATAGAAAGCTTTGTCTTTTCTTTTGCCCACAACTTTAAAAAGTAAACTGTGAGTCTTGGGTCAGCATCATTTTTCCTTTTTAGGCTCTTTTGCTTGTGAATCCATCCACCATCAAATTACATTGTGTCCTTCCTCTTTTGCCTACCTGTGGCTGAGCGTTTTATAAATAAATCCAAATCCCTGTCTTCCTTTTGCCTGTTGCTCTGAGTAAACAGTAGGAAATCAGATGCCTGGGCCCAGTGATGTGATTTTATACAAGTGGATCTTGTTAGAACATTTCTTTATGCTTAGGATATCAGGAGATTTATTTGTAACTTTCCTCGCCAAGAGAACAATGGTGGTATTTACTGTTTCTACCGTCTGTTGGTCTGTTGTCATTTCAAAGAATTTATCTGAATCTTGCCAAAATGACTGAATTAAGAAATGCTTAATTGACTGATCAAAAGAAAACAACTTGTTTAAATCATTCAGCTGTCTGGCCTGCACCAGTCCATACTTTCTATAATTATGCATTTTTTATTTGTTTTGTTCAATTTCTTGGCAATGCATAGACCCAGCTATTTTTTAATTTCTTTGCTAATTATATGATCCTTTGAACTCCAGTTAATCTATCTGTAAACTTAGATAAAAATTTATCATGTCTTCTTTAAAAAAAAAACAAAACACTCTATGTAAACAGAGGGTACTTCAAGACCACTTGAGAAGTGGGGCAGAGATCTCAAAGTAACAGGCTCAACTGCCTCTAGAGAGACTGGATCCAACAATTTGTAGGGCTTCTGAGTAGGACACACAGCTTTGGAAGCAAAGCTGAAATGCTCAGGGCAGTCGTCATGCAGCAGAGCATCTTGCATGTCATTTTCTGCCCCTCTCTTACTTCTTCCTGGGCCCACCCCATGCAGTTCTCAGCCTCACCTCTAAATAAGTGTTGAAGACACCTTTTCATTGCTCTGTGTGTGTGTGTTAGTCACTCAGTTGTATCCGACTCTGTGCGACCCTAGGGAAGGTAGTCTGCCAGGCTCCTCTGTCCATGGAATTCTCCAGCCAAGAATACTGGAATGGGTAGCCATTCCCTTTTCCATGGGATCTTCCCAACCCAGGGGATGAACCTGGGTCTCCTGCACTGCAGGCGGATTCTTTACCGTCTGAGCCACCAGGGGAGCCCTGTTCACAGTCGAGGTATGCCAAAGTACACAGCTACTCAGGTTGTTCACATGTCTTGGCTTAGGCTTGGTCTCAGTTCTAGCCAACCTTGGTGTTAGTTATAGAAGGAAAGCTCCTTGGAAGGAAAGCTTCCTAGACAGTGTATTAAAAAGCAGAGACATCACGTTGCCAATAAAGGTCCATAAAGTCAAAGTTGTGGTTTTTCCAGGAGTCATGTACTGATGTGACTCTGCATCAGGTGGCCAGTTGAAGGAGTAATGCTGAATGAAGCTCATTGATATTGTGATTTCTGTCATTTAGTTCTCCATGTGTCTTGGTGTTAATTTTTTTTTTTTTTTTTTTGGTTGCAAAATACTTTGGAACAATCCTTCTTTCCTCCTCTTTCCTCTTTCTCTTCTTTCAGAATTAGATGAGTTAGATGATGATAACTATTAAAAATGCCATGAACGTATTTGTAGTCTTTTACCTGACATGGGGTCGACTTCCTTGGGGAATCAAGGATTGGGTTAGAGATATAGTTGGAAGAGTGCGGAAGCAAGATTCCTCCATTTTCCCAGTCTAGAGAAATTATGCTGCAGTCGCATACCCTGAATGAAAAAGAAGTTTTTGCATTTCTATCATCTTTGAGATCTGACTACTAATGTAGTCATCTTTAAAGAATTCTGCTATTTACAATAAAACTATAATCTCCCTCCTCTCTCTTGTGTTACACAGCTTCTGATTGCAAGTTTCTTCTTGGCATCTTTGAATTGTGCAGGGACAATTGCACTTTCCTTCTGCCCCATATATGCTTTATTCCTGACGATTCTCTTTACACTTTCTGCTACAGAAATGCTGAGCCTCTTGGTAGGGCACTTCTCTCAGTCAGTGAACATTTAGTAAAGAATGAAGACCTTCTAGCCTACAGATCAGAAAGATGCTCTTTATAAAGCCACTGTATTTTTCAAAAAGCAGCTACAATTAGCTTTGGTGTTTGGCAGCAAAAAATGTCCCCAAGTGATTTAACATTGCTTACATTATATAGATAATCATTTACTGAAAGAAGACTTTGTGTAAGAGTGTGTGTTTGTTACTTCATACATACTGCTTGAGTACCTTCTGTGATGCCAGGTATGATGCTAGTTGACATACAATTGAGAATAAGGCAACCTTGTTTCCTTCCCTCAACCAAGGATAAAATAGAATAAAATAGGCTTCACATTTTTCAAATCTATAGTGATATGATTACCATATGATACTTACTGTATTTGATGAAAAGCAATAGAAAGTACATAGAACTTATAGTTTAACAGGGGAACTTTAGCTTAGGAATTAAGATACTTTTTTCTAAGAAAGTCAAGATGAGAGCTTAAGGATTGATAGGAACAGAAGAGATGAAATATGAAGCTGGGAGCTGGGAGGAGAAGTGAAGGAGAGGTGAGGTGTATCATGAAGGTTGATAATGGAGAGAAAGGTCTTGATGCAGGGAGAATTGTTACCCTGAGGGGCAACAACAAGGCAACCAGAAAAAGAAGAGGTTAAGGGTGGTATGTGTGTGATGGTGTATGTATATATGTGTGCATGTGTTATTGTGGAAGTATCTCAAGTGTAGTTTCTGTTGTGTTGCTGTTCAGTCTCTAGGCCACGTCCACCTATTTGTGACCCCACTGACTGCTGCACGCTAGGCTTCTCTGCCCTTCAGTATCTCCCAGAGTTTGCTCAAATATATGTTCATTGAGTTGGTAATGCTATCTCTCCATCTCATCCTCTGCCACCCCCTTCTCCTTTTGCCTTCAATCTTTCCTAGCATCAGGGTGTTTTCCAATGAGTTAGCGCCTCTCATCAAGTGGGCAAAGTATTGGAGCTTCAGCTTCTGCACCAATCCTTCCAATAAATATTCAGGACTGATTTCCTTTAGGATTGACTTGTTCGATCTCTTTCCAGTCCAAGAGACTCTCAAGAGTCTTCTCCAGCACCCCACTTCAAAAGCATCAGTTCTTCAGTGCTCAGATTCTTTATGGTCCAACTCTCACATCCGTATATAACTACTGGAAAACCATAGCTTTAACTATATGGACCTTTGTCGGCAAAGTGATGTTTCTGCTTTTTAATATGCTGTTTAGGTTTGTCATAGCTTTCCTTCCAAGTAGCTTTCCTTCTAGAACTAACACCAGAAAGGGATGTCTTTTTCATCATAGGGTATTGGAATGCAAAAGTAGGAAGTCAAGAGATACCTGGAGTAACAGACATATTTGGCCTTGGAGTACAAAATGAAATAGGGCAAAGCCTACAGAGTATTTTCAAGAGAACACACTGGTCATAGCAAACATCCTCTTCCAACAACACAAAAGATGACACTACACATGGATATTACCAAGTGTTTAATATTGAAATCAGTTTGATTATATTCTTTGTAGCCAAAGATAGAGAAGCTCTATATAGTCAGCAAAAACAAGACCTGGACTTGACCATGGAGCACTTTCTAGGTAAATGTGTAGGAAAAAGTGCTGTGGGTAGGGAGGTAGACTGGAAGGCTATTTTATTTAAATTTTTGAGAATGAGAATTTGTTTGTGTAATACTTCAGTTCAGTTCAGTTGCTCAGTCATGTCCAACTCTTTGCAACCCCATGGACTGAAGCATGCCAGGCCTCCAGTCCATCATCAGCTCCCAGAGTTTACTCAAACTCATGTCCATTGAGTAGGTGATGCCATCCAACTACCTCATCCTCTGTCATCCGCTTCTCTTCTCGCCTTCAATCTTTCCCAGCATCAGGGTCTTTTCAAATGAGTCAGCTATTCACTTCAGGTGGTCAAAGTATTGGAGTTTCAGCTTTAACATCAGTCCTTCCAATGAATATTCAGGACTGATTTCCTTTAGGATGGACTGGTTGGATCTCCTTGCAGTCCAAGGGACTCTCAAGAGTCTTCTCCAACACCACAGTTCAAAAGCATCAATTCTTCGGCACTCAGCTTTCTTTATAGTCCAACTCTCACATCCGTACATGACTACTGGAAAAACCATAGGCTTGACTAGACAGACCTTTGTTGGTAAAGTAATGTCTCTACTTTTTAATATGCTGTCTAGGTTGGTCATAACTTTTCTTCCAAGGAGCAAACATCTTTTAATTTCATGGCTGTAATCACCATCTGCAGTGATTTTGGAGCCCCCCAAAATAAAGTTTGCCACTGTTTCCACTGTTTCCCCATCTATTTCCCATGAAGTGATGGGACTGCATGCCATGAATAGTTTTCTGAATGTTGAGCTTTAAGCCAACTTTTTCACTCTCCACTTTCACTTTCATCAAGAGGCTCTTTAGTTCTTCACTTTCTGCCATAAGGGTGGTGTCATCTGCATATCTGAGGTTATTGATATTTCTCCAGGCAATCTTGATTCCAGCTTGTGCTTCTTCCAGCCCAGCGTTTCTCATGATATACTCTGCATAGAAGTTAAATAAGCAGGGTGACAATATACAGCCTTGACGAACTCCTTTTCCTATTTGGAACCAGTCTGTTGTTCCCTGTCCAGTTCTAACTGTTACTTCCTGACCTGAATACAGATTTCTCTGGAGGCAGATTATTGTGATCCACACAGTCAAAGGCTTTGGCATAGTCAATAAAGCAGAAACAAATGTTTTTCTGGAACTCTCTTGCTTTTTTAATGATCCAGAGGATGTTGGCAATTTGATCTCTGGTTCCTCTGCCTTTTCTAAAACCAGCTTGAACATCTGGAAGTTCATGGTTCACAAATTGCTGAAGCCTGGCTTGGAGAATTTTGAGCATTACTTTTCTAAGGTATGAGATGAGTGCAGTTGTGTGGTAGTTTGAGCATTCTTTGGCATTGCCTTTCTTTGGGATGGGAATGAAAACTGACTTTTTCCAGTCATGTGGCCACTCCTAACTTAAAGTATAAACACCAAATTTATATTTTTAAAAATTGCAAAAAAAGTGAAAAATTAATTTCAAAGCACTGTATGGTGTGTACTGTGGACTGAACTGTGTCCTTTCAAAATTTATAGGTTGAAGCTGTTGAGTAAAAAAATATATTCACCACCTAAAAGTTCAGAGCTATGTTTTCCTCACTGGGAATTTTTGGGGCTTCAAGCCCAAGAGGCAGCATCTTAAGTAACTCTGAGAAAATTGCTCCAAGAAGGTAGGGGGAGGGGTTGGATATACAGGAATTTTGCAACAAAGATCAGGTAGTAAGAATAAAAGATTCAGTTCAGTTCAGTTCAGTTCAGTCACTCAGTCATGTCTGACTCTGTGCGACCCCAGAGTCGCAGCACGCCAGTCCTCCCTGTCCATCACCAACTCCTGGAGTTCACCCAAACTCAGGTCCATCGAGTCGATGATGCCATCCAGTCATCTCATCCTCTGTTATCCCCTTCTCCTCCTGCCCCCAAATCCCTCCAAGCATCAGAGTCTTTTCCAGTGAGTCAACTCTTTGCATGAGGTGGCCAAGGTATTGGAGTTTCAGCTTTAGCATCAGTCCTTCCAAAGAACACCTAGGATTGATCTCCTTTAAAATGGGCTGGTTGGATCTCCTTGCAGTCCAAGGGACTCTCAAGAGTCTTCTCCAACACCACAGTTCAAAAGCATCAATTCTTCAGCGCTCAGCTTTCTTCACAGTCCAACTCTCACATCCATACATGACCACTGGAAAAACCATAGCCTTGACTAGACGGACCTTTGTTGGCAAAGTAATGTCTCTGCTTTTCAATATGCCATCTAGGTTGGTCATAACTTTTCTTCCAAGGAGTAGGCATCTTTTAATTTCATGGCTGCAATCACCATCTGCAGTGATTTTGGAGCCCCCCAAAATAAAGTCTGACACTGTTTCCCCATCTATTTCCCATGAAGTGATGGGACCAGATGCCATGATCTTCGTTTTCTGAAAGTTGAGTTTTTAGCCAACTTTTTCAGTGTCCTCTTTCACTTTCATCAAGAGGCTTTTTAGTTCCTCTTCACTTTCTGCCATAAGGGTGGTGTCATCTGCATATCTGAGGTTATTGATATTTCTCCCAGCAATCTTGATTCCAGCTTGTGCTTCTTCCAGCCCAGTTTCTCATGATGTACTCTGCATATAAGTTAAATAATCAGGGTGAGATTACTATTAATTAAACAGATATCACAGATTAAGGAATTTAGTGCTTTTCTATGTATGGAATGATGCAAGAGCCTGAACTCACTGAAATGATACCTTTGATATGCATCTCAGGTATCTGGGGCTAGTATCCTGAGTTTCCTCAGGGCTTACTGTAGGGAGGGCTGCTGTCTGATGGCAGATAGATGAGATAGATGGAAGGTTTTTTTTTTTTTTTCCTTCCTGAGCTACCTCAGGGCTCACCAGATCACTATCCATTGTTACTGCTTCTCAGTGCTAAGTCACATCTGACTCTTTTCAACCCCATGGACTGCAGCATTCCAGGTTCCTCTGTCCTTCACTATCTCTCAGAGTTTTCTCAGACTCATGTCCTTTGAGCTGGTGATGCCAGCAGTCCAGGGGAATCTCAAGAGTCTTCTCCAGAACCACAATTCAAAAGCATCAATTTTTTGGTGCTCAGGCTTCTTTATGGTGCAAATCTCATATCTATACATGACTACTGGAAAAACCATAGTTTTGGATATGTGGATCTTTGTTGGCAAAGTGAGGTCTCTGCCTTTTAATATGCTGTCTAGGTTGGTCATAGCTTTTCTTCACCATCTGTGATGGTTGTAATTGCTGATGACTGTGACATCCTTTGTTTAGTGTATGGAAGACAGTATTCCATTTATTAAAGCCCTAATCCATAATGTGACAGAATTTTGAAACAGGTTTTTGGAAGTAAATAAGATTAAATAAGGGCTTCCTTGGTCTCACATGCTAGTAAAGTAATGCTCAAAATTCTCCAAGCCAGGCTTCAGCAATATATGAACTGTGAACTTTTAGGTGTTTAAGCTGGTTTTAGAAAAGGCAGAGGAACCAGAGATCAAATTGCCAACATCCGCTGGATCACGGAAAAAGCAAGAGAGGTCCACAAAAACATCTATTTCTGCTTTATTGACTATGCCAAAGCCTTTGATTGTGTGGATCACAATCAACTGTGGAAAATTCTGAAAAAGATGGGAATACCAGACCACCTGACCTGCCTCTTGAGAAACCTATATGCAGGTCAGGAAGCAACAGTTAGAACTGGACAGGGAACAACAGACTGGTTCCAAATAGGAAAAGGAGTACATCAAGGCTGTATATTGTCACCCTGCTTATTTAACTTCTATGCAGAGTACATCATGAGAAATGCTGGACTGGAAGAAGCACAAGCTGGAATCAAGATTGCCTGGAGAAATATCAATAACCTCAGATATGCAGATGACACCACCCTTATGGCAGAAAATGAAGAGGAACTAAAAAGCCTCTTGATGAAAGTGGAAGATGACAGTGAAAAAGTTGGCTTAAAGCTCAACATTCAGAAAACTGAGATCATGGCATCTGGTCCCATCACTTCATGGGAAATAGATGGGGAAACAGTGTCAGACTTTATTTTGGGGGGCTCCAAAATCACTGCAGATGGTGATTGCAGCCATAAAATTAAAAGATGCCTACTCCTTGGAAGAAAAGTTATGACCAACCTAGATGGCATATTGAAAAGCAGAGACATTACTTTGCCAACAAAGGTCCGTCTAGTCAAGGCTATGGTTTTTCCAGTGGTCATGTATGGATGTGAGAGTTGGACTGTGAAGAAAACTGAGAGCCGAAGAATTGATGCTTTTGAACTGTGGTGTTGGAGAAGACTCTTGAGAGTCCCTTAGACTGCAAGGAGATCCAACCAGTCCATTCTAAAGGAGATCAGCCCTGGGTGTTCTTTGGAAGGAATGATGCTAAAGCTGAAACTCCAGTACTTTGGCCACCTCATGCAAAGAGTTGACTCACTGGAAAAGACTCTGGTGCTGGGAGGGATTGAGGGCAGGAGGAAAAGGGGACGACAGAGGATGAGATGGCTGGATGGCATCACTGACTCTATGGACCTGAGTTTGAGTGAACTCCAGCAGTTGGTAATGGACAGGGAGGCATGGTGTGCTGTGATTCATGGGGTTGCAAAGAGTCGAACACGACTGAGAGACTGAACTGAACTGGTGGCTCAGAGGTTAAAGCATCTGCCTGGAATGCCGGAGACCTGGGTTCTATCCCTGGGTCAGAAAGATCCCCTGGAGAAGGAAATGGCAACCCACTCCAGTACTCTTGCCTGGAGAATCCCATGGAGGGAGGAGCCTGGTAGGCTACAGTCCATGGGGTCCCGAGGAGTCGGACACGACTGAGAGACTTCACTCACTCAAGATAATTAAAGCACAAAATTGGGGCCCTAATCCTATACCAAAACAGGAATCTGAGTTCTTGTTCATGGAGTTAAAGAATGGAATCCACAAAAACGCAAAAACACTCACGGTAGCAAGGAATAGGATTTATTAGAGAGAAGGAAAGGACAAAGCTCTCAGCATAGACACTGAGAGCAGGTAAAGATTCCCTCAAATGTCGAGGATTACAGCAATTGTATATCTTTACCAGTATTAATCTGAATTAATGAATCTTTTGTTAGCTCCTGTTCTTAAACCATGTTATTTCTAACTAATCAGTTTAAAGGTCAGGATGCTTAACTTAACATCTTTATGGGTTTTCTTGATCAGATTAAGTCACCACTCTTTTTCATGCCCCCTGGCCATTTTGCAAGGTACCAGATGTAGGGATTTAAGATTAATAATCACCAGTTGTTTTTCTCTAAGGCATATGGAACAGAAACTAATTACTGCCCTTCCCTGGGTCTGAGTGCTGATAATCTATCAGACTAAGGACACATCCCAGGAATTTGGAACAAAGGATATAGTTTTAGGTTAATGGAGCAAGATGTTTACAGAAAATAAGACTGAGGTCTCAGAGTTCTACACTGACTTCCTAGCAATTTCTACCTCAATATGATTGGTGTCCCTATAAGATGAGATACCAGAGTGTTCTCTCAATCTCTCTCCCTCTTTCTCTCTCTTCCCCATTATGTGAGGGAACAGCAAAAAATCAGGCATTTGCAGGCCAGGAAGAAGGCTCTTATTAGATATCAAATCACCCAGCACCTTGGTCTTCCCAACTTCCAGAAATCTGAGAAATTTCTCCTGTTTAGCTTACCCAGACTATGGTATTTTGTTATGGCATCTTGAGGAGACTAATACAGTATGGATGTAATTATGAACATAATTGTTTTTTTGAATGAGTAATTTCTGATAGTAACCAGTTCTAATTGTGCTTCATATTTTTATTTGAATTGTGAGGATTTTACAATTAACACTTGACAGAAATGAACAACAGTAGCACTCAAGAAGCAGATGGAGTAGAACAATTTATAGACATTTTAAATTAATTTAAAATATACTTTAATTAAATGATTATTTTTCTTGTATTGACTTTTTTTTGGAGCCAAACTGTGTAGCTTGTTGAATCTTGGTTCCCTGACCAGGGACTGAACCTTAGCCCTTGGCAGTGAGAGTGTGGGGTCTCAACCTCAGGACCACCAGGAAATTCCCTTAATATTTTTTGGATGGGGTCTTGAAAACACTGTTGGTGTTTTTCCTGCCCTAGATTACGTTTTGAGTCCAGAGGATAGTGCAAATGCTTACTCAGTGGACTCTGTTATACCTAAGGTTAATTCTGTACCAGACTGAAAGTGTTTGTCACTCAGTCATATCCAACTGTGACCCCATGGACTGTAGCCTGCCAGGCTCCTCCGTCCATGGGATTCTCCAGGCAAGAATACTGGCGTGGGTTGCCATTTCCTTCTCCAGGGGAACTTCTTGACCCAGGGATCAAACTCGGGTCTCTTGTATTACAGGCAGATTCTTTACTGTCCGAGCCAACAGAGAAGCCCAATTATGTACCAGGCAGTTACTAAAAGCTCTTCTAGAGATGTTTTCCTTAGTCATCACCTCACTGGATAGCAAACACTACTGCATCTACATTTAAGAAAACTAGTATACCTGTGGTGGATTCATTTTGATATATGGCAAAACCAATACAATATTGTAAAGTTAACAAATAAAATAAAAAAAATAAAAAAAAAGAAAACTATTATATCATACAAAATTTTTAAAATTTTCATAACATGCTGGGATATTATTTTTCACTAAAGTATTTTTATCACTATTTTTAACAGGGAGAACTTGCTCCTAAGATTTTTTTCCAAGAGAACCAGAGACTAGTTCCTTTGATTTTTCCTTCTTGTATCCTCCCTTACAGAAGCTGTATATTTTGAGAATAGCCACTGAGTTACAACCAAAATAGCCCTAAATAAATACAAATACTTTCTAATGAGTGGGCATTTCTGATATGATCTTAGATTTTATCATCAAATTGGATCAAATTGATTGGGCCAAGAATGCTATCAGGGTCCTGTAACTAAATCTCAGATTTTATTCATGGATGCAAGTGTCCTGTAGTTATAGTGCCGTCTTCTTCTAAAATCTAAACCAACACATGCAGACAGTGGTTAGACCAAGGGCCAGAGAAGAAATTTTGTCATTTTTTAATGGGTTTTGTGGTTACCATTAAATACAACATACACTTGTGTTGGGTATCCCAGGTGGCACAGTGATAAAGAATCTTCCTGCCAATACAGGAGATGTAAGAGATGTGGGTTTGCTCCCTGGGTTGGGAAGATCCCCTGGAGAAGGATATAACTGCCCACTCCAGTGTTCTTGCCTGGAAAATCCCATGGACAGAGGAAGCTGGTAGGCTGCTGTCCCATGGAACTGCAAAGAGTTGGACACAACTGAGGCACTGAGCACTCACGTACTTGTGTTATTAATTGTGTTAAAATGCCTGCTGTTGCTGCTGCTAAGTCACTTCAGTTGTGTCTGACTCTGTGTGACCCCATAGACGGCAGCCCACCAGGCTCCCCCGTCCCTGGGATTCTCCAGGAAAGAACACTGGAGTAGGTTGCCATTTCCTTCTCCAATGCATGAAAGTGAAAAGTGAAAGTGAAGTCGCTCAGTCGTGTCTGACTCTTAGCGACCCCATGGACTGCAGTCTACCAGGCTCCTCTGTCCATGGGATTTTCCAGGCAAGAGTACTGGAGTGGGCTGCCATTGCCTTCTCTGTTGTGCAAGATGAGGGTGTCCTAATGACTTGAAATCCTGCTCATGGCCAGACTGAGCTGTTTGTTTCCACAGCTATTTAATAGCTATAATTCATATTTGCTAAGAAAATAATATTTTTTCTATGTCTCTTTGTGCATTTTTTTTGATATTGATAAAGAGGTAGCTCTATTCATTTCACAAACTTTCACTGTGTACTTACTATGTGACTGACCTAATGGAAAATGCTGTTGATATTCAGATATAAGGCACAGTCCCTGTTCTCAAACAGATAATGATAACTATTTATTAAATAAAAGTGGCAAGGGTGGGCAAATAACCACAAGTGAAGAGAGTAAAGAGGGATTGGAGTCTAGAATGTTGTACAGATCTCTGACTTTAGTTATTGAGCTGATAAGGGATATAATTGCTTTGAAAAAAAACTATGTTGTCACCTATACAAAGAAAGCTGAGCGCCAAATAATTGATGCTTTTGAACTGTGGTGTTGGATAAGACTCTTGAGAATCCCTTGTACTGCAAGGAAATCCAACCAGTCCATCCTCAAGGAAATCAGTCCTGAATGTTCACTGGAAGGACTGATGTTGAAGCTGAAACTCCAATACTTTGGCCACCTGATGCGAACACCTGACTCATTGGAAAAGACCCTGATGATGGGAAAGATTGAAGGCGAGAGGAGAAGGGGACGACAGAGGATAAGATGGTTGGATGGCATCACTGACTCAGTGCATGAGTCTGAGTGAGCTCCAGGAGTTGGTGATGGACAGGGAGGCCTGGCGTGCTGCAGTCCATGGGGTCGCAAAGAGTCGGACACGACTGAGTGACTGAACTGAACTGAACTGATGTTGTCACCTTGTTTCTAAATAATGTCAGACTGGAAACCAGATAAAATGCCCTCAATTTTGGCTCCTTCAACATATTAATAAAATTATTAATGAGCGTATTAATTACATATTAACGTATTAATGAAATGTTCTTTGTGATTCTGAGCAGGTGATTTGAGGACTGGATTCACTCTATGCATTTTTACTGTTGTGATTAATAAGCTGTCTTCTGTCTCTGACTCAGGATTCTCGTGTCCATGAAAATTCTGACAGGCTAACTTGACTGTTTGCAAGTAGGGTGAATTCTCAGATGTTTCATAGTTCTTGATGGTTATCATATTTCAGATTTTTATCTTCTCATCCATAGACTCTACATTCTACTATCATCTATAAAACATTTCATTTTTTCAGCATTAATAGGGTATAACTCTAAGTTGTAGATCAAATAAGAAAAAAATTATTTACCTTTTTTTGTGATTTTTATTGCGATTGCAAATGAATGCTATGTCAGTGATACTTCACATTTATTATATATCATAATTTAAATTTTTATTGGGAAATATTGGAGTGTAAGAGTACATCCCAAAGCAATAGCTTTTGTGAAAACGTGAGCATTAACAGTTGTTTACAGACCATTTATTTTCAGCACACTTAATTCTCATGTAAGCACCATAAATTAGTGTTTTGCTTTCTTTTTGTTTTTATAATCAACTTTATGGAGGTATAATTTATATGTAATACAGACCACATCAATTTAAAGTGTACAATATGAGTGTTGCCAGTTGAATATGCCTGTAAGACCACCAACATTCAGAATGTAAGATATTTTTTATCACCCCAAAGGATTCCTGGTACCCCTTTTAATCCCTTTGAAATGAAGTTGGTACCAGGAGAAAGCCCTTTATAATGGGACTCTCCAGGAATAATTTCTACTGAGGAATTTTTGCCATCTTTTATCTCATGTTGCAATCATTTCAAAAACTAATATTTGACTTTTTAAAGATATTTTCTCTGACTTTTAGTTTTTCTTTTAGCAGTTCCTCCTTCTAGTGTTTTCCTCCCTTTCATATGTGCCTTGAAGTAGAAGAGTTGAGTAATATTCTCATGAACTCATATAAATGGAATAGTTAGCATGCATTTGAAACAAATAAAGATTAAATGGCCTTGCAGAAAAAAAAAATCACATTCAGGAAAAAGAAGATGGGTATTGGTTCACTAGAGTGTGGCAACTTACTTTGGAAGCAGTGAAAAATGGTAATTGTGTCATTAAGTGATGAAGTATATATAAACTATACTTTGTTCACGTTCAGCACGATGCTTGATTTTAGGATTTTTTTCCTTCTCTCAATAATTGATATGTTTATTTATTAATTTTTGTTGTGCTGAATCTAGTTTGTTGTGTGTGCACAGGCCTTTCTCTGGTTGTGTTAAGCAGCAGCTACTCTGTAGTTGAAATGTGTGGGCTTGCTTCAGCTTGTTGCAGAGCAAATGGAAGTCAGATAATAGGGATCAGAAACTCAGAGAAGAAATCTGGAGAACCAAGAGCCTGGAACCTCTGGGTTTGCAAAGAAAAGATCAATAATCCTGGCCAAAAGGAAAAACAATCAGTCTGTCAGCACAGGGTTTGAGCTATGTGGTACCAGGTTATTTAATCAAAACTAAAGCTTGATTTCAAGGTATAAGCGCCACAGCATCATCTCTTTCCTGTGTGTGTGCAGAACTGATGTGTAATTTCAAGAAAGCCTGAGCGTACATTTTGTGGAAAGTTAAGCTTTCTCTGATGAGAGTGTGTGAGAAAAAGGAAGAAGCTATTTTCTGATACATAGTTCAAAACTGGAATATATCTGCAATTGTTTTTTAAAAACAGAGAGACTTTTAAAGTAGATGATAATGCTCAGGAATGAAAACAGTGAAATCTCTTCAAGCCATCAATCTTTTAGTTGAAGTTTAGAAATATCTGCCAGTTCATTTACTCATTAGTTCATGAACTTATTCACAAATATTTATGAAATATCTACTATATAGAATGTCTTATAAAATCTTAAAACTCTAATGACTAACCTCTATTATTTGTATGGTTAGATTTTTAGTAGTGAAGAGTCAATTATTAATAATAGCAATTAATAGTGGAATGACAGTTTAGGCAAGTTCAAGTCATAGGGAATTATGAAACTTATCAGAAAACACTGATGACAATGGAGGGAAATAAAATAAGATCATGAAAACCTGAAGTGGTGAAATATTGATTTGAGAACGTATTATCTGAACCATTTAGCTATGATAGTGGCAGTTGGACATATGCCTGGAAACTGTGATTGATTGTGTAATGATAAAGAAATTAGTCAAAGCCCCTACACTGAGTGAAAAATTGATTTGGTAGCTTCCTCTACATTTGCTATTTGAGATAATTTTAGCAGGGGATGCCAGAATAAAACATTTATTTATATTTATTATATGAGATAATTTTAGTATGGAATACCAAGAGTAAAGGCTTTCTGGGTAGCTCAAATGGTAGTCTGCCTGCAATGTGGGAGACCTGGGTTCGATCCCTGGGTCAGGAAGATCCCCTGGAGAAGGGAATGGCAACCCATTCCAGTATTCTTGCCTGGAGAATCCCATGGACAGAGGAGCCTGGCGGGCTACAGTCTATGGGGTTGCAAAGAGCTGGACACGACTGAGTGGCTAACACTTTCATGTTCACCAGAGTAAAGGCATCATTTGGGATACTGGCTCAAGTCATCAGCCAGAAATAAAGTCTAAAATGTTCTCCTCACTTCCAGTTTGCGACTTGTGGTTTGTTGAGCCAATCATTGTATTTTCCTGAAAGAATGATTATTTTTATTTAGTTCTGTTTTAAACACAGTAAAAGTATGTGTCTTTTACTGTGTGCATGGAAATACAGCATGAGATGCATTGGGGTGGAAGGGAATAAACAAAGGACTCAGGAATCCTCCTCTATAAATTCAGCAAAACTATTTTCGGTCGACAATGATTTTAAACTACAAATTATTCCCAGGACGTTTTGTGTTTTTCTCCTTGATCAAACTCTAGCTATAAATTACTTTAATCAGATTAAGGGTCTTGAAAGGAGTCAAGGTAGGGGTTTAGAAGGAGAAATTGTATTTGTGTTGGTAAAGATGAGGGATTTGGGGCAGCTAGTGGCAAGATGATGATATTGGCAACAGGAAGAAGCCATAATTAAGAAGCAAGACAAGGAGAAGGTTTCAGAAAGGGAAGTGAGAGGAGGATTGCTGAGTTTGCTTTGGCATTGACTGTACCAACATTGCCTCTTCTTCCTAAGTTAATTATCATGTCTGTTTTATAAATTTCAGCATCCTTCAATTTGACCCTGTATACCTGAAGTAGGTAATTCAGTACAGTTTGAATTGATGAGTTGGTGAGGGTTGCATCTTCTTTTCTATTGTTTTCTATTCACAATAGCAGCTGCTAAGGTATTTTATTTTTTCCTTGCTTGCTGTAGGTATAACAAGATATACCTTTAACTTATCAAATACTACTTTAAATTAACATTTACTACCATATGTGTAAGATTAGAATATTATATTTGTATAATTCCATTTACTATTCTTTCTAGGTATTTTTCACATTACCAATATTTTATTTTGCTCTATATTTTAGCATTCACAACACAGCAAAAGTTTTTTCTTACTTCTAAATGATCAGTTGACTTTTAAAGAAATTAAAAAAATCATTTTTCTCATTTATTGGAATGTTTACCTTTTCTTATGTGTTTTATTTCTTTCTGTTGAACTGCTTTCCCACTTAATGATACTTTGTTCAGTCTATAGAATTTCCTTTAGCATTTCTTGGAGAGAAACTTTCCCTATAATAAATTTTCTCAGCTTCATCTGAAAATAACTTTGGTTTGCTTTCTTTTGTTGAAGGGTATAGTTATTGGTGAAAATTGAGAGATTTTTCATTTAGAATTTTAAAGATATTGTTCTATTATCTTCTATCTTCCATCATTTCTTGTGAGAAGTCAGTCATAATTCTTATTGAAGTTCCCCTGAATGTGATGTGTTATTTTTTCCCTCCAGTTCCTTTTAATATATATATACTTTTATTTTTTTATTTTATTTTATTTTTATACTGGATGCTTGGGGCTGGTGCACTGAGATGACCCAGAGGGATGGTACGGGGAGGGAGGAGGGAGCGGGGTTCAGGATGGGGAACACGTGTATACCTGTGGTGGATTCATGTTGATGTATGGCAAAACCAAGACAATATTGTAAAGTAATTAACCTCCAATTAAAATAAATACATTTATTAAAAAAATAATATATATTTTAAAATCATTGGTTTTCACTAGCTTGAAAATGAGGTGCCTAGATGTGTTTATCTTTGTGTTTGTCCTGCTTGAGGTTCATATTTATGGGAAGGGTTTGTTGATACCTTTTTTTAAAAATCAGTTTGAAAATGTTTTAGGTATTTTACTTTTAAATATTTCTTCTGCCTTGCTCTCATCTCTTTCTGGGACTTCAGTTATACATATGTCAGATCATAAAATATGGTACTACAATATCATATACTATATTATTGTGTATTTCCTTTCCTTAATTTTTATCTTTGAGTTAATTAACTGTCTCTTTCTCCTGTAGGTCTAGCCTGAAGTTGTCACTTTAATGAATATTTTATTTCCAGTACTGTATTTTTAATGCAATTTCCATTTGGTTCTTTTTAAATTTTTTTCTTTTTTTGTTTCAACTGTGCTGCGATTTCACATCTGTCCTTCTATTTTCTCCACCTTTTCCTCTAAATTCTAGCAGAATTTTATTAGCTGCTTCAAAATATTTGTTAAGTTCAACAACTAAGTTATATGCAGATCTGATTCTTTTGATTAATTTTTTTGTTTTTGGTCATATTTATATATTTTTGTATGCCTATTAATTTTTGACTAGATACTGAATATTTTGGATAATAAACCTGGATTATGCTATCTTTTTCTAAAAAGTATTAAATTTTATCTGAAAAGCTATTAATTTCCTAGCTTAATCCCTTGATTTTTTGGAGTCTTGATTCTAGGGTTTGTGTGTAGGTTCTTGTTTTGGTTTTTGCCCTTATTCTCATGCCATAGGTTTTAGTTATGATATGTGTTTCTTAATCCTAAACTGTTGCCCTTCTAGAGTTTCAATGAAAAGCAAAAGTATCTGTCAAGTTCTGCCAGGTCAGACTTGAATTACAAATTCTCTCCACTACTAAGCAGCTGCTGATATAGGTTCTGTTTATTTATTTATTTTTTCAGGTCTTAATCCTTTCACAGGTCTTAATCTTTTCAGCTGCTGCTTTCAGCTGGGTTCCTCAGATTCTCACCAAAACCATACACAGTTTAGGTATAAGCCAAAGATATGAGGAAAATTTCTATGCAGGTTTTAGAGTATTTCCTCTGTGTCTCCCTCCTTTCTGAAACTTTTCTTCCAATTTACTCTCCACCAGCAGCCCTAAACTCCAAAATTTGTGTTCTCTTCCCAATAGGGTATTTTTTATTGGTTGGTTTCTATTCTCTCCCCAGAATTTCTCTGAGAAGCAGCAATTTGAGTGATCCAGTTACAAGACAAGGAGTGTAAAAAAAAGTGGTCTCCTCAGGTGGTGCTACTGGTAAGGAACCCGCCTGTCAATTCAGGAGACAGAAGACACCTGGGTTCAATCCCCGAGTTGGGAAGATCCCCTGGAGGAAGGCATGGGTAACCCATTCTGACATTCTTGCTTGGAGAATCCCATGGACAGAGGAGCCTGGCAGGCTATGGTCCATAGGGTCGCACAGAGTTGGATATGACTAAAACAGCGACTTAGCACACATGAACTAAAAGCTAGGAGACAGACATGGAACAGATTCTGCCTCCAGAAGGAACCAACCCTGCTGACCTCCTGATTTTGGGCTTTTGCCTTCCTGAACCATGAAAGAATAAATCTCTGTCATTTTAATTAAAAAATAAAACAAAAACCCACACAAAAGACACTGGGCTGTGCCATGGTTCCTGCGATACTGACTAAACCTTAAAAACAAGCCAGTTCCTATTATGTTTTCTTTATAAACAATTATAGAATGGAAAGATGTTACATGCCTTTAATATTTTGATATCTTGGTATTTAATAGTGAAATAAATTATTCTTAATTATTTAAAATTAGTTTTTCAGAAGCCAATCTATTACTAAGGGTTTAGTTGTAGTTAGCTATATGATCATACTATTTATGAATATACTTAAAGTGAGGTAAAGTGTTAGTTGATCAGTCACGTCCGACTCTTTTCAACCCCATGGAATAAAGCCTGCCTCTGTCCGTGGAATTTCCCAGGCAAGCATACTGGAGAGGATTGCCATTCCCTTTTCCAGGGAATCTTCCAGGCCCAAGGATCAAATTTGGGTCTCCTGTACCGTAAGCGGATTCTTTACCGTCTGAGCCACCAAAAAAGTTTCATGAATATACCTAATATTTTTCTTTAGCCTCTAGTAAGAATTTTCTATTTGTTCACTTGTTTTGCATTTGAGAACAGATACATTTCCAAGATCTATCGGGGTATTTTTTATTTTTGCTAATCAATGTAAAGGAAATAGACAATAATTAGAATAAAAGCTAACTTTCCCATCTGCAATAACTTGCTGATGTTTTCTGACCTATTGTATTTGGTGACTACATGATGAGCAGCACATTGTGAAAGATAATAGGTTGAAATGGAGAGTCTGGGGACTTCAGTTTCAGATATTAACCTGGTATATGTGACTTGATAGAGCCTCTTAACTTCTTTGGCCCTCAGTTTTCTACTCTATAAAATTTATAACTAAGGCTCTTTTGGCCCCAAAGAGTGATTCAATTTAGTAAATATCTAAAGAGTCACATCTAACCCTTTGTGTCAGGAGGGAACCAAACATGTCTTTGTTGGGAAATCTCATGACACCCACCATGTTTTCACCTGGCAAGTAATTCTGGCACAGTTATCACCCACACCCAAACCTTTCTTTCCAGAATGGTAACATTGTGATTTGCTTTAGTCAGGGTTGTTATTCTTACTGGGGGAGCTATGACTGGGATAGAAAAGGTAATTAAGCCTACCAAGAAAGGCTGATTTTGTTGGCTGGCTATAAGCCTAGGATTTAGGAACAATAGATGGGACAATGATGTGGTGTTTGGGAGCTGTTTTGCTTTGATCTGGGTATCATTCATAGGTTGAGCACAAAGCTATTTTCACTGATAGTTAAACATTTGGCAGTTGCTGATCAGTAACAATGAACTAGATGTCCTGCTGAAATACCATGGCTCAGTAGGCAGAACATCGATTGAATTAGACTGTAAAAATATTTGTAACTAAATGTGTCTATTTTGCTATTGATTGGCCTTGTGAATTTATTTTTTTATCCTTCAGTATCTTGGTATATGTGTGTATGTGTACCTGTATTGGTTTGCTCAGGGATGTAGATGCAGGAGATAGCATAGCTTTGAAAAGATGAGTTTGAAATATGATAACTTATAATATGTAGAGGATTAACCTAAAGAGGTGGTCAAAATTTTTTTTTAAAATTCAGAAAACAGAAATGATAAAGAATATGAGAAAGCTGAATCACAGTATATATATATATATGTAGAGATAGTTGTGAAAAATTATTTGATATGTTTGAGAGCCCTATCTTAAGAAAAACAATATAACAAAAGATAATGTGAAAATGTAATGAAGGATAGTTAATGCATAGATTTGCTAGTATATTATATATTGCTTTAATTTTATAATCTTTGGATAATTTTAGTTACACAAGTTCAGTTCTCTGGTTTTTTAATCCATGTTGCCAGTTTCTAAGCTAAATTCAAGGCCATATTCTTAACATGTTTTCCAACATATAAGAATTTTGCACAGTCCACTTCTATTTTTCTAACTCCATTTGGGATAAGTGCATGTACTCTGGTAGGAATCTGTTTTCATTTTGTGTGTGTGTGAGAGAGGGAAGATAATTTGATCATTAATTATTAGGCAACTATTTTCATGTACCTTCATTTAAGAACAAATATACAGGTTAAATGTAAATTAGCTGATACTGGGAATAAGATGGCTAGACAGTGATAATTCCTGAATCCTTCTAATCAGGCATATTTAAGGGTATTATGAGGAATAATCCTGTTTATAGTTTTTCATGAAATAGGAGAATCTGTTTTAGCAATAAGCTAAACTAATATTCTCTTTTCTTGCTTACTTGCTATAAGGGCTCAAGTTTAAACCCCCTGTTCTAGAATGCTTTCCTCTGATTGTCATCAATACGCCTAGTTCCAGTTTTATTTATTTCCTGTCACCACCTCTATTTGGGAGATGTTATGGTTCATTGCCTCTCATTCTGCTCTCAGTGCCTGAGTATTCTGCCCTGGGTCTCTGCCATACCCACTTGACTTCACATTCCAGGATGTCTGGCTCTAGGTGAGTGATTACACCATCGTGATTATCTGGGTCGTGAAGATCTTTTTTGTACAGTTCTTCTGTGTATTCTTGCCACCTCTTCTTAATATCTTCTGCTTCTGTTAGGTCCATACCATTTCTGTCCTTTATCGAGCCCGTCTTTGCATGAAATGTCCCCTTGGTATCTCTAATTTTCTTGAGGTCTCTAGTCTTTCCCATTCTGTTGTTTTCCTCTATTTCTTTGCACTGATTGCTGATGAAGGCTTTCTTATCTCTTCTTGCTATTCTTTGGAACTCTGCATTCAGATGCTTATATCTTTCCTTTTCTCCTTTCCTTTTCACTTCTCTTCTTTTCACAGCTATTTGTAAGGCCTCCCCAGACAGCCATTTTGCTTTTTTGCATTTCTTTTCCATGGGGATGGTCTTGATCCCTGTCTCCTGTACAATGTCATGAACCTCCGTCCATACTTCACCAGGCACTCTATCAGATCTAGTCCCTTAAATCTATTTCTCACTTCCATTGTATAATCATAAGGGATTTTTTGTCAATAGGTGTACTAATTTACTTCAATTTTAATACTATGTCAGATAGTGGACTAGCTTTAATAGAAATCTCTTAGGAAAATGAAAAACATGCATCATATTTTAGTTTTAAAAGACTGCTGGAAGAAATCATAATATACTGAATAGTGGTATTAGAGTTATTTGAAGAAACAGAACCAAAGGATACATATACATATATTAAAAATTTATTATAGGAAATAGCTCACATGATTATAAAGGCTTAGAATTTCCTGAAATGCTATCTGCAAGTTGGAGAACCAAGAAAGTGTGCTGTATAAGAAAACTAAGTCAAAAAGCTAAAAGTAGGGAAAGCAAAGGTATAACCAAGAATCTGAGGTCAAAAGATTAAAAACCTCCTAAGACACCACTGATGTGAGTACTGGAGTCTGTAGACCTAACACAATCTATCTTTGATGTTTCAAAGAAAGAGAATATGGAAGTTCTAGCTCAAGAGAAGAGAGTAATTTAGTCATCCTATTTTTGGTCTAGTAGGGCCATGAACAGATTGAATGATGCTCACTAAAGTAATGAAGGTTGATCTACTGTCTTCAGTCTATAGACAAAAATACTTTCCAAAAACAAAACTACAGACAAACTCATAAATACTATATACCACCTGACTGACAATTCTTTAATTAAGTCAAGTTGACAAAACAAAAAGTTAATAAAAACAGTGCTTAAAACATCAATAACTTAGAAAATTTTAGATGAAAAGAGGTCTAGATCAAGGTATCACAGAGGTTGCAGTCTCAGAATCTCAAACAAATGACTAAGAACAAAGGCATCCATTGCAGAGGGACATGACTCCAATAGCTAGGGTGTTCTGCATAGAAGACATAGAGGTGTCTGGGATTCATCATTGGACAGAGCCAAGGTCACGCCAGGACATGGGGAGAAGTTGGTCAGGTGCATCAAAGAAAAGAGCCACAAACCCTGCTCCAACCTTGATCTGGGATGTTCCAGACTCCAGAAGTGTGAGAAAATACGCTGGCATGGGTGATGCCATCCATGATGTGGGGTCTTGCAGAAGAAAGGCAAGTATAGTGAGGAAGTTGACTGTAGAAAGAAGGTGGTTATATGATCCTAAGGGGCAAGTGTTCTTGTCCTGATTTTTAAGGTCTTGACTTTGGCCCAAAAGAGGCGACAGTGAGGGGCCCACAGGACAACCTGCTCGCAGAGGAATTTGCATTTGAAACTGATGGAAGTAAGCAACCACAATTCCCGACATGGTATTGGGAAGAAAGGTCAATGAATCATGCTTGATACCTCCAGACACAAGATAAGGAAGTCAGTCATCAGATCAAGATCCGAACAGCAAACAGAATTTCAGAGGCATGACTACAAAGGGAAAGGAACCAACCGTGAAATGGTCAGAGATCTCAGCCAATCTTTGCTCCAACGAGCTGGTGGGCCTACCATGCCCCAGGTCAGGCCAAGAGGCCAGTCTCTTAACGCTCAGGCTTTCTTTCACCCTGTTCCTTATACCTACGTGAGCAGGACTAACGGTGTCTACACTCGAAGGAAGTGAGTCATCAGGCCAGGTCCGGAAGGGTGGGTTGAACTCCAAAGGCATACTTACCACTGGAAAGGAACCAATGGGGAAATGGCCACAGATCTCAGCCGTCCCAGGATAGGGACACCGGGAAGAGACTTAAGCCCTGGCGACCCTGAAAACCTCTACCGAGGCCAGGGATGTGGGCAGAAGATTGGACCAGGCGGAGCAGAGAGAAGGTGGAGGTCAGAAACAGATCATTCCTTCCCGGCGTGGCTGTACTGGCGGATGCATACCTCGACTCGGGAGGCTTTGTGAATCTCCATGAAATAGCGCTCAGGGAGGGTGATTCTTCATGGAAGTGATGGACCTTGCAGGAAGAGGATGTGTAGAGGTGGCTTCTTCCCGAAGTGAACGTCTGTACCTCACCCACCCCCACCACAGCCACCCTACTTCTGGGTTGGATGACTTGATGAGGATGATAGGGGAAGGCTCGCCTGGGCAGGGAGTGGATTTGTGTGGCTGGCGTTGGGGAATACGAGGGAGAGAAGCAGGAGGGTGTTGACAGGGGAAGGGAGTGGGAGGGGGTCTGATTGCTTTTGCCCCTAGGCAAATTGAAGAGCATTTCCAAACCAAGGTGGAAGCCTCTCCCATAGGCTGGCCGACCTATTTTCATGTCTGTGCCTTGGGGGAGAGAATGGTCTGGGGCCACCCTAAAATTGCAAGAAAGTCTCCCAGAGTAGTGAACTCTTTGGGCTTTCTGGATTAGCCATCACCCCACAAGCCAGCCAGCCTGTTCTGAGGAGCAGCGGAGAGAGGACTTGGGCTCTTGGGCTGGCTCCTGAAGGCTTTCAAAAGGCAGCTTTGAGAGAACAGGTCTTCTGAGGACATGTCTACATTTCCATCGTGGCTCAAGATGAACCGTTCAGAAACTGAGGCAGAAGAATCCTGCTAGACTGCCAGCAGTCCGCCCCCTCATGCGGCCCTGGGAGGTAGACCCTGGCCCCGCCCCTTGCCTGGGAAAGTAGGAGGAGCCCAGCCCCCATCCCCCACCCCCCGCCACTGTGCGGGGGAAACTGAGTCTTCATCTGACTTCCGGGTGGGCGTGGCTTCAGCCCTAGCCTTATATAAAGGGGCTGGTCCCAGGCCAGTTTCAGGCGGATCCTGCCTCTGAGGGGATTGCAGCTGAGTGCGTTCCTCTGCCTCGGACTCTTGCATCAGGAAGGGCACAGGGCTCTAGCTTTCTGAGCTAAGGTCTTTGACCCAGCGCCGGGATGGACAAGGTCAGGGCATGGCTCCCGGACCAAGGTCCGAACTTGGGTGTGTCGCGGGAGGCACCAGGCGTGCCATTGGGACCGGAACCCAGCAACCCAGGCCGAATCTTGCCGCGGGACCCAACCCAGAAAGCCAGGGAAGCCTCTGACCAGGAAGGCGGTGAGCCCGTGCGTCAGGACTGCCCACAGCCAAGGGCGGGTGAAGAGGCGGACGCCTCCTCACGTCCCCCTGTGGCCAAGAGATGGAAAGTGGACACCGAGGGCAAGAGAGGCAGGCAACGGGAAGTGGATGAAGAGGAGGCCCAGAAGATGAGAACCCTCGTGGCTGCTATGAGCGAGGAGCAGCTGAACCGTTACGAAGTGTTTCGCCGCTCAGCCTTCCCCAAATCCACCATCAAATGTCTGATCCAGGCCGTGGCCGGCACGCCGGTATCCCAGAACGTGGTCATTGCCATGTCTGGAATGGCCAAGGTCTTAGTCGGGGAGGTGGTAGAAGAGGCCTTAGACGTGTGTGAGAAGTGGGGTGAGAAGCCCCCACTCCAGCCCAAGCATCTGAGGGAGGCCGTTCGCAGGCTACGCGAAAAGGGGCAGATGCCCAGCACTAAGCACAAGATCCTCTTCTTCTAGACCTGAGCCCAGAAGGGCCTGTTCCTGAGCAACCTGGCCCTCCAGCCGACCAGCCTCTTAACCCTCAGGCTTTCTTTCACTGCGTTCCCCATACGGCACCCCTGCCCCATCCCCGAGGCAGCTCCTGCATCCCGTGGACATTGCCACCAGGATGGGACTTCACCAGGATGGATCAACTACCTCAAAGGGGAGAGAAGGCATCCAGCACAACTTGAGCTATTCCTTTGAAAAGACCAGTAACACGCAGAAGCGTTTCTCACCCAGAGGCATACTGGGGAGAGACCCGAGACCCAAAGTCTAATTCTTTGAGACACGACCTGCCAGAACTCACCTGTGAGAACAGACCCCTGAAATGGCGCCTGCCTGTCTACTGGAGAAGCCGAATCCATACACTGTAACCACGCCTGACCGGGAACACCAGGCTCTGGTGGGTTCACTCAGGGAATTCTAGCAAAGCCATCCAGCTGACATATGAGCACCTCTGTGATATGCTGTCCAGGAGCCGGAAGCCCAGGGAATTCTTTCAAAGTCACTACGGGAGTGAAGCCTTGGTGTTCCTCTGCAGAGGCAAGGCCTTCCCAGAGGACACCAGATGACAATCTCTCATGCGGAGATACGCCAGTGCGCTTCAGTGCCTTTCAGCCAACCACGTCTGGCCGTGGGCAAGAGGAAGCCTAGGCCTCTGGAAGTAATGGGTTGTTTCCCAGGCGCCTGGGGCTGGCTCGGCCTTCAAAGGCCAGGGGATGGGATCCCCGAGCCATCCGCGGTCCCAAAAGGAAACCTCACAGAATCCTTCCATGGGTGGGGTGAGGGTGGGGGTGAGGGTGGTGGGTGAGATCCCAGCCTTTGACCAAGTCACCCATTCACCAACTCCTGATCACATTTGGGCAGGTGGGGCCAGGCGACTGGATCAGGACCCTCTTGCAAAGAACCAGAGCTAAGAGCCTTGTACCAGAAAGGTGAGGAAACAGTGAAGTGCTCCCAGGTAGATCCAGGAAGAGGCAAGCCTCTGTCCTGTCCACACGCGGTTGCTCCATTGGGCCGGCGGGCCTACCTCATGCCCCAGGTCATTTCAAGTCAAGAGATGGAGTCCAGGAGTTCAGATCTGGAAGAAAGCCTCCTGTCTTTGGGGGATGGCTGATCAGAAAGTCAGGGCCCCATGGGCCTTCATTTCCCTGGCGTCTTCATTCCCATGGGGACCCTTCTACCCTGAGTTTCTCTCAAATGGGGGTACAGTGTGTGGGCCCACAGGACATGCTGTGCATACAGGACTCCTACCTTGAATCTGCCTTCCAAAGTGCTGGAAGTCAGCAGCAACCAAATGCCCCTTGAAGTCTGGGGATGAAAGGTGAATGGATCGTGTGTGGCAACTGCTTAAGCAGGACTAGTACCGTCTGCCCTCAAAGGAAGTGAGTCATCAGGTCAAGGCTGGAAGGGCAGGTTGAACTCCAAAGGCATACTTACCACGGGAAAGGAACCAACGGGGAAATGGCCACAGATCTCAGCTGTCCCAGGATAGGGACACTGGGGAGAGACTTAAGCCCTGGTGACCCTGAAAACCTCTACTGAGGCCAGGGATTCAGACGGAGGAAGGGTGGACCACGCAGAGCAGAGAGCAGGTGGAGGTCAGAGACAGACCATTCCTTCCCGGCCTGGCTCTACTGGGAGATGCGTGCCTCGACTAAGGAGGCTTTGTGAAAACTCCAGGCAATTGAGCTCAGGGAGCGCGATTCCTCATGGAAGTGATGGACCTTGCAGGAAGAGGATGTGTAGAGGTGGCTTCTTCCCGAGGTGAATGCCTGTACCCCCACCTCCCCCCGCCCCCGCCCCCACCACAGCCACCCTACATCTGGGTTGGATGACTTGATGAGGATGGTAGGGGAAGGCTTGCCTGGGCAGGGAGTGGATTTGTGTGGCTGGCCTTGGGGAATACGAGGGAGAGAAGCAGGAGGGTGTTGAGAGGGGAAGGGAGTGGGAAGGGGTCTGATTGCTTTTGCCCCTAGGCAAATTGAAGAGCATTTCCAAACCAAGGTGGAAGCCTCCCCCATAGGCTCCCCGACCTATTTTCATGTCTGTGCCTTGGGGGAGAGGATGGTCTGGGGCCACCCTTAAATGGCAAGAAAGTCTCCCAGAGTAGTGAACTCTTTGGGCTTTCTGGATTAGCCATCACCCCACAAGCCAGCCAGCCTGTTCTGAGGAGCAGCAGAGAGAGGATTTGGGCTTTTGGGCTGCCTGCTGGAAAGCTTTCAAAGGCAGCTTTGAGAGACATGTCTTCTGAGGACACGTCTAGATTTCCATCGTGGCCTATGATGAAGGGTTCAGAAACTCGGAGGCAGGAGGAATCCTAGGAGACTGCTGGGGCTGGCCCCCTGCCGCCCAGGGCCTCACACCCCGGCCCTGCCCCTTGCCTGGGGCAGTGGGAGGGGCCCATTCCCCCGCTGTGCAGGGTTGGCTGAGGAGATTATCCGACTTTCGGGTGGGCGTGGCTTCAGGGCCCCCCAGACCCTTACATACAGGGGCTGGGCCCAGGCATGTCTCAGGCGAATCCTTCCTTTGCGGATGCTGAGGATGAGAGTGTTTCTTTCCCGCTGATTTTGCCTCAGGGAGGACCCAGAGCCCGAGCTTTCTGAGCTAGGGGACTTGGTACCAGTGCTGGGATGGAAAAGGCCAGCGCGTCTGGGAAGCACCAGGCATACCCCCAGGCTCGGACCCCAGCTACCCAGACCGTATGCTGCTGCAGGACCCATCCCAGGAAGCCAGGGAGTCTTCTGACGAAGAAGGTGGGGAGCTCAGGCGTCAGGACTACCCGCAGCCAAGGGCAGGTGAAAAGGCGGACTCCTCCTCATGTCCCCTGCGGCCAAGAGACGAAAAGTGGACACCGAGGGCAAGAAAGCCAGGCAACGGGAAGTGGATGAAGAGGAGGCCCAGAAGATGAGAACTGTCGTGGCTGTTATGAGGGAGCAGCTGAACTGTTAGGAAGTGTTTCGCCGCTCAGCCTTCCCCAAGGCCACTATCCAACATCTGAACCAGGCAGTGGCTGGCACGCTGGTGTCCCGATTCTAATCATAGCCATGTCCTGAATGGCCAAGGTCTTCTTCGAGGAGGTGGTGGAAGAGGCCCTGTTCCTGTTTGAGAAGTGAAGCAAGACGCCCCCACTCCAACCCAAGCATCTGAGGGAGCCTGCATTCGCAGGCTAGGCAAAAAGATGCAGATGCCCAGCACCAAGCACAAGAAGGTCCTCTTCTTTTAGGCCTGAGTCAGGAAGGGCCTGTTCCCGAGGAACCAGCCTCTTAACCCTCAGGCTTTCATTCCACCCATGTCTCCCACTTCTCATCCATCCCTGAGGCAATTTCCATACCCAGTAACCTTCAGTTTGCCCAATGAATGAAACAGTGTGTGTGCTCACAGGAGAAACCATAAGCACACCTAGGTTCGGTGCTAGAATGTTCCAAATTTTGGAATCATTTGTTACCTGATGCATCCTGGGGCATCAGGAATAAAGATCATTAAACCAGGGAGTGGTATGTCCTGACCGGGTTTTAGGAGACAAGTAGTGTGGGCCCTCGGAGGAAATGAGTCGTCTGGTCAAGGTGAGATCTGCCTGTTAGGCTCCAAAGGCAAACGTTCGAAGGTAACTAAACCAGTCTGTGGTTGCAGACACCCCATTGCTGTCCCTGGCAAACTTGCCTGTTAGTCATGTTCACAGCCTGAACAATCCTTTTTCATGGTTGCCTGCATGACCATTTCATCAGACTTATTGTGCTCTCCTGTTTTTCTGAATTGCATGGAAAATGACCTATGTAGAGAGTCTTGTTTTGGATGGTGAAGACACTTTGTAGCTCTATCTTTCCCCATGGAAGTACAATATAATATAGAACAATAGAAAGTCCTCTAATGTTAGTGCTTAGTTGGAACTGAATGGTGCTGAGAACCATGGCTTTTCACATAGTTTGCCTTGGATGGAGGAGGCAGTTGAACTGAACTGGGCTTTGCTTTTTTTCTCTGAAACATTTGTGCTACCACATTAGTTCTACCTATTTGCTGAATATAATCCAAATAATAAAGAGATGTGAATGAGTATATGATATAGGGAATAGAAAGCAGACTCAATGGGAGCAAGGAAAGACCTTTATATTGGTGTTTCAAAGACTGAGACTGGCATGAAGAGTTACTATCTTCCTTAATATAGTGGCCAAGAAAAAGTACATATTTCTTTTAGCTCTGGAAATGCAAATTACCAAATTCCTTATGTGCAGATTTTAAAACATGAAGTTGATTATTATTATTATTTTCTGATGTAATCCATATAGCTTGCATCTACTCAAACAAATGTTTTAGACCATTAATATTTATCTCGTGCCTACAAATCTGTCCTTATTTGAAGAAACATTTGTTGATTATTTGCCAAGACTACTAACTTCAGATATGCAGATGACACCACCCTTATGGCAGAAAGTGAAGAGGAACTAAAAAGCCTCTTGATGAAAGTGAAAGTGGAGAGTGAAAAAGTTGGCTTAAAGCTCAACATTCAGAAGAGGAAGATCATGGCATCCGGTCCCATCACTTCATGGGAAATAGATAGAGAAACAGTGGAAACAGTGTCAGACTTTATTTTTTGGGCTCCAAAATCACTGCAGATGGTGACTGCAGCCATGAAATTAAAAGACACTTACTCCTTGGAAAAAAAGTTATGACCAACCTAGATAGCATATTGAAAACCAGAGACATTACTTTGCCAACAAAGGTCCGTCTATTCAAGGCTATGGTTTTTCCAGTGGTCATGTATGGATGTGAGAGTTGGACTGGGAAGAAGGCTGAGCGCTGAAGAATTGATGCTTTTGAACTGTGGTGTTGGAGAAGACTCTTGAGAGTCCCTTGGACTGCCAGGAGATCCAACCAGTCCATTCTGAAGGAGATCAGCCCTGGGATTTCTTTGGAAGGAATGATGCTAAAGCTGAAACTCCAGTAGTTTGGCCACCTCATGTGAAGAGTTGACTCATTGGAAAAGACTCTGATGCTGGGAGGGATTGGGGGCAGGAGGAGAAAGGGACGACAGAGGATGAGATGGCTGGATGGCATCACTGACTTGATGGACATGAGTCTGAGTGAACTCCGGGAGTTGGTGATGGACAGGGAGGCCTGGCCTGCTGTGATTCATGGTGTGGCAAAGAGTCGGACACGACTGAGCAACTGAACTGAACTGAAGCACTGAGAATACAATATAAATAAGATATGGTTAAATAATGATTTACTATATTCAAGTAGCATGTAAAAGATAAATTGCATACATATTGTAGCAAGCTATTTGATTTTGTGGGTGAAGTCAGAAGAGTCAAAGACTGAAAGGTAGAGAAAGGGGAGATAATACAAAAGAATGTTCCAGTAAAGAGAGAGCATGTATAGTCATAGCATAGTGTGTGGGAGTGGTCAAACCAGTCAATTTTAAGGGAAACCAACCCTGAATACTCATTGGGGGAACTGCTGCTGAAGCTCCAGTATTTTCATCACCTGATGGAAACAACCCACTCATTGGAAAAGACCCTGATGCTAGGAAAGATTGAAGGCAGAAGGAGAAGAGGTCATCAGAGGATGAGAAGGCTGGATGGCATCACTGATGCAATGGACGTTAACTTGGGAAAGCTTCAGGAGATGGTGAGAGACAGGAGGGCCTGGTGTGCTGCAGTCCATGGGGTTGCAAAGAAACATGGCTGGGCAATTGAACAACAACAAGAGGTGATTAGCTTGGATGACCCTCATTATTTCAGCCTTGCCAACCTCTCCAACCTCTGTCATCTGCTACAGTTTCCTTCAAATGCAGGAAGTTTTTCAGTCTCAGGAGTCTTCTCACTTTGAAGCATTCATATATGCTGCATTTCTGTCTGAAAAGTGTATTTCACCTGACTCTTCTTTCTTGCCTTTGTCCACACATAAACATGCTCGGAAATCTGCTTCCTCTCATTTCCCAGACTAAGTTCAATTCAGAAAGACCTTCCTTACACCTCTGACCTACTTAAAAATTGTGGGCTTCCACTTGTTATCCTCATTTTAATTTTTTTGCATGATATTTGTCACAATTTAGAAGTATATAAATGATTTATAATGCACATAATCTATCATTATTTTTGTTATCTTGGTTTTTGCTTTCCTCGTTGACTTAAAATTCCCAACCAAGTTCCTAGAATATTTTTAGTCTCCTCAATGTATTTCAGAATTCTATTAGTATTACTCTCTTCAGATTCTGGTGCCCAGAGGAGAAATCAGGTTTAAGTGTGAAATTTAGGATTATGTTTATAAAGAAAAATTTTAAATCCAGGAGAAGGGGCAAAATCACCTAGGAAGAAAATAAAAGGGTCAAGAGAACTCATGACATAGCTTGAGGATCATGTAGGCTCTAGTGGGAGATGGGTGAGGTCCAGCTTGGATATTAACTGGCTAACAAGCTGGGATGTCTTAAGGACATCTGATTTGATTTCTTCTCTGTGATCTAGACTAGAACACCAAAAACTCTTATCTAATAATCACATCTGCTTGTCAAAAAGGTACCTCAATATCCATGTGTCCAAAGCTCAATTCCTGGTCCTTCTCCCCAAATAAATTTTTTTCTCCCTATGTGTCCTTCTTACCACTCAGTCACTATGCCAGTCAGAAATGTGGGTTATTTTTGACTCCTCTTTTTCTGTCATCTCTATTCATACATTCAGTTCAGTTCAGTTCAGTTCAGTCGCTCAGTCGTGTCCAACTCTGCGACCCCATGAATTGCAGCACTCCAGGCCTCCTGTCCATCACCAACTCCCAGAGTTCATGCAAACTCACATCCGTTGAATCGGTGATGCCATCCAGTCATCTCATCCGCTGTCATCCCCTTCTCCTCCTGCCCCCAATCCCTCCCAGCATCAGAGTCTTTTCCAATGAACCAAATGTGATAGCATTTTGAAGCCTGTATAAAAAGTATCTGACAGAGAAATTATTTAGTTTGGAGAACCAGGTCTGTCTTTCCTGAAGAAATAGTTTTTGACCTGAAGTTGAAAGCATTATTTTCCTCATTTGAGTGGAAGAATGGGGAAGAAGGAAAGTGTCTCTAGAGAACTGAACAGTAGCCTTGAGTAACATGCATAGTTGAGAGAAGGGGACCTCAACATGACTATAACAGAAGGAACAAGAGAAAGTGTAACATGGGAGGAGGTGGAGAAATTCTGATTGTAAAAATTTTGATTTTTAAATGCAATAGGGAACAAGTTAAGCATTCTAAGCTGAGGGATGACTAGATTCAGTTAAAAATGTGCAGTATCATGTTGGCTACTCTGTGGACTAGGATGCAGGTGGCATATAAAAAGAGCTGTGGGAAAGCTACCTGGAAACTGAATGCACCCCTGTGATAAATGATTGTGGTTGGACTGAGGTCCTCACTATGGCAACAGAGACAAGTGGATAGATTCAGATGTGAGTGGTTAAGTTGACCAGCAATTCAACATTTTGCTTTATCTGACACGTTTGCTTGGGCTTCCCACTACTTTCATTGTCTCCTGCTGCTTCTAGTTGGCCAGAGTTCATCCTATTGCACTTGCACACTGAATGTCTTTTCTCCCCCTCCATTGCATATTTTATTTTTTAAACTCTTTTTATTTTATATTTGTGTATAGCCAATTAGCAATGTTGTGATGGTTTCAGGTGAACAGGGAAGGGGCTTTTCCATACACATACATGTATCCATTCTCCCCCAAACTCCCCTCCCATCCAGGCTGCCACATGACATTGAGCAGAGTTCCATGTGCTCTACAGTAGGTACTTGTTTGTTATCCATTTGTACTCTGAATGTCTTTAACATATTTACCTTGGTCTATACTTTGAACCTTTCCTTGGTGTAATCTCAATCTCTTTACTCAGTCTCAAGCTTCAAATATTTCTCAATATTTCTACCAACTGTTTAATTATTTTCAGATATATTTTTTTCTTGAACTCTGTAACTTGATTATTCTCTTACTTTCTTACTGCATCTTCCCCTATTCTTTCCACATTTACAAGATGCTATTTAAGACCTACATCAAAGTTCATCATTACTGTAAAATTATACTGAATTTTTTTTTTACACCAAATGACCTTTTCTTCCCCTAAAATCACCAATAAGATTGGGTGAATTATTACCTGTTCACTCTCAGTACCATATACTACCCTTTCTTGGTTGTGTTCTGTATCTCAGAGCTGGTCCTTTCCAGTGTGTTTGCCAATCTGCCTTGGCAAATGGCTTCCCTCCATGTGAGGCTAATGGAAGGCAATGGAGGAAGACTGTAAAATGAGAGAAAATAGAAAGTCAGTTATAGATCCTAATATGCTTGCTGAGTTGCTAACATTGGAGAAGACCTTACTGCTTCTAAAAGAGCTATAGGAGAACCATCATCTTGAATCTGGTATCTCACATTCACAGAGAAGACAAATGGGGCACTAGAACATAATCTTGAGTATACAGCAAAGACCACTATCTGGAAAGATGATTGTGGTCAGCCCAAAGTTGACCCAATGCCCAATCAATTAGCCTAGACAGCACCATCTAGCCCATAGCACATAGGTATTTCAATTTGTTAATATGGACAGAAGTTGTTTGCTTTTTTCCAAAAGTATGAAAAATATTACTATTTTTATTAAAACTCAGTCCCTAAAATGTTATGTTTGTTGTATCAGGTTCACCACCTGGAAACAGACTTACTGAATACTTGTTCTTTGGCTCCAGTGTCTTACTTTCTTTTTATTCCCTCGGCATTCTCTCCCACATGCTTCAGGTGATGACTTCTTTGGGGTTCTAACTTCCTCTTGGAAGCCCATCCTTTATGGTCTTGGACCTACTAGGCATCTTTTACATAGGACTAGTTCTCTTCAGGCAAAAGGGCCACTGGGCCATGGCGATATCATCATAGCATCTCAGTGTCCTTCATGACCTAGAGAGAGTAGTGGCCAATGTTAACCTCTGACATGGCTCACCTTTCCATGTAACATGTAGTTTGACCTATCAGTTTAGTTCAGTTGCTCAGTCGTGTCCAACTCTTTGCCACCCCATGAATCGCAGCACACCAGGCCTCCCTGTCCATCACCAACTTCTGGAGTTTACTCAAACTCATGTCCATTGAATCAGTGACGCCATCCAGCCATCTCATCCTCTGTCATCCCCTTCTCCTCCTTCCTCCAATCCCTCCCAGCATCAGAGTCTTTTCCAGTGAGTCAACTCTTTGCATGATGTGGCCAAACTACTGGAGTTTCAGCTTTAGCATCATTCCTTCCAAAGAAATCCCAGGGCTGATCTCCTTCAGAATGGACTGGTTGGATCTCCTGGCAGTCCAAGGGACTCTCAAGAGTCTTCTCCAACACCACAGTTCAAAAGCATCAGTTCTTCGGCACTCAGCCTTCTTCACAGTCCAACTCTCACATTCATACATGACCACAGGGAAAACCATAGCCTTGACTAGACGAACCTTTGTTGGCAAAGTAATGTCTCTGCTTTTGAATATGCTATCTAGGTTGGTCATAACTTTCCTTCCAAGGAGTAAGTGTCTTTTAATTTCATGGCTGCAGTCACCATCTGCAGTGATTTTGGAGTCCCAAAAAATAAAGTCTGACACTGTTTCCACTGTTTTCCCATCTATTTCCCAGGAAGTGATGGGACTGGATGCCATGATCTTCGTTTTATGAATGTTGAGTTTTAAGCCAACTTTTTCACTCTCCACTTTCACTTTCATCAAGAGGCTTTTTAGTTCCTCTTCACTTTCTGCCATAAGGGTGGTGTCATCTGCATATCTGAGGTTATTGATATTTCTCCGGCAAACTTGATTCCAGCTTGTGATTCTTCCAGTCCAGCGTTTCTCATGATGTACTCTGCATAGAAGTTAAATAAACAGGGTGACAATATACAGCCTTGATGTACTCCTTTTCCTATTTGGAACCAGTCTGTTGTTCCCTGCCCAGTTCTAACTGTTCCTTCCTGACCTGCATACAGAATTCTCAAGAGGCAGGTCAGGTGGTCTGGTATTCCCATCTCTTTCAGAATTTTCCACAGTTTATTGTGATCCACACAGTCAAAGGCTTTGGCATAGTCAATAAAGTAGAAACAGATGTTTTTCTGGAACTCTCTTGCTTTTTCCATGATCCAGTGGATGTTGGCAATTTGATCCCTGGTTCCTCTGCCTTTTGTAAAACCAGCTTGAACATCTGGAAGTTCACAGTTCACATATTGCTGAAGCCTGGCTTGGATAATTTTAAACATTACTTTACTAGCGTGTGAGATGAGTGCAATTGTGTGGTAGTTTGAGCATTCTTTGACATCGCCTTTCTTTGGGATTGGAATGAAAACTGACCTTTTCCAGTCCTGTGGCCACTGCTGAGTTTTCCAAATTTGCTGGCATATTGAGTGCAGCACTTTCACAGCATCATTTTTCAGGATTTGGAATAGTTCAACTGGAATTCTATCACCTCCAGTACCTTTGTTCGTAGTGATGCTTTCTAAGGCCCACTTGACTTCACATTCCAGGATGTCTGGCCCTAGGAGAGTGATCACACCATCATGATTATCTTGGTCATGAAGATCTTTTTTGTACAGTTCTTCTGTGTATTCTTGCCACCTCTTCTTAGCATCTTCTGCTTCTGTTAGGTCCATGCCATTTCTGTCCTTTATCGAGCCCATCTTTGCATGAAATGTTCCCTTGGTATCTCTAATTTTGTTGAAGAGATCTCTAGTCTTTCCCATTCTGTTGTTTTCTTCTATTTCTTTACACTGATCTCTGAGGAAGGCTTTCTTATCTCTCCTTGCTATTTTTTGGAACTCTGCATTCAGAGGCTTATATCTTTCCTTTTCTCCTTTGCTTTACACTTTTCTTCTTTTCACAGCTATTTGTGAGGCCTCCCCAGACAGCCATTTTGCTTTTTTGCATTTCTTTTCCATAGAGATGGTCTTGATCCCTGTCTCCTGTACAATGTCATGAACCTCTGTCCATAGTTCATTGTGTTGCAAGAGGGCATCAGAGGGCAGACACACTGAAACCATAATCACAGAAAACTAATCAATCTAATCACACTAGGACCACAGCCTTTTCTAACTCAATGAAACTAAGCCATGCCGTGTGGGGCCGCCAAAGACGGGTGGGTCATGGTGGAGATGTCTGACAGAAGGGAATGGCAAACCACTTCAGTATTCTTGCCTTGAGAACTCCATGAACAGTATGAAAAGGCAAAATGATAGGATACTGAAAGAGGAACTCCCCAGGTCAGTAGATGTCCAATATGCTACTGGAGATCAGTGGAGAAATAACTCCAGAAAGAATGAAGGGATGGAGCCAAAGCAAAAACAATACCCAGCTGTGGATGTGACTGGTGATAGAAGCAAGGTCTGATGCTGTAAAGAGCAATATTGCATAGGAACCTTGAATGTTAGGTCCATGAATCAAGGCAAATTGGAAGTGGTCAAACAGGAGATGGCAAGAGTGAACGTTGACATTCTAGGAATCAGTGAACTAAAATGGACTGGAATGGGTGAATTTAACTCAGATGATCATTATATCTACCTGCAGGCAGGAATCCCTTAGAAGAAATGAAGTAGCCATCATGGTCAACAGGAGTCCAAAATGCAGTACTTGGATGCAACCTCAAAAACTACAGAATGATCTCTGTTGCTTTCCAAGGCAAACCATTCAATATCACAGTAATCCAAGTCTATGCGCCAACCAGTAACACTGAAGTAGCTGAAGTTGAACGGTTCTATGAAGACCTACAAGACGTTGTAGAACTAACACCCAAAAAAGATGTCCTTTTCATTACAGGGGACTGGAATGCAAAAGTAGGAAGTCAAGAAACACCTGGAGTAACAGGCAAATTTGGCATTGGAATACCCAATGAAGCAGGGCAAAGGCTAACAGAGTTTTGCCAAGAGAAGGCACTGGTCATAGCAAACACCCTCTTCCAACAACACAAGAGAAGACTCTAAACATGGACATCACCAGATGGTCAATACTGAAATCAGACTGATTATATTTTTTGCAGCCAAAGATGGAGAAGCTCTATACAGTCAGCAAAAACAAGACCGGGAGCTGACTGTGGCTCAGATCATGAACTCCTTATTGCCAAATTCAGACTTAAATTGAAGAAAGTAGGGATAACCACTAGACCACTGTATAACAGTTTCTTGATAGATAAATATTGGTAATCTGTCTAGAGCGTATAGCAATTTTTTTTTTTTAACAAATACAGTTCTTACTTTCAAAAAAATCCCCAGAAGCCATGTTGACATATGATCTGTACATGTGAATTTGAAAGTTTGAAGCAACATCCTAAAGAATAGGTTTTACTTCAGGCACTTCTGTAATGTGAGATAGGGCACAATAAGAGAATAAAAATTTTTTGCCCTTTATAAAGATATTTTTAGGTTACCCTTGAAAGATATTATTTTTTTCCGATTTTGAAGTTTTGAAAAGAATTTCTCCATCAAAAGTGATAACAGAAGGCATTAACAAGACACATTCACAAAACACATTTCTTCTGAGAAAGTTACTCAGGAGTGTCATGCCTCCTGGGGTTCTAGCTTTGTATAGATTTCCTATTTGTTGTAATTAAAAACAGAAAAAGGCAGTATCAAAAGAAACTGAAATAAAAGCAAGAGCTATTGATGGTTGAGGCAGAATTCATATACTTTAAGAATTGGACTTTGAGCAAATTCAGACAAATAGAATAGCATGCAATCAGTATACTGGTTTAATACAGGGAAGTACTTCGTTTGGTGTGAAGAAGCAAAGGATTTTGAAATAAGCAACAATAGGCAGGCCTATCTCTTGGAAAGGAGAGATTCACACTGAGATGATAACTCTCTTTCTATGTGGAGACTCTGACTTTTGGCTTTTTGGCAAGAAGTCATTAACACTGCAATCACACGGTGATTATTCTTACTTATTATAATTCAAAATAGCATATCTAAAATTATGTGTACACAATACACTAAATACTTTTCATTTAGTTCTCAATCATCTTACTGTGTCCATATGGGGGTTGTTTTGACTAGGATCTTGGCATGATAGATCCAACTAAGGTTACAAGAATTGTTCTCCAGACACTGCTTACAGAAACACTGTTAAAGTTTATATTTTTGGCCATTTCAATTGTGTGTGACTTCTTTAAATTCTGGAGCATGTATCTTAGTGCCCATTTATATGGTTTTTGTTTGTCTACGTGTGAATGCATATATATCCTTAGAAACTTTCTGCAAACTCTTCCTGAATTAATGGCATTTGTGCATTTGCTGGTTGTTAAGTCATGCTTTTAGGAGATGTGTGTTCCTCCCTTAATTATTATTTTTCACTTCTAACCAGAGAAATTCCAGTGGGGATGAAGTGATTTTAAAATAAAATTAGTGGTATTTTGCAATTTTCTAGTTTAATCTATGGTTAAGATCAACATATATTCCTGGAATTTGAGGGAAAATGAGTAGAATTTTGGCTTTGTTGTCTTTACCACCAATGATTCAATAAAACCATTTTTCTCTTATAGACAGAAGAAACCAATATTTATACCTCAGAAGAGCTGACATAGCAACTAGATTTATTTCTAGATTTATCACAAGCATAAAGGACTATGATTACTGTTAAAAATAAGTTGGTCGAGGCTTGAAGTGTAACTAATTGAATGAAAAAATAATTTTCCACAACCTTATGACTAAATATATCTTACTGGATATTATTAAGACTTGCAAAACTGAAGTGCTTTCTGGTTCCTAAAGGCTTCCCTGATGGCTCAGAAGGTAAAGAATCCATCTGCAATGCTGGAGACCCAGGAGAGTTGGGTTCAATCCCTGGGTCTGGAAGATCACCTGGAGGAGGTCATGGCAACACACAACAGTATTCTTACCTGAAAAGTCCTGTGGACAGAGGAACCTGGTGGGCTACAGTCCAAAGGGTCACAGAGTCAGATAGGACTGAGCAACTAACCACATATCCGGTTACTGAAGAGTTTTCATAAGTTTTTCAGGCTTCTGTTTCTTTTTTGATAAACTATATTTGCTTAATCTTTATTTCCTATCTAAAGATTTTTTCCCCCATTAGTTTCAAAAACCATTACTTTAGCCTTGTGAGAAGGGAATTCTTCTTTTAAACATATTACAAAAGCAACCATATTAACATCTATATAATAAGAATATATTAAAATATCATTTGAAACCATTAGAATATAAACATTTAACTTAATTATACATGGCACCCCACTCCAGTGCTCTTGCCTGGAAAACCCCATGGACGGAGGAGCCTGGTGGGCTGCAGTCCACGGGGTCGCTAGGAGTAGGACATGACTGAACGACTTCACTTTCACTTTCCTGCATTGGAGAAGGAAATGGCAACCCACTCCAGTGTTCTTGCCTGGAGAATCCCAGGGACGGGGAGCCTGGTGGGCTGCTGTCTATGGGGTCGCACGGAGTCAGACACGACTGAAGTAACTTAGCAGCAGCATGCTAGTTAAAGCAGGAATTTTGAGGTAAAATTTATTTTGGATTTGGCTATATTTTTAATACCATGAGCTTGAAGAGACTCTAACCCTGATTTCCAGTTGAAAATAAAATTAAAAAACCCCCAAATAACAAAAAATTTATAGTACAAGTTGCTTCACTTACTAGGTGTTGATTCATTTTATTATACATAAATAACTTTTTAATCATGCCGATTCAAAATACAGTTTTTAGTATAGTATAGGAACAGCCTCTTTCTCTGTTTATCCTACTTCAAAAATGCACATATGTTATTTATCTTCTAATGACCAAATGGTACAATTTAAGAGGATTAAATATTTTTCTTAATATTCTTTCTGCCGAAGCTTCTAAAATGATTAGGGGATGATCATTCTTGTTGGCTACGAGTCAATTTGAACCAATCAATACACATCAGTGCTCATATTATTCTTCTGCTTTAGAATCGAGAGATGATTTGTTGATCTCTGAAAATTTCATAGGGAGGGACTGTTTGCCAAATTTAAGGCAGCTCTGATCCTGATGTTATCTTGCTCCAGAATCTTTAAAGGTTTCATGTTGCTCTGGAAATGAAACATGCATTTCTCAGTCAGGAATGCATAACCCTGGTCTGAAAGGCAGACCTCATTCAGTTTGTTGCCCTATCTTCCCATCTTTCCCATGCTGCAGGCCAATGAGAGGATTCCACTTTTCCCAAACACACTTTCTCCTCTCTTAACACAACTCTTTTAAAGTAGTTTTACTTGTTTCATGGCTCATCCTCAAGTTCAAATTCTTATTTTTTTTTAATTGAAGGATAATTGCTTTACAGAATTTTCTTGTTTTCTGTCAAACCTCAACATGAAACAGCCATAGGTATACATATGTCCCCTCCCTCCTAAACTTCCCTCCTATCTTCCTCCCCTTCCCACCCCTCTAGGTTAATACAGAGCCCCTGTTTGAGTTCCCTGAGACATACAGCAAATTCCCATTGTCTATCTATTTGACATATGATAATGTAAGTTTCCATGTTACTCTCTCCATACATCTCACCTTCTCCCTTCTCCCTGTGTTCATAAGTCTGTTCTCTATGTCTCTTTCTCCACTGCTGCCCTGCAAATAAATTCTCCCGTACCATCTTTCTAGATTCTGTATATGTGCATTAGTATACAATTTTTATCTTTCTGACTTACTTCACTCTGTATAATATGCTCTAGGTTCATTTTGGATCTCTGAAATGAGATGTAGTTATAGTAACCTTTGAACTCCAATAATATGTTGATTATATTGTTGGGGATTCTTATGTCTGAAATTAAGAGCTATTTATGCACTTACATTTTAGGATCTTGAGGATGTTTCTTTCTCATTTTGGCATTCCTTTTGTATCTACCACAGTGCTTTACATAAAACAAATGGGAAGATCTTAAACCCTGAATGTCAGGGTATGTGGGGGGCCAGTTTCACTATGTAACTATGCTATAGATAGATATTGTGTACAAAGAGGGCAGGATAACTATTTTTGCTTACAATAGTTGTGCAGGCCACACAAAAGATAAGAACTTTGATCAGTGACATGAACTAGGATCATGTGTTTTGCCACAAGGAGCATAGAAGGTTATTTTCCTGGTAGAGATAAAAAAAAGTACACAAATGAAGTAATACATAGAAAGGGAGGGTCATTTTACCTGAAGCCCAGATTTTGTGAGAAGATGTGAATTATAAGAGGTAAGATCAAAATGGCAATATGGGGACAAGTGTGAAGGCCTGTATATAGTGTATAAAATTTGGAATTCAACCTCAAAGCAACTAGAAGGAGATGAAGGTGTGAAAAGTGGGTATGTGATGGCATAAGATTTGTTTCTTGGTGAGTTGGGAATTCTGGCAGCAGTGAGGCAGGGAAACCAGTGACTGTGGCATGGGTCTTCAACCAGTTGACAATTTCCATTCAATCTACATTTTTTGGTAACACACAATAGCAAAGCAACTAATTAAATTAGCACCCGTAATCACCTGGAAGGACACATCCATTGACTATTAGACTTTAGAAGAGTTCAAACAAGGGCAAAACATATTATCTGAGTGTGGTGTATATTGTTTGAAACACTGCACTTAGTATATAATTTCACATTTCTAAAAGAAAGAAGTACCTATAGTTGTACACAGCTCAGTGTTTTAAAAAGAAAATGAAATTCTAATGGCCATAAAAGGGGAGATGCACCTTCTGAAAGTCTGGAAAGGCAATTTTAGGTGAAGAGGCCTTCTCAGATCACGTACAGAGCTTCTAGGCTGCAAGCAGAAGCAGGGTCTCTATTTCTTAATTCACTTCCTCATCACCAGGCTAGTTCAATGTGCTGTTGATCTAGATAATGTGAATTTTGGGTCACATTCTCTGACTCTGCTGCCTGACTCTGCCATCAACCTCTGATACCACTTCTCCTTTCTTCTGTCAACACTCATCCTTTTATTCAGCTTTCTAGTTCTTAAAATATGTGTATCACACACATTTCCTGTTAAAAAGACTATTTTTGAAGAGTGGTATCCTTATTCATTTTTTATGATTCATAACTTCCTTCGGCCAAGGATGCCCCTTAGAACTGTTTGACAGATCAGTTATCTAAACCAGTTTTTATCCCAATAAAAATGGGTCTAAACGATTGCTGCCGTGAGGGAGATTGCACTGGTATTAGAAAACAGAACAGGGCAGCTGTCTTAGGCTGTGAGCTAGATGGACCCTGGGGCAATAGAAGGAGACTTTATTATGCCAAGTCCTTCATTATGCCAACTACTAGCTGAACTGCCTTGAAGTTCCTCTGACTACTTATAAATGACAAGTTCAGGTTAATAGTGAAGGATTTTGTTCCAAGTTGTAACCAGGACTTTTAAATGTCTCTCATCCAAAGATGAAGGCATCCAACTTAAGACTGATTAACACAGAGGAGGAAAGAATCCAACTCAATGGTGGGCTCAGTTAGAAAGTGATGCCATTTTGTTGCCGTCTCTTTGGGAATGTTTTTATTTTTAGCCATACCTTCCAGTAAAAGTCTGTCCTGTCTGAACATCAACATCAATGCCAAGCAAATGAAATTTGGATACAGCTCCAAGCCTTTAGTTTCTATTTTTATAACAAAATCTGCCCATAGCTGCCTGTTTACATTACTTTCATCCTATCTGGGCTTGACAAATGCTATATAGTAGGATAAAAAAGAGAGAGAGATAAGGGGTAGGAATAGGAAAAATGAAGTATGTGTACAAATTCGATGTCTCTGAAAAATTTCTGAAGATGTAAATTTAAAAGACCAGAAAAGTTTTCAGAACTGCAGGCTTGTGTTCTCAAGTGAATTTCTTTTCATATACTTTTAAAGTCTACTTTTTTTCTAAAGAATGCTCATTTTTCATTAAAATGTAAATCAATCAGTTCAGTTCAGTTCATTTCAGCCACTCAGTTGTGTCTGACTCTTTGTGACCCCATGAATCGCAGCACACCAAGCCTCCCAGTCCATCAACAACTCCAGGAGTCCACCCAAAACCATGTTCATTGTGTCAGTGATGCCATCCAACCATCTCATCCTCTGTCGTCCCCTTCTCCTCCTGCCCTCAATCTTTCCCAGCATCAGGGTCTTTTCAAATGAGTCAGCTCTTTGCATCAGGTGGCCGAAGTATTGGAGTTTCAGCTTCAGCATCAGTCCTTCCAATGAACGCCCAGGACTGATCTCCTTTAGGATGGACTGGTTGGATCTCCTTGTAGTCCAAGGGACTCTCAAGAGTCTTCTCCAACACCACAGTTCAAAAACATCAATTCTTCAGAGCTCAGCTTTCTTTATAGTCCAAATCTCACATCCATACATGACTACTGGAAAAACCATAGCCTTGACTAGATGGACCTTTGATGACAAAATGATGTCTCTGCTTTTTAATATGCTGTCTAGCTTGGTCATAACTTTTCTTCCAAGGAGCAAGCGTCTTTTAATTTCATGGCTGCAATCACCATCTGCAGTGATTTTGGAGCCCAGAAAAATAAAGTCAGCCATTGTTTCCACTGTTTCCCCATCTATTTCCCATGAAGTAATGGGACCGGATGCCATGATCTTCATTTTCTGAATGTTGAGCTTTAAGCCAACTTTTTCACTCTCCTCTTTCACTTTCATCAGGAGGCTTTTTAGTTCTTTCTTACTTTCTGGCATAATGGTGGTGTCATCTGCATATCTGAGGTTATTGACATTTCTCCTGCAATCTTGATTCCAGCTTGTGCTTCTTTCAGCCCAGCATTTCTTATGATGTACTCTGCATATAAGTTAAATAAGCAGGGTGACAATATACAGCTTTGACGTACTCCTTTTCCTATTTGGAACCAGTCTGTTGTTCCATGTCCAGTTCTAACTGTTGCTTCCTGACCTGCATACAGGTTTCTCAAGAGGCAAGTCAGGTGGTCTGGTATTCCCATCTCTTTCAGAATTTTCCACAGTTTATTGTGATCCACACAATCAAAGGCTTTGGCATAGTCAATAAAGCAGAAATAGATGTTTTTCTGGAACTCTCTTGCTTTTTCGATGATCCAGCAGATGTTGGCAATTTGATCTCTGGTTCCTCTGCCTTTTCTAAAACCAGCTTGAATATCTGGAAGTTCACAGTTTACATATTGCTGAAGCCTGGCTTGGAGAATTTTGAGCATTACTTTACTAGCGTGTGAGATGAGTGCAATTGTGTGGTAGTTAGAGCATTCTTTGGCATTGCCTTTCTTTGGGATTGGAATGAAAACTGACCTTTTCCAGTCCTGTGGCCACTGCTGAGTTTTCCAAATTTGCTGACATTTTTATAGGTTTCTGTAAGTGGGGGATTATTTTGTGTAACTTGTACCAACTTCAAATTTCATAAGAACTTTAAAGAATTCAGTTTTATGATTGTGACCAAATTTTACTTTTTCATTAAGTAGTCGGAGCTTTGATCTGTGGGAATTTGTGATTTGGGGGATATAAAAAGTTAATTTTTATAGAGTCATAATAACTATGTGCTTTTTTTGCTATGAAGTAATCCTTTGGAGTAGAAGTAAATGTCAAATGACTGCAGTGGAAAAAGAATTTTTTAGGTGGCAACTTTTGCTATGAAAGAAAATACATTCTCTTTGCCATGGACAATTCAGTTGTTACTGTGCTCAAGGTTCTGGCATATTAAACTAGTAAGCTGGAAAGTGCTGAGTCAGTCATTTTTCTTATTTTTGTTTCTGATTAGTTTATTTTCTTACATTAGCCAATATAAAATGTATATGTGATTTTCTAAAATAAAGAACACACACACACACACACTGTCTGTACCAATAAATTCCAAGCCAAAAAACCACATATATGTGGCAAGCTTCACGACTAGTGCCCAGGAGATAGTGCCAAAATCTAGTTTCTAGGAACTAGTAGCTAGGAAATTGGGTTTGGCTATTCTTGCCCTCAGACTTATATAACTGTAGTCTCTTAACATGGTTGCTTGTGTGTTCAGCTGTGTCCATTCTTTGCGACCACATAGCCTGGAGTCTGCCAGGCTTCTCTGTCCATGTGATTTTCCTGGCAAGAATACTGGAGTAGGTGGCCAGTTCCTCCTCCAGGGGATCTTCTCAATGCAAAGATCAAACCCATGTCTTCCGCATCTTGTACATTGGTAGGTGGAATCTTTACCACTGAGCCACTTGGGAAGATGCTCTTACATGGTTACCAGATATGATTTTCCAATCTTTTCTTTGACATTTCATACTGAATGAGGTATTGAACTTCTAATTGGCCCAGGGACCTCTTATAGATTAAATTGTTTGTGTTTATTTTAAATTAGTATGTTGAAATCTAATCCCCAAGGACCACTGGAAGGTGATTAGGCCATGAGGGTGGAGTCCTCATGAATGGGATTCATGCCCTTGTAAAAGAAGCCTCTGAGAGCTTCCTTGTCCTTTCCACCATGTGATGACACAGTGAGAAAGACACCATATGTGAACCAGGGAGCTCCCTCTCACCAGACATCAAATCTTCCAGAGCCTTGATCTTGAGCTTCCTAGCCTCCTAAACAGTGAGAAATAAGTTTGTTGTTTAGAAGCCTTCAGTATATGGTATTCTGTTATAGCAACCCAAAGAGTCTAAGACTCTCCTATTCTTCCAAACCATACTCCAGTTACTCTCTAAAAGCACAGCTTGGATAAGGTGCTCCATGAAGCCCTTCGGTGTTTCTGCACACACACATACACTCCCCACCCAGTTTTATTGAGATATTATTGACATGTAACCTATGTAAGTTTAAGGTGCACAACATAATTTTGCACACTTATAACTGTGAAATGATTGTTACAATAGTGTTAGTCAACACCTCTCCATCCTCTCATGTTTTTGTATTTACTCTTCTTTTCATTATTGTTGTTGTGATAGTGTTTGAGATCTACTCTCTTAACAACTTTTACTGACTTTTATTGTCACTCTGCTTATTTAACTTATATGCAGAGTACATCATGAGAAATGCTGGGCTGGAAGAAGCACAAGCTGGAATCGAGATTGCCTGGAGAAATATCAATAACCTCAGATATGCAGATGACACCAGCCTGATGGCAGAAAGTGAAGAAGAACTAAAGAGCCTCTTGATGAAAATGAAAGAGGAGAATGAAAAAGTTGGCTTAAAGTTCAACCTTCAGAAAACTAAGATCATGGCATCTGGTCCCATCATTTCATGGCAAATAGATGGGAAAACAGTGGAAACAGTGTCAGACTTTATTTTTCGGGGCTCCAAAATCATTACAGATGGTGACTGCAGCCATGAAATTAAAAGACACTTGCTCCTTGGAAGAGAAGCTATGACCAACCTGGACAGCATATTAAAAAGCAAAGACATTGGATTTAGGGCCCACCTGAAATCCTGGATGATTTCATCTCAAGATGCTTAACTGGGCTTCCCTGGTGGCTCAGTGGTAAAGAATCCACCTGCCAATGCAGCAGACACGGATTCCATTCCTGGTCTGGGAAGATCCCACGTGCCGTGCAGCAACTGAGCCTGTGCACCACGACTATTGAGCCTCTGCTTTGAAGCCTGGGAGCCACAACTACTGAAGCCCACATGCCCTAGAGCTTGTGCTCTGCAACAAGAGAAGTCACCACAATGAGGAGCCTGTGCACCACAGCTAGAGAGTAGCCCCCAGTTGCTGTAACTAGAGAAAAGCATGAAGATTCAGCATAGCCGTAAATAAATAAAGCTTTTATTAAAAAAAAGGTCCTTAACCACCTTCATCTGCAAAGACTCTGCTTCCAAATAAGGTCATATCCTGAGGTTTGGGGAAACTGGAATTTTTTTTTTTTTGGGGGGGACAATATTCCACCCACTACTTTTGCTATTACCAACCTAGACAGCGTATTAAAAAGCAGAGACATTATTTGCCAACAAAGGTCCATCTAGTCAAAACTATGGTTTTTCCAGTAGTCATGTATGGATGTGAGAGTTGAACTATAAAAAAAGCTGAGTGCTGAAGAATTGATGTTTTTGAACTGTGGTGTTGGAGAAGACTCTTGAGAGTCCCTTGGACTGCAAGGAGATCCAACCAGTCCATCCTAAAGGAGATCAGTCTTGACTATTCATTGGAAGAACTGATGCTGAAGCTGAAACTCCAATCATTTGGCCACCTGATGTGAAGAATTGGCTCACTGGAAAAGACTCTGATGCTGGGAAAGGTTGGAGGCAGGAGGAGAAGGGGACGGCAGAGGACTAGATGGTTGCACCAGCTTGATGGACATGAGTTTGAGTAAGCTCTGGGAGTTGGTGAAGGACAGGGAAACCTGGTGTTTTGCAGTCCATGGGGTAGCAAAGAGTTGGACATGACTGAGCGACTGAACTGAACTAAATTGTTACCATGATAGTCACCACTATTATTCTGCATAATAAAAATCAGCCTTTACTTTTCATTTTATTTTACCTGTAAAATTATATAATTAAACTAAGCATAGCATCTGGCATCATTTATTGTAAGATCATCTGAGAAGCTCTGCTAAGTTTGGAGCCAATATATCATACTTTTATAATTAAAATTATATGAAATTGTCTTTTCAAAAAAAAATAAAAAATAAAAAGCAGAGACATTACTTTGCCAACACAGGTCTGTCTAGTCAAAGCTATGGTTTTTCCAGTAGTCATGTATGGATGTGAGAAATGGACTATAAAGAAAGCTGAGTGCCAAAGAATTGATGCTTTTGAACTGTGGTGTTGGAGAAGACTCTTGAGAGTCCCTTGGACTGCATGGAGATCCAACCAGTCAGTCTTAAAGGAAATCAGTCCTGAATATTCATTGGAAGGACTGAGGTTGAACTGAAACTCCCATACACTGGCCACCTGATGTGAAGAACTACCCTATTTGAAAAGACCCTGACACTGAGAAAGATTGAGGGCAGGAGGAGAAGGGGATGACAGAGGATGAGATGGTTGGATGGCATCATCGGCTTGATGGACATGAGTTTGTGTAAGCTCTGGGAGTGGTGATGGACAGGGAAGCCTGGCTGCTGCAGTCCATGGGGTTGCAAAGAGTCGGAGACAACTGACTGACTGAACTGATCTGAACTGAACTGACTGAACAACTTTCAAGTATATAATACAGTATTATTAATTATAGTCCCTGGGTGGTACATTAGAGCTCCAGAACTTATTGATCTTATAGCTAGATATTCTTACTCTTTCCCTAACATCTTATTTCCACCACTCTCCAGTCTCTGACAACCACCATTCTACTTCTCATTCACCATTCTATGAGTTGAGTTTTTTTAGGGTGCACCTTTAATTGATATCATAGAGTATTTGTCTTTCTCTGTCTTATTTGTTTCACTGAGAATAATGCCTTCGAGGTCCATTCATGCTGTTGCAAAAGGTAGGATTTCCTCCTTTTTATAACTGAATAATATGTGATGCAAAGAGCTGACTCATTTGAAAAGACCCAGATGTGGGGAAAGATTGAGGGCAGGAGAAGGGGACGACAGAGGATGAGATAGTTGGATGGCATCACCAACTCGATAGATATGAGTTTGGGTGAACTCTGGGAGTTGGTGATGGACAGCGAGGCCTGGCGTGCTGCATTTCATGGGGTCGCAAAGAGTCGGACACGACTGAGCAACTGAACGGAACTGAATATTCCATCATATATATACCTTATCTTTTTTTATCCATTCATCTGTTAGTGGACACTAGGTATTTTCCATGGCTTAGCTTTTGTGAATCATGCTTCTGTGAACATGGGGTGCCAGTATATCTTTGAGATAGTGATATTATTTCCTTCAGATGTATAACCAAAAGTGGGATTGCTGGTTCATTTTCTAGTTCTGTTTTTAATTTATTGAGAAACCTTCATAGTGCTTTCCATAGTGGCTGTGCTGATTTGCATTTCTACCAATGGTGGATTCCCTTTCTCCACCACCTCACTTGTCTGTTATCTAGATAGTACCTATTCTAACAGATGTGAGGTCATATCTCATTTTGACTTTGATTTGCATTTCCCTGATCATTAGTAATGTTTTTTGAGCATCATTTCATGTACCTGTTGATCATTTGTATGTCTTCTTTGGGAAAATGTCTATGCTGTTCCTCTGCCGTTTAAAATTCAGATTCCTTTTTTTTTTTTCCTATTGAGTTGTATGAGTCTCTTACATATTTTGGATATAAACCCCTTATCAGATATACAGTTTGAAAATATTTTGTCCCATTATATAGGTTGTTTTTTCATTTTCTTTTTTTTTTTTTTATTTTTTTGTACTTAATGATTTTATTTTATTTTATTTTTTTTAATTTAATTTTATTTTTAGACTTTACATAACTGTATTAGTTTTGCCAAATATCAAAATGAATCCACCACAGGTATACACGTGTTCCCCATTCTGAACCCTCCTCCCTCCTCCCTCCCCATTCTCTCCCTCTGGGTCGTCCCAGTGCACCAGCCCCAAGCATCCAGTATCGTGCATCGAACCTGGACTGGCAACTCATTTCATACATGATATTTTACATGTTTCAATGCCATTCTCCCAAATCTTCCTACCCTCTCCCTCTCCCACAGAGTCCATAAGACTGTTCTATACATCAGTGTCTCTTTTGCTGTCTCGTACACAGGGTTATTGTTACCATCTTTCTAAATTCCATATATATGCGTTAGTATACTGTATTGGTGTTTTTGATTGTTTCTTGTGCTGTCAAGAAGCCTTTTAGTTTGATGGCTTCTGTAGTTCTCAAAGAACAAAGCAAAACTTCCAAGTATGTCATTCTTGGAACTTCTAGAATGGATTCAAAAGATCTTTACAACATTTTTTATTATATTCCTATAAGGTTATTCTTGAACAAGTGTGTTTTCCACTCTTTCCAAAGAGATGACATGGAATTTAATGAATGCATGCCATTTACTTCATTATCAGACCATTAACTTCATCTTCCAAACCTATCTCAAGTTTTTTGTGATGTATATCTTGGTACTTTCAGTTAGAAATAATGTTTAAATATACATAGCATTAAAAAAGTGCTATGGATATTGAAAAAGATATCTAAAGCTATGTCTGACACAAAAAGAACAAACTGTATTTTTTGTAAGAAAAACACTTTCAACTCCCATTTTTCTTTTGTCTTTTCTACTAAGAAGAATGATCTCTATCCTGACAAGAATAGCATAGACAGGTTATGAGAGAAATGATGTACAACACCTCAGTAATAGAGATAATTTGAATTGTTTTCAGAGGAATATCTTCTCCCCCATACAATTTACCTTTGATATGATAAAAGGATTCAAGGTGTTATTGGATACTCATTGTTTAATCATATATTGTATCATACGAATAGGATGCTGCTTCTAAAGTCTTATCATGTCATTCTTTCATTAAAATCCTTCAAACGTTTTTCATCCATGCATATAGAGGTTTTTTTTAACCATCTTCTTCCTTTTTATTTCTCTAACTTCATTTTTTGTCACTGTCCATTTTCTTTAAGGTCAAAGCCTTCCTCCACAGTATTCAATGAATACTGTAATTGTGGTAATTATTATAGTATGTTTTTTACTTGGTTTATTTGTTCTTCTCCAATAGGTCTTTTCTAGTAGTCACTGCTGTTTCCTCTGGGCATAATAGAGAGGCTGTGTATTCCAGAATCATGCAGATCTAGGTTCCAGTCCTGGCTTTTCCTTTTACTAGCTTGTCAAAGATGATTAACCAGGTTGGGTTTTTTTTTGTGGAGAAAAGAGGGAGAGATGGATGGAATAGCTATACAGCCAGTGACTAAATGGTTTTTTTTTTTTTTTTTTCTTTTAAGCTGTGCCAATATATATGATTGGTGTATATATATGAGGTATGATTATGTGACTATGGATTGTGGGTTGTCATTGGGAGTATTATCACTTTCTCTGAAGCTTTTAAGAAGTCAAGCACCTTCTCTATGTTTTCCTTCTTTCTACTTGTTAGATTAAAATAATTGTGAGCCTGTAAATTATGGAAAGAGCTTTGGGGTCTGAATCCTTGCATGGAGAGCTGCTTGATGACCAGGAATCTTTCATCTCAGACTGTCATTCAAGACTGTCATTCAATTGAGTAGTGACTTATATTTATTTCTTGTTCATACATTATTATGAATTATTGTGTGTTGGTTTCTATAAAGATGGCCACCAATAATTTCTTTGCTCGTGCTACACATTTGTCATTCCTCACTTCATAATGTAGGGCTTATTTGACCTCTTTTTGATTCTGTGCTCATTTTGACTGGCTTTGGCAATTAGAATGCAGCAGAAGTTCTAGCTCAGGAGGCAAGAGGTTCACAACATTTTACTTCCTCCTTCTTGGAACCCAGCCACATTACTGTGAGAGACTTATGCCACACAGAGAAGAACTAAGGCCTTCTGATTGATAGTTCTAACCTCTGGGCCAGGCAATTTTCCAGCATGTGAAGGAGCTGAATCAGTCAAGACCAGCCAAGACCTCAGACAATGGCAGCCCTGGTAGTGATCATGGGGAGAAGAAGAACTCACCAGTCATCTCACAGAAACGTGAGAAAATATAAAGTGGTTGTTACATGCACCAAAGACCTTTTGAGTCCATTTTTCAGCACTAAGCACTGCTCTAAGTAGGACACTTGCTTAGTGATATCGGTACAATTACTTAACTGGCCTTAGCTTCTAGTTCATGATGTGTAAAATGGGAGAAAAAGTCAACTGAATTCATACAGTTGTGATTCAATAAGACAGTGACGGAGACTTCTTTATTTAGTGACTGGCATATGGTAGATAATCAATCCAAGCTGATTTGAGTAAGTATTAATCTTTGCTAAATTTTAAAGTGATGTCCAGTGAGAAAGAAAACCATCTACCTCATTTGTAATCAGAAAATATAAAATTATGTGATAGAATAACATCTCAATTCTGCACTTTATTGCCTTGAAAGTAGACTCACATTTTGTTATTGCATTTTGTTTCTTCAGCCAGCTCCCTTTTCATCTTTGCATTCATATCAACATATTTTATTCTATGAATTCCCACTCTAGTTTTATATAACACATCTATTCTTGTATCTTAGTGAGAACACTAAGAAGATATTTTCCTACTAATTCTTTAGCTTGCAATTATTTTTTTTTTTCAGATGTATTCTCCTTTTCTATAGGGTGAGGAATTATACATAGATCTCATAATGATTGTCTTATTTATTAATTCAAGAAACAGTGTGAACTCACTGTATGCTGGACACTAATTAGATTTGATTTTTCTCTGCACACACTTCATCTCTCACTATTCATCACTTCTATTTTTTAGATCAAGGAAAATTATAGTAAAAATATAATTTACAACAAATTACTCCCCATGGCTCACATCTGGCTCACATCTGTTTTTGTCAATTAAGTTTTATCAGAATATAGAATGTTCATTTGTTTACATATAACTCTAAGTGTAGTTTGAATATATATAACAATTAGCTTCCTACCCACCCCACCCCAGAAACTGAAAAAAATTAGTAAACAAAATGGTGCAGGAAGAAAAATGCAGCTTGCAAAATATTCCACCTTGCTCCTTTTCTCCATTGACCATCCCACATCACTCCTCCCATGACTGAAATAAACTTTTATGATATTACATGCCAAATACCTTGCATTTTCTTTCAATATTTTATGAACATACTAATTTTTTTTTTCCAACTTGATTTTTTATTAGCTTACATAACTTGTTCTCACTGTTCAGTTGATGTGGTCTTCTATTTACAAAATTGTTTGCCTATCTTATGTTGAATGAAACAGATCATGATTCATCCTATTAAAATAAATGGAACTATTTTTATTTAGTAGCTTTTTACTTGGTGGCAGGGCTTTTAGCAAAAAATTAAAGTTAGTGAGGGATGAGAATATTTCATTAAACTCATAGAATCTGGAGTCAAATTTCTAGGTTAAAATCTCAGGCTGTAAACTCAGAAATTGTATTTTTTTTTGGATCAAGTTAGTTATCCTTTATCTGCTTCAGTTATTTTCTTTGTAAAAGATGGACAATATCTCACAGGGTTGTGACAAATGAGATCATACACATAAAGTGTGAGAGAGACTCGGGGTTCAATGACTGACAAACTCACAAAGATATTTGGTATCAGAACTTGGAAAAATGTGGGTCTTTCATTTGAAAAGTCTTAATCGTAAATGTTAATTATCATAGTAAGAGGAAAAATAGTAAAGAATATGGCACTTTCAATATTTTAGATTAAATACATACCTAGGCTTTTACTGGAGATACATATCTCCATGACATTTAAAAAATGTATTTACTTCCTTTTCTTATGAGACTGAGTGCCAATCTATCTCTTTTGAAGGGATAAGTGGCCAGTTTTGTACTGTTTTTCCTACAACCTTTTTTCCCCCTCTTTCAACTCCATCCTTTGTTCCCTGTTGCTTGAGTGGTAAGGCACGACGTTAATAAAAGGTATGGGTTCTAGTTTTAAGACAGAAGCATCATGAGCCAGTATACATTATTTTGGAAGGGGAAAGTGACTGAAAAACTAAGAAAATATACTTTGTATAAAATATACTTTGAGTAGGAATAGGAGAAAAATCTTCTAAATTCAATTATGTAACTTGGTTTATATTCAGCCAATTCTACTTTAGCTCTAGAAGGAGTAATAAGAGAGATTAGAATACAGGCAGGCCCTACTTTGCAGTGCTCTAATATGCATAAATTTCAGTTTTCACAGTCTAGTTGAATAATATAATATGATTTAAATTTCAGTTACTGTGGTATATTTTGTGTAACTGCATAAAGTGTAAACTTACTGCTAACCCTTTGGTCCACAAATCATTGGTAAACAACAACAGTCATCATGCTCAGTGACCAATCATGTCACTTGCAGAGCCTGTTGGCGATTGACTACCGTGCATTGGTTATTTAGTTCATATACCTAGAGCAAAGCAGTACCATATACAGCAGTGCTCATGTGTAATTGTATTGCCTCACTCAGTGATCATCTACGTGACACTTCATAAAGACAGATAGGAAGAAGAGCAAACAGGCCAACAGTGATGAAAGTCCAGAGGAGAAACAAAGAGTGATGATGTTGTGAGGGTAATTTGCATTGAAAACAAGTGGAGTTATACAAGGACTAGCTTGACCGTGGAAACCCTGACACTCCCACCATTTGAGAAACTCTAGCTGTGCAGTCAGAGGATCTTGGTGATGGAGATCTTACCAACACAGGTGATGAAAGTAGCCATGATGAAAAGGATGAAGATGACTCAACGGAAGTGATGCTGGGGAAAAAACTTCACATTAGAGGAAGTTTTGGAAATATATCATGACATAAAAGCATAGAGGAAAAAAAATGTTGAAAGTTAATTCAAACTTAGAAAGGGGTATTTCAATTCACCAAGGCATAGAAGAGATGATCATGCCTATACTGTGAATGGTATGATGAGAAGAAAGAAATGGAAGTTCAAACTACCTTTGAGAAATTTTTGTTTCTGTTGTAAAAGAAATAAAACATTTTAATTCTTCATGTTTCTAAAGTTTCCAGGTATAGTGCATTAAATAAATATTACTTTTGCTATTTTTCATTTTCATATACATTTATAACCAACAGAAATTTAAAAATATATTGACAAAAATTTTAAAGATCATGGAAAATTGTAATTTTACCCACTGAATAGTAAGATCACATGGCATGGATTCAGCCATGTGATCTTACTATTTATATGATCCACTACCTTGCAGAAAGAGGACTATATACCTAAAATGAGTGAGAGCAAACATTCCACATTTCTGTCTTGAAAGACAGCACTTTCTGGCTAAGAGAGCAAGATGTTTACCTTATAGTTTAAGACTCAATCTTCACAGTCATGGAGTCACTGATTGTCCATAGAGTATTTGAATACAAATTAGAAAGAAAGAAAATTGCCCTCAACTATGATGTTAGAACGGAGAAGGCAATGGCACCCCACTCCAGTACTCTTGCCTGGAAAATCCCATGGACAGGGGAGCCTGGTAGGCTGCAGTCCATGGGGTTGTGAAAAGTTGGACACGACTGAGCAACTTGACTTTTACTTTTCACTTTCATGCATTGGAGAAGGAAATGGCAACCCACTCCAGTGTTCTTGCCTGGAGAATCCCAGGGACGGGGGATTCTGGTGGGCTGCCGTCTGTGGGGCGCACAGAGCCGGACACTACTGAAGCTACTTAGCAGCAGCAGCAGCATGATGTTAGACGGGCTTCCGAGGTGGTGCTAGTGATAAAGAACCTGCCTGCCAATGCAGGAGACATGAGAGACACGGGTTTGAGCCGTGGGTTGGGAAGATCCCCTGGAGGAGGGCATGGCAATACACTCCAGTATTCTTGACTGGAGAATTCCATGGACAGAGGAGCCTGGCAGGCTACAGTCCATAGGGTCATTTCACAGAGTTGGACACAGCTAAAGCAACTTAGCATGCAGTCATATCCCTTTAGATATAGCCCTGCTGGGTACTACACTGCATGGTGATGTATGGGTGTCCTGGGCTGGTTTCAGAGAATCTCAGTTCAGGTGACAAAGATAACAACACACGCAGCTGGATCACGGGCACTGAGGAGAGAGCCCTTATTACTCTCAGAGCAGGCAGGAAAAGCCTCAAGGTGAACATGGGTGTGGATCAGTGTGATGAAGTCTAAAAACCAGGGTACAAATTATGAAAATGCTGAGTCAGATCCCATCTTCATGTAAATTTTTGTTACTCATCACCGTTTTTTGTGTTAATTATCTTTAAAAATATTGCAAAAAATGTTATTTAGTTTGATTACAGAAGGTTTTTTTTTTTTTTTTTTTTGTACCTTCCCCTAAATTTTGTTCTCTGGTGAGAGTTTCACTTACTTCCCTTACTGTATTCCTCAACATAGAAATTTATGAGGTAGCTTGATACCTGCAACTGCTGACTTGCTGTGAAAAAACAAGGGAAAGAAGATGGCCAGAATTTCAGGTACTGGAGGAAGCAATTTCTCATTGTTTTTCCTAACATGCTTTATTACTCTGAATTTAAAATACAGGCAGCGTTCATAGTTCAGGTTTTGCTACAAGTGACAGGAAACTTTAATAGCCTCTGAGTATCTGTCAGAATGTGAGCATTTGACTATAATTTTATGACAAGCTAAATGAGACTTTCTGCTGTATTTAGAAATTCAGATGTATCTTGACACCCAGGTAGAGTTGCTGGACTTAGCAAATGAAACCATGAGATATCCAGTTAAATCTGAATTTTGATAAATAACAGATACTTTCTTAGTATAAGCATCTTCCATAAGATATTTATAAACTTATCTTAGGGTTAGGGTTAGGGTGGGAATGCAAACTAGTACAGCCACTATGGAGAACAGTGTGGAGATTCCTTAAAAAACTGGAAATAGACCTGCCTTATGATCCAGCAATCCCACTGCTGGGCATACACACTGAGGAAACCAGAAGGGAAAGAGACACGTGTACCCCAATGTTCATCGCAGCACTGTTTATAATAGCCAGGACATGGAAGCAACCTAGACGTCCATCAGCAGATGAATGGATAAGAAAGCAGTGGTACATATACGCAATGGAGTATTACTCAGCCATTAAAAAGAATACATTTGAATCAGTTATAATGAGGTGGATGAAACTGGAGCCTATTATACAGAGTGAAGTAAGCCAGAAAGAAAAACACCAATACAGTATACTAATGCATATATATGGAATTTAGAAAGATGGTAACAATAACCCTCTGTACGAGACAGCAAAAGAGACACTGATGTATAGAACAGTCTTATGGACTCTGTGGGAGAGGGAGAGGGTGGGAAGATTTGGGAGAATGGCATTGAAACATGTAAAATATCATGTATGAAATGAGTTGCCAGTCCAGGTTCGATGCACGATACTGGATGCTTGGGGCTGGTGCACTGGGACGACCCAGAGGGATGGAGTGGGGAGGGAGGAGGGAGGAGGGTTCAGGATGGGGAACACATGTATACCTGTGGCAGATTCATTTTGATATTTGGCAAAACTAATACAATTATGTAAAGTTTAAAAATAAAATAAAATAAAAAAAAAACAACTTATCTTAAAAGTAATTATTTTTATGAAATTCAAAATTAATTGAGTGTTCTGTATTTTATCTGATAACCCTATGCCTCACGCACTTGCAATGCCTCGGGGAAGGCTAATTCCCCTCTTTTACCTTAGCTGTTATTCTGCAACGTAAAAGCCTCAACATGCTAATGAATGTCCCATTACTGCTTTGAATGAAGTGGTTTCAAAACAGTACATTTTTAAAAATGCTTACTCTGAATAAAATATCTTCTCTTAGGCATGCTTCTCTTTTTTTGTCCTTTTAATGTTGAAATTTCTTTCCTTCCTTGTTCTTTTAGCTCATCAAGATTAGGCTAATAGGGGTCAGCATTTGTCTTTTCAAATTATACCTTAGACAGGTAAGAACAGAAAGGAAAGTAACTAACTCGATACCAAAATATGAATTCGGGCATCCAGGTTGCAACTTAGTGTTGTTTATTCCCTTGTGTGTAATACATTAAAGTACTTAATTTCAAACAACTTTTCTTTCCTAGTCCATAACTGATACTGATTCACTGTGTGTTTTGAAGTTATGGTAAGTTATCTATCTGTCATCTATCATTGTATCTAGCTAGTTATCAATCATATTGAATATTTATAGTATGATTAATTGGATGGCTAAAAGTTAATTCAGTATTCAGTGATACAGTTAGGAAAATTGCCTCTGTTAATCATAGTAATTTAAACTTTCTGTTTAGATCAGGAAAATCTTATTATGCTATATTTTTCACTCTTTATTTTGGATTTGAAGTAGTTTGTTTATTTCTTTTGTTTTCAAATTTTCCTTTTTTAAAATGTTATTATTATTATTTTTTATTTTTTTACTTTACAATATTGTATTGGTTTTGCCATACATCAACATGCATCCGCCATGGGTGTACACGTGTTCCCCATCCTGAACCCCCCTCCCTCCTCCCTCCCCGTACCATCCCTCTGGGTCATCCCAGTGCACCAGCCCCAAGCTTCCTGTATCCTGCATTGAACCTGGACCAGCGATTCATTTCTTATATGATATTATACATGTTTTAATGCTATTCTCCCAAATCATCCCACCCTCTCCCTCTCCCACAGAGTCCAAAAGACTGTTCTATACATCAGTGTCTCTTTTGCCGTCTCGTATACAGGGTTATTGTTACCATCTTTCTAAATTCCATATATATGCATTAGTATACTATATTGGTGTTTTTCTTTCTGGCTTACTTCACTCTGTATAATAGGCTCCAGTTTCATCCACCTCATTATAACTGATTCAAATGTATTCTTTTTAATGGCTGAGTAATACTCCATTGTGTATATGTACCACTGCTTTCTTATCCATTCATCTGCTGATGGACGTCTAGGTTGCTTCCATGTCCTGGCTATTATAAACAGTGCTGCGATGAACATTGGGGTACACGTGTCTCTTTCCCTTCTGGTTTCCTCAGTGTGTATGCCCAGCAGTGGGATTGCTGGATCATAAGGCAGTTCTATTTCCAGTTTTTTAAGGAATCTCCACACTGTTCTCCATAGTGGCTGTACTAGTTTGCATTCCCACCAACAGTGTAAGAGGGTTCCCTTTTCTCCACACCCTCTCCAGCATTTATTGCTTGTAGACTTTTGGATAGCAGCCATTCTGACTGGTGTGAAATGGTACCTCATTGTGGTTTTGATTTTCATTTCTCTGATAATGAGTGATGTTGAGCATCTTTTCATGTGTTTGTTAGCCATCTGTATGTCTTCTTTGGAGAAATGTCTATTTAGTTCTTTGGCCCATTTTTTGATTGGGTTGTTTATTTTTCTGGAATTGAGCTGTAGGAGTTGCTTGTATATTTTTGAGATTAGTTGTTTGTCAGTTGCTTTATTTGCTATTATTTTCTCCCATTCTGAAGGCTGTCTTTTCACCTTGCTGATAGTTTCTTTTGTTGTGCAGAAGCTTTTAATTTTAATTAGATCCTATTTGTTTATTTTTGCTTTTGTTTCCAATATTCTGGGAGGTGGGTCATAGAGGATCCTGCTGTGATGTATGTCGGAGAGTGTTTTGCCTATGTTCTCCTCTGAGATTTTTATAGTTTCTGGTCTTACGTTTAGATCTTTAATCCATTTTGAGTTTATTTTTGTGTATGGTGTTAGAAAGTGTTCTAGTTTCATTCTTTTACAAGTGGTTGATCAGTTTTCCCAGCACCACTTGTTAAAGAGATTCTCTTTTCTCCACTGTATATTCTCGCCTCCTTTGTCAAAGATAAGGTGTCCATAGGTGCGTGGGTTTATCTCTGGACTTTCTATTTTGTTCCATTGATCTATATTTCTGTCTTTGTGCCAGTACCATACTGTCTTGATGACTGCGGCTTTGTAGTAGAGCCTGAAGCCAGGCAGGTTGATTCCTCTAGTTCCATTCTTCTTTCTCAAGATTGTTTTGGCTGTTCGAGGTTTTTTGTATTTCCATACAAATTGTGAAATTATTTGTTCTAGCTCTGTGAAGAATACCGTTGGTAGCTTGATAGGGATTGCATTGAATCTATAAATTGCTTTGGGTAGTATATTCATTTTCACTATATTGATTCTTCCAATCCATGAACATGGTATATTTCTCCATCTATTAGTGTCCTCTTTGATTTCTTTCATCAGTGTTTTATAGTTTTCTATATATAGTTCTTTAGTTTCTTTAGGTAGATATATTCCTAAGTATTTTATTCTTTTTGTTGCAATGGTGAATGGAATTGTTTTCTTAATTTCTCTTTCTGTTTTCTCATTATTAGTGTATAGGAATGCAAGGGATTTCTGTGTGTTGATTTTATATCCTGCAACTTTACTATATCAATCAACTTTCATTGATTAGCTCTAATAATTTTCTGGTGGAGTCTTTAGGGTTTTCTATGTAGAGGATCATGTCATCTGCAAACAGTGAGAGTTTTACTTCTTCTTTTCCAATTTGGATTCCTTTTTTTCTTTTTCTGCTGTGATTGCTGTGGCCAAAACTTCCAAAACTATGTTGAATAGTAGTGGTGAGAGTGGGCACCTTTGTCTTGTTCCTGACTTTAGGGGAAATGCTTTCAATTTTTCACCATTGAGGATAATGTTTGCTGTGGGTTTGTCGTATATAGCTTTTGTTATGTCGAGGAATATTACTTCTATTCCTGCTTTCTGGAGAGTTTTTTTTTTTTTTTTATCATAAATAGATGTTGAATTTTGTCAAAGGATTTCTCTGCATCTATTGAGATAATCATATGGCTTTTATTTTTCAATCTGTTGATGTGGTATATTACATTGATTGATTTGTAGATATTGAAGAATCCTTGCATCCCTCCAGGAGGGAATGGCAAGACATACTTAAAGTGATGAAAGAAAATAGCATACAGTCCAGATTACTGTACCCAGCAAGGATCTCATTCAAATATGAAGGAGAAATCAAAAGCTTTACAGACAAGCAAAAGCTGAGAGAATTCAGCACCACCAAACCAGCTCTCCAACAAATGCTAAAGGATATTTTCTAGACAGGAAACACAAAAATGGTGTATAAACTCGAACCCAAAACAATAAATAAATGGCAATGGGATCATACTTATCAATAATTACCTTAAACGTAAATGGGCTGAATGCCCCAACCAAAAGACAAAGACTGGCTGAATGGATACAAAAACAAGACCCCTATATATGTTGTCTACAAGAGACCCAGCTTAAAACAGGGGACACATACAGACTGAAAGTAAAGGGCTGGAAAAAGATATTCCATGCAAATAGAGACCAAAAGAAAGCAGGAGTAGCAATACTCATATCAGATAAAGTAGACTTTAAAACAAAGGCTGTAAAAAGAGACAAAGAAGGACACTACATAATGATCAAAGGATCAATCCAAGAAGAAGATATAACAATTATATATGCACCCAACATAGGAGCACCACAATATGTAAGACAAATGCTAACACGTATGAAAGGGGAAATTAACAATAACACAATAATAGTGGGAGACTTTAATACCCCACTCACACCTATGGATAGATCAACTAAACAGAAAATTAGCAAAGAAACCCAAGCTTTAAATAATACAATAGACCAGTTAGACCTAATTGATATCTATAGGACATTTCACCCCAAAACAATGAATTTCACCTTTTTCTCAAGCATGCATGGAACCTTCTCCAGGATAGATCACATCCTGGGCCATAAATCTAGCCTTGGTAAATTCAAAAAAATTGAAATCATTCCAAGAATCTTTTCTGACCACAATGCAGTAAGATTAGATCTCAATTACAGGAGAAAAACTATTAAAAATTCCAACATATGGAGGCTGAACAACATGTTGCTGAATAACCAACAAATCACAGAAGAAATCAAAAAAGCAATCAAATTTTCCTACTCCTATCTTAATGCCAGGGCTAACACAAGGCACAGTGATGAATTTGGGGAAACCTGTCTGGATGTCATCCCTCCTCTCAGGGGTCATGTCGACAGACTGCCAGGCACGTCTCCTGCCAGGCAGGAAACACATGCCACTTCTAGTCTACCTGGGAGTATTCTTGCTATTTAAATACAGAACATTGGAAATAGCCAATCTTCTGTTCTGCTCGTTTTCTGTGATATTTAATTTATAGAAAGAAAAGCCACTCTTCCTGCTTCTCTATGGATTTATTTCATAGCCTGGACTCCATATTCTTAAGGCTAATGAAGTCACTGGTTAAATCTGTTGGACTGAGATCTTGTCTAGCAGGGATCAGAGTAGATGCATAATGTTTAAAAACCTGGGGACCCCTCAAGCATCTTGACAACACGTCTGGCACACTGTCATGCTAAATGCTAAGGATGCAGTCATAAATCCTTTGGTTTTAAAGCGTTTGTATTATTGTAGGAGAGAGAAACATACACAAATGATTTGATTCTAATGTTATTTAATACTGGTGTTCTGCACAGAGAATTTTGTGAACTAGAGTCATTTCTTTTTTTCAAGCAAGACAGGAAAGAAGTTAGTGTCATCAGAAACCAGTAGTGTGGTTACAGGTTCACACTGTACCGTTAAGTGACTTTCATCTTATAAAATGTTGACTGTAACACTAAACATTATCCACAGCGAACATTGATTTTGAAATCAAATTGATTTTGCAGATAAATACCAAGATGATGGGGGAAATTTTCTTCTGAATGTACAACTAAAGTACCTTTTCAACCTCGACCATTTTCAATAGTCGGGTATGAAAAATAGAGTTCTAACTAAGAAGAGGTTAGTTGTAAGATCAATTAAGCCTGTCAGGAAACACTTAAGTTTGACAGGTTTCCCAGCAGTCACATAGTTTGGGAGCCAAGCAGAAACATCCCACTAAGCTAAACACTAAGGACCTGTCACTATTCAATAACTGTTTGTCTGTCAGCAGTAAAAGTAAATGAGCTTTTGAGGGTGATTGTTTCAGATTCTTGAGCTTCCTTACAGCCAGAACTATCAAATGTAGATATTTTTTATCTTTTTGAAAAGCACTTTCTATTTTTCTTAGCAGAACCCTGGGCAATTTTTAAAAACATTTTTTTTTTCCAAAAAGCGAGAAAAAGATAAGTCAGAAGAAATATGACATCTGAAGCCTTATGGTCATAAAGTATTTGATGGCATGAAAAAAAAAATCCTGAAATCTAACTTAAAAGAAAGTCTGAGTCCTGGGATAAGGGCTGTCTTCACAGTCCCCACAGGGGTAATTTAGTTCCTATATGAACCTGACTTTGAAGCCCTGGGGCTATGACGGTGAACTTTATCAACAATAAATCAGGCTCCACTCCACTGTGGTTGCTAGCTTTTCTGAAGTTGGAGCCTAAAGACATATGAGAAGACTGTCTTCTTTTTGAGTGTAGGCAGTTTGATTTGATTCAAGAAATATTTGTTGATTACTCCTGTGTACTGTTTACAGTAATTGGAGTGGTGGGTTTTGAGAAAAAGGTGGCTAATTCAGAGCTCTTTAATTCACACTTCTCAGATCAAATCTAGGACAACACCCAGGGGATCCATGAGTTGTGCTAAATGAATGCTTGAAAATGACAGTATCAGATGTGATTTATTTTGAATTATTTGGCATAATCAGTGGGAGGCACATGCACAGAGACACACATAGTACATTCTAGTTTTTGGATCTGTTAATTAATATTTGTAGCACTCTAACCAGGAATATGGACTTCCCAGGTGGTCAGTGGTAAAGAATCTGTCAAGCATGAGACTTGTGTTCGATCCCTGGGTCAGGAAGATGGAAAACTGGAGAAGGAAATGGCAACCAACTTCAGTATTCTTGCCTGAGAAATTCCATGGACAAAGGAACCTGGTGGGATACAGTTCATGGGGTTGCAAGTTGGACATGACTTAGTGACTAAACAACAACAACTAGGAATACACATTCCAGAGATGCTTGTTTGACCTTTTAAAAAGTAATCAAAGCCCAGTCTCCAGAGGTGGCTGGTAAAAGTGTGCTGGGTAGCTTCCTTCATTTTCTGATGAATCCTACAAAGTTAAAAGATTGCATAGTGGATGTTGGTGAACAATTCAATTCAAATTGGGGAAACAATTCTTGTTTAAGACATATGGATTGGCTGGAAATAATTTTTTTGGCTCTATTGAAGTAGACGACATATATCATTATGTGAGTTTAAGATATACAGCATGTTGATTCTGATACACTTGTATATTACATTATCCCCACTGTAGTGTCAGCCAACACCTCCATCATATCACATAATTATCATTTCTTTTTCGTGGTGAGAATGTCTAAGATTGTCTCTCTTAGCAACTTTTGAGTATTTAATATGGTATTGTTAACTATCACCACAATACAGTACTGTGCATTAGATCGACAGAATTTATTCACTTTATAACCGGAAGCTTGTACTCTCTGAACAGCGTCTCTCCATTTTCCCTGCTCTGAAACCCCTAGTAGTCACCATTTTACTGTTTCTAAGAGGCTTTTTATTTTTAATTATTTTAAATTTTTTATTGAGGTATAGTTGATTTACTTATTATTTGGTTTACAATGTTGTATTAGTTTCTGGTGTATAGCAAGTTGATATATATATATATATATATATAAACTAACACATTGTAACATGTATATGTATATATCTATATATGGTTTATACGTATATATACATGTATATATGTGTGTACATACATGTAGTTTATGATTTCCATTATGGCTTATTCCAGGATATTAAAGTATCAATAATTCCCCTGCCTTGTCATTTATCCATTTTTTATATAGTGGTTTGTACTCAGTCAGTCAGTTCAGTCACTTAGTCATGTCCAACTCTTTGGGGCCCCATGGACTGAAGAACACCAGGCTTCCCTGTCCATTACCAGTTCCTGGAATTTCCTCAAACTCATGTCCATTGAGTCAGTGATGCCATTCAACCATCTCTTTCTGTCATCTCCTTCTCCTCCTGCCTTCAATCTTTCCCAGCATCAGGGTAATGAGTCAGTTCTTTACATCAGGCGGCCAAAGAACTGGAGTTTCAGCTTCAGCATCAGTCCTTCCAATGAATATTCAGGACTGATTTCCTTTAGAATTGAAGTCCTTGCAGTCCAAGGGACTCTCAAGAGTCTTCTCCAATACAACAGTTCATTAATTCTTCGGTGCTCAGCTTTCTTTATAGTCCAACTCTCACATCATACAAAGCTTCTGGAAAAACCATTGCTTTGACTAGATGGACTTAGCTGGCAAAGTAATGTTTCTGCTTTTTCATATGCTGTCTAGGTTGGTCATAGCTTTTCTTCCAAGGAGCAAGCATTTTTTAACTTCATGGCTGCAGCACCATCTGCAGTGATTTTGGAGCCCAAGAATATAAAATCTGTCACTGTTTCCATTGTTTCCCCATCTATTTGCCATGACGTAATGGAACTGGATGCCATGATCTTAGTTTTTTGAATGTTGAGTTTTAAACCAGCTTTTTCACTCTCCTCTTTCACTTTCATCAGGAGGCTCTTTAGTTCCTCTTCACGTTCTGCCATAAGGGTGGTGTCATCTGTGTATCTGAGGTTATTGATATTTCTCCTGGCAACCTTGATTCCAGCTTGTGCTTCTTTGGAAAAATGTATATTCAGTTTCTCTGCCCATTTTAAAGTCAGATTGTTTTTGCTATTGAGTTGTATGAGTTCCTTATACATTTTGGATATTAACTCCTTATCAGATAGATGGTTTGTGAACATTTCTCTCATTCTGTAGATTGCTTTGTGATTTTGGTGATTGTCTCTTTTATTGTTCAGGAGCATTTTAGTTTGATGTAATCCCAGATATTTAATTTTTGCTTTTGTTGCTTGTTCTTTTGGTGTCCTACCACCAAAAGCATTGCCAAAATCAATGTTAAGGAGATTTTTTTTCTATTTTCATCTAGGAATTTTATGGTTTCAGGCTTTATGTGTAAAGTCTTTAATCCACGTCAAATTAACTTTTGTTAATGGTATTGATATAAGATAAGGATCCAATTTCATTTTTATGCATATGGTTTTCTATTTTCTCAGCACACTTACTGAAGGTTATTTTTGATCCTTTGTCAAATATTAGTCAGTCATATATGTGGGGGATTATTTCTTGAATCTTAATTCTGTTCCACTGGTCTATGTGTATATTTTTTGCTAGTATCATACTGTTTTGGTTACTATAGCTTTGTAGTATTGTCTGAAGTCAGGATATGTGATGCTTCTGGCTTTGTACTTTTTTCTCAAAATTATTTTGGTTATTCAGGGTTATTTGTGGTTCCATTCAAATTTCAATATTGGTTTTCCTTTTTGTGTGAAAAATTCCATTGAAATTTTGACAGAAGTATTTTAAGGCATGCTGCCCCTTGAGTGAATAAGATGTAAGATTCTAGTGAGGTTGACAGTCCTGCTTGATATTGTTGTGGGGTTAGGATTCCCATCAGTTCTGTGGCAGCTGAATGTGGAGAATTTTGCTGTTTTATTTTACCTACCCTATTAGCTGAATCCTGCTGCTGGGAAATTACGGCATATACTTTGAATAAACTTATTAGGCAAAGTGAGGTCCATGTACCTCCAGGTCAGAGAATAAAAACTTGATCTGGTTTGTAAAACCAGTTCATGACTCTATGTGTGAATGGATATGTTACTGTTTTTGCCATTCTGTATGCACGCTCATCCTATGGTTGTAATATTTTGTGAGAGAAACCCAGGAGCTCTCATGAATGAGGTGAACTATTTGTGTTGGTGAACAACAATGTCTAAAAAACAATTGTGATATTCATGAATGGTTTTTGGTGAGCTCCCATCAGTGTATTTGCTGTGTCAACAAATACTTAACAGAGTTTTCTCCTTTTGTAACACTGGAGGGGGAAGGACTTCGCTAATTAGAAAGATGACTGAAGAATATGATGTGGTTTATCTCTAATTATTTTTTCTTTACCTTTAGGTGAGACTTCTAAAAGGTATTTGGTGTTTGAAGAGTTTTCAAAAGAATTCTCCTTTTATGCTTCATCTACCATGACATCTTTTTTTTTTTTTTTTTTCTGGGAGCAATGTCAGAAAAGGGTATTTTGAAAGAAAATTCTGTTGCTGTGATTAAAAGAAAATTCACAACGTATAAAGGCAGTTTTATGTGGAAGAAGCCTAGTGCTGAAAGTGAGGTCAGGCAAAGACTGGGAAATAGATTTACCCAAACCTATGTTAAAGACATGTTAAAATATATTTTCCACAAAATTCTCTGGATTTAAATATACATGGTAGACATTTGTTTGGTGACAAAATAAAATGATGTTTTGCAGACTTCACATTAAAATCAGAACATTTTGCTTGTAGTTCTTCTAAGGTTAATACTATGGCTGTGCTTAGTTGCTCAGTTGTGTCTGACTCCTTGAGACCCCATGGAGTAGTCCACGAGGCTCCTCTGTGCATGGGGATTCTCCAGGTGGGAATACTGGAGTGGGCTGTCATGCCATTCTCCATGGGATCTTCCCAACCCAACCTAATGTCTATAGCATTGCAGGCGGATTCTTTACTCTCTTGAGTCCCCAGGGAAGCCCTGGTTAATACTATAGGAACACTAAACAGATCAAGAAAAGCAGCCTTATTAAGTAATGAAGACTGAAAAGGGAAGAGAAGAAAATTACTTGTTTGAAATATAGCTTTCTTTTCATAATCTTTTGCTTATAGTTTGAGTTGGAGCACTCTGAGTTTCCAGGAAATGAAATGATTTGCCTTGCAACATTCTCTTCCCTTGCTTGAGTATGCTGCTCATGCTCTCATAAGAAATGACTTATCGTGTGTGCTTTCCCTTCTTGTAGAAAATGAACTTTATTAGCATCTAATGTTTGCATATAACACATTTGCAACCACTTCATTTGTTGGAAGCAGGTAATAAAAATGAGATCTCCTTTAACAAAATGATATTCTGACAGTCATAAAAATGAAGTATGGAATCAATCAGTCCGCTTAGGAGAAGGCCACCTGACAAATGAGGAGGGAAAATAACATAAAATACAATGTCAAAGTTTTTCAAGTAATAATATGCAAAAGTAGGGAGAAAAGAACAATTCTTTTTACTGCAATGTACCCTATAAGGAGCCCAGATTTTGTATGACTAGTATGGATATGACTAATGAAAACCAACAGTTGGTATGTGCTTAACTTGCTCTGAGCTTAACTTCCTCTTAATGAGCTTCCTTGGTGGCTCAGACGGTAAAAGCGTCTACCTACAATGTGGGAGACCCGGGTTCAATCCCTGGATCGGGAAGATCTCCTGGAGAAGGAAATGGCAACCCACTCCAGTTTTCTTGCCTGGAAAATCCCATGGATGGCGGAACCTGGTAGGCTACAGTCCATGGGGTCGCAAAGAGTCAGACACGACTGAGTGACTTCACTTCACTTAACTTGCTCTGAAAATTTGTAACAAATTGGGACTCAGAGAAATATTAATTCTACAAAGAGCATTATGAAAGTGGTATAACTGGTTTTTGTTCTTTAAATGGTGTAAACTTAAATAAATTCCATAATCTCAGGATAAAAGATTGCTAGACTAATAAAATGTTGGTTAAATAATACATCAATTTCAAATAAGTGGATCTGACTTCTATCATTTTTTTCCTAATTAATGTCACATTTATATTAAAAATTTTTTTTTGGAAGATAATTGCTTTATAACTCTGTGTTGGTTTCTGCCATACATCATCATGAATCAGCCACAGGTGTGCACATGTCCGCACCCTCCTGAACCTCCCCCCGTCTCCTTACCCATCCCACCCCTCTATGTTGGCACAGAGCACTGGATTGAGCTCCCGGTGTCACACAGCAAATTCCCACTTGCTATTTATTTTATGTATGGTAATGTATATGCTTCCAAGCTATTCTCTCAACTCATCACACTCTTTCCTTCCTGCACTGTATCCACAAGTCTGTTTTCTATGTCTGCATCTCCATTGCTACCCTGCAAATATAATCATCAGTACCATCTTTTTAGATTCCATACACATGCATTATTATACAATATTTGTCTTTCTAACCTACTTCACTGTGTATAATAGGCTCTAGGTTATCTTTCCTTTATGATTGTGCAATTTATCTTTAAACTGTATTTGTGGGAAGTTGCAAGTAGAAAATATTATACGTTTTTTTTCATACAACCCTTTCATCAAATGTTTTCATTTCCACTTTTTGCTAATGAAAAGGTAATGACAAAGCTGTTCAAGAAATAGTTTCTCACTCATAAATGAATTTTTTTAAAACACAGAATGGGCAATATCTGAAGGTCAGTTGCTCAAGGTGAAACAGTTGCTCATACTTCACAGATTTTATAATGCCTTGTGAGAAGATTGTGATAAAAACATAGTTTTATTTATTTTTTATAGTTTCTCTACTGTTTTGCCTCTGGGTCACTTCCTATCTTTTTCAGTTGAACCCTGAGGTGAAATTATTAATTTAAAAAACAGCATCATTAAAACATAATAGGAAGTCAGTACCATAAATGCCTCAGACTATGACAATCAAAACTAATTACACATGATTTTTATTTTGGTTTTCATTACTTTGTAATACTAAACAATATCTTTGACAGTTTTTAAGTACAAATGAGTTAAAATGAGGTGATTTGTGTAGAATTATTGAATTTTACAACTAAAAGATTTTCACTTTATCTGTTTCAACTTCCTTACAGGTGAGAAATTGAAGGTCTTATATATTGAATGACATGTCTGTGGTTACACAGGTCCTGTGCCTTTAGTCTATTGCTTCTTTCCCTAATGTTATGTTCAATTAGCTTCTTGTGTCCTGGGAGCCCACGAGCCCTTTGAATACTTTGGTGGCTGGCTGCCCCTATTTCTCCATCTGTGTGGACATCTGTTCTACATGATCTGTGCTCCTTCTGAGGGATCAGAATCCTTATTTCCCATCTGACTCACTATCTCTAAGCTGGCCAATCCACCCACTTGCTCAAAGGGCTGAGTCCTAAGAATCACTTGGCTCAGGGGACAGCAGAAGGTTTGCAGTGGCAGTGATTTCTGCTGGTACTACTAATTATTCTTGCCCCATGACTCATGCACACATGAATACACATTAGTTCTACTATTTAACTATTGAAAAATGATTTTTGAACAATGATCTAAAATGGTGTATATTTTTGCTAGTTTCAATAAAAGGGGGTGCTTCCATATTCATTACTTGATACATTGATGTAATTACATTGAAAGAATTCAAAACAAGGCATAAATCCAAATCTTAATTTTGGTAGAGTTTGATCAAACATATAATTTGAAAATGAAAATTAACTAGAGAGATTTTTAATTAAGAAATTTTTTGCCTCAGATGTTATGATGAATTTTTAATCTTTATCCTCTTAGGAAATGACGAAAATGTAGGCTTTTGAAAGAACAGGAGCATATATCTGAGTTATCATATTTTATTTTCTTTAGCTTTTTATTTTTATTGCAGGAAAAGAGCAATCCAAAATTATGCTCATTTAACCATAGATAGAAACCATTAAAGACCCATTATTTTTATACTTCTCTCTTTTTCTTTTTGGTGTACTTTCCTTTCCAGATTTTGATATTAGAGTATGCCAGCTTCATGAAACAAATTTGTATATCTTCTCTTCTATAATACCTTATTGAGGGGAACACAGATAAGAATGAACAATCCAGTTTCCAGTGGCTATATCTACTTTAAACTATGCTATTATAATGTTACATGTATCCCTTGGAATTCAAATCCATTAGACTCCAAGTTGGGATAATGAGAGTCCCAGTAGTAAGTTTAGATAACAAGGACCATCATGAATTATCTGAATCCTAAATGGATACTAAGTAATAAGAATTTGGAAATGTAGGTAGGCCTCTCTTCCAGAGAGACCTATGTTACCAATTTTATCTGAATCTATTTTAAGTTTTGGTGAGTGAGAATTTTAGTAGGAAGTATTACCTGTATTTTTGAGTCTTTAAGCTTAGACCTTATGATTATCCCTATTTTGTAGATTAAAAAAAAACAAAAAACAAAACTAAGATGCAGAAGATTGAGGAAAGTCTAAGATCACACAGCTAAGAAATGTCAGAGCTAGGTCTGGCAATCTACCTACAGAGCCCTTGTTCTTAATTGCAATATTATTCTACAAAATGATTCTACAGAGCTTGGGGATTGTTGTTGTTTAGTTGTAAGTCATGTCCAAATCTTTTGGGACCCATGGACTGTAGCCCTTCAGGCTCGTCTGTCCATAAGATTTCCCAGGCAAGAGTACTGGAGTAGGTTGTCATTCCCTTCTCCAGAAGATCTTCCTGACATAGGGATGGAACCCATGTCTTCTGCTTGGGAGGGGGATTCTTTACCACTGAGCCACCAGGGAATCCCAGGGGATACAAGAGAACTAATATTTGGCAGTAAAGTTGGCAGAGTTAATATATATACATATGTATATATTGTGAAAGTCACCCAGTCATGTCTGACTTTTTGCGACCACATGGACTATACTGTCCATGGAATTCTCCAGGCCAGAATACTGGAGTGGGTAGCCTTTCCCTTCTCCAGGGGATCTTCCCAATCCAGGGATTAAACCTAGGTTTCCCGCATTGCAGGTGGATTCTTTACCAGCTGAGCCACAAGGGAAGCCCAAGAATATTGGAGTGGGTAGCTTATCCCTTCTCCAGGGGATCGTCCCAACCCAGGAATCAAACTGGGGTCTCCTGCATTGCAGGTGGATTCTTTACCAGCTGAGCTACCAGGGAAGTCCATATGTGTGTGTGTGTGTATATATATATATATAAACAAATGGTCTCTATTTGTAATCTTGTTTCAAAACAAGTAAAATTCAAGATATTTGAATTATACTGTCTTATCTATTGTAAATGCTATTGTTTTTAGCACTGAATTTCTTCAAGAAAATATGATTCTCTCTCAAAGAAGTCTTCAGGATATGTCAACCCATCTCTTAGGTATAAAATCTATTAGAACATAGAAGGAAAATAAGTAAGTTAATTTTACAACTTTCATCTCTGGCATAGCTTCCAAATTATGTTGATGTTTACCCTGACCCTTACATGTTGTTGTTTTAAATTTTAAGGCATGGAAAAAAATTATATTCTTGTAAGTTTTCACTGGAGATATGTTAACCTAAGTGAATTGTGAACTTATTCTATCTGTTGTCACACATTACTCTGGAACTCCAGCCTTAGTAGGTACCAGCTGCTGGTCTAAATAGTGATGTGAGTGAAAACAGAGCACTATGTCATGTTAGGGCTGAAAGAGACCTTGGGATCAAACCTGTCACTGGGGATGAGAATGGGAAAATTGAAGCTCGGGACCAAGACAGTGGTGGACTTGCTGGTACTCACAACAGCAGTTATATATTGGTTGAAAGGGTGCAGAACAGGGAGTTAATTTGATGTCCAATCTCTTTGAGCTGTAATCACACTGTTGGTCATTTGGGATGTGTGTACTGAGGGAGCAAGTTGGAAGTTAGAATAAAGTATGTTGCTCTTGGGTTAGGAGAAGAATATTATTTTAGACTGAGCTTTACTCTCAGGTGGCTCAGTGGTAGAGAATCCACCTGCCAATGTAGGAGACGTGGGTTTGATCCCTCGGTTGGGAAAATCCCCTGGAAAAGGGAATGGCTACCCACTTCAGTATTCTTGCCTGGGAAATCCCATGGACAGAAGAGCCTGGCGAGTTACAGTCCAAGGGGTTGCAAAGAATTAGACACTACTTAATGACTGAGCATGCATGTATTACTTTTCTCACACTCATTTATCAGGTTAAAGGTGGAAAATATTTTCATCCTCTCCCTTCACTTTACCTTTTCTCCTATATCTTAGAGTCATTACTGAATATTTTGGTTTTTGTTCTGATGTTTGAGAAAGAAAAAATAATTTTTCCATTTGAATTTCCTTTCAGTTTGCCTAAATAAAATTTGATATCATGTATCAAATTATTCATCTGTAGCATTTATATCTAGTCATTTGGGCAAGAAGCCCTGCATAAAAGCAATTATGTTGGGTAATACCCAATTATTCACATGCATCTCAAGCAGATATATGCTCTTTAAAAATCTCCAAATGCCATTTCAGGAAAAAAAAAAAAAAGGCAAAACAAATATACTGTTCTCAGCCAAAAGCTTCTTTTGGAACAAAGTTCTAGATAACAACAATGAAAGAGCTAAACCAGGGCTTATCAATCTTGCCACTATTCACATTTTGGACTGGATAATTCTTTGTTGTGAGAGTTGTCCTAATCATTCCAGAATGTTCTAGCTCTCTAAAATGCACTCAGTGATGTTTTATAAACGATTCTGATCTACACATGCATTTCTTTTAGATACCTTAATCCAGTGATGATAAACAGCATCGTCTTTCATATTTCTAACAATGCAGGTTAAAAAAATCTAATAAATGTTCACATGACTAGCAATCTTCAAAACACTCTAAAATAGCATCTACTTTTCCCTCATAAAAGCCTTGTAAATTATGTTAAATGTTTGGTAATATCAAATAACCATGAATATCATGAATAATCATGGTAATATTATGAATAAAGGTGTACTTGAGGTCATATAGCTAAGTCAAGGAATGATGGATTTAGAGTTTGAGTCTCTTGCAGTTGCAAAGCTCCTGTCAGGCATTTGTGGTGAGTGGGGAGAATGTGGCTGGGATGGCTTGGGTTGAAATTTTGGTGCTACCAATTACTAGCTTTGGGTAATTGGGCTATTAGTTTAATCTCATCATTTTTCAACTTTCTCCTCTGTAAAATAAGGATTACCCAATACGAAGTTAGAAAATATTTCAAAACGTATTGCAAGGAATAAACAACCAGTGCTTTTATATACTTAGGAAGTGATAAGAAATATTAGATGTTAGTATTAACAATAGTCATAAGAATTATACAATTAAAATGAAATATAAAGATAGACTGACTTGATTTGGGCCAAGTTCCATCAGTTATGGGTCATGTGACCCTACCATACTGATGTACCCTCTTTTTTTCTTAGTTTTCCTGTCTGTGGAAGATAGAAGATGACAATGATGGGAATTGCCTTATCCCATAGAGTTTTTGTGAGAATTAAATGCCACACAATAAAGAGTCATTACATGTAAATAATAATAGTTATTATTATGATTCACTGAAGGGGATGGTAGAGGATGAGATGGTTGGATGGTATCATCGACTCAATGGATATGAGTTTCAGCAAACTTTGAGAGAGTGAAGGACAAGGAAGCAGTCCATGGGGTCACGAAGAGTCAGACACGACTTAGCCACTGAACGCAGTGAAATTTAGCCTTAGCCTCAATAGTCTTGTCACTATCGCTATCAATAGTCTTGTCTGATACCACTCTTATCACTCAGATTTTTTGTTTGTAAGCCAGAGAAAGGAAAGACTAAAAAAGAAGTTCTTGGACAAATGGTGGTGGTGGTTTAGTTTCTAAGTCATGTCTGACTCTTGTGACTGCCAGGTTCCTCTGTCCAGGGGATTCTCCAGGCAAGGATACTGGACTGAGTTGCCATTTCCTTCTCCAGGGGATCTTCCCAACCTGGGGATCAAATCTGGGTCTCCTACATTGCAGGCTGATTCTTTACCAACTGAACTATGAGGGAAGCCCATTCTTGGACAAGCACTGTTAGATAATCGGGGTAAGGCTGAAGGGAGGTCTGGGTCTGAGAAATGGTCTGATACCAAAAGAAGCCAGGAATCTGTGATCAGGAGCTGTAGTGGGAGTCACCCAGCAGGACCGAAGTGGGTGCTGTCACTGTGGCCCATAGGCTCCAGGTCCCCACTACCTCTGGAGAGTCAAGCCCAGGAAAGGGGTCTGCCTGGCTTTTCTGAATCTGCTTTGGACTCTAGTGTTGGTAAGCACAGCCTCTCCCCAGAACTGCACAGCACATAGGATTCAGGTAGCTCCTAAATAGACATGGGCGGTGTTATGAGGAGCCCGCATGCTGAGCAGTGAAAAGGCTTAGGCTTTGCTGCCAAGGTATCTACTGTGGGGCAGGGGTGGGGGGGAAAGTCACCCTGGCTTTCTCCTTTAACAATTAGTCACTATGGTCCTACTGTGCTTAGTCACTCTGTCATGACCAACTCTTTGCAAACCCATACACAGTAGCCTACCAGGCTCCTCTGTCCATGGGGATTCTCCAGGCAAGAATACTGGAGTGGCCTGCCATGCCTTCTTCCAGGAGATCTTCCCAACCCAGGAATCAAACCCAGGTCTCCCACATTGCAGGCAGATTCTTTACTGTCTGAACCACCATGGAAGTCCACAGTCCTACTAGAGAAATTTTATTTTTTTAAGTAAAAAATCAGATCAGTTTTTCTATTTTATGCCTGAGTATTTGTTTTGAGTACAGTCACAGTCAAAATATCACTGGTGGGAATGATAATGAAAAATTACTGACATTCAAGGAAATGTGTAAAATGGTAAAGGAAAAAAAGGAAATTAATCCTGAGTTCTCATTGGAAGGACTGTGGCTGAAGCTCCAATAATTTGGCGACCTCATGTGAAGAGCTGATTCATTGGAAAAGACCCTGATGTTGGGAAAGATTGAAGGTAGGAGAAGAAAAGGATGACAGAGGATGAGATGGTTGGATGGCATCATCGACTTAATGGACATGAGTTTGAGCAAACTTCAGGAGATAGTAAAGGACAGGTAAGCCTGGCATGCTGCAGTCCATGGGGTCACAAAGAGCTGGACATGACTAGGGAGTGAGTAACAACAACAAAGGAGAAAAATGTTAAATCACTTCAGCTGCTTTTTATTGGGCACTTTCCATGCACCCAACACCAGACCAGTGCTGAGGACTGAAGATGCAGAAAGCATGATTTTTTTCTTTTTTTTTTTCCTCTAACTAAAGCTTGAAAAGTGAGGGCTTCCCTGGTAGCTCAGACAGTAATGAATCCGCCTGCAATGCAGGGACCTGAGTTTGATCCCAGGGCCAGGGAGATATCCTGGAGAAGGGAATGGCTATCCACTCCAGTATTCTTGCCTGGAGAATTCCATGGACAAATATGACTTAGCAACTAAAACTTTCACTTTTGGGCTTCCCTGTTGGCTCAGCTGGTAAAGAATCCACCTGAAATGCAGGAGACCTGGGTTTGGTTCCTGGGTTGGAAAGATCCCCTGGAGAAGGGAAAGGCTACCTACTCCAATATTCTGGCCTGAAGAACTCCATGGACTGACTATAGTCCACGGGGTCATAAAGAGTCAGACATGACTGAGCAACTTTCACTCACTCACTTGAAGAGTGAAAGCGACAAACCAAACAAACAGTAGCTGTAATAGTTTGTGAAAGTGTTTTAATGAAGGTGTATGCAAAGTGCTTTGGGTTATAAGAGTCAAGACATGATTATAGTAATATAAGGTCAGACTTAAAGTAGCATTTGACCAGGATAAAAAGGGAAGATGATATTCCAGTAAGAGAAAAATCAAAGGTGAAAGAAAAATCAGGAAAAAAAAAGGAATAAATTCCAAGCCTATTGTAACAACCTGTCCCATCACATCGTGTTTGTTTTATTGTCATTTTTATGTCCCTTGTGATTGTTTTTTTAAAGAGATGAAGTTGCTGTGTAATAGTCAGCTGTCCCACTAGATAATGCTTGGTGTGAAGAGCTATGTTTCTGGAATAATTTTATACTAGTCATTATTTCTGAAAGTTCCCTTAACCTAGGACTGCCATGGAGAAAGCTGTTATGTAGATACTATTTGGGGAAGGGAAGCAATGCCAGTATTTGGGGAATAAGATATCTCCTTTGCCATTCTAATTTCATTTCAACATGTCTTTAAGCTCATTTTGATAAGACTTAAACCAGCAGATCTGGCTTAGGCACAACTGTGGTTGTATCTATTCAGGTTAAGTGCTGCAGAGGCTGGCCCAATTGTGGAATGAATTAGCAACCTTAATTACCTACTAAAATTAATTAAGGCGGGCATTAGGACAAATGACCCATGTGGGCAATTAGAATAGTTCCAGATACCTAAGATAATCTGCCTCTCTTTTCTGCCTAATCACAGTAAAACCAGAATTTATCTCCTTTGAAAAAGTATTAAAAGAATCAAACAGGCTTTAAAAAGACAAGTGTAGCCTGACTTTCAATAAAAGGTGGGAAGTGATGAGCCCATATTTTATTCTACTTAGATCAGGGCTTGGCAGACTTTTTCTGCAAAGGGAAAGAGAGTAAATACATTAGGCTGGGGGTCATAAGTCTGGGTGTGACAACTGGTCAACTTTGCTCATAGTGTGATAGCATCCAGAGACAACATATAAAGGAGCAGACAGAACTATGCTTTAATAAAATTTCATTCATGGGCACAAATAAAAATGTGACTAATATTCTCTATCATGACATATTCTTCTTTTGATTTTTTTCACCCACTTTTAAACATGTAAAAACTGTTCATAGCTCTTGGGCTATACAAAAATAGATGGCAGATCAGGTTTGTCCCATGGGCTATAGTTTGCCAACCCTTGGTTTAAATAATGAAAAAATTATGAAATGAAGTGATTAAGATCTACAGTTCCATGTGACCCAAATATGATAAAAATAAATAATATATACAGTATCTTAGCATCACTGAGTATAAAATGACATGGGGGAACAAACCACATTTTAAAAACCATATTTCATCAGGTTATGTGGCTGGTCTCCAAGTTGTGATTCGATCACATATTAGTGAAGCTTTTTCAGAAATTATTTGGCAAGAGGTGCTACTTATCTTGTCCATGCAAGAAAGGGACTTCAATCACTTGGAGCCAACTGGTTCAAAAGTCTTTTCAGTTCAGTCCATCAGTTGTGTCTGACGCTTTGTGACCCCATGGACTGCAGCATGACAGGCTTCCCTGTCCATTACCAACTCTCGGAGCTTGCTCAAACTCATGTCCATCAAGTTGGTGATGCCATCCAACCATCTCACCCTCTGTGGTTCCCTTCTCTTCCTGCCTTCAATCTTTCCCAGCATCAGGGTCTTTTCCAATGAGTCAGTTTGTCACATCAGGTGGCCAAAGTATTTGAGCTTGAGCTTGAGCTTCAGTCCTTCCAATGAATATTCAAGACTGATCTCTGTTAGAATGGACTGGTTGGATCTCCTTACAGTTCAATGGACTCTCAAGAGTCTTCTCTGACACCACAGTTCAAAAGCATCAATTCTTCGGTGCTCAGCTTTCTTTATAGTCCAACTCTCACATCCATACATAACTACTGGAAAAACCATAGCTTTGACTAGATGGACCTTTGTTGGCAAAGTAATGTCTCTGCATTTTAATATGCTGTCTAGGTTGGTCTTTTGGTTGTGGTTAAAATTTCTTCTTGTTTCAATCTTTTTTATAGAAACTGATATTTACTAGAAATGAGATGCAGATGCTACACCTAACAACACTGACATAAAAACCCCACTAGGAATGTTGAGGAAGACCCGTGGTGTAATGTTAAATCAGTATTATTAGATTGGGCTTCCCAGGTGGCTCAGTGGTAAGAACTCGTTTGCCAATGCAGGAGATGTGGGTTCGGTCTCTGGGTTGGGAAGATACCCTGGAGAAGGAAATAACAACCCACTCCTGTGTTTTTTTGCCTGGAGAATCCCATTGATAGAGGGGCCTGGTAGGCTACAGTCCAAGAGGTCACAAAGAGTTGGACATTCACTCAGTAGATTGGTATTAATTATTCCTGAAAAGAGTGGCTAGGTTAGGACTTTCGTATTGAGTTTGATCTAGGCTTCCCTTTTATTTTGTTTTGCTTATCTGAATGATTTGCTGATATGCCTGGCTGTGTCTGTGTCCCACTCTACTCTAGTAGATTCCTGGTATTATTATTATGTTGTTACTCTTTTTCTGGTTACAATTACATTACAGTGGAGTCCTCCCCTACCCAGTTTCAGCATCCCTTCCTTACTGATAAAGTTGCCCACTAACTGTTTTTGTACTGCACCATTTTTCTATTTTTGTTTTTATTTGCCAATTCAAAATCCAGTGGAAAGTTGGAAGTGTTATTATTTTGTAATATGAAAGATTCTCCACTGAGAATTTCTCTGAAAACAAACAAACAAACAAACAAACCAATTAGTGCAGAAAACTTTTCCCAAATATGTGTAACTATCATGTGGTGGGAAAGGCTTTGTAAATGTCTTGAATTCCGATGGGAAAAGAGGTTGGGGTTAAATTTTGCTTGAGAAAGACTGTCCTGGTATCAACGTCCTATTAGGCACTGGCCAGAAAACCTTCCCATCATGCATATCGTTTTACATGTATGAGTATGTAAACAACTGATGCTTGAATTGTAGTGTTGGAGGAGACTCTTTGAGAGTCCCTTGGACTGCAAGGAGATCCAACCAGTCAATCCTAAAGGAAATCAGTTTTGAATATTCATTGGAAGGACTGATGCTGAAGCTGAAAACTCCAATGCTTTGTTCACCTGTTGTGAAGAACTGACTCATTGGAAAAGACCCTGATGCTGAGAAAGATTGAAGGCGGGAGGAGAAGGGGACGACAGAGGATGAGATGGTTGGATGGCATCACTGATTCAATGGACATGAGTTTGAGTAAATTTCGTGAGTTGGTGATGGACAGGGAAGCCAGGCGCGCTGCAATCCATGGGGTCACAAAGAGTTGGATATGAGTGAGCAACTGAACTGAACTGATACATATTATATATATATATATACATATAGTTAGTCAGCTCTCCTGGTAGTTCAGTGGTAAAGAATCTGCCTGCCAATGCAGGAGACTCAGCAGGAACCGTGGGTTCAATACCTGGGTGGGGAAGATCTCCTGGAAAAGGAAATGCAAGTCACTTCAGTATTCTTGCCTGGAAAATCCCATAGACAGAGCAGCCTGGAGGGCTACAGTCCATGGAGTCACAAAAAAGTCAGACATGACTTAGCAACTAAACAAACAACATATATATATATATGTATATAGTTATTATATATGTAATTATAAATTATACACGTGTCTTAGCATTGTACAGAGTAATATAAACACTTGAGTTACAGAACTTTAGAAAGTCAAGATAAAATTAAAAATAGACATTCTGTTGTTTCTCTTTTTCAGTTTTGTAAATTGCTCTGTGCACTCTGGGATATCCCCCACCCTGGAGGTCAAACACCCCAATGGCTTCCAGAGCCAAGATTAAAGGATTCTGTTTTCTGCTTTGTTAAGGTTTTGTTGAGGGCTTCCCAGGTGGCTCAGTGGTAAAGAACCCACCTGCCAATGCAGAAGCAGCAGGAGACATGGGTTCAATCCTTGGGTCAGGAAGATCCCCTGGAGTAGGCAACCCACTCCAGTATTCTTGCCTGGAAAATCCCTTGGATAGAGGAGCCTGCTGAGCTACAGTCCAGGGGGTCACAAAAAGTTGGACGTGACTGAGCATGAGCACAACCATTTTTGGGGCTTCCCAGGTGGCACTAGTGGTAAAGAACCCGCCTGGTGTGTAAGAGACACCAATTCGATCCCTGGGTTTGGAAGATACCCTGGAGGAGGGCATGGCAATTCACTCCAGTATTCTTGCCTGCAGAAATCTATGAACAGAGGAGCCTGTCAGGCTACAGTTCGTGGGATTGCAAAGAGTTGCACACGACTGAAGTGACAGCATGCATGTAAGGTTTTGTCATTTAAGGGCTTCACACTTAGTGTGGTGTGTGGCACACTGAATCATATTGTTGTTCATTTGGGTGTGAGTGTACAGAATTAAGCATCTAGGATATTCTTTTAATCATGGCCTGTGATGGGTTTGATGAGTCTGGCGATTTCCACAATGAAGCAGGTTTCTGGAGCACAGTTAAGCTGATGCAGCCTATGCATGAGAAGGGGGCCTCAGGGTCAGGCATTACAATGGCAAACACCACAATACCACATCCATTTGTTTTGGTTTTAGCTGAGTTTTACATTTATTCTGAGGGCTGACTTTAAACAAAATTGATCAGTCTTGAGTGAGTTTACGATTTTCCTAATTGCTACCTAAGAGCACCCTTAAGCCCCTTAAGGGTGGGTGCATTTCATTTTATGCTACAGAGATGGAATCCAGCACCATTCATACATGAAAGTATCTAATCATCTCTCTACCATGACCTTGACACTGTGATATCCCTTCTCTGCAGAGTTGAATGTAAGTTCTCATCTAAATGTTGAATCAAGCAATTGCAAACATTGGTGATTTGACAGTGAGATGCATAGAGGTTGGAAAGCTTCCTGGTCCGTCTGAATTCTCTCTGTTGGTTGACACACTTGCCTATTCTCCTCTTCTAAATACTTTCTCAGTTATTTGAAAAAGAGATAATCTGCCAAACCAGGTTTAATTTCTGAATACTGTCACAAAAGTTGATGTTACCAAGAAAACAAAGTAATTCATGATTTTCTCTAGAAGAGCTAAGGCCAGCCAAAGGGGAAGGATGATGTCAGAGGAGGCTCAGTGTCTCTTTTGCACTGGTACACAAAGGAAATTGCAATTTGGGGAAAATTATCTTCCAATTTGCATTCTCCCCTCTTGATCTTGAACCTCACATTTACATTCATTTTTATGATGAAGATGTAGAAGTAAGTAGAATTATTTAGGACCTTTTGAAATCTTATCAAAATGGAGAATATTTTAAAATCAAATTAATAGCAGAATGAACAGAAATGGGCATAAATAGGTGAGTGAAGCAGTAATGATCATTAGAAATATACAAACAATAATATAGTATGCAGATGGGCTGATATTTAATACTGGACTGAAGATCTGGAAGGAACATAGGGTTGAAAAAAAATTGGAAATGGCATTTCACTGACAAGCAGAAAAAGTAATAATTGGCTACCTGGAACATTTCCTAATTGAGGGCTTAATAGACTGGCTTAATAGATACTTCAGAGGTTTGAGTGAAGATGGGAAACTAATAAGTTTTATCTTAATTAATTATGTTAGTGTTAGATTAGAATATTGGAGGTAAATCTTGGTGGTGGTTTCTGAAACAGTTATGAAACATATTAGCAAGATCAGTAATATCGATAATATATTGATAGTTGCAAATGTATATTTTGAGACCAACAAAATATGGGGATATCAGGATTTGATTAAACAGCTAGGCTAGGAACCATATGTTTACGCTTGAGTTTTTACTATCAGCACTGTGCTCAACATGGCCAGAAAACGTACTCTGGAGCAAGTGACAAAATCAGAGTGTGTGCGTGGGAAGTCGCTTCGGTTGTGTCTGATTCTTAACAATCCTCTGGACTGTAGCCCACTATCCAGGTTTCTCTGTCCATAGGATTCTCCAGGCAAGAATACTGGAGTGGGTTGCCACACCCTCCTCCACGGGATCGAACCCTTGTCTGCGGTATCTAACTGCATTGACAGGTGGGTTCTTTACCACTAGCACCACTGGGAAGCCCCAAAATCAAAGTAGGAGACATGAAACTTATATTTAGAATGCTTGAATAGAGAATATGACCCAGCCTCACAGACCAAATGCAATATCTATGCTACTGTAAGTTTTTGCCAAATTTATATTAATATTTGTTATTCCTTCCAAGGCATTTTGAACATTATAATGAAGGCTCGAGTGGCAAAGGCACCCTTTGCCAACTTCAAGGCCAGTTTGAAATGGAAAGAGGCCTAATGCTAAGTTCAGACTATAAGTCTGTCATGTTTATAGATTTGGTATCACACTGTCCCATGAGTTCCAGCAATAAATATTCTTTAAAAAGCCTCACAAATCTTCTTGAGCATCAAATATCTTTTCACAAATGACATCTGGGTGAGTTGGATATAAATAAGCCAAAACCATGATGAGTAGATTCCTTCGGGCATATAAATGAAGGGGGAAAGTATGTGGTTAACTGTGGCCAGAAACTGTAACTGGAGTTTCTGTGAAATGTTTGAAGAGGAAACCACTGGATTCAATAGGGTTTCTAGTAATTCTTTTCTGCTGGACACCTTTCCTGGGCTGGGTCAGCTGCTCAGTATCTAGAATTTGATCTGGTCCCCCCAGGCTTTATTTATTTCCTTGTGGCAAGTTTGCTTTCTTGCTCTTCTTCTGTGCATCCTTTCTCTATCTCTAAAATTCCATGTATTTTAAATGACTATATTTTTTCTTAGCAATATCTCCTACAGTTATTTATTCTCCTTCTCTCCTCTCCCCACCCCACCCATTCTCTTTCCTCTCTCTCTCTCTTTTTTTTTTTTTTTTTTTTGAGAATGTACTCAGATACTGTTAGAAAAGACCCCAGTGAGGTTGGAGGTCATCTTATGTACATGTGAGGACAGCAACGTTTGGAAACTTGACTTCTGTTGTAATGAGAGATTCATTTCTGGAGACTATGTCTTTTAACTCTCAGTTCTTTGCTTTTGACCTCCTCAAGGATAAGCCTCATCACCTTGTTTGGGACATCTGAGAAGGGCCTCTGTCTTCTGATAGCTTCTCTTTTCAATTTCCTCTGCACAAGTTATTAAGGAAAATATCTGTTCTTTCAGTAACAAATATTTAACTGATACGTACCAGGTGATTTGCTAGAGTCTGGACACCTGTCTGCCCCTTGTAGGACCAGCTACATAATTTAAGGGACTCTGTGAAAAATGAAAATGCAGGGCCGCTTGTTCAAAAATGATAAGAATTTTCAAAATGGCAAGAGCAAGCACTAAACCATGTGTAGGCTTCTTCGGAGTCCAGACCTCTGGGTGACTGACTGCACACACCCATGCAACTGACCTCAGCACTTGGATTAATTTTCATATAGTCCTCTTTTCTTCATGTATCTCTGTTTATACATTTCTAAATGGTACCTAGTAGTTTTTAAATTCTTAGAATCTTTAACCTTTTGGCCCAAACTTGACTTTTCCTCCTTACTTATCTTGCTTCCACTAAGTGAATGTGGACTGCATAACTAATACAATTATATGTGTTGTTGTTGTTCGTGCCTGATTCTTTGTGACTCCATGGACTGCAGCACACCAGGCTCCTCTGTCCTTCACTATCTCCCAGAGTTTGCTCAAACTCATGTTCATGGAGTCGATGATGCCATCCAACAATCTCATCCTCTGTCTCCCCCTGCTCCTCCTGCCTTCAATCTTTCCCAGCATCAGGGTCTTTTCCAATGAGTCATCTGTTGGCATCAGGTGGCCAAAGTATTGGAGCTTCAACTTCAAGATACAATAATACAGAGGGGGAAAATCCACCTTCTTAGCACCTAGAAGCAGAATGGCAAACTGTTCTAGGAAATGGCCTTGGTGAATTTCTCAAATGGGAGAAGTGATCTTCACAGAGACACTCGCAAGAAAAAGATCGAAGCTCTTTATGTAACAAAAGAAGGAGACAGGGAGGAGTAGGAATGGGGCAGGGCCCAGGGGGACAGTCTCAGCAAGAAAGACTCATGATTTCTCTGGCAGCAAGATTTCTTAGAGAATAAACCATTTGAATGAAAGGGCTGTATTTGTGTTTTGGCTAGTATATCATGGAAAATTTCCACCTTTCCTACAAAATCTTTTATTAACTTTACCTTTCTTGGTAATGCGTTTGGTAAGAATGGAGTCTTTTTGGCTATTAATGGAAATTTTGCATTGTGTCAGGGTTGGTTTATTACAAAATCAGTTACTTCATGAGAAGACTTCCAACAAATGAATTCTACAAGTTATTTTCCATTTCCTCTTTGTTTCTAACCTATATCTTTCCCCTCCGTACTTCCCCTTCCCCCACTATTCCTTCCTCTTTGTCCTCTGTTTCCTTAAAACCTATACATGTTTTAGGTCCAAATGAAACTCTTCTTTTTCTCAGAAATCCTAAGAGCCATTCTGACTCAAAATGGTCTCTTCTGCTACAGATGCACTTTGTTTTTTACTAACCACTTGGCACTTACTTATTTCCTCTTTCTAGATATATATATATATATATATATATTTAATATGACTTTGCTTGATCTTCCTAGATATGGGAAGCTCACTGAGGACAGAGCTTTTCTACTTATCTTTTTTAAATCATCACACCCAGCCCAGTACTGTGTCTATAGCTGAAAGAGTGCTTATCCTAAATGAGAGAAATTGACTGGGTTACAGAAAACCTTAATGTCAAAGAGAATAAAAAAGAGGAGCAGAAAGTACTTAGGTTTTAGAGACAGGTGATAAAGCTGTAGCTAACAATGGGTGACCATGTTTGAGAGAGGCAAAACCTTTTATAAAAGTCTGTTGGTAAATATTCTCTTCTAAAAAGTGGTCTGTTGATCAGATATATTAACAAATCTAAGACTTTTAAATAAACTTGCTGAAGCAAGTGGCAGATATTCTAATATAGGAGTCACAGGACAAATGTCGTAAAGCACACACTGAAAACACACAGGCTTTTCCAGAATGTTTCTGTTACCAGTGAAAATAGGCTAAGAATAATCATCAATTCCTTGGGAGAAATGTGTTTGATATAAGTACTCAGAGCATATTCCATTATCCTGTTGCTGCTGTTTACTCACCAAGTTGTGGCTGATTCTTTGTGACCCTTTAGACTCCTCTGTCCACAGGATTTTCCAGACAGGAATACTGGAGCAGGTTGCCATTTCCTTCTCCAGGGGATCTTCCTGACCCAGGGATTGAACCTGAGTCTCTTGCATTGGCAGGCAGATTTTTGATTACTGAGCCTCCACAGAAGCCCTCCATTATCAGAGTAATCATATTTAATCAACTCTATACAGTTTTCATGATAGTGCAAGGGTTTAATCTTCCCATCTAAATTATTTGTCACATTCATAATGTTCTGTAGGTACTTTTTGAACAGACACCTGATGGGTAAAACCTGTGATTATCAGAGCCAATATCTTGAGGCCTAGACGAGTCCACAGGCAGATAGGTAGCACATTTTGTAGAGCTTAGTTTTAAAGATGTTTATTTCTGTATGGATAATCTACACAGAGTTCTGTTAGAAGAGATGGAAATTGGGATCAGGTGAGAAAGCCAGAATTGACCCTCTTGGAGGAGAAACCCTGAAGTAGGAAGACATTTTTGTTATATTAACCAATATGATAATTTGATATCAGAAGACTTTCATAACTATGAAGTTAAACATGGTGAAAGTGGTAGTGAAGTGAAGTGGTGGTGAAGTGAAGAAAGTGGTAGTGAAGACAGAAATTTCACATCGTCTTCCTGTATGATGAAGTCAGGTGAGTCAGTACAATATAGATTCAACAAATGAGCTGGTTGGGAATTTAGAAGTCTCAATCAGAAATGACTCGCTCATTCAAACAACTTTCTGTCTGAATTTCTTTTCTGTTAGATATCTACCAAGGAGGCATTACTTTGGAGTTATTAAGTTGCCTAGGTTTACAGACTTGGAGGCTTGCTTTTGTTAGGCAGTTCAGAAGCATCTGTCTCCAAGGTTCAGATTTGTATTAATCAGCTTAATGCTGATGTATGGACAGAGAATGCAAATTCATCCATTTGCAGTGAGAGCTGTAACTATCATATAACCAGAATATTCATGATCTCAGCACCAGGACATTCTCTCCCCATAGGTCGGCCTGAAGAAGAGACAGATTCTAATCAGAACACTTGCTAGCAAGGCATCAGAACATAAAGCATTAGTTTGATGACCTGCAATATTTCTCGGCAATAGGCTAAGTTAGCCTGTTGTTTTTGCCATCGCAATACAAAAAACCTTGACAATGGACTACAGTATTCTCTGTCTTCTGGCTGGGCCCACTGCCTTTTTGAAATGCTTTGATGAGTAGCTCACAGGTAACTTTTTAATTCTCCTTTCACAGCTTCCATAACCCACCAAACCTACTTTGGAGTTACATAGGGCTTCCCAGGTGGCAGTAGTGGTAAATGCAGTAGTCAATGCAGGAGTCTCAGGACATGTGGGTTTGATCCCTGGGTTGAGAAGATCCCCTGGGGTAGGAAATAGCACCCCACTCTAGTATTCTTGCAGAGGAGCCTAGTGGGCTACAGTCCATGGGGCCACAGAGTCTGACACGACTGAGCACACACAGTCTTTCTTTAGATTTGTTAATGAACTCCCTACTATCACATTCAGATCCATTAGGTTTAAGCCCTTGATGTGGCCTTGCACATTGCAATGGCCTGTTAGAAATAATTTTATTTTATTCTTTTCCCAGCTTCACCAGTGATTATTTAAACTCATGGAAAAAACAAAGCCTAGTCATTGCTGGTGATAGGAGTCTGGTGTAATTATTGAATACTGGGGTTGGTAGTGACAATGTCTTCAAGAAGAAAAGTGGAGATTAGGAAAGGTTTCTAGACACAGGAGAGACCAATCTGTGTTAGGAATGGGGAGACTTGGGGAGAAAATATGCCAAGGTGGTTGTGGAGTGCTGACCTACTGCTGCAAAGACCTTACCTCAATCATGCAAATGCAGATGAGTGATGGGTCTGCTCTGGTCAATACAAAATAGTGTAAGCTGGACCTTGTATAAACTAAAGACATGGATGCCCGAGGCTTGGAGAAAAGGCCTGACACAAAGAGTGGGCTTGGTAATTCTTTCTGGAATACCCAATCCTATTCTGATTGATGAAGCCTACAGAGAAGGCCAAATTTTCACTTTGTTTCTCATTGTGTATTCTACCCTTCTTTCTAATTGAGAGAAAGTAAGTTGCAGTATGGAAACATTTTTCTTCTAAAGGTTTAACTAAGATCTTAATTAGTAGTCATGCCCATGTTTTTCATTTTCTTTTTTCACAGTCATATTGTTATAGAATTAGGATAAAATTTAATTTATTTTGGAAAACATTATAGTTCTCTCCACTAAAATAGCAGAAGTAAATACCTTTCAGAGGAACTGTTATTGGTTTCAGACAGATTTTGGTAACAAATCCAAACTTTGTCCTAAAGTAATGTATAACCATTGCTTTGTAAATTGAAACCAAGACTTTATTAAATTGCTAGCAAGGCAAGAAGTAGACCAGTTCTTTAATTTACAGTTTTTTTTTTAAATTTTCTACCCAAGATAAAGAAGGGAAAAATATTATAATCATATAAGCTATTCAGCACATATGCCCTTTTGACAATGCTGTGTTGCATACCATGGGACTTTAGGAAATAAGTTTTGCTAATATATAAGAATGGGCTCTTTGCAAATAGTTCTGTTCTGGTCATTGAGCAAACATGAACCAAACCATTTAATTCCATTTCAGTGGCATTAAACTGATTTTAACCCTTTGTTTTCATCAGGCGATTCTTTTGCTCCTATCTTGATGTTTATTGTACACATTTTTTCTCAAGGAGGTACTTCAGAGAAGTAAGAGATGGTGGTGGAATTATTTTAATCACGGAAAGCACGACAGCATTTAGGGCTACATTAGCATCCTGCTGTTGTATAGATCTAGTTTACATGTGACCATTTTAGAGCAAGATCTCACAGTTAAATAAATGTGTGGTTTTCAGTGTCAAGAGTGGATTTTCTTATGTTACACAGTTCTCTATGGTATGTTGTTGGGTTGGTTGAATTTTTTTTTTTTAATTCTGATAGATTTTCTTTGCATGGTGGTTCTAGTGGTAAAGAATTCACCTGCCTATGCAGGAGACTCAAGAGACGTGGGTTCCATCCTTGGGTCTGGAAGATCCCTTGGAGTAGGAGGTGGCAACCCACTCCAGTATTCTTGCCTGGAAAATTCCACGCACAGAGAAGCCTGGCTGGCTACAGTCCATGGGGATGCAAAGAGTTGGACACAACTTAGCAACTGAGCATGCACACACTTGAAAAGTACAAAGAAAGTCAATTCTGCTATAACATGCTATATGCTCCTAAAAATCAGCCTCCTATGAAAAATGACACAACATAAAAGACAGAGCTTGTGGGAAAAATGGGTATTACATTGAAAATCTTTGGCACTGACACATACAAAGAAAGAAATTTAATAAAACAGGCTATGGGCAAAGCTAGTGGAGTTGATGGAATTTCAGCTGAGCTATTTCAAATCCTAAAAGATGATGCTGTTAAAGTGATGCACTAATATGCCATCAAATTTGGGAAACTCAGCAGGGCCACAGGACTGAAGAAGGTCAGTTTTCATTCCAATTCTAAAAAGAAAGGCAATGACAAAGAATGTTCAAATTACTACACAGTTGCACTTATCTCACACGCTAGCAAAGTAATGCTCAAAAATCTCTAAGCCAGACTTCAACAGTATGTGAACTGTGAACTTCCAGATGTTCAAGTTGGATTTAGAAAAAGCAGGGTAGAGGAACCAGAGATCAAACTGCCAACATCTGTTGGATCATAGAAAAAGAAGAGAATTCCAGAAAAACATCTACTTCTGCTTTATTGACTATGCTAATACCTTTGACTGTGTGGATCACAATAAACTGTGGAAAATTCTGAAATAGAAGGGAATACCAGATCACCTGACCTGCCTCCTGAGAAATCTGTATGCAGGTCAAGAAGCAACAGTTAGAACCAGACATGGAACAACAGACTGGTTCCAAATTGGGAAAGGAATACATCAAGGCTGTTATATTATCACCCTGCTTATTTAAATTCTATGCAGAATACATCATGCAAAATGCTGGACTGGATGAAGCATAAGCTGGACTCAAGATTGCAGGGAGGAATACCAATAACCTCAGATATGCAGATAACAACACCTTTATGGCAGAAAGTGAAGAGGAACTAAAGAGCCTCTTGATGAAAGTGAAAGAGGACAGTGAAAAAGTTGGCTTAAAACTCAACATTCAGAAAACTAAGATCATGGCATCAAGTTCCTTACTTAATGGCAAATAGATGGGGAAACAGTGGAAACAGTGACAGACTTTATTTTCTTGGGCTCCAAAATCACTGCAGTTGGTGACTGCAGCCATGAAATTAAAAGATGCTTGCCCCTGGAAGAAGAGCTATGACCAACCTAGACAGCATATTAAAAAGCAGGGACATTACTTTGCCAACACAGGTCCCTCTAGTCAAAGCTATTGTTTTTCCAGTAGTCATGTATAGATGTGAGAGCTGGACCATAAAGAAAGCTGAGCATCGAGGGACTGATGCTTTTGAACTGTGATGTTGGAAAAGACTCTTGAGAGTCCTTTAGACTGCAAGGAGACCCACCAGTCAATCCTAAAGGAAATCAGTCCTGAATATTCATTGGAAGGACTGATGCTGAAGCTGAAGCTCCAATATTTTTCCACCTAATGTGAAGAACTGACTCATTGGAAAAGACCCTGATGCTGGGGAAGATTGAAGGCAGGAGGAGGAGAAGGGGATGACAGAGGATTAGATGGTTGGATGGCATCACTGACTCGTTGGACATGAGTTTGAGCAATGTCTGGTGATGGTGATGGACAGGGAAGCCTGTTGTGCTGCAGTCCATGGCGTCACAAAGAGTCAGACATGACTGAGTGACTGAACTGAACTGGAAACATATAGTACAATCTTATACATCTTGCATGCTTTTATACACATTTTATACCTTCTTAAAATGTTAAGAAACAAATACTACATATTGCATTTTAAATTTGCTTATAGAATTGCTACAGCTTGGGAGTTCTTGTGAAGTGGCTACAGGGCAGTTATTTTGATTTGTAGGCTTCCTGATGGTTTTCTGCAAAGTGAGACCGTGGAGGAGTGAAAAGGAGCTTGAGGGTGTTGGGGGCCATGAAGAGTGAGCTTGAGGAGTGTGATTGGTTGACTCGAATCACATGAACACAGCTTTTCTTATGATTACCAATGCACATGAAATACAGAAATTCAAGGATATAGCTAAGTTAGTTCAACACTAACTTCTGAAAGACCTACTGACTTCAATTTCACTTGCTGCTGCTGCTGCTGCTGCTAAGTCGCTTCAGTCGTGTCCAACTCTGTGTGACCCCATAGATGGCAGCCCACCAGGCTCTCCCATCCCTGGGATCCTCCAGGCAAGAATACTGGAGTGAGTTGCCATTTCCTTCTCCAATGCATGAAAGTGAAAAGTGAAAGTGAAGTTGCTCAGTCATGTCTGACTCCTAGTGACCCCAAGGATTGCGGCCTACCAGGCTCCTCTGTCCATGGGATTTTCCAGGCAAGAGTACTGGAGTAGGTTGCCATTGCCTTCTCCGAGTTTAACTTGCTACTTTTCAGCAAAAAAGCAAGCCAGATCATAGGTATTATATGAAGTCTATTTTACTATTGAAAATGCAAACTGAAAAAAACTGATTTTATGCATCATTTAGTTGACATTAAGTTTATTTTTAATGATTTATTGATTTATATTGAGAGTATAAAAATTATACCATGCTGAAATCTCACATTCTCTAAATAAGTTAAAAAATTAATACATATTATATTATTGTATAAACATAAAAATACAATGTTACAGAAAGCTAAATAATAACATACTAGTTTATATCTTATGTAAAAAGTTTAAAGCAAACTTATAAATTTATAATCAAACATGAGTCCATGAAATTCTATGCTCTTTTTCTCAAAAGGGCCAAGGGTATAAAATGTGAGTAAAATCCAATATAAATGACTAGATCTTGAAACTTATATAACAATTAAAGGAAAATATTCAGGCAATACAGAAGAAAATAGATCTTATTTTTGTATTAATTAGCTTAACAGTCAACTAAGGGCTAGAGTATAAAATATATTGCAAGGAAGTACCAGGAAAATCTCAAGTGAGTACCAGGAACATGCTCTATGAGAAATCTCGGTCAAACCGGATAAAGCAATTGCTATTATTCTGAATTGGCATTTGAGATGTGCTACTTAAATCTGGATGGGAAGTATGGAAAAAAATGTTGAACTCAGGACCTGTCATGGACCATGATTTTGCCAGTTTACAATGAGTGAGTACTAGAGGCTAAATTGCAGAGAGATATAGAAATAAAGGACAAGTAGAATCCTGTGCTGTAAAAGCCTGTGGAGCCCCTGCATGCATTCCCAGTTTCATTTCAATCTTGTTGTTTTATCTGTTACATCAATTCCACGAATCAATTTGTTTTCCATTTTTGTTTAAGACTCTTAGGTTTCTGCCAGTGGTAAGCATACCACTGTATCTATATGTTGACCCCATATTTAGTGCTTTTTGTGGCTCTGCAGCCTTAATATTCCTCCCCAGGAGAAGGGTAGGGGGAAAGGATAGTCAGGGGGTTTGAGATTGATATGTACGCACAGCTATATTTAAAATGGATCACCAACAAAGCCCTATTGTAGAGCGCAGGGAACTCTGCTCAATGTTATGTGGGAACCTGGATGGGAGGGGAGTTTAGGGAGAATGGATACATATATATGTATAGCTGGATCACTGTTGTACATCTGAAATTATGACAACATTGTTAATCATCTATATGCCAATATAAAATAAAAAAAGATAAAATTAAAAAATTTCACCCCCAAACACTGAAATATTCTTTCATCACACTTCTGAGAAATTAATCTGATGTTTCTACTTGTTAGCTTTCTATGTAATGTGGAATCTCTAAGTCTTAGAAAACAGTGCCTACCTGAGTAGCAGAAAATAAAATAACTATCTAAAAGACAAAAATGGATAGTGATTAGTTTCTCCTGAGTCCGAGGAGAAATGAACTCCTTTCCAGGGAAGAAGCAGCTTCTCCTGAAACTACTCACAGTTGCCTTTTTTGGTGAATAGAGAGAGTATGGAGAACGTGCCCAGGCTAGTCTACTTAAGAAGGGAAGAGGCAAGAGAAAGTTAAATTGCTCTGCCTGAAAAGAGAAGAAAGGAGTTTTTAAGTTGGACAAAAGTCAGAATAAAGTCACAGAGTTTATCAGCATGTATGTGTGCAACAGAGGCAACAGAGCCACTACCTGTGAACATGTGCAAAGACTCCCCCAAAGAAGTTTCTGAATAACTAAACTTTCTCGTTAAACTTGGTGTCATGTTCAGGGTTGGAAAGTTAAGCTCCTTTAATGCTATTTTTGACGTATTCATTAGATTTGTGAGTTAAGCGCATTCATTTTGGTTCTAGTCTGTCTTGAACACACAGGCTTGACCTGATAGACCATTACTCATTTTGGGATCAGCCTCATCACTTCCTTAAAACTGTTTCTGCTCGTACATATTTTCCATTTTATAGTTTTTGGGATCTTAAATTCAATTTAAAATTCGCACTCATTGTTTAAATCTTCTAGTGCTGGACTGAAATATAGCAAGTTGGACATTTACAGGAGTGGGGGGGCATGGGGAACTATTTTAGTCTATAAGCTTTGAGTCTTATATGGCTCCTTCAAGGATGGTTCTGACATCAGCCCTAGCATATGAATTTTGTTGCATGTATATTTTTTCTAAGGTGCTTTAATATTTAAGGTGCCAGAGGGCAGACCATATTGTCTATAAATTATGGGCAATAAACTACCATTATTTTAGGAACCATACCTGAAATACAGGATAGATGACCACAGAACACATCAAAGGAGTTTAAAGTCTATGCTGACAACTCATAAGTCAAAGATAGAATTAGAAGGATTTTTTTTTTCTTTTTTATATTTTTAAAGTAGGATGACTGACTTAGGGATAAGATTAATATAGAGGAAATAATACCATTAGTTAAGAACTATCTGCAATGTTCTATATCTCTATTTCTTTCTTTACTGAAAAATAATTATTTTGAGTTGCAACCTGTTAGGTCTGGTTGTTATTAGTGAACATTAGCCAATTTTGCTTCTGCTTTGGCATTATAATGTCAAGTTTTTAACTTTCATGAATTTGAAAGTGAAAAAGTGAAAGTGTTAGTCACTCAGTGGTATCTGACTCTTTGCAACCCCAAGGACTATAACCTGCCAGGCTCCTCTGTGCCTAGGGTCTCCCAGGCAAAGAATACTAGAGTGGGTTTCCATTTCTTTCTCCAAGGGATCTTCCTGAGCTTGGATCTCCTGCACTGCAAGTGGATTCTTTACCATCTGAGCCACCAGGGAAGCCCGAGTTTTTAACTTTAATGAACTTAAGGAATTTAAATTTTAAATTAAAGAAACATTGCATTTTCCCAAGGGATGGTTTCTCATAACAATAAGTGACATTTACTAAATGTTTGCACATTAGATTAACTTTTTGAAAAACAATGTATTTTCCCCCATAATGGGTTATCCTGAAGAAAAGTCTGTGTTTTAATTTAATCCTTCAATGCACTCTCATCCTGTGAATAAGGTCATTTTAATGAATTTTACATTAGTTCAAAAAATTCTGAGCAACCTAATACATTCCTATAAATTACATACTTTGGGGATTTCAGTGCCAAGCTTTAAATCTAATTTAATAACAGTAAAAAATGTTATTGTATCTTTTTTGATGGCTTCTGAATTTTATATAGGTTACAATGATGAGCAAGCTGTTTGATGGAATCAGTGCCATGTCACAGGTCTTATGATGAAAACTCAGACCACAGAAGAGAGGAGATAGAGGCAAAAATAGGAAGAAGAAAGCAACAAGATACATAAAGTCAGGCTTCCCTTTTAAGAAACATACAGAAAATGAAGAGGGTACAGGGATCACACGTTTCATTGTTGACTTTAAGACGAGTTGTTGTCTCCTGTTTTAATTTTTTTAATCAATTTTTTTTTCTGATTTTCTTATCCTGTTTTTAGTGTAAGGATATGGAGAAAATGTATATGTTAGCAGCTCTTAAAGATGATTGTAAAGGAAGATTGACCTTGCAGATAAGACACTTTTTAAGTTCACATTTCAAGGAGAAGAGAGTTCCTTGTCATAATAAAGGAATGAGAAGGAGTGGGAAGCAATGTTGCAGAGGGCAAGGTTGGAGAGGACAACCAGTGGCTGCAGATAGAAAGCATGCATTTATTAAAAGAGACAGTTGAAAGAAGAGTTATTTTTAGTGGAATCCTAGAGATCCCATTGAAACAAGGCTTCCATAATCCTACCCAAATTAAGATATTCTGATGAAGATAGATTTCTTAAAGAAAAGAAAACCACCAATACAGTATACAAACACTTATCTATGAAATTTAGAAAGATGGTAACGATAACCCTGTATGTAAGACAGCAAAAGAGACACAGATGTATAGAACAGTCTTTTGGACTCTGTGGGAGAGGGAGAGGGTGGGATGATTTGGGAGAATGGAATTGAAACATGTATAATATCATATATGAAACGAATCGCCAGTCCAGGTTCGATGCATGATACTGGTTGCTTGGGGCTGGTGCACTGGGATGACCCAGAGGGATGGTACGGGGAGGGAGAAGGGAGAGGGGTTCTGGATAGGGAACAAGTATACACCTGTGACGGATTCATGTTAATGTATGGCAAAGCAAATACAATATTGTAAAGTAATTAACCTCCAATTAAAATAAATAAATTTATATTAAAAAAATCACTGACATCTTCCCCACCAATAAATAAATAAATAAAATAAACTTCAAAAAAAAAAGAAGCTGGTAAATCATCTGAGATCTGTGTTAAGATTGCATAACGTTCAAACAAAGTTCAGTTTAGTAGCAAAGGTAATTGTCTATTTTTTTAATGATAAAAACTGTTAGGTAATTAGAACAGAAAAAGGAAGTCCAAAATAGTGGTGGATAAAAGACAAAAAAAGAAACGGAAAATCCCATGGAAAGGGAACAAAGGAAAAGTCTGAGGACTCAAAATCAGATTTTATTTAGTTAAAAAACCTGGTCTTAAGTGATATATTGTTTGTATAGAGTATATTAATAGACACACAGTCCAGGTGTAGAAATTAGTTAGGAGAGATTAATTTTATATTACTTAGAATAAAGGAGGGAAACTAATTCACAAATTGAAGTTTACAGATCAAAATCCTTTTCTTCACATCTCTCATTAGCAATATTGTCCATATCCTGTGGCTCTTCAGAAACCATTCCATGTACTCCTCTCTTTCCAGTTCCCCAAATCTCATTCCCATCCTAATCTCTTCCAATCTAATCTCAATAAATAGCAACAGATATTTATTCAACATCTACAACTAGTTAAGCAACCTGATGAATGATGAAGATACATCCATCAGTGGATAAAGCAGAAAGGCATTTTCTGTCTTCAGGATCTTCTGTCATTCATTCTAGTGGTGGAAATAGACAAAAAAAAAAAAAGTAAAATATACAATATGGAAGAAATATACACATATATTGAATACATGCATATGTATATATGAGCAACTTTTAGTTACATATATATGTGTATATATATATGTATTACATCAAAAATATAGAAGATGAGAGCCAAAATTTTAAAGAAGTGAAGAAGCAAGCCATGAAACTACACAAGGGAAGAACATTCTAGGCTGAGGGAATGTCAAGAACAAAAATCATGTTTGTGTAGTCATTCTGGATGACTGGGCTCAAGGATGGGTCAGAAGGCCTGTGTGTTGAAGAAAATAGCAGAAGGGGAAGGTTAGTAAAGGTTAGGGTCAGAGAATGTGTGTGACTTTACACATACTAGAAAGACTTCTCCTTTTACTCTCCATGAGATGGAAGCTATTGGGAATTTCTGAGTAAAAGAAAGATACTATCTTATTCTGCATGAATAGATTCTGAATTGAGAATAGAAGCACTAGAGTGAAGGAAGGCAAGCATAGAGACAAGAAACTCAATCAGGAGACTTTAACAACAATTTCAGAGAAAGACAGAAGTGTTTTGGACCAGGGTGATGGTAATGAGTGTGATAAGCGGTGTTAATAGCAGGATGCTGAATACACTTTGAACTCAGCACCAAAAGAAAATTTTTTTGATAGACCATGTGGGAGTTGAGGAAAAAAAAAAGAGAACTGAATTGTTGTTACCGATGATAACAAATATTGTGAATGAGTTTGTTTGAAGATGAATACTAGAAACTAAGTTTTGAATATATTCTGTTTGGGAGGCCTACTATATACTTAAATTGATAGGTCATGTAGGCATCTGGCTATATGGCTTTGTGCCAGGGTCCAGCCCTGGTGGATCCAGGGAATTCAAAGCGGGGACGGCGTCGGCGAGGATCAGGAAACAATTGCTTAAATAAACATTAATTAAGGATATAAAGAGTAATAGAATAAGGATAGCTCAGTGAGGAAATTCAGTGGAGAAAAGAGGCTGAATAATTCAGCCAGAAGGCGAGAGAAAGAACGACATGGGGAGACCAAGTTTCGGTGAACAAGGCACGCACTTTATTTTCCAAAGTAGTTTTTATACCTTAAGTTATGCATAGAGGATAATGGGTGAAGGGGTAGAGTCATGCAGTAAGCCAGGCTTTCTTCCTGCAAACTTATCATATACAAAAGTTTAGGTGATTTGCATCATCTTCTGGCCCGGAGGCCTGTTAACATTTTAAGACCCTTTCTTCAGAAAACTTATTTTTCTCTAAGCGTGATTAGTCAGGCGCCACCCTCCAAAAGCATTAGATAAAGTTGCATTCCTATAGGGCAAAAGTGTTGTGGGCTATAACAAGAAAAAGAATTAACTCAAGGGTCCAAGGTTACAAACATTAAGGCTACTACTTACACCAATTATATTAATCAATACACTGCCAGGGACACAGCAGGTAAGGGATATGGAAACTTAGCAGCAAACATTGGCCCAACAAGTGAAAAACCCTTCACCAATACAATTTCTAATCAATCTTTTAACTGCTCAAAGGAATCTGTATTTAGACAGTTTAGAACATCTCATGCCTCTCACAGTTGGGAGGCTCTGAACAATCACATGTGGCCAGAAAAACCTATTCAGGCAGGCTAGAGGACTTCCAAAGGAGTTTGTAGGTTGAAACACTATCACACCCAGGAATTATTAACTGGAGCTGTAAGTTAACTCTTTTTTCAGGGAGAGGTAGTGGGGGACAGCCCCCTGTAAAGTCAGAGGTGTAGGTGAAAGCACAAAGCAGAAAGTAGGCAGACTCTGGTTTTGGGGGTAGATGCTCGAGAATTTCCAGGGGGACTCCTGAGGCTCAATCACGCCTTTGCATATGTCGAGCCTCCTTCCTCATGACCTTTGCCACAGGCGGAGTTCCTCACGCTGGCTCACGGCAGCTTTGAGTCTGGATTTTGGAGAGAAAACTGAGCAAGAGATATTAATTTGTGAGCATATAGGTGGTATTTTAATCTATGAAACTGGTTGTGATCACTAAGGCAGTGAATACAAACAACATAAGGACAAAGCCTGAACTTCAGACATTCTAACATTTAGACATGAGGTAAACAGAGAAACCCAAAAGAGACAGGAAGGGCCAGCCAGGGAGACAGTGAGAAAATAAGATGAAGGTACTGAATCTGGAGAACAAAGGAGAAAGTGCTACCAGGACGAGGATGCCATTAACTGGGGTAATACTTCTTACAGATGAAGTCTGATGTGGGCTGAAAAATGAGCACTGGGTTTAGTGATATGGAGACCACTGTGCTGTGCTTATTTGCTCAGTCATGCCCGACTCCTTGTGACCCCATGGACTGTAACCCACCAGGCTCCTCTGTCCATGGGGATTCTCTAGCAAGAATACTGGAGTGGGTTGACATGCCCTCCTCCAGGAGATCTTCCCAACCTAGGAATTGAACCCAGGTCTCCCACATTGCAGGTAGGAGACAACAGGGAAGCCCAAGAATACTGGAGTGGGTAGCCTATCCCTTCTCCAGGGGATCTTACAGGCCCAGAAATCAGACTGGAGTCTCCTGCATTGCAGACAGATTCATTACTAGCTGAGCTACCAGGGAAAGCCCATGGAGCCAACTAGTTACTGTGAAAAGAATTTTCGGTAGAGTAATGAGACAAAGCATGATTGAAGAAGGTGCAACAGAAAAGGATGAGAAACATTAGAAACAGTGAGTTAAAGAAGGTCTTTTTCAAGGAGCTTTGCTATAACAACAACAACAACAAAAAGTAAATAAATAAAGACAGCAACAGGTAGCAAGGAAAGTAAGGTCAAAAGAGAATTTTTGTTTTATCTTCCTATTATCTATCTATCTATCTATCTATCTATTATATATCTCTATCATAGGCTTCCCAGGTGGCACAGTGGTAAAGAATCCACCTACCAATTCAGGAGATGCAAGAGATGCGGGTTTGATCCCTGGGTTGGGAAGATCCCCTGGAGTTGGAAATGGCAACCCATTCCAGTATTCTTGCCTGGAAAATTCCATGGACAGACAAGCCTAGTGGGTTACAGTCCACTGGGTCACAGAGAGTCAGACATGTTAGGTGCAGAATTTGGACACAGATGCCATGAAGCAGGTATTTGCAATGTGGGAACACGTGAAAATTCTCAGATTGCTATTCCCTTTCTCAGTGGCAGGAAGCAAAGTTGTTGGTTAAGAGTAAAACTGTAGGCAGTTTTGGAGGTTTGATGAGGGAAAATCTGGGATGAAATGGATACCAGAAGAATGGAGGAGTTTGGTCTGGGAAAATAAAATAGCTGAGTCACGTTTCTCTTGGAATAGGACAAGGTCTTTGAAGTGGTCCTCTTAAATCATGAAATTCTTCATGAGCTTATTCTCTGTGTTACTGCTTCTTGTGTTCAGTGCAGATATGGTCAATACAGACTTTTCTGATCAATGCGACCATGTGAGGCTCATCACCTGGCTCAGCACCATCTCCAGAAACGTGTAGTGCCATGGGCCATTGTGTGAACAGGCTCAACATCCAATGTGGGGGCTCTTTTGCTGATGACAGAGTACTTGAAGGGATGTTACAAACAAGTTAGACAATTCTCCCAAAGGGGAAGGGTGCTACATTTATTAGAGAAACCACTATGTCATTAATAATAAAAGGGGAACAGCTCTTCAGCACCCTTTCAAAAAGCCGGTATTACCTGAGTGGTAGTGATTATACATTTAGATCAGATAGATTTTTTTTTCTTTATCCATGATCAGCAGCACAGGGGAAGACATGCAGCAAGACTGTAGTTTGCTCAGACACATTCCACGAAGAGAAAGGCAAGGGAATTGAGGGTATGTGCAGGGAAGAAGTGATAATGATTGACTAGGGTGCCGAGGTCCAGCCCCGGCTGATCCAGGGTATTCGAAAGGAGAGACGGCTAGGCGACCTATTCAAATGTTAATTAGAGATAATAAAGAGTAATAGAATGAGGATAGCTCAGTAGGAAAATTCAGTGGAGAAAAGAGGCTGAGTAGCTTGGTTTATGCGGGAGACCAATAAAACTTCAAGACAAGAAGTTTGCACCACTTACATAGGCCGCAGGCGTCCTTCCGTTCTCCCGAAGGAGAGGAGACACTGAGGCCTCCCCGGTCGGATCTTAGAAGCCCAGGCATAATTAGCAAGCATGGTGGGTTCCGCGCTCCAGATGGAGACTCAGCTAGAATTTGGGAGAGAGAGTGACATGGGGAGACCAAGTTTCAGTGAACAAGGCCCGGACTTTATTTTCCAAAGTAGTTTTTATACCTTAAGTTATGCACAGAGGATAATGGGGGAAGGGGTAGAGTCATGCAGCAAGCCAGGCTTTCTTCCTGCAAACTTATCATATGCAAAAGTTCAGGTGATTGACATCATCTTCTGGCCCGGAGGCCTGTTAACATTTTAAGAAACTTATTTTTCTCTAAAGGTGATTATTCCAAAGTCAGGCACCAGCCTCCAAAAAAGCATTGGACAAAGCTGCATTTTACATTTCTATACACCCATTATATCAATCAATACACTGCCAAGGACACAGTAGGTAAGGAGTATGGAGACTTAGCAGCAAACATTGGCCCAACAAGTGAAAAACCCTTCACCAATACAATTTCTAATCAATCTTTTAACTACTCAAAGGAATCTGTGTTTAGGCAGTTTAGAACATCTCCTGCCTCTCACAGTTGGGAGGCTCTGAACAATCACATGTGGCCGGAAAAACCCATTCAGGCAGGCTAGAGGATTTCCAAAGGAGTTTGTAGGTTGAAACACTGTCACACCCAGGAATTATTAACTGGAGCTGTAAGCTAACTCTTTTTTTCAGAGAGAGGTAGTGGGTGACAGCCCCCTGTAAAGTCAGAGGTGTAGGTGAAAGCACAAAGCAGAAAGTAGGCAGACTCTGGTTTGGGGGGTAGATGCTCGAGAATTTCCAGGGGGACTCCTGAGGCTCGATCCCGCCTTTGCGTATGCCGAGCCTCCTTCCTCATGACCTTTGTCATGGGCGGAGTTCCTCACGCTGGCTCCCGGCAGTGATAGAATTCCAGTTGAGCTATTCCAGATCCTGAAAGATGATGCTGTGGAAAGTGCTGCACTCAATATGCAATATGCACTCAATATGCAATATGCACTCAATATGCAATATGCCGGCTCCCGGCACTAGGGTAAAAGTTGGGGAGGAGGAAAGAGGATATAAGGCCTGGGGCATGATGAAGAGAGGGGAAAAAAATGGCAAGATGGTATGACAGTTAAAGATCTAGAGAGTGAGATAGAAAGGTGACAGGGATGGTCAGAGACTGGAAAATTAGGAAGTAGTACTGTGGAGGGTTTGTAGTTATTGAAATGTCATGGTGTGCTTTAATTCCTACTTTTCCTTTTTCTTATTCTCTTCAATAGCTCCACCTTCTAAAGGTAAATTATCCATTACAAGCTGGAAAATGCAGAATCTTGCCCAAAAGATTGGATGGAGGAAAAAGGGTGATGGTCAAGAGACCATGGAAACCTACAAAGAAAGATCACAGCCAAGATGTTCAAATAATTCACATTTAGTACATATTTTCTCTTTTAACTCTGAAAAATCATTTATTTTTACAAACTTGAGTGGTTTATTGATGATTCTATTTCAATAAATAGATAATAAATAAATAAATAAATTTGTGTCTCTGTCTACAGTATGGATGAGTTGAAAATTGAAAAACATACATATGATTACCAATTGATTAAATAATGCAATGCCTGTCAACAACTTCACTGTTTTTCCACCATTGAATTGACTAATTGTTTTCCCCCACTGGAAGGACACAATATGGGTTTGAAGGTTTATACAGGAGCCCAGATTGTCTGATACCATATCAAGGGGATCTATTGTTCTACATGACACATTTTCTTTTGTTTAAACTTTTCTGAGAAGACCATTACTAACTAGAAAAGCAGAAGGGGTAGAGCTTTATATTCTTTTGGGAAAGTTAAAGATAGAGTTAAGAAATGCTGAAATTATGGAAATTCTTAATATATATATAATCTTATAAGAAAAATAGCTGGCATACAAAGGCAGATAGTTTTGATAGCTCCTACAAGCTAAATGCCCTGGATTGAGATAGTTATGGATCACTGGTGACAAATAATGAGAATTTAATTTGGACTGTCTAACCAAAAAATGAATAATTTACCAAGTTAAGCTAATAAAACTTGTACTTTACTTAAGAGACAATTATTTTAAAATTATGTATTCATACATATGGGGCTTCCCTGGCAGCTCAGTCAGTAACGAATCTGCCTGCAATGCAGGAGACCTAGGTTCTATATATATGCTATTGATACAGAATTCATATATAACAAATTTGATAGAGATAGTATGTATTTATATATTAACTACACATGTGAATAAAATATATTTAACATAAATTTGATAAAATCTCAATAATAGTTGGTTATAGACTCTTGCTGAGTTAAGTTTTTTGGTAAAAAGTTTTGTTTACACTGGAGACAACAGAGTTGGAAAAAGTAGTCTTGCTCTCCTGAGCTGGGAGAATGTTTCAGATTCTCTTTGCAGATGCCCTTCCAAGGCTATACTCCTGTCTTTGACACTACAATTTTGTGTATTAGTACGTCTGCGCATGTGCACACACACACACACACACTTTTTTTTTAATTGAAGAAGTTTCCCAAATTGTTAAATTCTAGAACTAAAGAAGCCTGGATTCAATTCTGTCTTTGATCATCTTAAATACAAATGCATTCAGACTAGCAACTGCACAATTCTAATGTAGTCTGGTATAATATAAAATCCCACTCATTAAATAGTTTTTTCTTCCCTGGCTCAGATTCAAATCAAGCTTGGAAAGTCTGGCTGAGTGGCAGAGGTGGGGGAGTAGGGTGCTGCTGGCTTCTCTTTTCTTTGCACCCCTACTGCTCTGGTCAGCTTCTGCTATTGACCTCTTGAAGACTGGTCTCAGAAGGAATAATCATGGTTGGCTGGTTCAGTAGCGATCTGGTGTCACTGACTGCCCCCACAGCAAATGATCTCAGACTAACTCCTTCTCTCTTATACATTGCTTTGGTGGAGTCCTCAGCAGCTTTTTTTTTTTTTTTTTTTTTCTTTTTCTGAGTCTTCTAGGCTGCTCACCTGATGAGGACAATATCTTTCCTAGGAAGGCTACCTGTGAGTCTTCTTCTGCCCCTAGATTCCAGTATCCACCCCTCTGTTTTGGTATCTCCTTACCCTATCAGATCAAGGGCTCTGTGGGATCCCTTTTAAGGGCTCTCCATAGCAAGGCCCATGTTTGGAATCTGGCCCATGTTGGAAACTTTTCTGGGTGCAGAAATGGAGATTGACCCAATGTACTCCCCTCCTTTTTCTCTGAGCCTCAATTTTCACAAATGTCTCCAAGTCATTTTCCCTTGACTTGAGGTTAAGGGGAAGCACCACCTCACTTCCCCATGGATGGGGTGTGTGGTTGTCAGCATAGTTCACTGACAGTCATCTTGATAGAAATCGTTTCAGTCCTTCAATTGTTTTAGACTGAGGATAGCTACTTGCTAATGCTAACAGTGCCAGTATGGGACTCCTCTCGTCTCTTCTCCACATTTATTTGAAAATCCTGAAGGAATGGTTTAAATTAGCATTTGTCTTAACATCCAGGTGGATTTAGAGCTTACTGTTTGAATAGATTATGTGAAAGAAGGAAGAGTGGCATTTAATAACCTGTTCTAGTTCCAAATTGGAAAAACACAGCAACACAGAGATAAGTCTGCAAGAATATTTTGGAAAATGGAACCAATGTACAAAAATGGCAAGATAATACTGTAATGTGAGATGCTGAACACCCAAGTCTGGAGGGACAACTTGACACTGTGTGCTCAGAATAAAACCTTTCTGTTTCTGACTTGGCCAATGAGGCACATCTTTATTTAAAGTGGCCTATAATTTTCTTTTCTAATCCAAGTTTTGACTTCTTAAAGAGAAAAAAGACAGTTGCATGGAAATGCAAAATCTAAGAACCAAAGGACCTCATTTCATGTTGTAAATGAGGTCACAAGGAAAAGTATCTAAGTTTCAACAATTTTATATTCTGGCTATTTCCTTGGTCATATGGATCCAATGCTACACCAAAATCTTCAGGCATCTACAATAGCCTAGAAAAATGTACTGTCCAAACACCCAGTAAGTTTATGTATTCTAGGCTAAACTGGTCCTCATAAAGAAATAAAATTTTAATTCCTATCTCCATACTGTCTTTGGTATGGGAAATAGATTAGCTTAAAAGATTGTATTGTGTCAAAGGGATAAAAGGATTAAAATGTTAAATTTTAATACAGATGATCCTTGGTTGCCTGTATCATAACGGCAGAATTCATGAATTATCTCAGATTTCAAATACTTGTTTTGAGAGATAGGATGACAAAGGACTCGCACTTGTAGATACTGGTACACATTCTTAGGTCAGAATCAATTATTATAAAACCTATATTAAAGTTAATAATCTGCTAGAATCCTCTCAGTTTGGCTTGTCTTGACTCAAGATCGAGTATGCCAGGCAAAACCAGAGTTCGGAGGTCTTTGAAGATAGACTCAAGAGTTCATCTGATCGGCCGGAAGTGTGGTGAGCACTCTTGCGAGAGCTGAAGGGTACCAACGATGATGACGGCAGCTGGAGGAAGGAAGAGAAGGAAGGAAGAGAAAACCGGAAGTGCTACATCTTGAGCGGCCAAGGCAGAAAGCAACCTGACTTTCTTTACCGGAAGCCCTTTTCCAGGGTATAGGGAAACGGTCCGCCTGCCTGGAAGTCCCACATTTTTTAACTCCCCCATCTTTTCATAAGTTTTCCTGTCGTCTATGCTTGCTTCTGTGCTCTTTCCCCGTTTTATCTGTATACCAGAAAAGGATTCATTAATGTCTCTCTCCTAGCTCCACTAAACGGGTGGAGCCGGCTTTCCTTCCCTGTACCATCATGTAGCTAGGAAGTAGCACGTAGGGGCAGTTGGACCTCTGGGAACCCAAAGGAAGAGGGGAGGGCACAGAACTATGCTTCTGCCACCAGGACACAGCCTCTTCCGCTTTTCCCCCAGTGCTGTCGCCATGCCCCCTACGGCCCTCTGTCTTCCTGTGGTCGTGGCCACTCTGCTGTGGGGAGCGTCCCCTGTCAGGGGACTCATTCGAGCGACTTCTGACCACAATGGCAGCATGGAATTTGCAGACCTCCCAGCTCTCTTTGGGGCTGCCTTGAGTCCGGAAGGACTTAAGGGGTTTCTCGTGGAGGCTCAGCCAGCCAACGCCTGCAGCCCCATTGCCCCACCTCCCCCAGCCCGGGCCAACGGATCAGTTTTCATTGCACTGCTTCGAAGATTCGACTGCAAATTTGACCTCAAGGTCCTACATGCTCAGAAGGCCGGGTATGGTGCAGCCGTGGTACACAATGTGAATTCCAATGAACTGCTGAACATGGTTGGGAGTAACGAAGAAGTCCAGCAGCAGATCTGGATCCCTTCTGTGTTCATCAGCGAAAAGAGCTCTAAGTACTTGCGTGCCTTCTTCATCTACCAGCAGGGAGCTCAGGTGCTTCTGGTCCCTGATAATGCATTCCTCTCCACCTATTTTTTCATCCTTTTCTATGGGATTTTGGCAATGCTCATTTTGGGCACGGGAGCCATAGTGATAGTTCATTGGATCCATTTCCAGAAACAGCGCTGGCGGAATCGGCTGACGCAAGAGCAACTGAAACAGATTCCTACCCACGACTATCGCAGGGGAGACCGGTATGATGTATGTGCCATCTGCCTGGACGAATATGAGGACGGGGATAAGTTGAGGGTCCTCCCCTGTGCTCATGCCTATCACTGCCGCTGTGTGGACCCGTGGCTCACTCAGACCAAGAAGACGTGCCCTATTTGTAAGCAGCCTGTTTGCCGGAATCTTGGGGAGGAGGAGCAGGAAGAAGGAACTCAGGTGCAAATGGGCCACGAGGAAGGGGGCCTGAGAAGCCTCCCTGCTTCAGAGCGGACCTCACTTCTGGGCTCCAGCACCGTACTTCCCACTAACTTTGGCTCCTTAGCCCCGGCCCCCTTTGTGTTTCTTGGGTCTTCAACAGATCCCTCACACTCTCCATCCTCCTCTTCCTCTTCCGCTGTCAATCTCATCTGATACTCCCTTTCCTTTCCACCTTTAACAACAGATTTGCAGAGACCCTTTTCCTCCCTCAAGTATTCCAAGTTGAGTGATAAGAGATAGTTCTACCTCAGCTTTCTCCCTTACCCAACGCCTTCCTCCTGAGGGATTTGGACGTGCAGAGGGACTGGATCTTCACTTACTGGGTTAATAAAAATGATGCATGCAAATCCATGGGTGAGAGCTGTCAAAAACAATTTAAAAGAGCATATTTTTATTATTTGTGTTAAGGATGAAAAAATAATTTTAAATATTATTTTAAGTAACAGAATATCTTAAATCGACTTTGCTATATTAACATTTCAAATTTGTCCACATAATGCAATTTCTCATAAAAATTTCAGTGTTTCTAGTTTACCTGTTTTAGAGTGGGTGCATATGAAGTAGTCTACTGCTGCTGCTAACTTGCTTCAGTCGTGTCTGACTCTGTGCGACCCTATGGACAGCAGCCCACCAGGTTCCTCTGTCCACAGGATTCTCTAGGCAAGAATCCTGGAGTGGGTTGCCGTTTCCTTCTCCAATGAAGTAGTCTACACCTATCTAAATGTTTGTCATCAGTTAGTGCCTAAAGAATGCAAAGCCCCTGCAGTGTCTACATGGTCATGAGAAAAAAATAACTGGGTTGTAGGTCTCTAATCCTCTGCTTTTCCTGTAAAGTGGCTCTGTAAAAAGATTTAGTTGCCTTATAGCATGTGATCATTAGTATTCTAATCCTACTAATTGGGGTGGAATTTTAAGATAATGCTTTTTAGCTTTGTCTTTTCCTCTCTTGAAATTAAAAACCGATTTAAGTGAAGGGAACATGCAACATCAAATACTTTTCACTTGAGAGTGGTAACTGTTCATCCATGCCAAGTGTCTTCTGTGTTTAGAGATACCTGTGTAATTGCAAAAGATGGGATTTGTATATGGAACCATTGAATATGCCCTTCCTTTTTAGAAATTAAGGTTATTTTCACCCTTTAATGATTGTTAATGTTAGCTAAGCTATTTTTCATTTGTATGGCCAATTTCAACTCATCTCAAACTTTCAAACACTACATTGATAATGCAAATGACTAAATACTCTCAATATAGCTCTTTGGATTAGAATGTTTAGTTTCATGCAAGCCTTGAAATAAACTCCTAAACCACACTGAAAACTGTCTATTTTGGAATGCAGAATCAATAGTCATAAGATTTACTATTTAAATTAATATGCAATTTTGTTTCCATAAAGATGCATTTAAGATGGTAATTCTAGTTCCAAGGTCTTATTAAATCAATTGTCAATACTACTACAATTGCTTATCTATTCTATTTACTAATGTTACGCTCCAGTTTTTTGATTGATATTTCTCACAATATGCATTGTTTGGCAGGAGGTTGCATTGATAAGTATTATCTGACACTGAAGGCTGTAGTATGCGGGGTCCCCAAGGAACAGATTCTGAGGTAGAGCTTTGGGTACATAAATTGAATGAGTTTAAGAAGTAGAGCTGGGTGGAGGTTAAAGTTGGAGGATGGTGTTGCTGCACTGGAAGCCTTAGCAGATCCCCCCAACCTCCACTCCCACCCGCATCTCCGCCCTCAGAGAGCCCTGGAGCTGGAATGGCCCTGCAGCATTGTCCTGCAAATTGAAGCAAAAGAGCGGAGTCCATGTGCCCCTTAAATGATTTGTCATTTCTTCCAGGCTGTCACAGGGACAGAGGAAGGACATTGGGTTGGGCAGCTTTGTTCATACAAGGACAATTCCTGGAGAAAGACTCAACTGTGTGAGAAATTTCACTAGTTTTGTGTGTGTGAGCACGTGCGTGCAAAGGTCCTTTCTATTTTAATATGATTCTCCGAGTCAGTCAAACTCCAGGAGATAGTGAAGGACAGGGGAGACTGGTGTGCTGCAGTCAGTGGGGTCTCAAAGATTTAGTGACATGATTTAGCGACTGAATAATAGCAATCCAGAAATTGCCTAATTGATATTTTTATGAGCTTCTTCTAATGTGAGTTAATACCAAAAGGGTGGCCTCTGCTAAACTGAGTCAGTTATGAAACAAAAATAGGAAATAAAGATAGATAAAGGTTTGCAGTAGAATTTTACCCCGGTCCCAGGCTCGAAAGTGGTGACTGCTCAATGTGTCATGTGTTCATTACATGAATCTGTATTCATTACAAGCATCTGTTGAGCTTCTATAATGTTCCAAACCCTGCATGGACCAGTGATGGAGAAGAAAGATCCCATACCTAATTCACTGATCTTCAGGAAGAAACAGTCATTTTGTAGCATGATGCTTGTGACAAGTAGCAAGAAGGGATAAATGATCTAGAAAGAATAATCCAGTGTTATGCTGGAGTGGCTCATATGGGTTCAAGAGAGCTAGCTGTTAAATTTTTAGGAACCTTGCCACATTGTTGCTAACTATGGGTATTATTAAAAATGATATTATATAAATTTACCATTAAATAAATTGTATTAAAAACATAGTTAATGCATATTCAGGGCTTATCACTTCATAATTATTTTATTTTATGCTCTTGAGGTTCTCTATGACTATTAGGACTACCTAGTGGAAAACCATGCACTGGTGTGTTGCTATGCCTATCTTCCCATCTCCGAGTTCAGTGACATTATATTGGAGCCTGAAATTGATCATGATGGGAGTATTTATGCCACAAAAACTGGCAAATGCTATCTCCTTTATCTTACTCCATCAGAATATCATTTACTGTTTTGATGATTATCTAGACTTACCAAAGTAATGGAAAACTGTTAATAATATAGATTAAACTTAAATATGTCATGTCTAAAGCTAATACATTGTGAATAGTGCAACAAATTGAGATATTCTTCCAGTATTTGAAAACTGTTATCTGATTGGGCAAGTAAGTTTTCATGTCATTGATGAATTAGTGAAGTTGTCACACACATTTTAATTTTCACACTTTTTTTTACCTCATTAAAATAATGGAAATATCAATCAATACTTATGGCAGAACTACATTAGTTTGTCAATGATATGAACCACTTCTGAACTGGGAAGTAATCAAACATTTATTCACAGACTAATTTTATGAAATCATGGTGGAATTGCAACCATAGTTTGTCTATGGACACAAGATTTCAGCAAAAATAGGACAAATATTCTGTGAAAATAAACTGAAATTGACTATGCAGTATTTACAACAAAGAGAATATTGCATATTTTATTATTTTCATTAATTGTGTACTTCATACTCCTTTTCATCAATAAAAATTATGTACATATAGGTGTTCATGCATTTTTTTTCCCCCACAAGAGTGAATTGTTCCCCATCCTGAATCGTGCATCGAACCTGGACTGGCATCTCATTTCATACATGATATTTTATATGTTTCAATGCCATTCTCCCAAATCTTCCGGGAACACATGTATACCTGTGGTGGATTCATTTTGATATTTGGCAAAACTAATACAATTTTGTAAAGTTTAAAAATAAAATAAAATTTAAAAAAAATAAATAAAATCCAAAAAAAAAAAAAAAAAAAAAGAGTGAATTGTTAAACCTTTTCCAGCACACCCCTGGATAAACCAAAGCTAATACAGAAATTTGCACAGTTACTGTATGAACACATGGAGTGCCATATAAGGACCAAAAAGGCCGGAGTGAGGGGGGGAAGAAGAAGAAAAAGAAGGCTGAACTGAGAGCACCTTGAGAATTCAGGCTCCTCTTTTTCCACTGTACTGTGTTCTGCTTTATAGTAGATCATAAAGAAGGTAAAATGCACAAGGTCTTTTCCATTCTGTCATCAGTATTAGTGATCACAAACGCACTAATTATCATTTGGACTAGCTGCAGATACTCAAATTCAGCACTTCTTACAGTCCATCCCGTTTCTGATACAGTCACATCTGTTGTGAGCCTATTAAGCACTGTTGAAATGACCTGCTTTCCCTCTTGAGATGCTTCTAGGCAGTGTGGCTCTGTGTGGTTCCTCTCTTAAGTGCTCACCATGGCAGAACTATTTCCTAGAGTTACTTGGGGAATTCTCAATCTTTCCCTCACTGTTAGAAGGCACATCTATTAATATTTACAAACAGCAGGACTGTGTTTCCCAGGTCCTTAGCTCCATATTGTACACAGTGGGGCTCAAAACCTTTGAGACTGTGATGGAATGTTCTATTCAACACACCATAGGAGAACATTTCTTTAGGCAATATTCTACCCTCAGCCCTCCTCAGATCATTTTTCCTGGGTCTCAGGCCTCAACTCTGTCCCCTCCCATTTATTTTGCTAGTTGGCTCATATGAATATACCTTATTTAATCTTTGTAGAAGTCATATGATGGAGTATTTGACAAATAAATACGTTTGAATTTAAGTTGATGCTTTTTTTTTTTTTTTTGCCAGTCAAAATAATTTTACAAAATTTTTAGGACCTTTAAAAAGTGATTTGTAGAAATACTTAAAGATGATGTAGAATTTTTATAACTTAATTTTATTTCTTTAAAAGATACTGTTTTATTTTTAAAGTTCCTTATATAGCACCTCCCAAGACTGTAAATTCCTTAAGAGAAGAAACTATAAATTTCACCTCGTTATCCTGAGGTACTAGCTCGGCCTGAATGAATACATAAGTGATTATTTGAAAATCACTTCTTTAAACTTGATTGGAGAAGACAATAGCAACCCACTCCAGTACTCTTGCCTGGAAAATCCCAGGGACCGCGGAGCCTGATGGGCTGCTGTCTATGGGGTCGCACAGAGTCAGACACGACTGAAGTGACTTAGCAGCAGATGCAGCAGCAAACTTGATTATATAAATAGGATTTTACATTTTTTCATAGTGAATTTGGCTTGTATCAAATCAGTGTGGAGAGAAGTCAGTGGCATGTTTTGAAGATGTACTGATGTTAGCGAGGGCACTGCTAATTTCTGCACCCTCTGCCCTTTTCTCAGATAGCCATCCTAACTCCACACATTTAAAAACACATCTATACCTCCATCTTTCTACCCAACTAGTCAATGAGTCATTCATTTTGTAAATATTAAGTTGTATCTATTGTACTGGCTATATAATGGTATCAGGATAGATATAACCTTATCTTCATGTGAAGAAAAGAATATTAAGCCATCACATAAAATGTGAAAAATATTGTGGTAGAAAAATTCTCAGAGTAGAGGACTTTAGGTGGGGGAAAAGGATCTAGACATAAAAATTTATGGGAGAAAATAAAAATTATGTTGAGACCTAAAGGGTGGATGGGGGTTGACCAAAAATAGGAGAGGCAAGAGGGTTTAAGCTGACTGAAGTATAATACCTGTGAACTTAAAGGGGACGAGAACACAGCATGTTCTAGGAACAAAAAAGACTTCCAGTATTTCCAGGACTTGGACTGTGAAGCAAGACAGAAAGAGATGTGAGGTGGCCAGTATGAGTAGAGACTGGACCTTGAAAGGCTCAATGAACTTGTTAGAGTTTAAAAATTCTCTTAATTGTAGAGAATGGCTAGTAGGTGGGAAGAGAGGGCAAGATGAGATTTGGGAAGCCAGATGGAAAATGGTGCAATAACTCATATGAAGGAGATGGTCACCTGACCTCAGATACTGGCTGTGGGACTGGGGAATGGGGAAGGTATCTCAAGCAAACTCTTAGCTACGAGGAACTGGGAGAACATAAAAGGATCCAAATGAAGAAATCGTCATAATCAGAAGATACAGGTAAGACATACATCTCTGTGTGGGCCAGGTGTATCATCTTCATAAAGGTGATCATTTTTGATCATTTATATTTGAGAGCTATTGTTTAGTTTTTCTTTTTAGCAAAACCGATTAAGCTAACAGTAGAAGAGATGGAAGAAACAAACAAGGGAATTGAAATAGAGGAGTACTTTCTGGTATTCTCTAGATTTATTGTTTAACTTGGGAGCAAAATCAAAATGAGATGCCAGACTGTGCTTAATATACATGCTCTCTGAGCCTATGCATATAATGTGTTCGGACAAACCAGAGGCAGAGTCAGGGTCTCTGGCGATATCTTTCAAAGGGGATTAAAAACCACAGACATGGACCAAAAAGCTGGGAGGACATTTTAGGTCTGTCCTCTTGATTGAAAAGGGCACTAAAGGATTTGTAACAATTTCAGGAGAAAGCAAATAATAGTAAATAATAATTGCTGTATGAAAGCATGGCACTATTGGTTTATAAAAGCCCATTCGAAGTTTTAAAAATCAGAGACACATTTCTATAATATTTATCTAGAACATAGATATAATGCTCAAAGGAGCGTCATTAGTAAATTTGATCTTTATTCAACATTTGACCATGATTAGTAATTATTTGTGGGCGATTTGCTCTTATTATCACAGGTTATTGTTCTTATGAATTTCAAACTGCCTATTTTTTTTTTTTGAAGATAATTTTATTTACTTAAAGATGAAGAGGAACTTTGTTGTCTGAGATTGCCTGTTGAGCACTTAATAGTCAAAGAGATGGTTTAGTTTGCCTGGAAAAGGAAATGTGACCCTGGGATTACACCCTTGAGAGATGATACTTCAATTCAAATTGGGATTCACAGAGTAATTGCAGCCTGTGGTAATGCATCTTCAACATCTTAAAATAGCTGTTATATGGGTAGAGCTTTCCCCTAGAGGAATGGCAGTGTTCACTAAGAGATGTCTTTTGTCTCTTTCAAACCACTAGAGCAGCCTTTGAACAAGGCTGAACAAAGAAACACAATATTTAATGTTTTTCTAGAGTGATTTGAAAATTCACTGCAAACAAATATATTCTCTGTTTTGGATTGTGCTGAAAATAAAAAATAAATAAAACAAGTAAACAAAATAATGTCTGAAATGACTTCATGTTTGGGTTATTTTGGTGTGTGTGTATGTGTGCTTCTAATAGTTACCATAAAATTTGGACATCCTGGAGCTCTTCCTTAATGTGCAAGCAAGTCACTGAACAAACTCTTCATGTATTGGGTCATTAAACAGATTTTCTCTGTGTTCTTTTCAGAAAAACACAAAGAATTAAAAATATGTCACTATTTTTTCTATCCCTAGTAGGCAAGCAGTGACTGACAGCTAACAGGGAGATATTTCTTAATTCCTAATTATACAAACTGAGCCAATGGTTTTCTTAAATATACAGTGAACTGAGTTGTTTCCCTTTTTTTTGTTGTTGGTGAGAGTTTGGACAAGAACATTTTAAAAATCTTCTTTAGAAAAAAGGCCCTTAAAAGGTTCTTTATTCACAAAGAGAGTTGTAAAACACAGAAAAACATGAAGATGAAGTGGAATGTGGCAGATGGGAAGCTAGACCACACCTAAAAGATAAGAGACTGTGAGAGTCATTCTTTTCTCACATCCAGAACCGATTAGATGACAAACTGCCTCCAAGGAAGACTGTTAGGAAGAGAGTATGCTATCATGTCTGACTCTTTGTGACCCCATGGACAGTAGCCTTCCAGGCTTCTCTGTCCTTGGGATTTCCCAGGCAAGAATATTGGAGTGAGTTGCCATTTCCTACTCCAAGAATCTTCTCAACCCAGGAATTGACAGGTCTCCTGCATTGCAGGTGGATTCTTTACCATCTGAGGCACCAGGGAAGACCTGGTAAGAGAGTACCTAAGTTGAGATGAGAGAGCATGACTGTCACAATGGTTATGAAAGTTGTAAACCAAGAAGAAAAGACAAAACCCATCAGAAAGCAACAGAAAAGATTGAGAGTCCAGAGATAATGAATTTATATCACACTGAAAGAGCAAGAAAATAAATGGCAGACAGGCAGCAAGGTTGGGTGATCAAGTGGACTGAGATAATAAGAGGAGGGACAAAATGTCTTCAGGTTGATCCAATCAGTTTAAGAAATGAAATCTGCAAGGGCCCAGAGGCAGTTAGGCAATTAATTTAGAAATCCTTGAATATATGGTAGATGCTTAAAGGAAGTCCATTGGATACAATAGAGCACAGGCAGAAACTTGGCATTAAAAATAAAATATCAGAGGCCCCAGTACCCAGCGACTATGAGAGTAGAAACAGAGAGAGATGCAAGGTGCAAGCCAGGCGATGTCAACAACAGCTCTAGAAGCTGTAGAGCAGGGTAGATTCACTAGAGCTCTACTCAAAAAGCATGGGTTGCCTTGTGGGTACAGTGAATATGTTACAAGCACAAGGAGATTTCAAGGTTGATTCTTTTTCTTCAGAAATCTGAAAATCTGATAGGGATTCTACCATCAGACATTCCCCTTTCTAAACCAAACAGATGGAGGTCTCTTGTAGAGCTGCTGCTATACATGGCTTTACATTTATTTTGCTTTATACTAGGTAGGCTTCAGACCCCAGTCAGCCTGGTCCAAAGGCTTACATGTGCAAGGTTTGCAAGAGTCCTGGGAGAAGTGATTGCTGTGTGGACGGGGAATAGACTGAGACTCTTTCTTGACATCCACCCTAATTTGTCTTCTAGGCATGTAACCAAGGGATGCTGAGCAGCACAGTAGTTCTGGAGCCTTTCCCTTGGCCATGCTAAGCATGAGGCCCAAGATGAAACTGCATGAAAGGTGTTTAGTGTGGTATTGATGAAGGAAATAAGGCTTGATTTGTTAAGAGCAGTATTAGTAGTGGCCATAACCATGTTATGAAAAAGTCCAGGAAAGTCTTAGCTACTCTAAGGAATGAATTTAATTCTTCAGGAAACAAGACTTAACAAGACCTAACAGAACAGCCCACTGTGATCATTGTCAATCTTCAGTTGTCACACTATGCCATTGCAACCATTTTCCTTTCACTGCTGATAAAGAATCTCTCTTACTTTTCCATAACTGGTCCAGTGAATCTATGTTTGGTCAAATACTTGAATGTACTCTCTAGGTATTATCTGTTTAGGTAGATGATACCAGGGCACAAGAAAAAGCATACAGCAGGGTGTGGGAAACCACATGGCTTGGGCTAATTCATGTCATTGTCTGTTTTTATATATAAAATTTTACTGAAACATAGCCATACTCATTCACTTATTGTTGTTATTCAGTCACTAAGTTGTCCAATTCCTTGCAACCCCATGGGCTGGTAGGACACCAGGTTTCCCTGACCTCTACTATCTCCCAGAGTTTGCTCAAATTCATGTCCACTGAGTTGGTAATGCTATCTAACTATTCCATCCTCTACCACCCTCTTCTCCTTTTGCCTTCAGTATTTCCTAGCACCAGAGTCTTTTCCAATAAATCAACTCTTCGCTTCAGGTGGCAAAAGTATTGAGCCTCAGCTTCAGCATCAGTCCTAGCAATGAATATTCAGGGTTGAGCTCCTTTAAGATTGATTTGTTTGATCTCCTTGCAGTCCAAAGGACTCTCAAGAGTCTTCTCCAGCACCACAATTTGAAAGCATCATTTGCATATCACCTATGGCTACTTTCCTGCTACAGCTGCAAAGTTGAATAGTGCTGATTGGTCACAGTCAAAACCTTTGACCTATGACCCTTTGAGAAAAAAAAAAATCTGTTGACTCCTATTCTACAATCAGGCTTCTCAGGTGACATAGTGGTAAATAATCCACATGCCAATGCTGGAGACTCAAGAGACTTGGGTTCAATCCATGGATAGGAAAGATCCCCTGGAGTAGGAAATGGTAACCTGCTTCAGTATTCTGGCCTGGAAAATTCCATGGACAGAGGAGCCTGGAGGCTATAGTCCACAGGGCCACAAAGAATTGGACACAGTTGAGCACACAGCTATTTGTCTGTCTATTCTACAACCAGTATATTGCCCAGTGCTTAAAAGAGGCTAGTTTCAAATCACACCTTTTCCATTTCCTAGCTTTGTGACCTTGGACAATTTATCTAACTCTGCTCTTCAGTTTCCATATCTGCAATGTAAGGTAATGTAATAATCTGCAATGTAAGGTAATGTAAGGAGAAAGGGATGACAGAGGATGAGATGGTTGGATGGCATCACTGACTCAATGGACATGAGTCTGAGTAAGCTCTGAGAGTATTGGTGAGGGACAGGGAAGCCTGGCATGCTGCAGTCCATGGGGTCACAAAGAGTTAGACAGGACTGAGTGACTGAACTGAACTGAAGGTAATAATAGATCTACTTCATGAGCTTGATATGAGGATTAGATTGATTAAATCATGAATTCTTGTAATGGTACTCATAGTGCTGCAAGTGCTCCATGAAAATTAGCTATTGTTATCATTATTTGACAGTGCATTATTTAAAAATATATATTCAGTTCAGTTCAGTTCATTCAGTCATGTCCGACTCTTTGTGACCCCATGGACTGCAGCATGCCAGGCCTCCCTGTCCATCACCAACTCCCAGACTTTGCCCAAACTCATGCCCATTGAGTCAGTGATGCCATCCAGTCATCTCATCCTCTGTTGTCCCCTTCTCTTCTCGCCTTCAATCTTTCCCAGCATCAGGGTATTTTCTAGTGAGTCAGTTCTTTGTATCAGGTGTCCAAAGTATTAGAGTTTCACCTTCAGCATCAATCCTTCCAATGAATATTCAGGACTGTTTTCCTTTAGGATGGACTGGTTGGATCTCCTTGCAGTCCAAGGGAATCTCGAGAGTCTTCTCCAACACCACAGTTCAAAAGCATCAATTCTTCAGCACTCAGCTTTCTTTATAGTCCAACTCTCACATCCATACATGACTACTGGGAAAACCATAGCTTTGATTAGATGGACCTTTGTTGGCAAAGTAATGTCTCTGCTTTTTAATATGCTGTCTAGGCTGATCATAACTTTTCTTCCAAGGAGTAAGCATCTTTTAATTTCATGGCTGCAGTCACCATCTTCAGTGATTTTGGAGCCCCCCAAAATAAAATCTGTCACTGTTACCCCATCTATTTGCCATAAAGTGATGGGACCAGATGCTATGATCTTAATTTTCTGAATGTTGAGCTTAAAGTCAACTTTTTCACTCTCCTCTTTCACTTTCATCAAGAGGCTCTTTAGTTCTTCTTCACTTTCTGCCATATATATATATATATATAATATCTGCAAAGGGCTAGTCAGTGAGTCTTGGCATTGAAGATGAATTAGGATATATTCTTCCCCTTAAGGAGTTCATGGTATAATGGGAAAGATAGATGTATACACTACTGATTATAATATAATGCTATAAATAGATTTTTGTTCAGTGTTACTGGAAATCAGAGGGGAAGTCAATTTGAGTGATGATATTTGGCTTGAATCTTGAAGTATGAGTGGATTTTTGTAAGGAGTGGCGTAAGGTAAGGAAATGCATGAATTTTTTAGGTCCATGTGGAAAAGCTACAGAAGAGGAAAATGGAAGTGTAGGAAATGGGAAGAAGAAAAAGGTTTAATGTAGGTTTAGAAAAATTGCATATTTGAACTGAGTTAATATGAATGGTGAATTGAAGAACAATGGTACCAAAGTTGGTGTGGAGGCCAATTTTTGAGACTGTCTATTGATGGGTCATGGAGAGCAGAAATGAATCCCATAAGGTGCTTGAAATGGTGCTTATTTATCACTATGTTCTCCATGCTTGACATTGTATATGTTCCTTAATGGAAACTTCAAGTTGCTCACTGTCAACATTGACAGTGAAACTGAGCGAGACCCTGTGGGGCTCCTTGGCATGGAAGCCCTTCAACTCCCCTGTTTTTTGACTCCTGTCTCTATGACCTTCCCTAAGTTCTTATGAGCAGATTCAAATGGTTGCTAATCTGGGAATGGAGAGGATGAACAGACAGAGGAGATGGAGGGGCAGCCACAGAAATAATAGTGCAGCCTTAGGGCAGGGTTCTGGTTCCACCTCAAGGGATATACATAACATCTTTAAACTTTCTAAGATGTCAGCATTCTTCATACCAGAGAAAGACCACCTGAGGCTACATTAAAGGAACCAGGAAAGCTCATCAAGAAGATTACTTGAGACCAGATTAGAGGAGGGGAGGTCCTGCAGATACCCTAATCTTATCAGCACTCTCACCATTTATAACCTTTGCTATAAAACTGCTCATCAGATCTTCCTGGGTTGGGACACATACTTTACAGCCTGTGTCCTCCTTTGCCTGGCAAAGCAAATAAAGCTATTCTTCTCTAATGATTTCCAAACTCTGTCTTTAAGATTCCATTTGGCATCAATCTCATTATGGGCCCTTTAAGACTAAATCAAGAGTCACTGTTCCCCTTTGTACTTTAGTGTTCTAAACTTGAAAGCATCAGAAATGATGATGAGAAATGTTTTTTTTTTTTTTTCCCCTGAAGGAATATATATTCAGAGTCAGGAAAAAAAAATGTGTTCTCTTGTCATTGTGCTAAATTTGACTTTTGGAAGAATACACACAGGACTTGTCACAGAGATTGGATGAGTTTAGTCATTTCTTATAAATGGATGGCATCCTGTTTTTATTTAAATGCCTAGGTTGCCCATCTGGTAATATCAAGAGTGAGGAGAGAATATCAATAAAAGTGATGCAAAAACTCAGGCTTTATGAGGTATCTCTTCCTATGGATCTTAACTCCCTTAGAGGATTCTACTCTCAATGAGAAACACATACCCAAGATAGAACCTTGTGTACAGGGAGTGGGTGAGATGAAAGAAAGGGGCATAACATGAAAATAAGCTTGTTCCAAAGTGTTACCATTTTGCTGGGGGCAAAGATGTTATCAGTTGCTTTAGTCAAGAAACAATCTGGGTTACTTATTACAACCAGAGAATAAAAAATGTACTGTTCAGTATTAACTATGACTTGAATTTTGCTTGGGATTTGGCTACAGACAGAGCTGGTATTAGACAATACATGGAATGAATCAAGAAAGCACATAAAATATGTATACTACCCCATTTAATCTGCTGATTTCTCAGTGGTTTGGGGAGATAGGTGCTGTAAATCAGATTCTTCCTGGAATAGCTAATATTCACACTGTGATTTCACAGAGTACAACAATTTGTTATTGAAGTTGAAGCATTAAAATGTACAACCAGCCTCCTTATGTTCTTGAGAAATTAATTCCTTTTTTCTCTCTTTATTAGCATTTTTTTTTTGTTTACAAGAATAAAAATATTTTCATTTTCTAAGTGAAAATAAGGATGATGATGGTATATGTTTGCTGGTAAGTATAAGAAACTGGGGCACAAACTTAAAAGACAGTGTCCTATTTTTGATAATAAGTAATTAGAGTCCCTTGGATTGCAAGGAGATCCAACCAGTCCATCCTAAAGAAAATCAGTCCTGAAAGTTCATTGGCAGGACTGATGCTTAAGCTGAAACTCTAATACTTTGGCCACCTGATGCGAAGAACTGACTCATTGAAAAAGACCCTGATGTTGGGAAAGATTGAAGGTGGGAGAAGAAGGGGATGACAGAGGATGAGATGGTTGGATGACATTATCGATTCAATGGACATGAGTTTGAGTAGACTCCAGGAGTTGGTGATGGACAGGGAGGCCTGGCATGCTGCAGTCCATGGGGTCACAAAGAGTTGGGTGTGAGAGTGACTGAACTGAACTGAATGGCAACCATTTTTTATAGCCCACTTTCCCCACAGCTCTTAGCACTGTGACTTCCTATTGTGACATATTAAAAGTGTGGAAATTCTAGATTTTTCTAAGCATTAACACTATCCTGTGACTTGTGAAGATTATCAGAGAGGTGTTAAAGAAGATGTAGGGAGAAAGCAAAGAAAAAGTGCACAGAAGCATGGGAAATCATTCTGCGGTTACTGGTCCATCTATTTCAGACTTTTTTTAGGCTTCCTGTCTCTTTCACCCTGCTTACCCAACCGATTAGCAAATACTGTATATTCTAGCAAATACTGTATATTCTATCTTTAAAATAGATCTCAGTTCTGACAGTGGCTCACTATCTTCTTAGCTTTATTACTTTTTACGATTATTATCTTGTCCCTGTTTCCATAGGTGGTCTACTACATCTCTTCCCTGTAGAACAGCAGGTCTTACATTGAAGAGCACATCATATTAGTGCCCTGATTGAAAGTTCTCATGCCTCCCAGTCTTAAGGTACAATTCCCACTCCTTATTATGGTTCATGAGGCCTTCGTTGGGCAGACTTCTAGAATGTCACTCAATGATCCCTGTCTCCCAGTAATCAGGCTCTTACATAATTTCTTATTTACTATATGGACTAGACCTAGTCATTTATTTTGATAAATAGAATAAGGCAAAGAGATGGGACCTGACTTCTACTCGATTACAGACTGAGACTTCCATTTTCCTGGCAGATTCTACTTCCCCCTTTGCTCACTTTGATGAAACAAGCTGCCATGTTGGAGAGACCCAAAGTCAAAGATCTGAGAATAGCTTTTGGCCAGAAACCAGTGAGAAAGCAAAGCCCTCAGTTCACAGTCCAATAGCTTGCAAAAAACAGAATCGCGAATTCAAAACCCTGTGTATGAGCTTGGGAGTGGATCTTTCTTTTTTTTTTTTTAGATCTTGATTTATTTTTATTTATTTATTTATTTTTACTTTACAATACTGTATTGGTTTTGCCATACTGAGATGACCCAGAGGGATGGTACGGGGAGGGAGGAGGGAGGGGGGTTCAGGATCAGGTTGAGGATGGATCTTTCTTCAGTTGAGATTTCAGATGACCCCAGCCTTGGCCAATACCTTGATTGTATTACAAATAGCCCATGAGAGACTCTGAAACAGATGATCCAGCCCAACTGCACGTGGATTTCTGATTTATAGAAGCCTACGAGATAAATGCAAATATGGTTCCTAGCCGCTTATTCCTGAGGTGATTTGTTACACAGCAATAAGTAATGAGTATCTGGCTGTACAGGATCTGGTCCTAGGTTTCTTCTCAAACCTTGCCTCCCTGTGTTTCCCTCTCACTCACTTTTCTCTAACAACTCTACCTTTGTCTATTCTTTTTGGACATACCAAGATTATTCTTACTGCATGGACTTTTACTGTTTCCTGTGTTTGGAATGTTCTTACCCTAGACCTTCATAGACTGTTCTTTCATACTTTTAGGCTTTGTTTCACTAATCACCTTTACAGAGAAGCTCTGTCTGCCCTGCTTACATGGAGAAGCTATAGCTGCTGTCGCCTTTTGTTTACCTCCTTTTTGCCCCCACCCTCTCCTTTGTCCTTTTACCTTGCTTGATTTTCTTTCCTGTCCTTCGGCACTCCACTCCAGTACTCTTGCCTGGAAAATCCCATGGATGGAGGAGCCTGGTAGGCTGCAGTCCATGGGGTCGTGAAGAGTCGGACACGACTGAGCGACTTCACTTTCCCTTTTCACTTTCATGCATTGGAGAAAGAAATGGCAACTCACTCCAGTGTTCTTGCCTGGAGAATCCCAGGGATGGGGGAACCTGGTGGGCTGCCGTCTATGGGGTCGCACAGAGTTGGACACGACTGAAGCGACTTAGCAGCAGCGCAGTTGCTTTACAACGTTGTCCTAGTTTCTGCTGTACAGAAAAGTGAATCAGCTATGCATATACATCTATCCCCTCTTTTTTGGATTTCCTTGCCATTTAGGTCACCACATAGCATTGAGTAGAGTTCCCTGTGCTATACAATAGGTTCTCATTAGTTATTAATTTTATATATAATGGAGTCAATACCAATCTCCCAATTCATCCCACCTTCCCCCTCTCCCCACTGGAGTCCATGCATTTGTTCTCTATATCCGTGTCTATTTCTGCTTTGCAAATAGGTTCGTCCATACCATTCTTTTTTTTTTAGATACCATGTGTATGCATTAATATACAATGTTTTTCCTTTTCTGACTGACTTTACTCTGTTTGACAGTCTTTAGGTCCATCCACATCTCTGCAGATGGCACATTTTCATTAAAAAAATTTTTTTTAATTCAAAAATAATTGCTTTATAGAATTTTGTTTTCTGTCAAATCTCAACATGAATCCACTTTCTTCCTTTTTTATTGTCTGTCTCTTGCTTTAGATTTTAAACACCATGAGGGTCAGGGTTTGGTCTGCCCTCAGTGCCTAGGGTATGTAGTGACTAATTAAATATTTATTGAATTAAATAATATATTTTACTACAACAAGGGACATTTCCTTATTTATAAAATCATGATATTGAAACAAATATAATTAAATTCACATCTATAGCTAATTTTCTTGCTTTATAACTATTATAGCAAAGAAATGAAATATAGGAAATTAAGATGAGATTTGGGGTAAGGACTTTTTTTTTTTTGAGAAAACATGGGGCATGTGAGAGACTGTAGATACAGAGGATGTGAGATTTATGCACTTGCAGAAATACCATCTGGTGCAGAGGTGCCCCATAGAACTTTCTATGATATAGAAATGTTCTATTCTGTGCTGCCCATTGCAGGAGCCATGAATTACCTGTGGTTACTGAGCTCTTGAAATGTGGCTAGTGTGACTGGGTAACTTAGTGTCAATTTTCGTTTTATAAAAGTAAATCGAAATGGCCATTTTAGATGCTAAAATGTATAGCTCCTCTTTGACACTGTAATCTTATCTTTCTAATCCTCAGCCAAATGAAAGGTAAGGGCATGCTAGGATGCCACAGTTGTGTGGGTGGACTGACAGCAGAAATTGCTGAATGATATCGTCTATGTACTTGTGTTAGATTCATGTCAAAAAAGAAAATTAGAAAAATATGTTTGCATAGAACCCAAAAGATACCATGAAACAGTACTCCTCCCCAGTATTGATTAAGTGCCTTGCTGTAAGAACGACAATTTTCTACATGTTTGAAAATTTTCTCTCCCCCTTCATTTTATTTTTTTTTCTATTTTTCAGTCCTTCCACTATGGTTTTGAGCCCTGGTGAAAGGAATCGAAATAAATGTTCAGGTTTTCTGTCACATCGAGAACAAGTGTTCATTACTTACCAAGAGTAACTTTGTGGATGATTCTGAACTTGAAATAATCCATTTGATTCTCTTGTTCTTTGGATTTATGTTGTCTCTCTTGTCATCTGGAATTCAAATCTCTGAGTTTCTGTATTTCTGCCCCTCTTTTCTTAATTATTATCCCTTTTGCCTCCAGAGAGAATCTGAAATGTCTTTTAACAAGTGATAGATGCAATGAAATGTCAACTGCCTCAGCTCCACTTTGTACTCAAGGGAACTCCCTTAGCCTAGGTGCTCAGCTGTAACTCCTGGCTTCTTAAAGAATCCATGTCCTTATTTTTTCTTTGTTTGATAGAGATGTAGAAAGACATATTTATTTTCTTAGATAAAAATAATAATGACTCAAGGAAGTATTCCTTACTAACACACTAATGGGATGACATCTCTGATAAGGCAGCATGTTACACAGGACTGGAGATTAAAAGACTGGATTTAAATGTATGCTCTGTTCCATATTCATATGTAACCTTGAGGAAGCTGCTAAACATCACTGCTTAGTTTCCATTCTCTCACAGACAAAAATAGGGATGATAATATGCACGTTGCAGTAGGAACTTGATAAATCCCTCTATATGAAAACACTCCACACATGGGAAGGGGGATTGAGGGTTGACGTGAGACTAAATTAACAACAGCACAAAAATATGGGTGCTCATATAAGTTTTAGGAACTGAGATTGAACTTGATCTTTCTTGACATGTTTATCAGCTCCTCCCCCAGTCTAAATATCCCCTTCTAAATAGGTCTCATGTCTCATGTTGTCAGGAGAATCTCCCTGACCTATGTCTATAGCAAATTGCCTTACCTTAAGCATAACTCTTAGGAGTGTCTGAAATGATCAGATGTATTTATTAGACTCTCTCTGTATTGCCTGCCACTCTTCCCACACCCCTGAGGATGTAAATTACTTAAGGGTAGGTATGCTCACTGTTTTGTTTACTTCTATACCCCAATGCCAGAAACATCGTCCACATATAATAAGTGCTCAATAAATAATTTGTTGACTGATGAATAACTCTTAAATTCATCAGGAACACTCCTAAATTCATCAGAAGCCAGCTGCTTTCTTCCATAATAGATTGTTTTTGCTGAATTTATGAACTTTCCCACGTATTATTCACTTTAACAACTTGGCTGCCGTGAAAGCCATATTTCCTTCTGGACTTATTATGGATGGCTGTGGGAAATACAGATAATTTGTCACCCTGAATTCAGGTTAAATATTTTGGAAAAGAGTTCCACCGTTTTTCACTGGATGTCAGTACAGTCTGTAGTCTGTTAAGACAGGTCAAAATATATGTTTAGACCTAAAAAAGAGGCCATTAGTGTCTGCGTGCTACACTTTTATCACACAACCTTCAGTGAAGTTATTTCTCTGTATGTTGTATAAAACCCATAAAGTAATTTTGAATTGCATGTATTTAATAATCAAATATTTTTCTATGTCACCCTTACTGATACGAATTAAATAGTGGTCCATCATCAAGTATTTCAGGAAGTTTTCTCTCACTAGTGCCCCAGGAAGGAGAATTTTTGTTGTAATGGCTTGTTCAGGCTCTGAGGAATGGAAGGAATTTTTGGTGTCCCTAAAGTATCACTATCCTAAAGAATGTCTGTAATTTGCAGCTTAAAATGTCCAGCCAACAAAGAGAAAGATGCTTAAAGTAACACAGTGATTCAATAGCAGAAGAATTACTAGAATTGAACCACCCCTCCCTCAGGGTGAGACTGTTATATTTTGGCCTTGATTGATAGATTCAAAGCATTTCCTTGTGACATATGTTCTATTTTCTTAGTGGATCTCAAAGCTGGAAAACTCTTATAAGTCAGGTGATGCCTTAGTTGTAGAGCAATTCCCAAGCATCTCCTAGTACTCCGAGGATTTGCAGAGAGGGGTTATAAACTTTCCTATACATTAATTAGCCAAGAGTGTTAATGACATTGCTTTCACAAGTTCTTATGTTGGGGCCCTCTGATGGCTAATTCATGAACCACTATGTTAAATAAAAACTGGAAAATTCTTTTTTTTTTTCTGCCACGTGGTCTATAAGTGACAATGGCATTATGGCATCAGACACATCCATTTTGAATTATTTGTATTTAAGAAAAAAAAATAGAGTTGTATTTTAGACAGTGTATTAAAAAGCAGAGACACCACTTTGCTGACATAGGTCCAGATAGTCAAAGCTATGGTTTTTCTAGTATTCATGTACGAATACAAATGTGAGAGTTGTATCTTAAAAAAGGCTGAGGACCAAAGAATTGATGCTTTTGAACTGTGGTATTGGAGAAAATTCTTGAGAGTCCTTTGGCCAGCAAGGAGATCTAATCAGTCAATCTTAAAGTAAATCAACCCTGAATATTCACTGGAAGAACTTAGGCTGAAGCTCCAATACTTTGGCTACCTCATGCGAAGAGCCAACTCGTTAGAAAAAACACCCATACAGTATACTAACACATATATATGGAATTTAGAAAGATGGTAACAATAACCCTGTATATGAGACAGCAAAAGAGACACTGATGTATAGAACAGTCTTTTGGACTCTGTAGGAGAGGGAGAGGGTGGGATGATTTGGGAGAAGGGCATTGAAACATGTATAATATCATATATGAAATGAGTCGCCAGTCCAGGTTCGATGCATGATACTGGATACTTGGGGCTGGTGCACTGGGATGACCCAGAAGGATGGTATAGGGAGAGAGGAGGGAGGACGGTTCAGGACAGGGAACACATGTATACCAGTGGCGGATTCATTTTGATATATGGCAAAACCAATACAATATTGTAAAGGTAAAAAATAAAATAAAATAAAAATAAAAAAAAAGAAAGAACCATGATGCCAAAAAGATTGAAGGCAGGAGGAGAAGAGGGTGACAGAGGATGAGATGGTTGGATGGCATCACTGACTCAAAGGACATGAGTTTGAGCAAACTTTGGGGATAGTTAGGGACAGGGAAGCCTTGCTTGCTGCAGCCCATGGGGTTGTGAAGAGTTGGACACAACTTAGTGACTGAACAACATTTTAAGAGTGTTCTTTTATGACATATTTATAGTGATTTTGAATTAAAATTACTTTGGTGAATGATGCTTTCTGCTAATCTTATTGAGTTCCCCTTTCTATGAGCCCAGAAATGCAGGAGAATAAAAGAGCAATAGAGGAAAAATGCTGTTGGACCAGAGAATGTCTTCTGTTTGACTACTGCTCTAACTTGATTTTTAACTTTGAAAAGTTTGGTGATGATGTATCTTGGTATGGGTTTATTTGGGTTTATCACATTGTAGTTCACCCAACTTTTTGAATCTATATATCTATATATTTCACCAAATTGGGAAGATTTAAGCCATTACATCTTTGAGTATTTTTCTCATCTTCATCAAAGGCTCAGATGGCACAAATGTTAAATCTTTCGTTATATAGTTCCACAATTCTCTGAGACAATGATAATTCTTTCAATTTTTTTTCCTCTGTCCTTTTCAGATTTGGTAGTTTAATTTTTATTCCTCTGTCTTCAAGTTTACTGATTCTTTTATTTATGCCCTCCATTCTGCTGCTGAACCCATCTGCTGAAATATTTTTTTCTACTTATCATATTTTTCTGTTCTAAAATTCTCATTTGGTCCTTCCTTAGAAATTTTATTTCTTTGATGAGACTTCTATTTTTCACTGTTTCAAGTGTGTTTGTAATAGCTCATTCAAATATATGATGGCTGCTTTAAAATATTTCTCTAATAATTCCAACATCTTTGTCATGTTGGTGTTGGGGGTTCTTTGTTACTGCTGGATGATGACTGGGTTCTGGTTCCCTAGAAGATCAATGGAGATCTACGGGAGAGATCAATTCAGGGCTAGGAGTAACTCGTTACTACTGCACACATGTCTTCTACTGACCCCACAGAGCAGTGAGGCGGCCTCTCTACTGCTGGGTAGGCATCTTATTATTACTAGCTGTGGGGTTCCACTCACTTATTCAGTCGTCGGTAGGGTCCTTGTCACAGCCTTGCAGAAGGTCAGTGACTGTGTTTCCCACTTAGATTTTACTGAAGAGGGTAGAAGTGGACCACAATTTTTTTTTCCTTCCCCCAAATATTTGGCTGGAGTCAAGTGCTTCTTCCTTAATAGTTTCTGTCTTGCTAGATCCCCTTTTCTTGGTCTTCTAAATAGAGAAATCAGGCTTTCATAGGGGGTGTGTGTGTGTGTGTGTGTGTGTGTATGTCCACTGAAGTATTTCTAGGTTGTCAACTTCAGTTTCTTCAACTCCAAGTGTGGGAAATATGAGGCAACAAGAAATCCAGGGAACTCACTGCTGGGTGATTCCTTCAGTCTTGAGATCCATCTACCTTCTATGGTCCACATTCACATTTTCTAAGGTTTGTCTACCAATAACATCCAAATGTTTGAGGTGTACATAGTGGAGGTATCTGGAAAGTGTGTTTATTCTATCTTTCTCTAAGTAAATCCTTCCATGATTTAATTTTTATTCTTCTTTATTTTGCAAATGTGTTTTTGAAGCATTCAGAATTTACTTTGGTATAAAGAATAAGAGAGGGACCAAACAAAGCAGCTACCTTTTCCTTCTTGCTTTATCTTTCAAAACTTCCCTTTAAATCGTTCTTGGGTCACAGGTCATTCTGTCTCAAGTGTCCCTTTGCATTTTGTACTTAACTCGGTAAACACTTTTCTTACTATGTTGTAATGGTTTGCCTTCCCATGTGATAGCCTCAAAGCAGTGGATAATTTTTGCATCTTTTTCTGCCCTCTTCTTACCAGCCCTTAAGCTAGTGGCTGGCAAGGAGGAGACTCTCATCTGAATGCTTCTGGAATGACTGAGTGAAGGAGAGAATTCTTTACCTGCAGCTGCAATTTCTTGTATTTATTGGAATCTGAATGACCAACTTCTCACCTTTGACCATAGCAGATTTTTCTTGGTAATACTAGACCATGGCCATGGCCTGGACAACCCCTGTGTAAGCCATCTCTAAAAAGGCCTAGGAAATAAAGGAATGACATATTTGGACTTGATTTAATGGCCTTAAATAGAATTCTGTACATAGTATGATTCCATGTATGTGGAGGTCAAGAATAGGCAAAACAAACCAATGGTGACAAAAGATAGAAGCTGAGTTTCCTCCTGGGGTAAGGGAAATGAAGAACATTTCTGAAGTTCTGGACATCTTCTGTATCTTGTTGAGCATGATAATTACATGAAGTACACATGTAAAAAATAAAAATAAATGGAATTTTACAGTTAAGGCTAGTACACTTTACAGTATGTACCTTAATAAAAAGAAAAAAAAAGTACAAGAAGAAAAAAAAGATAGGAACCAAGGATTATTTTTTCTCTCCAATAACCACGCAATTATCTGAATGGCATTTATTAAATTATCCATCTATTCCTCATAGGCTTAAAGTGCCACCTTTCCAATATATTAGATTGCTCTATAAATTTGAAGATATTTCTAAATTCTCTTTTCTGTACCTTGATCTGTGCATTTGGCCTCTGGTTCTGAAATGTTTTGATTATTATTTTACTGCCTGGAAGGTCTGATTTATCCTTTTTACCATTCTTTATCAGAAAATTTAAGGGTATCACTGCAATTTGTTTTCTAGCTGAACTTTAGCATAAGCTTGGCAATTAACACAAAAGCCTTCTTCTTATAGCATCTTATTGGACATATTAAATATATCAATATATTTTTGGATAATTGGGCCATTTAAAATAGTCTTCCTCTATGAGAGAACAATATTCATTTTAATTTATTGATGCATTCTTTTATGTATCTCAGGAGAGTTTTAATATTTTCTTCATAGAACTTTCACAAAAACCTTATTAGGTTTATTCTTTATTATGTATTTTATTCTTTCTTTAGGCTGTTATGATTATGAAACCTTTTCTTCTATTACTTTCTGTTGTAAATTGCCTTCTTCACTTTTCTTTATAATTTGCTATTTTGTCTATTTTTGCTGATTCAATTTTGGAATAATACTTTTCTCTTGATGACAGAATTATTTCAATTAGTTTTTAGAATATAACTCAATCTTATTTTGGATTCTATTTTTTTCATTTAGAAAATATCTGTTGTTCTTCCCTATAAAGATGAGAACACTGGCAAAATGTTAATATCTTTTATGTCCTTTCCTGCAACTCAAATTTGGCTGGTATATCTGTATTTTCTTTATTTATCACCTTTAACTGATTTCTTTAAGTGGATTCTGGATTCTTCACTCTCAATTCTTTTAAAAATATCTATTTCCCAGAATCAGGACATTTTGACCTACAGCTTTTGCTGAAGGGAAGTGATGCTTTCTTCCTTTTAATGTGGGTATTAACATAAGGTATATAGAATAACATTGGGTATTAATATAGCAAAGTCCTGAGGGAAAGGCTATGAAGATGTTAGATCCTTGGTTTTCTAAAAAGAAAGTCACTTTTGGTCTGTATATACTCATTTCTCCCTCCCCTTCCCCACTGCCTTGAGAAGAAATGAAACTCAGAGTCCTGTGTATCCCCAAGGCAGGAGATGTGTATGGAGATAAAGAGGAAGGTCCTTTGATGGGAAATGCTCAGCATTTTGCTGCCCTGGGAAGTGAAGAGTGTGACATTCCTACCACTCTCTACATGACTTCAGGTAAATAAAGGCTCCCAGCTACTGGCCTAAGGAGTTTCACAGCCAGAGAGGGAAGGAGAAATCAGAAGAAGCTCCTAAAGAAACAAGAGATGCTGGAAGAGACTACTAACAACCTGAAGAAACAGAAAATGCCTTCTAAGGGGAGTCGTCAAAGCTAAAAAAGTAAATTTATAATACCTACAATATAATTTAGGTAAATGTTAAAAAATTACCTAAAATGTAAATTACTGACTCAAACACTGGTTATATTTGTTCATTGGTTGGTTATGGTTGTTCATTTTGTCAAGATTGCCTTCCATATCCCCAACTATATTTTTTATGCATTGCCTAAACTCCCTTTGTTGCTTCTTATGTTGTATCTATGTAAATTTCATTGTCTCTTTAAGTTCTAGCCTAAGAGTTTTCAGCTCACTTTTTTCTTCTATCATTTTTTTCTTTTTCGAGGTCTCTTTTTCAGAGACATGATATTTTCTTGAACATCTTGAACTTCACACAAATTTTCTTGTTCCTAATTATCACTTGCCCCAGGTTAAAAAAAAAAAAATGCCAGTAGTCCAGATATTAACTAAAGGTCTCCCATGGTTTGTTTATAATATTGAGGAACTGGTATGGTTACTTGAAATTCCTTGCCAAACAGAAGAAAGCAATTAGAAGCACCTATTGTGTTCTAGTACAATGCAGGGCACTTGATATACTCTTTCATTTAATCCTTGGAAGCAAATGAAAATGTACAAAAAGAAAAATCTCTCTTTGATTCAAGCTCTTTCCATGGTTATTGTGGTCACCACTTCCTGAGCTAATACAAACTACTTCCCACTTTTCATGGATACCATAATTTTACTTAGGACATCTTTCTTTTTATCAAGACCTTTATTCTTTAAAAAACTATGAATCAGATGTTCTACAATATTTAAAGGTATTACCAGTTCCTCACACATGAACATGGATGACATATGAGGAAAGAATTTTGCCAATAAATTGAGGTCTAGGAACTAAAAAGCCTCTTGATGAAATTGAAAGAGGACACTGAAAAAGTTGGCTTAAAGCTCAACATTCAGAAAATGAAGATCATGGCATCTGGTCCCATCACTTCATGGCAAATAGATGGGGAAACAATGGTAACAGTGTCAGACTTTATTTTTATGGGCTCCAAAATCACTGCAGATGGTGACTGCAGCCATGAAATTAAAAGACGCTTACTCCTTAGAAGGGAAGTTATGACCAACCTAGATAGGATATTCAAAAGCAGAGACATTACTTTGCCAACAAAGGTCCATCTAGTCAAGGCTATGGTTTTTCCAGTGGTCATGTACGGATGTGAGAGTTGGACTGTGAAGAAAGCTGAGCATCGAAGAATTGATGCTTTTGAACTGTGGTGTTGGAGAAGACTCTTGAGAGTCCCATGGACTGCAAGGAGATCCAACCAGTCCATCCTAAAGGAGATCAGTCCTGGGTGTTCATTGGAAGGACTGATGCTGAAGCTGAAACTCCAGTACTTTGGCCACCTCATGTGAAGAGTTGACTCATTGGAAAAGACCCTGATGCTAGGAGAGATTGGGGGCAGGAGGAGAAGGGGATGACAGAGGAGGAGATGGCTGGATGGCATCACCGACTTGATGGACATGAGTTTGAGTGAACTCCGGGAGTTGGTGATGGACAGGGAGGCCTGGCGTGCTGTGATTCATGGGGTCACAAAGAGTCAGACACGACTGAGCGACTGAACTGAGCTGAACTGAGGCACTTCAAGAAGAGCGTCAGAGATTTGAGCAGGAAAATAATGAATAATGAGGAAGACAGGGAACTGAATACAAAACATTTCACAATTTTGTCCTATAGACCGAACTTGTGTAATTTTGTACCAATAGATAAGTGCCTTCTAATTACCAGCTCTGCCTAAAGAAGGGAAAATGAATTAGGTTATGCAAATTCTATGAACGGGTGAGAAATTGGCAAGGAGAAATACAACTAAAGACAAAGAGGTTGCATCAGTGGTCTTAGAACAAGCTGTGTGTCATCAGAGAGGCTGGTTATAGTTGATGTAACGTGAGGGGACCCTGAGGGGGACTCCCTCTGCTTCCATTCCCCCTCCTCACTCCTGTGCCCAGGGCTCACAACTCCACCCTGGGTAAATAGCTCTGTTATCTCTTTGTTGTTTACCTGCTGGAGTTTACTTCAGTTCAACTCACAGTGGGTCTAGACAAATTTTATGTATGTTCTTTAGAAATCATAGACCAGATTATTTACTGAATATTAGTTAAGGTTATTGCCTTCTCTAAAATGTTTTCCTAATCATTTTCACAAATTATTTAAAGATTTCCTTTCAAGGAGACCCCTGATCAATCTAGCTCCAGATGGTCTGTCCCATAGCTCTTGTCATGGCTGACAGTAGATTACATACTCGGGAGTGCTTTTCTGGGCTTTTTATACAACTATCAGACTGTAAACTTTATATATATATATATATATATATATATATATATATATATATATATATATATATATATAATGGCTGCATCAAGTCTTTTGGAGAAGGAAATGGCAACCTACTCCAGTATTCTTGTCTGGAAAATCCCATGGATAGAGGAGCCTGACGGGTTACAGTCCATGGTGTCACAAAGGGTCTGACAGGACTGAGTGCACATACACGTCAAGTCTTTGTTTCCATGCACGGGCTCAGTTGCGGTGCAAGGGCTTAGTTGCCCCGAGGCCTGTGGGATCTTAGTTCCCTGACTAGGGATGAAACCCATGTCCGTTCCCTGCATTGCTAGGCAGACTCTTAACTACTGGAGCATCAGGGAAGTCCCTTAGATTGTAAGCTTATAAACTGCAGGTCCCTGCCTGAAATAAACATCTATTCCAATATACCACTGGCTGTTTTAATGACCTAACACTTGAGGATTGAAGAAAGGATTGAATAATAAAAAAAGAGTTTTCTTAACTTTTGTTCCTTTTCCCCACCTATGTGTGTGTGCTAAGTCATTTCAGTCGTGTCTGATTCCTTTCGACACTTTGGACCATAGCCCACCAGGCTCCTCTGTCCATGGGGTTCTCCAGGCAAGATTACTGGAGTGAGTTGCCCTGCCCTCCTCCAGGGGATCTTCCCCACCCAGTGATAGAACTCCCTCCCCGCTTATGTCTCCTGCATTGGCAGGTGGGCTCTTTACAACTAGCACCACTTGGGAAGCCCTCCTTCCCACCTGCGAAGTGAAGTGAAGTGAAGTGAAGTGAAGTCGCTCAATTGTGTCCAACTCTTTGCGACCCCCTGGACTGTAGCCTACAGGGCTCCTCCATTCATGGGATTTTCCAGGCAAGAATACTGGAGTGGGTTGCCATTTCCTTAAGTATATCCATAACTGTAGCCTTCCTTGCTCATTTTTCTTTTGTTCCAGAGACAGAAATTTCTCTTCTCAGAAGCAAATTATCTGCCCTTGCCACAAATGGACACTCTTGATGTTCCCATTTTCTAGAATGTTTGGTCTTTCCATTTCTCACTAGTTTTTGGATTCTTCTCTCGGCACCTCACCCTCTCAATAGTCATCTCTAACCAGAGAAGGGCAAAAAGACACAAGCATTCCTCTCCAATATTTTTAATGGCTGAGATGAGAATGGTAATCCTGAATCCAAGTGAAGAAGGTACAAGTAAGATTTTGTCACTGTGGATGGAGAAAAGCGAATGATTTTAAGGCATGTATAGCAATTTTCCCTTTTAGTTGGTATGTGATCTTGATGATTCCCCTCTCTTACCATTTCTTTCTGTCATTCTCATTGCTCCTCTGTTTAGCCACTTTATCTGTTTTCCCTTCACATCCAAGTTTATGAGATATCATTGTTTATCTTATGACTTCCACGCACTCCTGTCTTCTTAGTTATCCCCTGGTCCCCTAGACACTTATTTCTGTCACAACAGTCTGGTGAACTCCCCATGATTGCTCCCATGTTTTCTTTATTAGTAGCCTAGTGGACATTTTGCAGCATCTCTTGGTTGCATTTTTTCATACATAAATTTATTTATTTTTAATTGAAGGATAATTGCTTTACAATATTATGTTGTTTTCTGCCAAATGTCAACATGAATCAGCCATAGGTTTACCATGGAGAAGGAAATGGCACCGCACTCCAGCATTCTTGCCTGGGAATTCTCATAGACATAGGAGCCTGGTGGACTACAGTCCGTGGGGTCCCAAAGAGTTGGATGCGAGTTAGTGACTGAACAACATAGGTATACCTATGTCCCCTCCCTCTTGAACCTCCCTCCCATCTCCCTCTCACCCCACCCCTCTAGGTTGTTATAAAGCCCCAGTGCTTGGTTGTATTTTATACTATTTTCCACCCTTAAATTTTGAGACTCTCTCTTAATTTGATTCCAGATCATCTGTCTCTTCACCTTCTCCTTCTCTGGTTGTTTCTTCTCAATCCTCCATGGATATTTCTTCCTCACTTCCTCTTTAAATGATAGACTTCCTCAAGAATGTGTCCATGCCTTTCTTACCACACTCAAACCCTCCTTGAGAGTTCATCCTTCCTTAAGTCTTCAAACATCTCCTATATGCTAAGGTCATTCACATTTTTATTTCTGGTCTCAATATTTCCTGGCACTCTAGATCATATACCCAGCATCTCTCATGGTTACTGACCTACAACAAATCCGTCCCATCCTGCTTCTCTTTCTGTAGTTTCTGTTTTGAGGAATTAAGGAGACCAAACCATCAACATAAGGATCACTCTGGGTTAACCCTCTCCTTCACCTCCAAATGTGGTCTCTTATCAAATCCCGCCTGTCCACAATGCTACTATTTCAAGTTCTTTTTTCTCTATCCTCACTGCCACTGCTTTCATTTAAGCTCTTAACATTTTCCTCTTGAGCTATTTTAGGAGTCTAAAATCATTTCCCAGAGTACATCAAAATGATCTTTCTAGAATGAATTTCTGCCTTGGATGATGCCCTAGCTCCCTAGAAGACTGAGAAGCGTTGCTTCTTTGTGATCTGGCCAGCCTCTCTTCACATCTCCCACTTCTTTCTCCCTCCCTCATTCTGGGCAGCAGCTGAGCTGAACACTTGAAATCTTTCCCATAATTCTTCCTTGTGTTTGCCACCCATCCCAACATCACTCATTCCCTGCAGCTGTGTCTCATCCTGATTAATTCTTATTTTTCCTTTTATGATTTCACTCAGGTATCCTGACTTCTGTGAATTTTTCCCTACATCTTTATTCTAACTGTCTCACTCCAGACTAGATTAGCTGCCTCTTGCATGTTTTCTTAGCTCTCTGGCTATGTCTGTGTCTATCATTGCTATAACAAAACTGCAGTGTGAAGGCCTATTGATTCATCATTTTTCTTTACTTATAAAGAACTTTCACTGCTCTGAGAAAGTGATTGTTTCTTTTTTCTCTTTGTATTTCTCAAAACTAGCACAAATGCTTTCTTTTTGGATGAACGAATAAAACTCTGATTTGAATACCAATTGTTTTAATCTAAATCCCCTTCTAAGCATTGTTCATAGGCAGGTGTCATTTTCCTTAATGTGTCCACATTTTTATAGTGTGCCATCAATCTTAACATTATAGAATATTGATCTTCATATCATTTAAATGTAGGAGTGATATTCTATTAAACTGATGTATTTCTGCTTTATTGACTATGCCAAAGCCTTTGACTGTGTGGATCACAATAAACTGTGGGAAATTCTGAAAGAGATGGGAATACCAGACCACCTGACTTGCCTCTTGAGAAATCTGTATGTAGGTCAGGAAGCAACAGTTAGAACTGGACATGGAACAACAGACAGGTTCCAAATAGGAAAAGGAGTCCATCAAGGCTGTATATTGTCACCCTGTTTATTTAACTTATATGCAGAGTACATCATGAGAAATGCTGGACTGGAAGAAACACAAGCTGGAATCAAGATTAGCAGGAGAAATATCAATAACCTCCGATATGCAGATGACACCACCCTTATGGCAGAAAGTGAAGAGGAACTAAAAAGCCTCTTGATGAAGGTGAAGGAGGAGAGTGAAAAAGTTGGCTTAAAACTCAACATTCAGAAAACGAAGATCATGGCATCTGGTCCCATCACTTCATGGGAAATAGATGGGGAAACAGTGGAAACAGTGTCAGACTTTATTTTTTGGGGCTCCAAAATCACTGCAGATGGTGATTGCAGCCATGAAATTAAAAGACGCTTACTCCTTGGAAGGGAAGTTATGACCAACCTAGATAGGATATTCAAAAGCAGAGACATTACTTTGCCAACAAAGGTCCATCTAGTCAAGGCTATGGTTTTTCCTGTGGTCATGTGTGGCTGAGCGCCAAAGAATTGATGCTTTTGAACTGTGGTGTTGGAGAAGACTCTTGCGAGTCTCTTGGACTGCAAGGATATCCAACCAGTCCATTCTGAAGGAGATCAGCCCTGGGATTTCTTTGGAAGGAATGATGCTAAAGCTGAAACTCCAGTACTTTGGCCACCTCATGCGAAGAGTTGACTCATTGGAAAAGACTCTGATGCTAGGAGAGATTGGGGGCAGGAGGAGAAGGGGATGACAGAGGATGAGATGGCTGGATGGCATCACTGACTTGATGGACATGAGTCTGAGTGAACTCCGGGAGTTGGTGATGGACAGGGAGGCCTGGTGTGCTGCAATTCATGGAGTCGCAAAGAGTCAGACATGACTGAGTGACTGAACTGAACTGAACTGAACTGAATTATCACTTATTTGCATGTTTCTCTATTGCTAACCACTTTAATTGTAAGCACTTATTATTATTTATAAAGATAATGATTCTACATGTCTGACATGGCATTTTCCTCCATTCACTATCAATTATGTGCTTATGGGAAAATTAGGGTCTTGAATAAGAAAGGTACAATATCACCTGACCTGGCCTGGATAATTTGAAGAATGACATACTCAAGCATAATTTTCTCTTTTATCATTTCAGTTTTCTGTAACATTTGATTGTGGGGATTATTAAAATGAAAGTCATGCCAAAAGCAAGGAATCAATGCTGGCACATCATCTTAGCACTACTGAAGCAAGTCTACAAAAATTGGACTCATATCCTGTACCAGGTTTCAGCTTAGAACAAACTGGCACTTGGGTTTTTAATTTCTAACCTGAACAAATGCCTGCAATGGATGTCTTGTTCTCTCTTGCCCTGGGTTTGCTTCCATGGAAGCAAAAAGTTAGTAATGGTTGAATGCCAGCTGAGGTTGGAGAGCTGCTGTTTTACCCCGGAAAGGAAGTATCAGACTCTGTTATGGACTGAATGCTTGTGTTCCCCCAAAGTTCGTATGTTGAAACCCTAATTTCTAATGGGATGGTAATAGGAGGCAAGTCCTTTGGAAGATAACTATTAATAGGTTTAGACGAGGTCATGAGTGTGCAGACCAGTGTCCTTGTAAGGAAAGAGATTACAGCTCTCTGCCTTGTGAGCACACAGTGAGAAGGCTGTTGTTCAGTTGCTCAGTCATGTCCAACTCTTTGTGACCCCATGGACTACAGCACACCAGGGTTCCCCATGCTTCACTATTTCCAGGAGCTTGCTCAAACTAATATCCATTGGATCAGTGATGCCATCCAACCATCTCATCCTCTGTAGCCCCTTTCTCCTCCTGCCCTCAATACACCCTGGCATCAGGGTTTTTCCAATGAGTCAGCTCTTTACATCAGGTGGCCAAAGTATTGGAGCTTCAGCTTAAGCATCAGTCCTTCCAATGACTATTCAGGGTTGATTCTTGGTCAGGGAACAAAGATCTGACAAGCCACAGAATGCAGCCAAAAAAAGGGGGGAAAAATCAATGAAATAAATAATGTTTACCCTGTCTTTTTCAAGGCAATACTCTTAGGTTTTAAAATGTGGAGTGAGAGCCACAAATCTGCTAGTTAGGAGTGAGAATTTCAGGCTCTATAGTAGGGGGGAATGTATCCTTATAGGGCAAGGAGAGTTTGTTTTAGAAAGATAGGACGTCATCAATCTCAGCTCTCTCCATATGCTTCATTTACTTAGTCTAGGCATGTGGCCAACCTTGATTAGCACAACTTGACCTCATGTTGCTCCTGCTACTCTTTGTTAGAGAAAATCTCATCTCTCTGTAGCAGTTGTATGCCCAGTTGACAATGAAATGTTTATTACCTGTTTGTTCAGTAATTAATCAATTTAATTAACTTTTCTGCTAATTCTGAGTTTCCAATATTTTTGGAACATAATATTGGAAATATTGGAACAACACTTTAGGAAACATCAAGGAGCATGTAAAATGCTCTTTTACAATTAGACAGAATGTTATAAAGTGTTAGATTGACTAGTCAGTTGTCAAAGTGCTTTTGGAGGGAACTTGCTAAATCTGAGTATCACGATAGATATTACTATTGCTCACCAATGTTTCTAATTCTCCTTTCCTTCCTGGCTCTTTGTGGATTACAGTCCCCTGACCCTAAAAGTCAAACATGATCAAGAGCTTTCTTTTGGCAACAAAATGTGAGCAGAGTAATGTGTATCACTTTTGGAAAACAAAATATTTAAGAGTAGTGTCATATTAACCCTGCTATGAGAGATAATGAAAATTTCTTGAGGGGTTGGGATGATGAATTGGTAGAGTCTATAGCATGCTGGGCCCTTGAGTGTAGCAATGAACCAAGCCCTGGTGTGATCAGTGTTGGATGAGAGCCTGCATGAGATTCATAGTAGGTGCTGATTAAATATTGAATCCTTTAAGGCGATTGTCTCAGCTTGGGGTGCTATAACAAAAATAGCATAGATGAGTGGCATAAAAACAACAGAAATTTATTTCTCACAGATCTGGGGAATGGAAGTCTATGACCAGGGTGCCAGCACAGTCAGGTTCCAGTGAGGGGCTTCTTCAGGGTTGCAGATAGATGACTTTTTATATCCTTACACAGCAGAGAGCAGAGCAGCAAAACAAGCACTCTGTGACTCTTCAGGCGCTCAGTCATGTCCGACTCTTTGCAAATCCATGGACTGCAGGACGCCAAGCCTCCCTGTCCATCACCAACTCCCGGAGTTTACTGAAACTCATGTCCATTGAGTCAGTGATGCTATCCAACCACCTCATCCACTGTTGTCCCCTTCTCCTCAAGCCTTCAATCTTCCCCAGCATCAGGGTCTTTTCAAATGAGTCAGTTCTTCACATCAGGTGGCCAAAGTATTGGAATTTCAGCTTCAACATCAGTCTTTCCAATGAACACCCAGGACTGGTCTCCTTTAGGATGGACTGGTTGGATCTCCTTGCAGTACAAGGGACTCTCAAGAGTCTTCTCTAACACCACAGTTCAAAAGCATCAATTCTTAGGCACTCAGCTTTCTTTATAGTCCAACTCTCACATCCATACATGACTACTGGAAAAAAAAAATCATAGTTTTGACTAGATGGACCTTTGTTGCTAAAGTAATGTCTCTGCTTTCTAATATGCTTTCTAGGTTGGTCATGACTTTTCTTCCAAGGAGCAAGTGTCTTTTAATTTCATGGCTGCAGTCACCATCTGCAGTGATTTTGGAGCCCCCCAAAATAAAGTCTGTCACTGTTTCCATTGTTTCCCCATCTATTTGCCATAAAGTGATGGGACCAGATGCCATGATCTTAGCTTTCTGAATGTTGTTTTAAGCCAACTTTTTCCCTCTCCTCTTTCACTTTCACCAAATGGCTCTTTAGCTCTTCACTTTCTGCCATAAGCATGGTGTCATCTGTGTATCTGAGGTTATTGATATTTCTCCCGGCAATCTTGATTCCAGCTTATGATTCATACAGCCTGGCACTTTGCATGATATACTCTGCATGTAAGTTAAATAAGCAGGGTGACAATATACAGGCTTGACCTACTCCTTTCCCTATTTGAAACCAGTCTGTTGTGCCATGTCCAGTTCTAGCTGTTACTTCTTGATCTGCACACAGATTTCTCAGAAGGCAGGTCAGATGGTCTGGTATTCCCATCTCTTTAAGAATTTTCCACAGTTTGTGGTGTTCCACACAGTCAAAGGCTTTGGCATAGTCGATGAAGCAGAAATAGATGTTTTTCTGGAACTCTCTTGCTTTTTCAATGACCCAACAGATGTTGGCAATTTGATCTCTGGTTCTTCTGCCTTTTCTAAAACCAGCTTGAACATCTGGAAGTTCACGGTTCATTTACTGTTGAAGCCTGGCTTGGAGAATTTTGAGCATTTCTTTGTTAGCTTGTGAGATAAGTGCAATTGTGTGGTAGTTTGAACATTCCTTGGCATTGCCTTTTTTTGGGACTGGAATGAAAACTGACTTTTTCCAGTCCTGTGGCCACTGCTGAGTTTTCCAAATTTGCTGGCATATTGAGTGCAGCACTTTCACAGCATCGTCTTTCAGGATTTGAAATAGCTTAACTGGAATTCCATCACCTCCACTAGCTTTGTGTATAGTGATGCTTCCTAAGGCCCACTTGACTTCACATTCCAGGATGTCTGGCTCTAGGTAAATGATCACACCATCATGGTTATCTGGGTCATGAAGATCTTTTTTGTACAGTTCTTTTGTGTATTCTTGCCACCTCTTCTTAATATCTTCTGCTTCTGTTAGGTCCCTACAATTTCTGTCCTTTATTGATCCCATCTTTGCATAAAATGTTCCCTTGGTATCTCTAATTTTCTTGAATAGATCTCTAGTCTTTCCCATTCTATTGTTTTCCTCTATTTCTTTGCATTGATATCTGAGGAAGGCTTTCTTCTCTCTCCTTGCTATTCTTTGAAACTCTGCCTTCAAATGGATATATCTTTCCTTTTCTCCTTTGTCTTTAGCTTCTCTTCTTTTCTCAGCCTTGTCAGACAAGATTTTGCATTTTTGCATTTTTTTTTCTTGGGGATGTTCTTGATCCCTGCCTCCTATACAATATCACAAACCTCCGTGCATAGTTCTTCAGGCACTCTGTCTATCAAATCTAATCCCTTGAATCTATTTGTCACTTCCACTGTATAATCATAAGGGATTTGATTTAGGTCATACCTGAATGGTGTAGTGGTTTTCCCTACTTTCTTCAATTTCAGTCTGAATTTGGCAATAAGGAGTTCATGATCTGAGCCAGTCAGCTCCCAGTCATGTTTTTGCTGACTGTATAGAGCTTCTCCACCTTGGCTGCAAAGAATGTAATCAATCTGATTTCAGTATTGACCATCTGGTGATGTCCATGTGTAAAGTCTTGTCTTGTCTTGTCTTGTTGGAACAGTGTGTTTGCTATGACCAGTGCATTCTCCTGGCAAAACTCTGTTAGCCTTTGACCTGCTTCATTTTGTACTCCAAGGTCAAACTTGCCTGTTACTCCAGGTGTTTCTTGACTTCCCCCTTTTGATCCAGTCCCCTATAATGAAGAGGACATCTTTTTGGGGTGTTGGTTCTAGAAGGTTTTGTAGATCTTCATAGAACCATTCAATTTCAGCCTCTTCTTGCAATACTGGTCAAGGCATAGTGTGATGCATTTTTATTGGTTCTGAAGGTGCCAGCTAATTCACCATATCACTAATTTCAAATATGTTTGATTTGTGGGTTTCCCTGGGTCCATTTTGGTCAGAAGTGTTGTTTAAAGGAAAGTTCCTAGGTAAAATATCAGAGCTGGAGTCTCAAATAAGGCCAAGCTCTTGGCAATTATTTGTTAAGATGATACTAGGAGTTATCTGTAAAGCTTGTCACATGGGAAAACAGTGGCCTGTTGAGTGTAAATTTATTTGCAAAGTTACTATGGAAAGAAAAAAAATGTATTTCATGAGTGTGGAGAATGCCAAGGTAAGAGCATTATTGTACTTGAGAGGATCAGTGCAGTCAAAAGAGGTTACGTAGCAAGTGGAGGCATTTATTGTTAGAGTATGAATTAGCCTAATTCTGCAATTAGCAGGTGAGTGGGTGATCTTTTTTCCCTCCTTAATTTGATCAACAGGTTTATTCTAAACTGTAGCTAAATAAGCATTATTTCCAAATGTGCACTGAAAGGAAGAAAAATCTTTCATTTTCCATTTTCCTTGATGTCATTAAAAAAGTGTTTTGAGAATCCCAAAAGTGAAGATTTTGCAAAGATCTTTGAACTTTTATCAAAAAATTTCATTTGATAAATGAACCAACGTTTCTTTTCTCTTCCACATTTGCATCGAAAAATCTGTTGTCTTCATTGTTTTATCATATACACTGGAATGGAACACAAATAAAAAGGCCAGGTCCATTTTTCTTTCCATTGTTTAAATAGGACCCTACTTAGTGCTTGTGTATCATCTTTTCATTTAAGTATCTCTTTAGACTCTTAACATCTTTGATAAAGCATTGTTAAGAGTCTGGCATTAGGTATGCTTGATATATAAGCATTTCTGCAGTTAATTTGCACGCCTAGGAGGAAACAAAGCATAGAGGTTTTTAAAAACGTTTAGCTGAAATAAGACATTCATAAAGAAGGAATTTTATTTTTATCAAAGTCACAGAATTTCACAACTAACATCTATTCCATGCAAGGAGATATATCTAAACTATATCTCAGACATGCAAATATCGCTGTACAAATTTACTTATGACACATACAGGTAATGTATAGCAGTTATCAGTTATGTTACAGGCAAAGCGGCAGGTTCTGAAAGACGTATTACTAGAACCTTGACTCTGTCACAAGTCACTGAGCCCAATGCTATTTGAAGGATATTAGACCCTTATCAATCATTTCCACGTGCAATAACACAACAAACACTGCTTTAGGAAACAGTGCTACAAATCCTTCAAAGAGATCATTGTGGTGGTCTTGAAAATCCTTTCAATTATGCATAAACAAATAATTCTATGTTGCCTCATGTTGGATCTTTATGGTATTTCTAATAAATATTGTTTTATATAGTCAAAATGAATAGTTATATCAATCATTATGTACAATCTTTTAAAAAATTCTCATAAATAAATACATGGCAGATGACATCAACAGTGCCAAAATTGTAAAGCAAATTCATTAGAATGCTAATTCTTCAGTCCTTAATAAGTCTAATAAAATATATAGCTATTTAAAATTTATCAGGGGTTTCTAGGTGACTCTAGTGGTAAAGAACCTGCCTGCCAGTGCAGGAGACATGAGAGACATGGATTCGATCCCTGGGTCAGGAAGATTCCCTGAAGGAGGAAATGGCAACCCATTCCAGTATTCTTGCCTGGAGAATCCCATGGACAGAGGTGCCTGGTGGGGCTATGGTCCATAGGGTCACAAAGAGTTGGATATGACTGAAGTGATTTAAACATGCAAAATGTATAATAATCAAATGGGTGAAAGAAACTGATTTGAATAAGAAGTAATATTTGTACAATAAATTTAAAAGATATTCATCTTTTATCTCATGCTTTGAGTTATTGTATATATATATAATATATATAACATATGTATATATATAATTCAGAATTATCATTCATTTTATTCTATAGACCAAATATGATAGCCTTCTCTCTTGAAATGTCAGCAACCCAGTGTCTTTGTACCCTTGGCATTTTTTATATTCTTGGATGACTACCCACTCCAGTATTCTTGCCTGGAGAATTCCAAGGACAGAAGAGCCTGGCAGGATATAGTCCATGGGGTCACAAAGAGTTGGACACTAGCGACTAACATTTTCACTTTCACTTTACACTTAATACTTATCTTCCTTGCCTTGGAAGCACTCTATTTCTTACATTTCTCATACCCAATCAGCAGAGAATATTTTCAGGCTCAAATGGTGCTGACAACCCAAGTTACATGATTGTTAGGCAAAACAGGATGCCTTGCAGCATTTTATAAGCACAGTTTTGGTACCCTAATATTAAACACCTCTTGGGTTCAGAAATCTATTCCCACTCTGCCCCATCCCCACTTCCATACCTCCACAGTATTTTCTAGGCCTAGTACTGTGCTGCTCCAGATTTCACCTAGTTCTCCTTTATAGAAAACTAGGTGAGAGAGAGATGGGTTTTTGTTTTGATGGCTGCCACAGGGAAGTGCTCGATTCTGCAGTTCATAAATGGCACATCACTCTGCTTTTTAGTAAGAAAAGGCAATCAGCTTTTCTCTTTTATCTATGCTTCAAAAAACCAGTTATGCCTTTCTGTGCATTTTCAGTCTTTGTGCTCTATTAATAAGACCCTATCACCAAGCTGGTAACAGAGACTTTGGGAATATTGAGTTCTCTACTTGAATGCACTTATAAATAGGGCTCACAGGACAGAAATTTTAGCCTATGGATGAAATCAGTACAATAATTTTATCTGACAACTTTTAATTACTTTTTTTTTTTTGGTAAAGCATCGGAAACTTTTAAAAACATAAGATTCTGTCTCTGCAGCTCTAACTAAGCATGCTAGGATAAGGAATGGATCAGTTAACCGGGAATGGAATGTGGTGTAGAAGGTTCAGTACTGTGCGTGGAGCCAGAAGCCCTGGGTTTCAGGGCTGTCTTTATCACATGCAGCCCTGTGACTTTGCTTATGCAAATTCACTTCAAGACAACAGGATGCTAGCTCTCCTTTGGGTAAACCAGGGGTCCCTAATCCCTGGCCCACAGACTAGTACTGGTTCAAGGACTGTTAGGAATCAAGCTACACAGCAGGAGATGACTGGAGGGTGAACAAGTGAAGCTTCATCTGTATTTACAGCTGTTCCCTGTCGCTTACATTGCTGCTGGAGCTCTGCCTCCAGTCAGATCAGCAGTAGCAATACATTCTTACAGGAGCGCCAACCGTATTGAGAACTGCACATGCGAGGGATCTAGGTTGATGCTCTTTATGAGAATTTAATGCCTGATGATCTGAGGTGGAGCTGAGGTAATGATGTTAGTGCTGGGGAGCAGCTGTAAATACAGATTATCATTAGCACAATAAGTAAAATATGCTTGAATCATCCCCAAACCATCCTCCCTGTCCCCCAGTCCATGGAAAAATTGTCTTCCCTGGTGAAACCAGTCTCTGGTGCCAGAAAGATTAGGGACTGCTGGGATAAACCATTGAATTAATGTCCCTGGACTACAGCATAATCTAGACCAAGGGATTCCCAAATGTAGTTTGTGGATCCCAGTAGATCCTCGACACTCTTTCAGGAGGATTACAAGGTCGAAAACTACTTTCATAATAATATTGAAATTGAATGGTTTTTCCACCAAAGGTGCAAAAGCAATGGGATGTAAAACTGATGGTACCTTAGCATGAATCCTGGCAGTGGCACTAAACTCTGCAAACAGTCATTGATCTTTTTACCACCACAGTGTGAAAAAATGGCTAGTTTCCTTGAAAATGTCTTTGATGAAACAGAAAAAAATCATCAATTTTATTAAGTCTCTAACCTTGAGGACATATCTCTTTTAATATGCTGGTGATGACGTGTTTCAGAGGAAAAACACCTATTCAGTTGCTTGAGTTGTGAGCTGAACTAGTTGCTTTTTAATGGGACATTAATTCTGCCTTCAAGAATAGCAAACAAACTATGACTTTTCTAACTTGGCTGTATGGCTCAAAAATGAATTCAGTGAGCCTGTCACTTCAAGAATATCAAAAGGAAATATTTATAGTTAAGAAAAAAATGGGAGATTTCAAATGAAAATAAGACTTTTGGAAAATGCATTTTTGCCACTGTTTGTTCAAGTTCAGTTCAGTCGCTCAGTCGTGTCTGACTCTTTGCGACCCTGGGACTGCAGCACACCAGGCTTCCCTGTCCATCACCAACTCCTGAAGCTTACTCAAACTCATGTCCATCGAGTCAGTGATGGCATTCAACCATCTCTTCCTCTGTCATTCCCTTCTCCTCCTGCCTTCAATGTTTCTCAGCATCAGGGTCTTCGCTGATGAGTCAGTTTTTTGTATCAGGTGGTCAAAGTATTGGAGTTTCAGCTTTAGCATCTGTCCTTCCAATGAATATTCGGGACTGATTTTATTTAGGATTGGACTGGTTGGATCTCCTTGCAGTCCAAGGGACTCTCAAGATTCTTCTCCAACACCACAGTTCAAAAGCATCAATTCTTTGGTGCTCAGCTTTCTTTACAGTCCAACTCTCACATCCATACATGACTGCTGGAAAAACCATAGTTTTGACTAGATGGACCTTTGTTAGCAAAGTAATGTCTCTGCTTTTTAATATGCTGTTTAGGTTTGTCATAGCTCTTCTTCCAAGGAACAAGCACCTTTTAATTTCATGGCTGCAGCCACCATCTGCAGTGATTTTGGAGCCCAAGAAAATAAAGTCTGTCACTGTTTCCATTGTTTCCCCATCTATTTGCTATGAAGTGATGGGATCGGATGCCATGATCTTAGTTTTCCAAATGTTGAGCTTTAAGCCAACTTTTTCACTCTCCTCTTTCACTTTCACCAAGAGGCTCTTTAGTTCTTCACTTTCTGCCATAAGGGTGGTGTCATCTGTGTATCTGAGGTTATTGATATTTCTCCCGGCAATCTAGATTCCAGCTTGCGCTTCATACAGCTCAGCGTTTCGCATGATGTACTCTGCATGTAAGTTAAATAAGCAGGTGGACAACATACAATCTTGATTTACTCCTTTCCCAATTTGGAGCCAGTCTGTTGTTTCATGTCCAGTTCTAACTGTTGCTTCTTGTCCTACATACAGATTTCACAGGAGGCAGGTCGAGTGGTCTGGTATTCCGATCTCTTTCTGAATTTTCCACAGTTTGTTGTGATCCATACAGTCAAAGGCTTTGGCGTAGTCAGTAAAGCAGAAGTAGATGTATTTCTGGAACTCTCTTGCTTTTTTGATGATCCAACAGATATTGACTATTTGATATCTGGCTCCTTTGCCTTTTCTAAATCCAGCTTGAACATCTAGAATTTCTCGGTTCATGTACTGTTGAAGCCTGGCTTGGAGAATTTTGAGCATTACTTTGCTAGAGTGTGAGATGAGAGCAATTGTGTGGTAGTTGGAACATTCTTTGGCATTGCCTTTCTTTGGGATTGGAAGGAAAACTTTTCCAGTCTTGTGGCCACTGTTGAGTTTCCCAAATTTGCTGGCATATTGAGTGCAGCACTTTAACAGCCACTGTTTTAGGGCTTGGAAATTTGTAAAGACTTTTTTGATAAGATTGGTGGTTGTTATGGATGAATGCTTGTGTCTCCCAAGATTCATTTGAAACCCTAAACCCTGACATGGTGGTTTTTAGAGGGGGTACTTTTGGGGGTTGCTAAAAAAAAAAAATCAGGCCTAAAATGAAGTAGCTTATGCTTAACCCTGAGTCACCAAACCAAGACTTAAGTTAATTATGGTTTCTGTTTTCCAGGAAGAGACTCTTCTGTCAGTCAGTCAGGAATCCTTTGATCAATAGCAGTTAAACAATCTGCCTCCCTAAGGAAAGCTACCTTGCAATGGCCAACCAACCGTTTTGCCTGGTATAACTTCCTGTTTCTTACTCCCTCTGCTTATAAAAGTCATTATATACAGCTCATCAGAGCCCTTTTCTGTCTTCTCGATTGGATGCTGCCCGTTTCAAATTGATTTTTATTCAAAAATTTTAATATGTCTCAGTTTATCTTTTTTTTAACTTTACAATATTGTATTGGTTTTGCCATATATCAACATGAATCCACCACAGGTATACATATGTTCCCCATCCTGAAGCCTCCTCCCACCTCCCTCCCCGTACTATCCCTCTGGGTCATCCCAGTGCACCAGCCCCAAGCATCCAGTATCGTGCATCGAACCTGGACTGGTGACTCGTTTCATATATGACAGAGGGAACTGGGTATAGATACAGTCATGGGTGTAAGGCCTCCATTTGGAGACTGAAGTCCTTATAAAGAATAGGGAGAGAGATCAGAGTACACTCACTCACTTCTCTCTCTCTCTCTCACCCATTCATGGGAGGATATAGTAGGAAGGGGGCTGCTGGCAAGTTAGCCAGAGAGTTCTCATCAGAAACCTTGAACTTTAGGTCTTGATCTTGAACTTTAGGTCTACTTTCTACGTCAGCCAGTGTGTGGCATTTTATTACAGCAGCCTGAGCAGACTCATAGTGGTGATGTTAATAAATGTGATTTTTAAAAAAATAATGTATAATAAAATAAAGTTTGGAAGATTCATATCAGCAATTTGAAATAGCTATTGAAATACTCTACTCTTTTCCAGATAGACATCTGTATGAGGCCAGGTATTTTTATGCATATATATTCTTTGTAAACTTTAGATATTAATACTTTATACATTCTTTATATAGTTTAATATATATAAAGTATATATTCATAAAAAAAAAACCTGGCCTCACACAGATGTCTATCTGGAAAAGAATAGAGTGTTTCAATAGGTGTTGCAGATTGTTTATATGAATCTTCCAAACTTTAAATTATTTTATTACATATAATTAAAAAAAATCACATTTATTAACATCATCACTATGAGTCTCCTCAAATGCCACATACTGGATGGGTAAAAGTAGTCCTAAGCTCAAGACCAGGGCTTCCCAGATGGCTCAGTGGGTAAAGAATCTGCCTGCAATTCAAAAGACCCAAGAGACATGGGTTTGATCTGTGGGTCAAGAAGATACCCGAGGAGGGCATGGTAACCCACTCCAGTATTCTTACCTGGAAAATCTCATGGACAGAGGAGTCTGGTGGGCTACAGTCCATAAGGTTGCAAGGAATTGGACACAATTGAGGCAGCTGAGCAGGAGCAAGACATACTTTAAATAAAAAAAAAAAGAAGCAATATGTCGTAATAGGACAATTGCATAAGCTCAAATAAGAATCCAGCTGTCCTCTATCAAGTCAAACATCAAAGAGATATGCAAAAATGTAAAACAACGACATTCATTCCCCTTTTTAAAGTTTGCTTCAGAAAATATAATAATTTTTCATGAAAAAGTATTATTTATATTAACACATAGTGGGTTCATCATTGCTACTTTAAAAAGATTTAATAAAATGCTTAAAAATTTCTAAGCCTCAATTTCTGATATGATATATGTCAATAAAATCCACATAAACAAAAGCTGTTGACTTCTTTAATAGTTTTTTTTAAAACTGTGAAGGGGTCTGAGGGCCTCCAAGTTTGAGAATGTCTGATCTAGACTTTTCCTGTTCTGTTATTGTTCAATAGCTCAGTCATGTCTGACTCTTTGTGATCCTATGGACTGCAGCATACCAGGCTTCCCTGTCCTTCACTATCTCTCAGAGTTTGCTCAAACTCATGTTCATTAAGTCAATGATGCCATTCAACCATCTCATCCTCTGTCACCCCCTTCTCCTCCTCAGTTTTTCCCAGCATCAGGGTCTTTTCCAATGAGTCAGTTCTTTGCATCAAGTGGCCAATGTTTTGGAGCTTCAGCGTCAGTAACAGTCCTTCCAATGATATTCAGGGTTGGTTTCCTTTAGGATTGACTGGTTTGATCTCTTTGCTGTTCAAGGGACTCTCAAGAGTCTTCTCCAGCACCACAGTTTGAAAGCATCAATTCTTTGATGCTCAGCTTTCTTTATGGTCCAACATCCATACATGACTGCTGGATAGAACCATAGCTTTGACTATACAGACGTTTGGCGACAAAGTGATGTCTCTGCTTTTCAATATGCTGTCTAGTTATGTCATAGTTTTTCTTCCAAGGAACAAACTACAGTCACCAGCCATAGTGCTTTTGGGGCCCAAGAAACTAAAGTCTGTCACTGTTCCCATTTTCCTCCCATCTATTTGCCATGAAGTGATAGGACCAGAATGTTGAGGTTTAAGTCAGCTTTTTCATGCTCCTCTTTCACTTTCATCAAGAGGCTCTTTAGTTCCTCTTCACTTTCTGCCATAAGAGTGGTGTCATATGCATATCTGAGATTATTGATATTTCTCCTAGCAGTCTTGATTCCAGCTTGTGCTTCATCCAGCATGGCATTTCTCATGATGTACTCTGCATATCGTTTAAATAAGCAAGGTGACAATATACAGCCTTGAATGTACTCCTTTTCCAATTTGGAACCAGTCCCTTATTCCATGTCTGGTTCTAACTGTTGCTTCTTGACCTGCATGCAGGTTTCTCAGGAAGTAGGTGAGGTGCTCTGGTATTCTCATTTCTTTAAGAATATTCTATAGTTTGTTGTGATCCCCAAGATCAAAGGCTTCACTTTTTTTTTTTTCTGTCAGCCTGGCTCCTTCAGGGTCACTTGAACACCACCTCACAGTGACCATTGCTGCCAAGGATGGCTAGGACCACTCTGAGTCCAAGTCACAAGTTCATCTCCTTACTCCCCAAAGTATGAGGTTGAGATTCTGATGTGGTGCTGATCTCCCCCAATCACTGCTCTACCAAACCCACTACATTCTATACATGAATGGAGGACACGCCTCTGGTCATCTGGGTCTCCCAGCACATCTGCTTCCCTGAGCTATGCTGCCAGCTCCCTGTGGACCTTTCTGCTTGAAGTGTTCTCTGAAACCTCAGTTGGGAGCGTGTGCAACTGAGCATGGAGTCGTTCTGGTTTTTTACACTCTTTTATAGTGCTGGCTCCAGACAAAGTCCAAACTAACCAATAATAACAAAAAACCACTTCGCCAAATACCCTTGCTCTTCCCCCACAGTTGATCAGACAAGCACATTTAGTCCAAATGGCAGTTGAAGTTCAAACTGGATGCTTTGCTATCATGACCTTTTCTTTTATTGAATGCAAGTTAAGGTGCAAACAGAAAAGAAATTTGGCCCTCCAGCCACTAATCTCTTAAATTCACACTGTGGGATACTTTTCTCCATGCCCCTGGATGAACTCTTAGGTTTGCCTCAGATTTTTATTCAATTACACTTCGATAATAATGAGCTCCAATAAAACTGCAGAGAACAGACTCATTTCAGTCATTAAAATGTCCAGATTGGAATAATAGTCAAATTGAAAGATTGAAAATTAATATTTCTTTCTGCTTGGCTCCATCTTGAAAGGGATGCTCATTCCAGATTCATCTTTCTCTCGATTTCTCTGTCTGTCCATCTCTCGTTGCTATTGTCTCAGGCCAACAGCATCAGACTCACTCTTGACCTTCTATTTTGCCCAGGTAAACCAGGTATTAGGCATAGCTGATCTTTTGTTTGTGGCAGAATTTTACAAGTTGTTAAAATATAAGAATACTTTTCCAAGTTTGGTAGGTAGGTTACCTCGAGTTCCCCAGTTGAATCAGCATCTCTTTCTTGGCTTTCCTTTCTCTATGATTTTTCTTGCTTTCCCACCATCCAGTAATGGAAAGGCCTTATCTAGCACCTCAGGGCTCCAACTTCTGTGTTCTTGGCCTTGGAGGCTCAGCTGCATCAGTAAATATCTCATTTTTAACAATCAGTCACATTCTATTTGATATGAGCACAAATCCACCAAGAAAATTTGTGTCAATGCAGAATGCAGTTGCATTCTGATTGGATGCTAATATTAGGTTCAATTATAGAGGACTTGTACAAAGATATAGAAGAGTTTTTTTTTTTTTTTTAATAAGGGGCCAGGGAAATTATCACAGGATTAATAAATAAGTTGGCTTGGTGGTAAAGAATCTGCCTGCCAAAGCAGGAGATGTGGGTTCAAACCCTGGGTCAGAAAGATGCCCTGGAGAAGGAAATGGTAACCCACTTCAATATTCTTGCCTGGGAAATCTCAAGGACAGAAGAGCCTGGCAGGCTATAGTCCATGGGGTCATAAAAGAGTCATACATGACTTAGTGACTAAAGAACAACAACAACAACAACAAAATTGATAATAATTTAGAAGTAATTTTGGCATCTATGTGTATGTCTGTTTCCATGGCTGCTGCTGTCGCTGCTAAATCGCTTCAGTCGTGTCCGACTCTGTGCTATCCCATAGACGGCAGCCCACCAGGCTCCCTCATCCCTGGGATTCTCCAGGCAAGAACACTGGAGTGGGTTGCCACTTCCTTCCCCAGTTTCCACGGCTAATTAGAGGTAACTACATATACATATACACTATATATAATATATTAATTACATATATGTGTGCATGTGTATCGGAGAAGGCAATGGCACCCCACTCTAGTACTCTTGCCTGGAAAATCCCATGGACAGAGGAGCCTGGTGGGCTGCAGTCCATGGGGTCGCTAAGAGTCAGACATGACTGAGAGACTTCACTTTCACTTCTCACTTTCATGCATTGGAGAAGGAAATGGCAACCCACACCAGTGTTCTTGCCTGGAGAATCCCAGGGACGGGGAAGCCTGATGGGCTGCCGTCTATGGGGTCGCACAGAGTTGGACACGACTGAAGCGACTTAGCAGCAGCAGCAGTGCATGTGTATATGCACATGTAGAATAATTGAAAGTCTGTTTGGAACATTAAAATACATAAAGAAGTGATAGTTATTGAGAATACAAATTTTCTTCCCTCTGTGTCCTCTATTCCCATCTCGATTTCCATCATATCTCCTCTAAAGTTCTTCATTATTGTGCAGTTTCTATTCACTTATTTAAAATAAACCTTATCACACCAAGTGGAAGAAAAATGAGTCTTTTGCTTAAAAGAGAGTGCTAAATGCCTGATCAGCACAAAGAGAAAAGCAGGAAAGGAACTAATGGTTGCCTTAATGTTGTTTGAGATGTTGGTAGGTCAAGGATTAAGACAGGAAGACAGTTCAGAATGCAGGGTTTACCTTGGTGGCTAATACTTCTCAAAGGAGCACAGGAGGTATGTGATGTATTTTGAAAATATTGATGAGCTTTGACTAAGGGTCCTTGAAAGTCTGTGGTGCTGTCTTTCCTGATCTAGTGTCTCTATCTGGTGATTGAAGAAGCCTATATTGCTCATCAGTGGATGCTGACTGTTTAATGTCCCACAGGTTTTTCACTGTTCAGTAAAAAGACTATCTTTAGATTCAGCTACTCAAATATTTTGATTATTTTACATATGAGTGCTTTTGTATATTTCCTACCAATGGTGACTTTGGAAGCTTTTTGAATAGGAAGCAGATTAGAAATCAAGAAACAGTGGCAGTACTTTATATAAATATATCAGGGATAAATCATGAGACAGATATTACAAATTTCTTATTCCCTCTATATTTGTCCACATAGGCAGTTTTAGTGCAGGAGTGATGGAGGTGGAGAAATAGTTAAAAAACTTTAATTAGAAGATTATAAATGAAATTTAAAAGTTCATTATAATTTTTTAATGCCAGAATAGCAAATTACCTCATTTGTGCATATACTTTGCAATTGATGACTATTTTTTTGTATTTCAGAGTTCTGAAGACATTGGTGAAAAATGAGAATTATGATTGTGTGCAAGTAAACTCGAAACAAAAACCAAGCCTCATGAGAATACTGTGGAAGTTTATAAGGAAGGTATGCGTTTAGAAACAAAAAAGACACACTCATATATCCATTATAAGCTTCTTAATTTAGCCACCTGGCTATCAGAACACCTGGAAGCAAACAGTTCTACAATTATTTCAGAGAACAAAAGAGATCAAGATGTTCCCTGGGAGCATGGACAGAAAGTGGAGCCCAGGGGAGCATGGTTTCCCTGAGTGAGAGGGTTACAGCATCAGTCCAGCATCTGCAGGCAAAGCATGTCCTTTCAGGATTATTTCACTGTTTCAGGAACTACCGATTTAGTTACCATTCATTTTCACGGTACTAGAAGGAATAGTAGGAACTCTGATGGCTCATCGGGTAAAGAATCTGCCTGCAATGCAGGAGACACAGGAGATTAAGGGTTTGATTCTTGGGCCAGGAAGATCCCCTGTAGAAGGAAATGGCAACCTACTCTAGTATTTTTGTCTGAAAAATCCCATGGGCAGAGGAGCCTGGGAGGTTGCAGTCCATGGGGTCGCTAAGAGTCGGACACGACTGAGCGACTTCACTTTCACTTTTCACTTTCCTGCATTGGAGAAGGAAATGGCAACCCACTCCAGTGTTCTTGCCTGGAGAATCCCAGGGATGGGGGAGCCTGGTGGGCTGCCATCTATGGGGTCTCACAGAGTCAGACACGACTGAAGCAACTTAGCAGCAGCAGCATATCTGAGTGGCCTCTTGGTTTTCCTACTTTCTTCAATTTAAGTGTGAATTTTGCAATAAGGAGTTCATCATTTGAGCCACAGTCAGCTCCCAGTCTTGTTTTTGCTGACTGTGTAGAGCTTCCCAGTTTATCCTACCCTCCCTTATTATCAGGGAAGTGCATCTCACCCAAACTCACATCCTTCTAGTGAGTCCAGAGTGCACCTCTTCAGACATAATGCTACACCCCCAGCTCATACTTTCCTGCTTTCTGCAGCCCTGCTGTTTACTTGATCTTCCTAGTTTATAGTTTGTGGCTCTTCTCTCATACTTCTTTCTCTTCTCAGGACTGATATTTTCAAATATCCTCTCTACTATTCTTTTCCAGTTTGCATTGTAATACCCCAGTTCAGATATGAAGTACATTACCTTCAGTCTTGGCTGCTGCTTCTTCAAATATTCCTTTCATCTTTATAATTTAATGGAGATTTTCTGTCTCCATTCAAATCTTCTTCCTCCACCACTTTCCTCCCCAACAGAATCCAGTCTAAGAAATGCTGCTGCTGCTGCTAAGCTGCTAAGTCGCTTCAGTCATGTCCGACTCTGTGCGACCCCATAGATGGCAGCCCAACAGGCTCCCCCATCCCTGGGCTTTTCCAGGCAAGAACACTGGAGTGGGTTGCCATTTCCTTCTCCAATGCATGAAAGTGAAAAGTGAAAGTGAAGTTGCTCAGTCGTGTCCGACTCTTAGTGACCCCATGGACTGCAGCCTACCAGGCTCATGAATCCATGGGATTTTCCAGGCAAGAGTACTGGAGTGGGGTGCCATTGCCTTCTCCGATAAGAAATGCTACTTTACAGTAATTGTGCGTCTCATGCTCTCCCAGTATTCTTATGGCTTAGAAGAAAGGTTTCATTGTAAAGTGGTACTAAAAACATATAAAACACATCATGCTAATTTTTTTTGTATAAATTACTGTCCATCACTGGCTCAAAAGTTTATATAAAGCTAAACTTTATAACTGCATTTTTGCCTGTAGGAATTCACCCAATTGATTAGAAAACTTATGCTCACAAAAAACCTACACAGCTGCACATGAATGTTCATAGGAGTTTCATTCATAATCGCCCATATGGCGAGCACTCCTTAGGCCTTTTAAAAGATGAATGGAGAAATTACCTGTGCTATGTTCATATAGTATTGTACTATTCACTAATAAAAAGAAATGCACTATCAAGTCATGTGAAAGCATGAATGAATCTTAAATGACTGCTGCTGAATGAAGAAGTCAGTCTTAGAGTGGTATGTACTTTACGATTCTATGTACGTGAGATTCCAGAATAAGAAATACTATAGAAATAGAAACCAAATCAGAGGTTTCTAGGGAAGTACACCTTCTCTCAGTCAAGTCTTGACATGACTGAGTCCTTTGAGACCAGGAACCTAAGGACTCAGCTAAGCTGTACCAGGTTGTCTGACCCACAGGAACTGTGAGATTAAAAAGTGTTCGTTTTAAGCTGTAAAAATTTGAGGTAATTTGTTATGCAGCATTATATAACTAATCCAGTCACATATATTTTATATAGTATTAAAATTGAGTCACCAGATGAGCTTCTGCTTTTAAATAAGAAGGATGATATTTCAGTGTTGTGAAAATACTTTGTCCTGGCTCAATACATGTTAACAGAATTATCATTGTATGTAGGGCAGTTTGCAACCACACACAATACTACCTTTTCATTATAATCATATGTTTCAATTTGAACTATATATCAAAGAAATGTCTTTGAAATAGGAGTTATTCTATTGCATTTTCAACTGATTTTCTCCTAAATTAGTGCTGACTCTCCAATCATTAAAAGAAGAAAAAAAAAATAAGATGTGCTTTTAAAAATGAAATAGGACAAAATAAATGTTTGGTATCACATTCTGCTTCCTCCTAGATGTGTCTACATTTAAACTCTACAGGACAATCTTCTTTCACATGGTTTGTGCTAATGAAATGGAAAAGAGGAAAGGGATCTTTCTAGATAAGGAAGTAAAAGACTGTTATTCAGACTGAGAGGGAAATAAAAATCAAATAGCATCCAAGATAGTATAAAATGTCAAACCATAATTTGTCTGGTTCCTCATTCATAGCATGTTCAACACTGTTATCTCCACTGGGCTCTTTTCTGCACAATGTGGCCCATTTCCTATACAGATATTTTCATTGCTACTGTTCCCCATATGCACAGATGAATCTTCACACCTTCTTATACTCATTTTGCCTCTTTTGGCATGTGTTCTATTTGCCTGCCATATGTAACCATCCTTGCAACAATTCCAGCCCCAATTTAAAGTTTGAAAAATATCCTTCCCCTCACTTTGCATTTCTATGCCTTTGGAACTTGGCAGAAAAGTCTGACTGATCTTCTTTTCCTTTTTTTTTTTTTTTTAGCTAGTTAATTTCAAAGAAGTATTTCCTACTACTTTTATGATTTTTGGCCCACTCTGAGTTTAGAGAACACAAAAATGTAGCAAAAGCATTAGAGAAGCTCTTTGTAGTACTGTGAGGGCAATCCTAGTAGACAGGTGGTAGCTTTGTGGGATGACTGGATTAGACCAGAAAGTTCTCATCCAAGACTTTCAGCTGCTTTTTTTCCCTTTTATTTTTGGCTGTGTTGGGTCTTAGTTGCTGAACGGGCTTTCTCTAGTTGCAATGAGCAAGGGGCTACTCTCTCCACATGTGGTTCATGGGCCTCTTATTGCTGTGGCCTTTTGTTGCAGAGCATGGGCTCTGGAGCACAGGCTCAGTAGTTGTGGTCTATGGGCTTAGTTGCCCCATGGCATGAAAATCATGGAACCTTCCTGGATCAGGAATCCAGCCCATTGTGTCCTGCCTCGGTAGGTGAATTCTTAACCACTAGACCACTAGGGAAGTTCCAGCTGACTTTTGAATGTGTGAACCTCCTTTGGCTCAAGAAACATACAGCAAGAAGTGATCACACAATGATGGTTTGTCACATGTGACATCTGATTTAACTCTAAAATTCATAGAATGGGCCTTGGAGAGATTGCCCTCAAACTAAAACATGGTTTCCTGATTTATCTGTTGTCTCTATGGACACAAGCAAACTATCCCATCAGTTTATATCACCCATCATGTCACAGACAGGGACAAATATTTATGTCATTACTCTGTGTTGAGTCTCCTTTCTCCTCTTCTACAGCATCTCCATTTTCTAAGATTTAGGTCAAGTACCGCTTCCTTCACAAATCCTTCATGATTATACCCACATTGATCTCAAGTTTTCTCATCTCCTGAAACATTCATTGTCTTTCTCTTTTTAGCTCTTAATTATAGACTCACACATCCTGGAACACTCTTCCTTCTCTCCTGTGCCTGACAAGCACACACTTGTTATTAAGGACTCAGGCAAAGTGTCACCTCCTCCTTGAAGTCACCCTTGACCATTCCTACCTTCTAGCCCCCAAGGAAGTAAAGTGTCCCCTTGATGCTGCTCCCATAGCATCATCTATCTGAGAACAGGGCATGTGTTCCTCTATTCGACAACATATCAACCTTGTCATGTCCCCTTTGCAGACTGAATTCTTTCCAGTGGGCAGTTTCTTATGTTCAGCTCTGCCACACCAACACCTAGCCCCAGAGATGTACAACTAATAATCAACAAAATTCAATATATGGCTGATGAATTAATAAATGAACACAAAGTAAATGAATGAACATTAAGAATGAATTATTGCATTATGTGCATCAATAATAACCAATGCATATAAATTAATTCATTATGTGTACCAATTTATCAACTAATTGTGTGCATTAATCAATCAGTATTTTTATCAAACTAGGACCATCAAAGAAATTAATAATTTGTATCAATTAATGATTATTTGCACATTTACTTCTTGCTGAAAAGAGGGGAGAAAATAAGCAGAAAAAATACATATATGAACTCTCATATTTAACTGAGGGAGGAGATTTTGTTCTATTTACCCATATAGACTGAATGCTTGTGTCCCCTGAAAACTCATATGTTGTAACCTAATCCCCAGCATGTTGGCACCTGGAGGTGAGACCTTTGGGAATTGATTAGGTCACAAGGGCACAGCCTTCATGAATGAGACTAGTGCCCTGTTGCATGCGTGCTCAGTTGCTACTCATGTTTGACTCTTTGTGACCCCTTTGGACTATAGTCTGCCAGGCTCCTCTGTCCATGGAATTTTCCAGGTAAGAATACTGGAGTGGTTTGCCATTTCTTCCTCCAGGGGATCTTCTCAACCCAGGGATCAAACCTGTGTCTCTGGGGTCTCCTGCATTTCCTGAACTGGCAGGTGGATTCTTCACCACTGTGCCACCTAGGAAGCCCTTTGAAAAACGCCCTAAAAACCTCTCTTTTCTCTTCTACCATGAGAGGCCATGTCAAGAATCAACAGTCTATGAACCAACAAGTGAGACTACATAAGACACTGAATGTGCTAGCACCTTGTTCTTGGACTTCCTAGTCTCCACAAGTGTGAGAAATGAGTTTCTGGTATTAGAAGCCACCCAGCCTGAATGAAGGCATTCAAAATTTGCATATTTTTAGCACAATATTTCTCATTATAAATATAATTTTTTATTCAGTTTTAAAGAAGTTAGGAAGATAGAAAGGAAAATGAGGAAGAAATTACTAAGAGGAAAAATAGCAACAACCAGTGCTTGAACCACAGTGGCTGTTATATTTTTTATAGGCCTTTGTGTAGTTAGTATCATGTTTTACCATTGGTAAGCTGTCATGAGAATAGCTACATAATATGCAATATAATAACCTGTCACAGTTTAACTTATTGAAATTCACCAGCCAGGGACCATGGGAAAACATGTGAGCGAAACAAAGATTATTTAGGTTCAGGCAGTGAGGGAGAGTGTTGAAGTTTCAAGGAGAATTTTGGAAGGGGTCTGTTAAAGGATTTGGTCTTGTGCTGGGTAATTCTAAGCAGGGCTTAAAGAAGAGGAAGCCATTTTTGGATTAAATGCTATTAGAAACCAGGGGATAATCAGGGATTAGCTAACTTGGCAATTTTTCTCTAGAAGGCGAGAAGATCAAAGCAATGCTGGTAGTCAATGGCAAATAAGTAGTAGTCACTCCAGTGTCAGTTGCTCAGCCATGTCCTACTCTTTGCGACATGATGAACTGTAGCCCGCCAGGCTCCTCTGTCCATGGGATTTCCCAGGCAAGAATACTGGAGTGGGTTGCATTTTCTTCCACAGGGGAACTTCCTGATCCAGTGATTGAACCCCAGTCTCCTGCATTGCAGGCATATTCTTTACCATCTGAGACACCGCTTGGGTTAATACAAAGAGGGGGCTGTTAGGTGGTTTTGTTGTTGCTGAGTGTCTCTGAGGAGGTTTTACAAACAGCTGTGAAAAGAAGAGAAGTGAAAGGAAAAGGAAAGATATACCCATTTGAATGCAGAGTTCCAAAGAATAGCACTAAGAGATAAGAAAGCCTTCCTCAATGATCAATGCAAAGAAATAAAGGAAAACAATAGAATGGGAAAGACTAGAGATCTATTCAAGAAAATTAAAGATATCAAGGGAACATTTCATACAAAGATGGGCACAGTAAAGGATAGAAATGGTATGGAACTAACAGAAACAGAAGATATTAAGAGGAGGTGGCAAGAATACACAGAACTATACAGAAAAGATCTTCATGACCCAGATAACCAGGATGGTGTGATCACTCACCTAGAGCCAGACATCCTGTAATGTGAAGTCAAGTGGGCCTTAGGAGGCATCACTATGAACAAAGCTAATGGAGGTGATGAAAATCCAGTCGAGCTATTTCAAATCCTAAAAGATGATACTGTGAAAGTGTTGGGCTCAAATGCCAGCAAATCTGGAAAACTCAGCAGTGGCCACAGGACTGGAAAAGGTCAGTTTTTATTACAATCCCAAAGAAAGGCAATGCCAAAGAATGCTCAAACTACTGGACAATTGCTCTCATCTCACATGCTAGCAAAGTAATGCTCAAAATTCTCCAAGCCAGTCTTCAACAGTACATGAACTGTGAACTTCCAGATGTTCCAGTGGGATTTAGAAAAGGCAGAGGAACCAGAAATCAAATTGCCAACATCTGTTGGATCATTGAAAAACCAAGAGAATTCCAGAAAAACATCTGCTTTATTGACTATGCCAAAGCTTTTGACTGCATGGATCACAATAAACTGTGGAAAATTCTTAAAGAGTTGGGAATACCAGACCACCTGACCTGCCTCTTGAGAAATCTGTATGCATGTCAGGAAGCAACAGTTAGAACTGGACATGGAACAACAGACTGGTTCCAAATAGGAAAAGGAGTACTTCAAGGCTGCATATTATCACCCTGCTTCTTTAACTTATATACAGAGTACATCATGAGAAATGCTGGACTGGATGAAGCACAAGCTGGAATCAAGACTTCCAGGAAAAATACCAATAACCTCAGATATGCAGATGACACCACACTTATGGTAAAAAGCACAGAAGAACTAAAGAACCTCTACATGAAGGTAAAAGAGGAGAATGAAAAAGTTGGCTTAAAGTTCAACATTCAGAAAACTAAGATTATGACATCTTGTCCCATTACTTCATGGTAATGAAGTAGATGAGGAAACAATGGAAACCGTGACAGACATTATCTTTTTGGGCTTCAAAATCATTGTAGATGGTGACTGCAGCCATGAAATTAAAAGACGTTTGCTCGGAGGAGCCAAGATGGCGGAGGAGTAGGCCGGGGAGAACACTTTCTCCCCCACAAATTCATCAAAAGAGCATTTAAACGCCAAGTAATGTCCACAAAACAACTTCTGAATGCCGGCAGAGGACATCAGGCACCCAGAAAAGCAATCCAAGTCTTCGAAAGGAGGTAGGAAAAAAATATAAAAGACAAAAAAAGAGACAAAAGAGGGAGGGATGGAGTTCCGTCCTGGGAAGGGAGTCTTAAAAAGAGAGAAGTTTCCAAACACCAGGAAACCTTCTCACTGCCGAATCTGTGCCGAGCTTTGGAAGCACAGAGGGCAACATAACAGGGAGAAAAAAATAAATAAACAATTAAAACCCGCAGATTGCGAGCCCTATGGTAACTCCCCCAGCAGAGAAGCAGCGCAGACGCCTGCACACGCCATTAGCAAGCGGGGGCTGGGCAGGGAGGCGCGACACAGGCTGCATCGCTTAGAGTAAGGACCTGGCCTGAATGCCCTGAGCACTATCTGAGTGAAATAATTTGGGCTAGCAAACCAGACTGTGGGATATCTACCACGCGAAAAGCCAGCCCTAACCTAAGACACCGCCAGGACCACACACGGAACAAAGGACTGAACAGAGATAGCCGGCTGCAGACCTTCCCCCTCTGGTGACAGGCAGCCAGAGCCAGAAGGGGGGCAATCGCAGCCCCAGAGAGACATTATCTATAAAACTGTAAGCAGGCTTCTTTGCTAACTAAAACTTCTTGGGGGTCTGGATGGTCAACATCTGCTTGAGAAGGTGCGCCGGTTGTACACCTAGATAACCGAGCGGCGGGAAGGCGATAAGTCGCAGCAATCGTGCTCACTAAACACCTCATCACCTGAGCTGCTCGGACCTGGGAAGGGCACAAAACGCAGGCCCAACCGAGTCTGCGCCTCTGAGGACTACCCAAGTGCCTGAACCTGAGTGGCTTGGACCTGGGAGGTGCAGGCAGCCCAGGGCTGGCCACGAATGGTTCTCAGCAGAACAACCTAGAGCCTGAGCAGCGTGGGCAGGGAGGCTGCACGCGCCATGAGCGTGGGCAGACCCAGTGTGGCTGAGGCACTGCGAGCACATGCCAGTGTTACTTGTTTGCAGCATCCCTCCCTCCCTCCCCACGGCGTGACTGAACAAGTGAGCCTAAAAAAAAAAAGTGTCCTCCACCATCCCCTTTGTGTCAGGGCGAAAACCAGACACTGAAGAGACCAGCAAACAGAAGAAGCTATAACAGAGAGAACTGCCTTGGAAGCTACAGGCAATAGATGAAAACCCTGTGGTTACTACCGACTACATAGGAAGGGGCCTATAGATCTTGAGAAATATAAGTCGGACCAAGGAACTAGCCAAAAATGAGCTGAACACACAATACAACAAAACCAGAGAAAGTCCTCGATATATTTTTACTATTTTTACGATCATTCTTTCTTTCTTTTTTAAAAAAATTTTAAGTCCTCTATTATTCCTTTAATTTTCACTTTTATAACCTATTTGCAAAAAAAAAAAGACCCTATTTTTTTTTCTTCAGCAAACTTCATATATATATATTTATAATTTTTTGACCTTGTTTTTTTTTTTTTTCTTCTTCTTTTCTTTAACATTGTATTTTTGAAATTCCAAACTCTACTCTAGATTTTTAATTTTAGCTTTTTGGTATTTGTTGTCAATTTTGTACCTATAGTTTTTTTTTATAATTTCTGTGACTTTTTTCCCCCTCTGTTTCTTTCTCTTCTTCTTTTATATAACATTGTATATCTGAAATTCCAAACTCTACTCTAGATTTTTAATTTATGCTTTTTGGTATTTGATATCAATTTTGTACCTGTATTTTCTTTATAATTTTTGCGACATTGTTTTTGTTTGTTTGTTTGTTTTTTCTCTCTTTCTTTTTCTTCTTCTTTTTTTTAACATTGTATTTTTGAAATTCCAAACTCTACTCTAGATTTTTAACTTTTGCTTTTTGGTATTAGTTATCAATTTTGTACCTATATTTTCTTTATAATTTTCGTGACCTTGTTTGTTTTTGTTTGATCGTTCTTTCTTTCTTTCTTTTCCTTCTTCTTTTCTTTAACATCGTATTTTTGAAATTCCAAACTCTACTCTAGATTTTTAATTTTTGCTTTTATGTATTTGTTACCAATTTTGTACCTTTAAGAACCCAATCTTCAGTACCCATTTTTCACTAGGGAACGAGATTACTGGCTTAACTGCTCTCTCTCCCTTTGGACTCTCCTTTTTCTCCACCAGGTCACCTGTGTCTCCTCCCTAACCCCCCTCTACTCTACCCAACTCTGTGAATTTCTGTGTGTGTTCCAGATGGTGGAGAACACTTAGGGAACTGATTACTGGCTGGATCTGTCTCCCTCCTTTTCATTCCCCCCTTTTATCCTTCTGCCCACCTCTGTCTCCTTCCTCCTTCTTTTCTCTGTATAACTCCATGAACATCTCTGAGTGGTCCAGTTGTGGAGTGCACATAAGGAAGTGATTACTGGCTAGCCCACTCTCTCCACTATTGATTCCACCTCATCTCATTCGGGTCACCTCTAACTCCCTCCTCCCTCTTCTTTTCTCCATGTAACGCTGTGAACCTCTCTGGGTGACCCTCACGGTAGAGAAACTTTTCATCTTTAACGTAGATGTTTTATCAATGGTGCTGTATAGAAGGAGAAGTTTTGAAACTACTGTAAAAATAAGACCAATAACTGGAAGCAGGAGGCTTAAGTCCAACCCTGACTCCAGGGAACTCCTGACTCCAAGGAACATTAATTGACAGGAGCTCATCAAATGCCTCCATACCTGCACTGAAACCAAGCACCACACAAGGGCCAACAAGTTCCAGGGCAAGACATACCAAGCAAATTCTCCAGCAACAAAGGAACACAGCCCTGAACTTCAAGATACAGGCTGCCCAAAGTCACCCCAAAACCATAGACATCTCATAACTCATTACTGGACACTTCATTGCACTCCAGAGAGAAGAAATCCAGCTCCACCCACTAGAACACTGACACAAGCTTCCCTAACCAGGAAACCTTGACAACCCACCTGTACAAACCCACACACAGCGAGGAAATGCCACAATAAAGAGAACTTCACAAACGGCCAGAATACAGAAAGGACACCCCAAACTCAGCAATTTAAACAAGATGAAGAGACAGAGGAATACCCAGCAGATAGAGGAACAGGGTAAATGCTCACCAAACCAAACAAAAGAGGAAGAGATAGGGAATCTACCTGATAAAGAATTCCAAATAATGATAGTGAAATTGATCCAAAATCTTGAAATCAAAATGGAATCACAAATAAATAGCCTGGAGACAAGGATTGAGAAGATGCAAGAAAGGTTTAACAAGGACTTAGAAGAAATAAAAAAGAGTCAATATATAATGAATAATGCAATAAATGAAATTAAAAACATTCTGGAGGCAACAAATAGTAGAATAACAGAGGCAGAAGATAGGATTAGTGAATTAGAAGATAGAATGGTAGAAATAAATGAATCAGAGAGGATAAAAGAAAAACGAATTAAAAGAAATGAGGACAATCTCAGAGACCTCCAGGACAATATTAAATGCTACAACATTCGAATCATAGGGGTCCCAGAAGAAGAAGACAAAAAGAAAGACCATGAGAAAATACTTGAGGAGATAATAGTTGAAAACTTCCCTAAAATGGGGAAGGAAATAATCACCCAAGTCCAAGAAACCCAGAGAGTCCCAAACAGGATAAACCCAAGGTGAAACACCCCAAGACACATATTAATCAAATTAACAAAGATAAAACACAAAGAACAAATATTAAAAGCAGCAAGGGAAAAACAACAAATAACACACAAGGGAATTCCCATAAGGATAACAGCTGATCTTTCAATAGAAACTCTTGAAGCCAGGAGGGAATGGCAAGACATACTTAAAATGATGAAAGAAAATAACCTACAGCCCAGATTATTGTACCCAGCAAGGATCTCATTCAAGTATGAAGGAGAAATAAATGCTTTTCAGACAAGCAAAAGCTGAGAGAATTCTGCACCACCAAACCAGCTCTCCAACAAATACTAAAGGATATTCTCTAGACAGGAAACACAAAAACGGTGTATAAATTTGAACCCAAAACAATAAAGTAAATGGCAACGGGATCATACTTATCAGTAATTACCTTAAACGTAAATGGGTTGAATGCCCCAACCAAAAGACAAAGACTGGCTGAATGGATACAAAAACAAGACCCCTACATATGTTGTCTACAAGAGACCCACCTCAAAACAGGGGACACATACAGACTGAAAGTGAAGGGCTGGAAAAAGATTTTCCATGCAAATAGGGACCAAAAGAAAGCAGGAGTACCAATACTCATATCAGATAAAATAGACTTTAAAACAAAGGCTGTGAAAAGAGACAAAGATGGTCACTACCTAATGATCAAAGGATCAATCCAAGAAGAAGATATAACAATTATAAATATATATGCACCCAACACGGGAGCACCACAGTATGTAAGACAAATGCTAACAAGTATGAAAGGAGAAAATAACAATAACACAATAATAGTGGGAGACTTTAATACCCCACTCACACCTATGGATAGATCAACTAAACAGAAAATTAACAAGGAAACACAAACTTTAAACGATACAATAGACCAGTTAGACCTAATTGATATCTATAGGACATTTCATCCCAAAACAATGAATTTCACCTTTTTCTCAGGTGCACATGGAACCTTCTCCAGGATAGATCACATCCTGGGCCATAAATCTAGCCTTGGTAAATTCAAAAAAATAGAAATCATTCCAAGCATCTTTTCTGACCACAATGCAGTAAGATTAGATCTCAATTACAGGAGAAAACCTATTTAAAAAATCCAACATATGGAGGCTGAACAACACGCTGCTGAATAACCAACAAATCACAGAAGAAATCAAAAAAGAAATCAAAATTTGCATAGAAAAGAATGAAAATGAAAACACAACAACCTAAAACCTGTGGGACACTGTAAAAGCAGTCCTAAGGGGAAAGTTCATAGCAATACAGGCATACCTCAAGAAACAAGAAAAAAGTCAAATAAATAACCTAACTCTACACCTAAAGCAACTAGAAAAGGAAGAAATAAAGAACCCCAGGGTTAGTAGAAGGAAAGAAATCTTAAAAATTAGAGCAGAAATAAATGCAAAAGAAACAAAAGAGACCATAGCAAAAATAAAGAAAGCCAAAAGCTGGTTCTTTGAAAGGATAAATAAAATTGACAAACCATTAGCCAGACTCATCAAGAAACAAAGGGAGAAAAATCAAATCAATAAAATTAGAAATGAAAATGGAGAGATCACAACAGAAAACACAGAAATACAAAGGATCATAAGAGACTACTATCAACAATTATATGCCAATAAAATGGACAATGTGGAAGAAATGGACAAATTCTTAGAAAAGTACAACTTTCCAAAAGTGGACCAGGAAGAAATAGAAAATCTTAACAGACCCATCACAAGCACAGAAATTGAAACTGTAATCAAAAATCTTCCAGCAAACAAAAGCCCAGGTCCAGACGGCTTCACAGCTGAATTCTACCAAGAATTTAGAGAAGAGCTAACACCTATCCTGCTCAAACTCTTCCAGAAAATTGCAGAGGAAGGTAAACTTCCAAACTCATTCTATGAGGCCACCATCACCCTAATACCAAAACCTGACAAAGATCCCACAAAAAAAGAAAACTACAGGCCAATATCACTGATGAACACAGATGCAAAAATCCTTAACAAAATTCTAGCAATCAGAATCCAACAACACATTAAAAAGATCATACACCATGACCAAGTGGGCTTTATCCCAGGGATGCAAGGATTCTTCAATATCTGCAAATCAATCACTGTAATACACATTAACAAATTGAAAAATAAAAACCATATGATTATCTCAATAGATGCAGAGAAAGCCTTTGACAAAATTCAACATCCATTTATGATAAAAACTCTCCAGAAAGCAGGAATAGAAGGAACATACCTCAACATAATCAAAGCTATATATGACAAACCCACAGCAAACATTATCCTCAATGGTGAAAAATTGAAAGCATTTCCTCTAAAGTCAGGAACAAGACAAGGGTGCCCACTTTCACCATTACTATTCAACATAGTTTTGGAAGTTTTGGCCACAGTAATCAGAGCAGAAAAAGAAATAAAAGGAATCCAAATTGGAAAAGAAGAAGTAAAACTCTCACTATTTGCAGATGACATGATCCTCTACATAGAAAACCCTAAAGACTCCACCAGAAAATTACTAGAACTAATCAATGACTATAGTAAAGTTGCAGGATATAAAATCAACACACAGAAATCCCTTGCATTCCTATACACTAATAATGAGAAAACATAAAGAGAAATTAAGGAAACAATTCCATTCACCATTGCAATGGAAAGAATAAAATACTTAGGAATATATCTACCTAAAGAAACTAAAGACCTATATATAGAAAACTATAAAACACAGGTGAAAGAAATCAAAGAGGACACTAATAGATGGAGAAATATACCATGTTCATGGATTGGAAGAATCAATATAGTGAAAATGAGTATACTACCCAAAGCAATTTATAGATTCAATGCAATCCCTATCAAGCTACCAACGGTATTCTTCACAGAGCTAGAACAAATAATTTCACAATTTGTATGGAAATACAAAAAGCCTCGAACAGCCAAAACAATCTTGAGAAAGAAGAATGGAACTAGAGGAATCAACCTGCCTGACTTCAGGCTCTACTACAAAGCCACAGTTATCAAGACAGTATGGTACTGGCACAAAGACAGAAATATAGATCAATGGAACAAAATAGAAAGCCCAGAGATAAAACCACGCACATATGGACACCTTATCTTTGACAAAGGAGGCAAGAATATACAATGGATTAAAGACAATCTCTTTAACAAGTGGTGCTGGGAAATCTGGTCAACCACTTGTAAAAGACTGAAACCACAACACTTTCTAACACCATACACAAAAATAAACTAAAATGGATTAAAGATCTAAACGTAAGACTAGAAACTATAAAACTCCTAGAGGAGAACATAGGCAAAACACTCTCTGACATACATCACAGCAGGATCCTCTATGACCCACCTCCCAGAATATTGGAAATAAAAGCAAAAATAAACAAATGGGACCTAATTAACCTTAAAAGCTTCTGCACATCAAAGGAAACTATTAGCAAGGTGAAAAGGCAGCCTTCAGAATGGGAGAAAATAATAGCAAATGAAGCAACTGACAAACAACTAATCTCAAAAATATACAAGCAACTCCTGCAGCTCAATTCCAGAAAAATAAATGACCCAATCAAAAAATGGGCCAAAGAACTAAATAGACATTTCTCCAAAGAAGACATACAGATGGCTAACAAACACATGAAAAGATGCTCAACATCACTCATTATCAGAGAAATGCAAATCAAAACCACTATGAGGTACCATTTCACACCAGTCAGAATGGCTGAGATCCAAAAGTCTACAAGTAATAAATGCTAGAGAGGGTGTGGAGAAAAAGGAACCCTCTTACACTGTTGGTGGGAATGCAAACTAGTACAGCCACTATGGAGAACAGTGTGGAGATTCCTTAAAAAATTGGAAGTAGAACTGCCTTATGATCCAGCAATCCCACTGCTGGGCATACACACTGAGGAAACCAGAAGGGAAAGAGACACGTGTACCCCAATGTTCATCGCAGCACTGTTTATAATAGCCAGGACATGGAAGCAACCTAGATGTCCATCAGCAGATGAATGGATAAGAAAGCTGTGGTACATATACACAATGGAGTATTACTCTGCCATTAAAAAGAATACATTTGAATCAGTTCTAATGAGGTGGATGAAACTGGAGCCTATTATACAGAGTGAAGTAAGCCGGAAAGAAAAACACCAATACAGTATACTAACGCATATATATGGAATTTAGGAAGATGGTAGTAATAACCCTGTGTACGAGACAGCAAAAGAGACACTGATGTATAGAACAGTCTTATGGACTCTGTTGCAGAGGGAGAGGGTGGGAAGATTTGGGAGAATGGCATTGAAACATGTATAATATCATGTATGAAATGAGTTGCCAGTCCAGGTTCGATGCACGATACTGGATGCTTGGGGCTAGTGCACTGGGACAACCCAGAGGAATGGTATGGGGAGGGAGGAGGGAGGAGGGTTCAGGATGGGGAAGACATGTATACCTGTGGCGGATTCATTTTGATATTTGGCAAAACTAATACAATTTGTAAAGTTTAAAAATAAAATAAAATTTAAAAAAAAAAAAAAATAAAAGACGCTTGCTCCTTGGAAGAAAACTTATGACCAACCTAGTTCAGTTGAATTCAGTTCAGTCACTCAGTCTTGTCCAACTCTTTGGGACTCCATGGACTGCAGCACACCAGGTCTCCCTGTCCATCACCAACTCCCGGAGTTACTGAAACTCATGTCCATTGAGTCGGTAATGCCATCCAACCATCTCATCCTCTGTCATCCCCTTCTTATCCCACCTTCAATCTTTCCAAGCATCAGGGTCTTTTCAAATGAGTCAGCTCTTTGCATCAGGTGGCCAAAGTACTGGACTTTCAGCTTCAACATCAGTCGTTCCAGTGAATATTCAGGACTGATTTCTTTTAAGATGGACTGGTTGGATCTCCTTGCAGTCCAAAGGACTCTCAAGAGTCTTCTCCAATACCACAGTTCAAAAGCATCAATTCTTCTGTGCTCAACTTTCTTTATAGTCCAACTCTCACATCCATACATGATCACTGGAAAAACCATAGCCTTGACTAGACGGACCTTTGTTGCCAAAGTAATTTCTCTGCTTTTTACAATGCTGTCTAGGTTGGTCTAAACTTTCCTTCCAAGGAGTGAGTGTCTTTTAATCTCATGGCTGCAGACACCATCTGCAGTGAATTTGGAGCCCCCTAAAATAAAGTTTGTCACTGTTTCCACTGTTTCCCCATATATGACCAACCTAGACAGCATTGTAAAAAGCAGAGACATTACTTTACCAACAAAGGTCTGCCTAGTCAAAGCTTTGGTTTTTCCAGTAGTTATGTATGGATGTGAGAGTTGGACTATAAAGAAATCTGAGTGCCAAAGAATTGGTGCTTTTGAACTGTGGTATTGGAGAAGACTCTTGAGAGTCCCTTGGACTGCAAGGAGATCCAACAAGTCCATCCTAAAGGAAATCAGTTCTGAATATTCATTGGATTGACTGATGCTGAAGGTGAAACTCCAATACTTTGGACACCTGATGCAAAGAACTGACTCATTTGAAAAGACCCTGATGCTTGGAAAGATTGAAGGTGGGAAGAGAAGGGGACGGCAGAGGATGAGGTGGTTGGATGGCATTATCGACTCAATGGACATGAGTTTGAGTAAGCTCTGGAATTTTGTTATGGACAGGGAAGCCTATCGTGCTGCAGTCCATGTGGTTGCAAAGAGTCAGACATGACTGAGGGACTGAACTGAACTGAGTGTCCTTGCATCTGTCTTGTTTCACACTTGTCATAGTCACGCCTTTCTGATCAATGCTGATGTTTTGTTTGTTAATACTGTAGCTCTAACTGCCCACTGCCAGGACTGATTTTCACTTTCTGAAATGATTTGCTTATTATTGGACTTTGAGTTTTCTACTTTTTCAATTCTCTGATGTGATATGTTGAACAATATTATAAATATAGCTGTAAGAAGATAAGAGCCCACAGATGACAATTAGTATCAAGTTGTGGTCATTTTCCCTTAGTTTCTCTATTTCTGTTATTTTCCTGCTAAATTGCAATGAACCCATTTGGACCATCAACAGTAATATATGATACTGTATCTCCATCATTACTGTGGGTTGAATATTTTAAAAAAATATTTATTTAACAGCCAAAAGTGGAATGCAATTTTTAACTTGAGTTTATCTGACTATTGGTGAGGTTGATTTTCTTCTGTTTCTTTACAGGTATCTAAAAGATGATGCTGTGAAAGTGCTGCAGTCAATATGCCAGCAAGTTTGGAAAACTCACCAGAGGCCACAGGGCTGGAAAAGGTCAGTTTTCATTCCAATCCCAAAGAAAGGCAATGCCAAAGAATGCTCAAACTACCACACAATGCACTCATCTCACACGCTAGTAAAGTAATGCTCAAAATCCTCTAAGCCAGACTTCAGCAATACGTGAACCATGAACTTCCAGATGTTCAAGCTGGTTTTAGAAAAGGCAGAGGAATCAGAGATCAAATTGCCAACATCCGCTGGATCATGGAAAAAGCAAGAGAGTTCCAGAAAAACATCTATTTCTGCTTTATTGACTATGCCAAAGCCTTTGACTGTGTGGATCACAATAAACTGTGGAAAATTCTGAAAGAGATGGGAATACCAGACCACCTGACCTGCCTCTTGAGAAACCTATATGCAGGTCAGGAAGCAACAGTTAGAACTGGACATGGCACAACAGACTGGTTCCAAATAGGAAAAGAAGTACATCAAGGCTGTATATTGTCACCTTGCTGATTTAACGTATATGCAGAGTACATCATGAGAAAGGCTGAGCTGAAAGAAGCACAAGCTGGAATCAAGATTGCTGGGAGAAATATCAATAACCTCAGATATGCAGATGACACCACCCTTATGGCAGAAAAGTGAAGAAGAATTAAAAGCCTCTTGATGAAAGTGAAAGTGGAGAGTGAAAAAGTTGGCTTAAAGCTCAACATTCAGAAAACTAAGATCATAGCATCTGGTCCCATCACTTCATGGGAAATAGATGGGAAAACAGTGGAGACAGTGTCAGACTTTATTTTTCTGGGCTCCAAAATCACTGCAGATGGTGACTACAGCCATGAAATTAAAAGACGCTTACTGCTTGGAAGAAAAGTTATTACCAATCTAAATAGCATATTGAAAAGCAAAGACATTACTTTGCCAACAAAGGTCCGTCTAGTCAAGGCTATGGTTTTTCCTGTGGTCATGTATGGATGTGAGAGTTGGACTGTGAAGAAAGCTGAGCGCCGAAGAACTGATGCTTTTGAACTGTGGTGCTAGAGAAGACTCTTGAGAGTCCCTTGGACTGCAAGGAGATCCAACCAGTCCATTCTGAAGGAGATCAGCCCTGGGATTTCTTTGGAAGGAATGATGCTAAAGCTGAAACTCCAGTACTTTGACTACCTCATGCGAAGAGTTGACTCATTGGAAAAGACTCTGACACTGGGAGGGATTGGGGGCAGGAGGAGAAGGGGACGACAGAGGATGAGATGACTGGATGGCATCACTGACTAGATGGACATGAGTCTGAGTGAACGCTGGGAGTTGGTGATGGACAGGGAGGCCTGGTGTGCTGCGATTCATGGGGTCCCAAAGAGTTGGACATGACTGAGTGACTGAACTGAACTGAACTGAAAATTATTTTGGAGAATGGTGAAACATGTGTCTCTAAGATATTACTATGGCAGGTACTATTATCCATTCAATTTTTTAACATGCATTTTCCTGTACAGAGTAGCATCTTTGGACAGTTTGGCATATATTTTTTGAAACTAAACTGAATATTTTATAATTTTAGAAATAGTGTTTTAGCAGACAAAATACTTAATTCCTACAGGGCAAACATTTCAACTATTGACAGAAATCACAATAATTACATTGTGAATGAGTGAATGAATAAGAAAAATATTATAATCAAATAATAAGATGCCAAGTCTCCATTGTTGAAGCACATGCTTCTTTATGTGATTGGTGTACATAGTTTCCAAACTGAGATGACTGTTTAAGTTGATAAATTTGTGGTCATTTCTTATCTAACAATAAAAAATACATTAGTTTTCTGTTTCCCAAGTATTTTTGATTGAAATTCTATATGAAAAAATAAAATAAGTTTCTGGAATAAGAGCTTGTGTTCATGATGCATGTATCTGAAATTTTGTTTTATGTAATCTTGGTTTCAGTTCAGTTCAGTTGCTCAGTCGTGTCCGACTCTTCGCGACCCCATGAACCGCAGCACACCCGACCTTCCTGTCCGTCACCAACCCCTGGAGTTTACCCAAACTCTTAAGAGAGCATAATAAAACTCTAGATACCAAGTATATTGTTATAAATACCTATTAGATGACATAATCCATAGGTAAATGAGAATTTCTAAATGCTAACATTTCAACTCTACATCTTCCCCAAAATTGACCTATAAAATTAACTAAAAAATACAATCTGGTTATATTTCTATATAATTTAGTTATAAACATAACAAAGTTAAATAGTAGAAGTCCTAAATTTACTCTATATTCCTCTTTATCAGTAATTTTGTCCTGACTTTTATATCTAAGTATAACATTTGGAATAGTAATGAAAATGTATTCAATACTAAAATACATATTTTAAGTTATTGCTTAAGTTTTACTTTAAATATTTTATTAATTATTTTAAATATTGAAGCATAATATTTGAAATAAAGCCTAATGTCAAATATACACACCACATATATGCATATTTTATGTACATAAATGTAATTATATACTTTAAACATATGTATGTATATATATTATTATGTTATATATAGTAAGCAATCTATGATATCTTTGGAAATGTAAACAGTTGTTTTCCCTCTGATTCTGAAGCCTAAGCCCCACCGAATCCCTAGCTCTGAGTATGATAAGCTTTATTCACTCATGACAGTCTTGCAGCTTCAATCACGTCCTTCACCCAGGAACTGCATCCATTATGTTGTCCAGTTGTTTCCCCATAATTATTTTTCAAGTCATTTCCAGAGTACTTCATAAAACATTTTTAAGGCCACTATATAGAAACAGATAATAAATTAATTCCATTTTTAAGGGCTTTAAAAAATGTAGTGTTACTTTAAGTTGCCATCAGTTTTATACTACTGCTTTAGCAGAGGGAGCCATAATACACAGTGTTTTTGTGTTTTTAAGATAAGGGTTTCACTATTGTAATCTAGGAAAAAAGCTGCTGTACAACAGTGAAGTCTTTTTTTTTTTTTTTTTTTGCATGAGGAGGAGAAAAAAGCGACCTTACCCTTCCCTCTCCCATATGCTTCAACTTTCATGTCTGTTTTGCCCTGTATTTCATTAACATTATGATTAATGAAAGCTCTCCTGAATTTCAAATACCTTGAAAAGTAGCCAATGCCTGCTCTTCCGAGGCCATGTTGAAGATAAATAACAATAAAAACAGGGTGATCCAGGCTTTTGAAGTCTTTAAAGACAACCGTCACTGTGATCTTTGTACCACTTTTGCAGAAAGGAGAACATTTCACCGTTCTGGCACTACTAAGGCCAGCACAGCAACTGAAAGAAAGCGTGAATTTCTGGGAGCAGCATCAGGACACAGGACTCCTGCTGAGCTCACCAGCTCCTTGCTTCGCACAGCTGCCTTCTCAGCTGGGGGTTTTAAATCAGCACTGTGAGGAAAGACAGAAATGACCATGGTGCATTTGCCTCACTATGAGAAAAAGGTAATGTTCAATTAACGCTTCAGCCTTCTGTTTTATTTCTGTCTTTTATGTGCATGTTTTGCTTTGGGTCTTTTTGTTGCTGCTGTTGTTCCTTTTCATTTCATGAAATAAAACCCTTAAACTAAAAATATCTTTGTGCTTGCAGCTATGTATGCAAGGATCCTGAAAGTCTCATGGCTTTGCTGAGATCAATGAGTTGGAGGAATCATAGTGCTTTTAAAAAAGTATATTAAAACCCAGTGAATATTAACATTCCTGTTCACTAGCTAAGCTTGCATGTAACTGAAAATATCACAAGTGAACAAATACAGTCTGCTTTAGAAGTATTTCCACAAATGCAGCATCTGACTTGTTGAGAATGCATTTATTTACCTTACCTGCTGCTCTGCGGTAGAATTGTGTATGCTGTGGTGTTAATGGTGAGCTCTGCTTTGAGGTTGGCTTGAATACTGATTACAGAAAGAGTTAATTTTAACAAAGCAATGTTTTTAATCTTTCAGCCATAAATAAATATATTATCTTCCTTCACATTTGTTACAGACTGTACTTGGAATTGCATAGATAAAAATTAATAAGCATGATTTTATTGAATAGTATTCTTCACAGTTCTTCATTCTTCACAGTGTTACTTCATCTCTGTTCTTAGAGATGAACACACTAGGGTTCTTAGTTGTACTCTTTTTTTTCCCTTTGAGAACAGTGTATCTTATAAGCCCAGAATGATAGGTAGCTCAGACTGTAAAGAATCTTCCTGCAATGGGGGAGACCTGGGTTCGATACATAGCTTGGGAAGATCCCCTGGTAGAGGGCATGGTAACCCACTCCAATATTCTTGCCTGGAGAATTCCATGGAGAGAGGAGCCTGGCAGGCTACAGTCCTTGGGGTTGCAAAGAGTCAGGCACAACTGAGTGACTAAGCACAGAGCAGTCATCTGTGTCTCTGTGCACCTCGTTTTATGAATTTCTTCTCAGATTTTCATTAGCCTTCTGGTTAAAAATATGGTTGCTTTTGAGCCTGAACAGCATTCTTAAGAAGGAATTTCAGGGAATGAATGTTCATTGGAAACATCAATACAGTTTTATTTTAAGATTTAGACCAAAATATTGATTATGACCACTTTAGTAATTGTTCAATATATAATTTGATCAGCAATTCATTTTACAAATATTTATGTACCAGACATTGGGCTTGGCAATAGAGGCAATAAGACAAGGGTGTGGTTTTCACTCTCAAGAACTTTATTATCTAAATCTTTTAATCAGTGAGCTATTTTCTGAAGAGGAATCTGATATTTAAGTTTTTTGTGGTACAGCTCATGTTGGAGGAAAGTTTAAAATAATTTATTGAATTTCACTTCAAAGTAAAATATTTAAGTAGTAGACAGTCTACAGGGGATTTAATTTTCACCTATTTAGACAACAACTATTTATTGAATGGCTCTATTGTATCAGGAACTTTTGTAAACACTTGGTCTATAGCAGCAAACAAGCCAGAGAGCCTCTCTATGGGGCTGACTTATATCCTAGCCGGGGGCTGAGCACGAAGAGGAAGCGTGAAATTTTGACTTGTTTGTAGAAACACAAAAAGGCAAAGTGACTGAGAAAATGAACCTGCTGACTTGATACTCTAGCGATTCATCCAGCCTGCTTGCTTGTCATATTGGACAACGCTATCACAAAGGAAAAGAAAGAGCTTCTACAAGTATGTATACAAACTTTCAAAAGACTCAGAAATGACTTTAAAGACAAACAATAGTAGTTTGTACTAATATGGTTCTTCCTAGAGCCTATTATGCACAGTGAAGTAAGTCAGAAAGAGAAAAACAAATATTGTGTATTAACACATACATATAGAATCTAGAAAGATGGTTCATACTGACGAACCTATTTGCAGGGCAGCTATGGAGACACAGATGTACAGAACAGACTTTGGACACCGTGGGCAAAGAAGAGAGTGAGATGAACGGAAAGAGTAGCATTGAAACATGTATACTGTTGCTGCTACTGCTAAGTTGCTTCAGTCAAGTCTGACTCTGTGCTACCCCATAGATGGCAGCCCACCGGGCTCCCCCATCCCTGGGATTCTCCAGGCAAGAACATTGGAGTGGGTTGCCATTTCCTTCTCCAATGCATGAAAATGAAAAGTGAAAGTGAAGTCGCGTAATTGTGTCTGACCCTCAGCGACCCCGTGGACTGCAGCCTTCCAGGCTCCTCCATCCATGGAATTTTTGTTTAAAATAGATAGCCAGTGGGATTTTGCTGTATGACACATGGAGCTCAAATCTGGTGCTCTGTGACAAATTGGGGGGGAGGAGGTTCAATGGGGAGGGGACATATAATGCCTATGACTGATTCATGTTGATATATTGCAGAAACCAACACAATATTATATAGCAATTATCCTCCAATTAAAAATAAATAAATTAAAAAATATTGTTCTTCCAAATGTAGTGTTATGAACATGTGCAAAAGTTATTTTGCATTATTCACACAGTGTAGTGATTTTAATTTTGGGACACTCATAAGTACTTAAGTTGGTTAGCAATTTTGTTGTTCACTCGCTCAGTCGTATCCGACTCTTTGCAAGCATTCCAGGCTTCCCTGTTGTTCACCGTCTCCCGGAGTTTGCTCAAATTCATGTCTGTTAAGTCAGTGATGCTATCTGATCATCTCTTCCTCTTCTGCCCTCTTTTCCTTTTGTCTTCAGTAGTTACCCTAGAACTTTCCCTTGGTCTACACCTGGCAAAACACACAGGTTTGTGGTTTTTTTTTTTTTTTTTTTGGCTATGCTGGGTCTTTGTTGAGGTGTGTGGACTTTCTCTAGCTGCAGCTCATGGGCTTCTCTTGTGAAGCACAGGCCCTAGAGTGTGCTGCTTCAGTAGTTGTGACATGCAGGCTTACCTGCCCTGGAGCAGGTGGGATTGTAGTTCCCCAACCAGGGATAGAACTTGTGTCCCCTGCATTGGGAAGCAGATTCTGTACCACTAGACCACCAGGGGGATCCTAACACACAGATTCTTAATATCCACTGACATTGCTATACCTTCTTTGCTGGCTGCCTCAGTTACTAGTGAAACCTATTCACTGAGTGTGCTTCTGGGACTCCACACAGAAGACATCTGGAAAACTTTTATATTCAGCTTCATATCATCTCTCTTTCTCATTTTGACTACCTCATTTTTCTATTTTAAGATTGCAGTGGAATGCATTTTCTCTAATTTCTTTCCTGAGTTATTTGAGTCTTTCCTGCTTTCTTTTTATCTTCTGTTTGTATGTATGTATGATCCATCTCCCTGGAGGAGGAAATGGCAACCCACTCCAGTATTCTTGCCTAGGAAATCCCATGGACAGAGGAGTCTGGCAGGCTACAGTCCATGGGTTGCAAAGAGTCAGACATGACTTAGCGACTGAGCACATCATCTATCTATTTATCTGTCATCAACCTAAAAATAAGCATTTAACCTTTTAGCTTACCTTCAGGTATTTCAGATCCATTTCTCCATTGTCACTTCTATTATAGCTGTTGAAAAACTAAGTTCTCAAGTGTCTGGATTCTGTTGCAGTGAGAGTGGCCATATTCTTTAGTTCTGAACACCTAGACATGAGCATGAATTTGCCAACACCTTTATGAAATATTCTGTTTACTTGATATAAGGGAAAGATGCTTTGCATGGCTTCTTTTCTCTTCCTTCTTGAAGGCAGACTGGGATGTCAAAAGCTTCTGCAGCCATTTTGTGACTATGAGGAGATAAATATGAGGAAATCCTGAGAGAATTTCAGAAATGCCAGCTATAACATGCTAAAACCGCTGAACCAATGCCAGCTGCCTCTCTCAAGACTCTTTGTTAATGTCAAAAAGATAAACCAGTATTTGCTAAGTCACTCTAAATGCTGTTTCTCATTACTTTTAGTTGGAAGCATTTCTAACAGATGCTGCATGTATAAATAATTTCTAGAGGTTGTTGAAAGTTGAGCATTGTTATAAACTGTAACAGTTAACAATAAAGGTAAAGTAGAATTCTTATCTTCAGGAACTTTATGGTGAACATTTTATATGATAAGCAAAAAAGCATCAAGAGATTTTCTGATATTTGTCCAAGGTCTGAGATCAATTTGTATTGGCATGCTTTTTACTGGTTCTTGATGTGATTTTCTCACATGTAAAATAGTAGATTGCATTATTTCTGAGGTCCATTGCATATCTAAACTTATAACTTTATTACAATAAAATGTATTTTAAATCTATGGATTTACAACACTACCTGTTGAATAACATTTTAAAATTTAAATTCCTTGGATATTTCTGGCATGAAGAAATCATTATGCTTTTACTGTTCAAACTTAGAATTCTGTTCATTCTATATTGAAAAACTGGACTATGAGTTTGAACCTTTTGCCATACCACTATCCACTCTAAAAGTCCAATTTATTTGAAAATGAAGATATTACTTGTTCAGTTGTGTCTGACTCTTTTCGACCCCAGAGACTGTAGCCTACCAGGCTCCTCTGTCCATGGAATTTTCCAGGCAAGACACTGAAGTGGGTTGCCATTTCTTTCTTCAGGGGGATCTTCCAGACCCAGGGATTGAACCTGGGTCTCCCACATTGCAGACAGATTCTTTAACATCTGAGCTACCAGGGAAGCCCAATATATTTAGTAATTACCTACTGAAATTAGCATAAAATGATATCTAGAAACCTCCGTTAAGAATAATTTTTCCCAGTGCAACCCCATATGACCTCATTAATCCCTGCCCCCCCTTTTTTGAATACAAAATCCAGACAAAATAATTTACTATTATGAAGTTATAACTGACATTAATTTTTCCAACCCTTTTGTGATATGTGTGTGTCATTGTATTAAATTGGCATAAAGATGTTTCACTGATATCAAGGAAAATGTTCTCAAATTGCTTTGGGGGGCAATAAAGCATAACAAAATATTACTTTACTATTTAAAAGACTGTATGGAGAAATGCAAATTATAGGGGAATTTATCATGAATAACATTGATTTCAAGATCTATTTTATATTTTCAACTCATTTTGTAATAATACGGGGTTATGCAAGCTGATCAAGCGCCAGTGGCTCTAACCAAGCCTTTTTTGGCCGTGATAGGTTGACACTTAACTCAGATTTGTAATTTGGTTGTTGTTGGAAACTGAGATGTGAAAAGAAACTGTTACTGAAAATAGAAAACAAGTAAAACAGAGACAATACAGAAAGGAGAGATTTGATAGAAAGCTAAAAGCTTTACTGCAGAAAATGAAAAGAAATAGAAATGAAAATATATGTGTGTGTGTTGTGTACATGTATATATGTGTGTGTGCTTGTGTGTCTGCATATGCAGGCATGTGGGATAATTAGAGAAAGGGACTGTATTTACATCTATATGGAGCTTGTTTACTTTTGATGAAATGAGGAAACTATCACCAGATAATTGTTACCACCTCTTGCTTTCCAGAGTAACATGCAGTCCATGAACTGGAGAGCTGACCTGATACTTAAAAATGAGGGTTTCTTGCTTTCTCTGAAGCAACATAGCATCTCTGGGTGGTATTTGAGGATAAAGCAAACAGAGATGCCTTTTCTTTACATGCTGGAAACAGTCATCCCTGTTGTCAAGGAAACATGTTCAGGCGGCAAGGGTCACCTTTGGAATCAAACGGAAGACTTCAAAAGCAGAGCAATAGGGAACACCAAGACCTGAACTTCCTAGCAAATGGCTCCTGTTTTAAATGTTATTTTCCAACAAACACTTATGTGATTATTATGTACTGGGAAGTAGGAAGGCTAAATTAAATGTGTACCAAGTCTGGTCCAGTATTTGCAAGCTTGGAAGCCTGTGGTTTTTGGTAGAGATGCTTTGAAAGGAGTGAGTAGGATTCGTATCTTAGACGATGGACAGACATTTGGATTTGGAAAAATAGAGCTGTGTTTGAGACTTCATTCAAAGAAAGTTTCTACTCATTAAGAAAATATAAATTCTTTATACATGCAAGCACATTTGATTATACTTTGTCTAAATTAGTGAGGTTATTATTTTACTTTCTAAGAATGTTTTGTCATATGTTAGGTTTGTACAGATTTTGTGTTAATAATGTACAAGTGAGTTCATTAATTTATTCTTCTATCAAATATTTATGAGTTCCTCCTCTGAGTCAGATACTACTCTCATGATGAGAAAGGAATAGAATATAGTCACTACATTTAAGGTCTGTGGGACTCAGAAGATAGCTGTAGAAATAAACAATGGAATTACTTGCAGAGGAAGCACAGCAAGAGGCTTGTAATTCTTCCTGGAGAGGTGAGGAAAGGCTTTTGGGGAGAGAAAATGCTTGATCTAGATTTGAAGGATGGATAAACATTGAACAGGGAGTCCAAGGTTGGAAGAACATTCCAAACTGAAACAACAGCAAATGCAAAGTACAGAGAGGTGAAGAACAGATTTCATTGGGGGTATTCTGTTGATTGGAGGTCAGTATGTATTTGGGAATGTGTATGGAGATGAACAGTATTCTTGCCTGGAAAATCCCATGGACGGAGGAGTCTGGTGGGCTGCAGTCCATGAGGTCGCTAAGAGTTGGACATGACTGAGTGACTTCACTTTCATGCCTTGGAGAAGGAAATGGCAACCCACTCCAGTGTTCTTGCCTGGAGCCTGGTGGGCTGCTGTCTATGGGGTCTCACAGAGTCGGACACGACTGAAGCGACTATGCGGCAGCAGCACTAGCAGTATGGAGATGAAGTTGGAAAATGAAAGTGGAGCTGGATTATATAGTATGAAAAAAGTTTATACCTTACTGTTTTCCAGATTTTTCTATAATAACTTTAGCTATAGCTAATAGGATTACTTAATGCTGTAATATAGTTTTAACTAGTTTGTTATTATTCCCTCTTTCCCCCTTTTACAATCCAGAATTATTTACAAACACCTATGTGCTTTCAGATGGCTTAAGGTCTTGAAATTTCTGGGACCATTATATAAAGCAAGAATCATGAAATCTAGGGATAAACTCTCTTGCTATTAAAACTCACAATAACATTTGATCTATTAAAATACAAGTAATAGAATTTTACAATAAGAGTTAGAATGACCTCCACTTTCAAAGTAACTAGTAGGATGCAGCTGTCAGTAGCAATAATTTCTTGAAATCACATACCTTTATTTTTGCCAGAAAATTCAAAAGTGACAAATGCAGATAGCTCTTCTGACTACTGATGTGTTGTATTCCACACTGAAATACATCTTGTTAACTCTTCCTTTATGAGGTACAAGAATGAAACTTTGTGTATAAGAGATTGTGGAGGGTGTGCATGTTTGAGAGCTAAAGCTTTTTGGCATCATTTAGGTTAGCCACCTGTTCTAGCCTGCATTTGCTGAATAAATTAGATGCTCTGGGGAGAGTGCATGCAGCTGATTGGCCTGCCTTGTTACCAAGGCAACCATTTTTCTCTCTGCTCTATGACTCTGAAAGGGCTCATAACCCATTAGTGCTCCTCTGGGCAGGAACATGAAATTTTTTCTTTTTTTTCCTTTTCTCTTCTTCTTTTTTCTTTTTTGTTCCTTTTTTTCTTTTCATAAAATTCATGTCAAGATGATGGGATTAATGGAATTCAACAGATACTCCTACAACATTGTTTATACAGACAGTACATTTTCCAAATGTTTGAAAAACTGAGGTCCAAACCTCAAAAGAACATAAATTACAGCTAAATGGAGAAAATGCTAATTATAATTAATAAAAAAAAAGGAAAATACTTTCAATCTCAAGTGGAGTTTGTCTAAGGCAATATATGTTAAAATACAGATTCTCTGAATTTGGTCCAAAAATCAATGAATAAAAGGTTACGTTTTTTTCCGGCTATTATTTCTATCAGGGTTTTCTCACTCTGCAGTGACAGCAGAACATGAAAGGCCATCAATTTTGCAAGGCTTTTCAGATCCATCAAAACATAAATTCAGAGGCTAAGTGATAATTTTCTGAAAGGGCTGAGGGAACACTGGGCTGATGGTTGACTGCACACTGTGGTAATGCCATCGGAAACCAACACAGATTTTACCCATGAGTGACATTTAGACCTCAGCATGGTTTTCTTCCATTTTGCAGTCCACGTTTGTCTTTCCTCTCCTTTGTAGGCTGTCCTTTTGTATTCAAAATCTTCATTAAAAAAAATCAATAAACCTCCCAGATACATTTCTCTAGCATCTACCTTGTACCAGGAATTTTATGTTGTGCCACCTGCTTCCTTCCTCCTGTCACGTGAACGAGGCATGCCGTTCGTCTTGTGTTACAGAGTAGATTGGGGGTTGAGCCTCAAGTGGATTGCCTGATTTGCTAAAACTAGGGGGTTGGTATTCATATCGAGTTCTACCTCATTCTAAAGTCATGCTTTTCCACTGTCCTATAATGTCTCTGCAGTTCTGTAGTAATAGAAACAGTGTCCTTTCTGAATATTTAATTATTGTGGAGAAAAATATGTATGAAATACTTAAACATTAAAATTAAACCTCTTGGAGGGCTTTTTATTCTATTTGGATTTCCTCACAAGTAAAATGCAATTCCAGGTTCTGCTTAATTCACTGTAGTGCTGAAGCTTTTGTGCATAGTTATTAAGAAAGTCATTAAGAAATGGCTTCATCACACATAGCAATTCCTCTGACACTTTTTACAATTGTCTTTCTATAACTACTAGGGAAACTGATTAAAACTGAATTTTAAGTGCCTATGTTGTAACTCTCTTACTTGTTCTTTTTAATTGAAGACCACTAGGATTTCTATGAGAGATTAGGCTCATGTTTTGATTATGGGAAAATCTCAGTGTAATCAGATTTATTCTAATTTCTCATTGCCTACAGGTTTTGATTCTGTATTCTGAGATTTCAAAGCTGGAGCTGATATTTTCAAATAAGTAGATACTGGGACCTTTTAAGGTGTAAGTGCACCATGAATAGGCGATTTTTAAAAGGTACAGTTCTTAGTGTTCATTAAAGCAGTGCAAATATTTTACTTGGTGTGAAGGCAAAGGGATTGTTCTTTGTTAAGCATGTTGTGACTGACTCTTGCCATGATTAAAATTAACAAACGCTTTACTAGAGGGTCACACACATACAGGAAAAGCAAAGATATTAATCTCCTAGAATATGGGGATTTGGAAAAAGAAGAAATGCATACCTTAATTTGTTGCAAGCAAGATGGGTTTTCTTTCTTCCCTCCTATTTCTAGCATCAGTTTAATATTTCAAAGTGTCTGCAAAGAATAAGGCAATTATTTACAATTTGGAAAAGAATGTTATACAAAGGTAGTCTATTTGTATTTTTAGAAATACCTTTATTTAAATATATTTGCTTGTGCTGTTTTCCTGCAGTTGTCTAGACCAGATTAAAATACTACTTTTGTGCTCCAGTTGTATCCTAATGCCCTAGGTCATTCAACATGCTTTCCACAACCATTTGTGGTCTTCCCCATGGCCAGTACTCTGTTAAGTGCTGGGCACTCTGAGGTGAAACCACTGTTCCTCTCCTCTTGAGCTAAGTAAGCTTTGTGGGGCGCATCCATAAAACAGTCAGTGATCCCAGTAGGGTACATGCTGTCATCAAGTAATGAACTCGTGGATCCAGAGACATATTGAAAAAGGTTTCCAAATAGCTTCAGCACCTACTCACTTCTCATCCTGAGTCATCCTCAGTGTCTTATACTGCTGACCGCTGTCCCTATTACTAGCTCTCCTGTTTTTGCCCAAATCTCTGGATGCATCACAGAGTGGATATTTGCAGTTATAATTTTGGTTTATCTCAATTTTGACTTTACCTTCTGCCTGTGCTAAGTTAATTTAAACAATGACTTCTTTGAATTGATTTACTTCGATATGATCGTCTGGTTACTTCTCTCCCTGGATAATCCTGCCCTAATGCTGCCAATATTACATTTTAATTACCTACCTCCTGGAAAGCAAACTTTTAAATTGTTGACCTAGTAACTAATTTCAAGTAATGAGATGTGTAGGAAACATTTCCTTCTGAGGGATACTCTTGACGAAATGATTTGTACTGCAGATTCCTCTAAGACCTTGCCCTTAAGCTTATGCTACTCCTTGCCATTGCCTGTCCTTCACTGTCCAGTTGGAAGAAAAGCTATGACAAACCTGAACAGCACATTAAAAAGCAGAGATATCACTGTGCCAACAAACGTCCATACAGTCAAAGCTATGGTTTTTCAAGTAGTCATGTACAGATATGATAGTTGGACCATAAGAAGACTGAGCACCAAACAATTGATGCTTTGGAAATGTGCTGGAGAAGACTCTTGAGAATCCCTTGGACTGCAAGGAGATGAAGTAATTCAGTCCTAAAGGGAACCAACCCTGAATATTCATTGGAAGGACTGTTGCTGAAGCTGAAGCTCCAATACTTTGGCCACTTGATGAGAAAGAGATGACTCATTGGAAAAGACCCTCATGTTGGGGAGCAGGAGGAGAAGGGGGCAACAGAGGATGAGGTGGTTGGATGGCATCATTGACTCGATGGACATGAATTTGAGCAAACTCCAGGAGACAGTGAGAGACAGGGAAGCCTGGTGTGCTTCAGTTCATGGGGTCACAAGAGATCAGACATGACTTAGTGATTGAACCACCACCACCAAATTGCATGATGCCAACTAGAGGCCACACCAGCAACCAGGAGAGCAGCTAGCCCTAGTCATGAAAGTCACAGGCACCTTCCACCCACGCTGGAAATCAACACATTCCTGGGGTCCAGATTTATTTGGATGCTGTTTTAGATCTAAATTTTAACGACACCTCTTTTTTCAAACAAAAGAGTTATATTGAACATATTGTTCTCCAATTTGTTTTTGTTCCCAGATAATTTGGGAAATATTTTGGTGTACTCAAGTCAAAAGGGAAATTAATAAGAGATTCTGGGCTGTCCAAACCAAACCTCCAAAAGGAAAGAAATTATGGCTGTTTGGGGAGTAACTCAACATTGCTGTTATGGAATCCAATTCACACTGCCATTTGTCTCTGCTTGTCCATGTTCTACTTCATAAACTCCTAAGGAAAAGAATTTGGGTCTAACTTGAGTCACATGTCTGTCTACTGGACTCAATCAACCATGGCCAAAGAGACTGGTGGAACTGACCACTGGGAGAAAGATGACAAGTGTTCTAGCCATCACAGCTTACATTCTGCAGTTAATCTTGTACTTTCTTCATCTCCTTGAAAGGACTCAGTTTCCAAATATAAGGGGCTTGCCAGCTTGTCAATTTATTGTCTCAAGTTTGAACTGCTAGCTAAGTTCTCTTTTCTTAACTTTATTTCTTTTTAAACTATCCTGACCACAAATTAACCACTCTTATTTATGGTCTTCTCTTTCTGTTTCCTTATGGGCAAAATATTGTTTTGCAGAAACTTTCTTAACTTCACTGACCTTGATCTTTCTTGGAATTGATTCTGGTTCTCTACCTGATTTTGTCATTTCAGACCTTCAGAATAATAACTTAATTTTGTCCTGCTTAAGGCACATTCCTAGTTAATTTTCCAGTGGCTCTGTTATGAGTACTTGACAAGTTGAATCTTGAAAGTAAAGGGCATGACAATATTGTATGGAGGTATGAGGAATACAGTACTTTACAAGGATATTAAGGGCACAGCATACATGTGTATGTAGGATAGTTGAGTCTGAAAAAGTAAGAAAAGGTCATGACAAATTTCAAGTCAGTGATAGTCACATGAAGAATTTTAATAAGGCAGTGTCACGATTAGATGTTTATCGGGAGAATGCTTAGCTTGGTGTAAGACTTGGAGGCTGTAGTAAGAGTTATTAGAATAACTAAGGAAAATATAAAGACAGTCTAAATCAAGATAGTGGGAGTGTAGGTAGAAAGTGAAAAAAAAAACAAAAAACAAAAAACAAGTGAAATGTTTAGAAGGTAGAATTTATAAGAGTTTACAGAGTAGTGAGGGAAAATAAGTTGAGGTTGGCTCTGAGGGCTGTGGTTAGAGAGGTTAATGACAGTGTCATTCATCAAAAACAAAATGCAGAAATCTGTGTGGCTGAAGAAAAAGAGAGAGTATGTATGTGTGCGTGTGTGTGAGTCTGTATGTGTGTGCAGGGGTAATACATTTACTTCGGCCTAGGAGGCTGGGATATTTACTTGGAATTTCTAAGAAACAAGATTGTATGTAGAAAAATATCTGGCTTGGGATCCAAAAATTAGTGGACAAAGCTAATAAGAGGTAGATGAGACGAAATATGAAGTAGATTATTCTGTTCAGTTCAGTTGCTCAGTTGTGTCCGACTCCTTGTGACCTCATTGACTGCAGCACTCCAGGCCTCCCTGTCCATCACCAACTCTCGGAGTTTACTCAAACTCATCTCCACTGTGTCGGTGATACCATCCAACCATCTCATCCTCTGTTGTCCCCTTCTCCTCCTGCCTTCAATCTTTCCTAGCATCAGGGTCTTTTCCAAGGAGTCAGTTCTTCGCATCTGGTGGCCAAAGTATTGGAGTTTCAGCTTCAGCATCAGTCCTTCCAATGAATATTCAGGACTGATTTCCTTAGGATGGACTGGAATAATTTTGTTGCTTATCCATTTTAAATATAGCAGTGTGTACATATTCATCCTAAACTCCCTAACTCTTCCTTCTCTCCATCCTTCCCCCCGGCAACTTTAAATTTATTCTCTAAATCTATGAGTCTGTTTCTGTTTTGTAAGTTCACTTGTGTAATTTCTTTTTAGGTTCCACGTATAAGGTATGGCATATGATATTTCTTCTTCTCTATCTGTATTCCTTTTTGAGTCACACTGACCAACAATTTACTGAGAGAGCTCACACAATACAGGTAAGTTTTCTGTCCTACATTTGCTGTCTGGTGAGAGACTTCTTGGAGAAGGAAATGGCAACCCACTCCAGTGTTCTTGCCTGGAGAATCCCAGGGACAGAGGAGCCTGGTGGGCTGCCATCTATGGGGTTGCACAGAGTTGGACACGACTGAAGCAACTTAGCAGCAGCAGCAGCAGCAGAGAGACTTCTCTGATGCAAAATGGAACTATGTTAACATTGACCAGAATCACTCAGGGATAAATGACATCACATGAATGGCTAAAGCAACTCCAAGATTCTTGTATTCCTTGGTCCTTACCTCTTCATTCCACTGGGCCTGTCAATTGGAAACCTCTAGCCTCATTTCTATATGCCAAGTTTAATCATACAGATACAATCATGGTTATTACTCTCTCATTTCTCCACTGAAGTATAAGCTATTTAAGGTCACAAAATCTTTGTAAATCATGTTTGTATTCTCTATGCTCCCAAAGGACTTATTCAAGATTCAAAAGACACTGAATGAATTAGCTTTTAACTATGAGTCATGCTTCCAAGGGAGAAATGCAGCCATATCAAAGGTATAAAAATTCCTAAACTTTTTCTCATTTTATTGCCTCCAAATGTATTCAATTTACCTTCAATCCCTTATACCTCAGAGCTTTCCCAAATGACAGAGAAGGAATCAATGGGTAACCCGGGCAGTGATTCCTCAGGACACAAGTCCATTTTCATCCTAGATATCTGGTGCTACTCAGTATGCATCTGATATCTAGTGATTCAGAGATGTAATTTTTCCTTTTATCTTGGGAGTGTTCTCTTCTCAATCAAGGCTGCACTATGCCATGATGCTGATGTATTCCTTTGTTTCAAAGTCTTGGTCTTTTTTTCCCATCTGGAGGCAAACCTATTCAAGGCACTATTTGATGGAGGGAGTTTTGTAATATTGTCTGGGAATGTTATGAAACAGCACTGTTTACATTACCTGTAAAGCACACCCAGTACTGTCTTTAATAATCTGAGTTTAGAAACATTTGCAAAAGAAGAGAGCCAAGATGAGCTCTAGCTTTATAATTATGTTATATCTTTGAATGAGATCCATTTGAAAGGATTTATTCACTTTGGGGTCTAGGACTATGAACAGACCAAAAAAAAAAAAAAAGGTTACTTTTTCTATTCATGCATCTGATGATATATCCTCAAGTGTAATATTTAATATTTGTAATAATTTCTGTGTCTTGTGTAAAATAACAATTGTAAATTGATATCTAGTCTCCTTCATCTTGAATTTCTAGAAATCTAGGCAAGAATAGCAGATAACAACTCATAAAATTTGATTTACAGGAAGCTTATTATTTAGTGAAGATGATAGAGAGTAAGATTAATGGAGGGACATTTTTTTGTCAGGGGGGACAGGATGCAGCATTTCTGAACGTATCATTTTTGCCTTTGGTTCAAGTCAGTGGTTCCCAAACCTGTCTGCACATTAGCAATCCTTGAGAAACTTTAATAATTACAAAAACAACAATTATGATAAATGATTAAATAATCAAGGCCAAAGACTCATCCCAAATATTTGCATTCAATTTGGGGCTTTTTATTTGCACACTGATATTTTTAAAACCCTCAAGTGCTTTTAACATGCAGTCGGGTTAAAAGCCACTGGTCTATGGAACAATATCCCACTATAATCTGATACTGTCCTTGAATGTTTTCTTAATAATCCTGTCATGGTTTTCTTAGTTGCCCCAGCATTTGTAACACTGCATCTCTCAAACATCCTTTATGTTTATATTAAAATAAGGAAATTGTGTTTTTTATAGATAAAAAATTTACTATTTTTATGTATTTATATTTTCTATCAAAATGGGTTTAGAGGGAGAATAACAGTCATTCAAATATGCGCAGAATCCAGTGATTCCTTTGGCTTCTCTGGTTTTATTAGGCTTTATAGAAAAGCCCTCAGACACTGTGGAACCCATGACTGATCTGTTAATCAACACATACTGGCTTGTTCCACAAATGTCCACTGAGTAATCTGCTTTCAGTCAACTTGAAACCACTTTAATCCCTAACTGAGATGAACTTGTGCTAACCTGATGTGTTTCAAAGTGAATTGACTTTTGTGCTATCCAATCACTCTCTGCATCTTGGCCACTTTTGGCCCCCAGGTCTTCAGGAATGTCACATGATGTATCTGTTCTGTAAAAATGAGGGAGATAGATGATGAGGTTTCTATCAGATACCCCTTTAGCTTTAGGTTCAATGAACTGTGTTCTAAATCAATAGTTCAGTAGCCCACTGAACACTAGTCATACCTAACAGCAGGAACAATAGTCTCCATCTTTTCTGATTTTTTTTTTTGTCATAGCTAATTACAGCAAAACTAAATTGTTAAGAAGGATTGTGTACTCCTAGCCTGTGCACGTGCATCCAGTAATTTATTAAAAAATATAGAACTGGTATCTAATATCTATGACCTTGGTGCTGGCTGTCATAGGAGTTATGTACTTTGATAAGAGACAATGCTTGGTTTTAATACATTTACTATCTCTTATCAAGGAGGTAAGGAGCTAACAAACTATAAGATCAAAAGCCTATGAGATTGGCACAGTCTAAATCCTAGTATTTAGAGGAAATCTTTTCAACTAGCATATAATATGGAGAATACTGAACAGATGAAGAAGTCCCCCTGCCCTACCCAACTCTTCTTTTTTAGCATCTTTTCTAGCTCATTGTAATCACTGTAACCAGAGGACATCTTCAAACATTATTTTTTGAAATAATTGTAGAATCACACGTAGTTGTAAAAACTAACCCAGAGTGATCCCATATGCCCTTAACCTAATTCCTTACAATGATAATTTATAAAACTGTAGTACAACATCAGAGCCAAGATACTGACATTGATATAATCCATCAATCTTATTCAGGTTTTTCCAGTTTTCTTGTATTAGTGTGTGTTTGTATGTGTGTGCACATGTATTTAATTAATCAATTTTATTATATATGTAGGTTCTTGCACCCACCTTCATATTCAAGATCAGTAGAACGTCATTGGGATGGTTGGTTTGCAACTGGATTGAACTTAATTTGAGTTTTTTTTTTCCCCTTCATCATCCAGCTCATAATCCCCATATTCTTCACTTCAAACTCAATCTTCTTAAAATCTACCGTTTTTTCCGCCATAATCAAGCTTATGACACTCATGTTCACAAGGGTATGTTCTTTCTTTAGCTTCACCATTACACAATCTCATTGGGCATGTCTTAACATATCTTAACATGTCTTAACAATTCAACTTTCTATCAAGTCAATATGTATCATTTACTCAATCTGAGTTAACTGTTACTTATTTTGACAGATCAAGTATTTTTTCCCTGTTAGTAAGAGTTTTTACACAATTTGAAATTTAGTATTGACATAGTTTTATTATTATGGGGATACCAGCCTAAAGTTGAAATGATGGACTGGTTTTTACAGCAAAAATACATGGCTAATTTGATAGTCTGTATATAAAAGTACATAGCCAGTGGAAATTTGCTATCTACTGCAAGGAGCTCAAATCTGATGCCCTGTGACAACATAGAGGAGTAGGGAGGGGTAGGACGTGGGAAGGAGGTTCAAGAGGGAGGGGACATATGTATACCTAGGGCTGATTCATGTTTATATATGGGAGAAACCTAGAGCCAGACATCTTGGAGTGTGAAGTCAAGTGGGCCTTAGGAGGCATCACTACGAACAAAGCTAATGGAGGTGATAGAATTCCAGCTGAACTGTTTCAAATCCTAAAAGATGATGCTGTGAAAGTGCTGCACTCTATATGCCAGCAAATTTGGAAAACTCAGCAGTGGTCTTAGGACTGGAAAAGGTCAGTTTTTATTCCAACTTCAAAGAAGGGCAATGCCAAAGAATGTTCAAACTACTGCACAACTGCACTCATTTCACATGCTAGCAAAGTAATGCTCAAAATTCTCCAAGTGAGGCTTCAATAGTATATGAACCAAGAACTTCCAGATGCTCAAGCTGGATTTAGAAAAGGCAGAGGAAGCAGAGATCAAATTGTCAACATCTGCTTTTAGCTAAAAAGCAAAAGAATTCCAGAAAAGTATCTACTTCTACTTCCTTGACTACACTGAAGCCTTTGACTGTGTGGATCACAACAAACTGTGGAAAATTCTTAAAGAGATGGGAATACTAGAGTACCTGACCTGCCTCCTGAGAAATATGTGTGCAGATCAAGAAGCAACAGTTAGAATTGGACATGGAACAACAGTTTGGTTCCAAATTGGAAAAGGAGTATGTCAAGGCTGTATATTATCACCCTGCTTATTTAACTTCTATGCAGAGTACATCATGCAAAATGCTGGACTGGATGAAGCACAAGCCAGAATCAAGATCGCCAAGAGACATATCAATAACCTGAAATACTGAGATGACACCTGCCTTATAGCAGAAAGGGAAAAGAAACTAAAGAGCCTCTTGATGAAGGTGAAAGAGGAGAGTGAAAAAACGGACTTAAAACTCAACATTCAAAAAGCCAAGATCATAGCATCCAGTCCCATCACTTCATGGCAAATAGATGGGGAAACAATGGAAACAGTGACAGACTTTATTTCCTTAGGTTCCAAAATTATTGCAGATGGTGACTGCAGACATAAAATTAAAAGATGCTTGCTCTTTGGAAGAAAAGCTATGACAAACCTAGACAACATATTAAAAAGCAGAGACATTATTTTGCTTACAAAAGTCCATCTCATCAGAGCTATGATTTTTCCGGTAGTCATGTGTGGATGTGAGAGTTGGACCAGAAAAAAGGTGAGCACCAAAGAACTGATGCTTTTGAACTGTGGTGTTGGAGAAGACTCTTGAGAGTCCCTTGGTCTGCAAGGAGATCAAACCAGTCAATTATAAAGGAAATCAATATTCAGTTCAGTTCAGTCGCTCAGTCGTGTCCAACTCTTTGCAACCCCATGAATCGCAGCACACCAGGCCTCCCTGTCCATTACCAACTCCCAGAGTTCACCCAAACTCATGTGCATCGAGTCGGTGATGCCATCTAGCCATCTCATCCTCTGTCGTCCCCTTCTCCTTGGAAACCCTAAATATTCTTTGGAAGGACTGATGCTGAAGCTGAAGTTCCAATACCTGATATGAAGCTGAAGTTCCAATACCTAATATGAAGAGCCGGGTCATTAAAAAAGACTCTGATGGTGGGAAAGATTGAAGGCAGGAGGAGAAGGGGATGACAGAGGATGAGATTCTTGGATGGCATCACCCACCCAGTGGAAATGGGTTTGAGAAATCTCTGGGAGATGGCAAAGAACAGGGAAGCCTGGCATGCTGCAGTCCATGGGGTCACAAAGAGTTAGACATGACTGAGTGATTGAACAATAACAAATGGCAGAAACCAACACAATATTGAAAGCAATTATCCTCCAGTTAAAAATAATTAAGAAAATAATTTGATGGTCTTTAAAAATCAGGACAAGTAGAATAGTCTATAGTCATAGATAAACAAAATAGAAACTAATAATTGAAAAAAAATATGGTTTGTAAGCTTTTTTTAGTCAGGCTTTACATTAACTTTTTTGTTCTTTAACTTTTATAGTTTACCTCCTATTTTTTCTGATTTCTGCATTAAGAAGAACAAGTAATCATAAGCTCAGGTAGCTCAGTGGTAAAGAATCTGCCTGCCAATGTAGGAGATGCAGATTCAACTCCTTGGTTGGGAAGATCCCCTGGGAATGGCTACCCACTTCAGTATTCCTGCCTGCAAAATCCCATGGACAGAAGAGCCTGGCGGGCTACAGTCCATAGGGTCACTAAGAGTTGGACATGACTGAGCGTGCGCGCACACACACACACTCAGAAATCCTTCTCTTTAGTCCAAGATATAGGTGAAGGGTCTCACCTATATAAAAAAAAATAGGAAAAGTAAGACAATTATATATTTGGCTTTCATTTAAGACCTGAGAACTAATATATAATGGAAGAGAAGTCATATTTAAGAATTTACAAAAGAATTTAATATAGTGAGAACTTTTTGCCTAGGTATGTATAAATTTTGAAAGCATAATTCTTTCATGGGATTCAGGTTTTCAAGGAAAATAAAACCTCCTATGGCAATTAAATTATCTGATTTAACTATTATTTCATGATGCATAAGATCCCTAAAAAGATAGACATGACTACCTCTAGCAATGGGCAGTGAGAAAAAGGGACATTTAATCTATAAGTAACAGATAACTTGATATGCTTCACAGAACATATGCTTATTTGCTATACATTAATAATTTCATTTGTGCACCTTGATGAATTTCCAAAGCACTAACACTGGATTATCAAATTAATAGGAATGTATATATCCATATAATTTATCTGAGGCTTAGTAGCTCTAATACACACATTGAAATATATGATTTCTTATAATCAATAGAAGTTATCAGTTCTCAATGTCTGCTACCTTTGAAATATCATTACATTATTCCCATTTTCCATTCACTTATGTATTCATTCATTAAATTATTCCCTGACTTGACACATGTTTACCATACATCTATCAGGTAACTAACACTGGGCTAGGTACAGAGATGCATTAATGAATGTAAAATGCATGGGGTTTCAGGCAAAGAGACTTGGGGTAGAAATCAAGACTCAAATATAGTAATTAATGTGTCATTTCAAGTTAATAAAAGTACTCAGAAGGAAATGATTTTAGTGAGTTAGATCAGAGATGCTGGATTAGGTTGGGGGAGTCTAGCAAACTTTCTTGAGGAACTGAAGTGTTAAGTTAGATCCAAAGGGTAAACTGGAGCAGAAGGAGGGGAGGAGGAATGCGTTGGGAGGGGCACTCCAGGCAGAGGAACAGCGTATGCAAGATCCAAGTAGGAGGAATTCTGTCTCATCTAAGGCATGGAAGAAGTCAGCTGTGTTAAGGAAGAATAGAAAGTACTCTAGCTTGGGGGTGGAAACATACTCAGGGCCAGGATGCAGCACTATAAACCATTTCAACACCTCTATAAAAAAGAAAAAGAACCATCTTTCCTATTGCAAGTTAGTATCAACATTTTATGTGATTATACATGGTTAGTATTAGATTAAAGGATAAAAAATATAATATGATATTTTGGAACATAAAATATTAAATGTAATGTGGAATACCACATGGAATAAATGGAATATATTTCACCACATTACCAACTCCATGCTCCTGATTATTTTTCATCAATAAAAAACTAGGTGATTTGGAAGATGATATAAGATCTCTAAATTAGAAATGCTTCTGGCTGTAAGAAACAGAATTCTTGCTTAACAGTGGCTTAAACTTTCCAGGTACATATTACTTAACTAATAAGAACTTTGGGAAAAAAAAAAAACTAGAAATCACCAAGGACACAGGTTTTCTTACCTTTCTTTTCTACCACACTTAATGTCCTGGCCCTCAGAGTTATGAGAAGTCTGAGATATCAAAAAGAGTGAGGGGAAAAAAAAGTCTATGTTCAAAGCACAAACAAAGGGAGAGAGGGAGGACAAGCAATGAATCATTTCATACTTGTCATTTTTATCAGGAAAATTAAGCACTTTCCAAATTGAAAGCAGTCCTCCACATTTATTTCATTGGCCCCAGTAAAATCACGTCGCCACCCCTATGTGGAAGGAAGTCTGTGAAAGTGAGAATTTGTCTTATCTCAGACCCTGTAAGGAGGACAGAAATGAAGATTTTAAAATCAAAAATTTAAAAAATCAAAACAATTTATTAACTATTTTTAAAACCAAAATTATTTTGGATGTAATTATCCACTAGATTTCTGTTTCTCCAACTGGGGCTTTGTGGATATTCTACAATACTGTCTTGATTTTCTGTTTTTCTCTTTATGATCACAGAGAGAAAAGTAAGGTTGGATTCCATGATCATGTGATGACTCCAAGAATGGCTGCACTAGAATTACTCCTCATGCTTTTTGATGTGTGGCTCACACTGGCACCAACGGTATATCTTTCGTAGTCATCAGCAAGAGAAAAAAGAATAGAAGGTGATTAAGAAAGTACGCTATTCTTTCCTAGGCATGAAGGCCAAGTGAAGTACTGTGCAAACAAAAGTTTCTCATGAGTTTGAGCAGAGAAAAGCAGTGGGTGAATTGAGTTAGCAGATGACACAGAGTAGCATAAGCCTGCCAACTGCTTTTAAAACCATGATGTGGCTGTCAGATTTAAAGCAGATTAAGTTTCAAGCTGATTCACCACATTACATTAATAACTAATTTTAATTTTATTGACTTTATCATTTAGTTCCTGTTCAATTTGTTTCTATGGCTGTCTTCTGAGCATATGTTGTTTATACCTAACTTTACATTTATACACTTTATAACTATAGTCAAAGTAACACAAAGTAACACAGTGGGTCAATTCTTTTTTTACCTTCAAAAGGGTTCTGGTTAAAGTTTAGAAACATTGAATTAAAGAGTTAATCATGGATAACTCTAAAATTATCCTGGGATCCCCTTATGCTAACTATTATAAGATATGTCTATTTCTTCCCTACCAACTTTTGCTATTCCACATTCTTAAGAATCATTTGATATACTCTTCCTTTGTGTTTTTACTTTTGCCCTGGGGATTTCATACTCTAATTCAAGGAACAGATGATCCAGACATCAGAATATCTCTGAGTAGTGTCTGCTGGAGTCCTTCATTCACTGTGCACAATGAGTGTCTACCTAGAATTTTAAAGCTGGTAGTGTTTAATTTTTACTAGGAAAATTAGGAGTGTTAAATCAGAGAAAACCTGTAAAGAAACTTGATAAAGGAGCTCTAATCAAAATTGAATGAATTAACTCAAACAGAACCTTTGTGTTCAAAGTAGGCAAAGGCCCATTTTCATGGAACAGAACAGCCAAGAAGAACCTTGGCTGTTACTTGTATGGAGCTCATCATGCTCTCTCTGGGGTATCAGGAGCTTAAGGGTCATAGGCTAAGAGAACTGGGACCCTGATCTCTTGAACGAGTATAAGTCTTTGCATCATATGCTTTTTTGAAAATGGAACTGGCTATCTGAGAATGGGATTGAGGAGTGAAAGCTTGTGTATTATGACCTGTTCTACTAAGCACTGGCTTATGCTTTTCTGGCAAAGGTTCTGCTTCCATAGGGCTTCCCAGGTGGCTCAGTAGGTAAAGAATCTGCCTGTCAGCGCAGGAGACACAAGAAAGCCAAGTTTGATCCCTGGGTTGGGAAGATTCCTTGGAGAAGGAAATGGCAACCCACTCCAGTATTGCCTGGGAATTTTCATGGACAGAGAAGTCTAGTAGAGAAAAGTGCCTGGGGTCACAAAGAGTTGGACACAGCTGAGCACAGTGCAGCAGCATCTGATTGCCATATGACTGAATAACTCAACACAGTACTCACAAATTATGATAAAAGCTATAAATAAATCAATCTGGACTATACCTTTAAAGAAACTGATACTCTAGGAAGGATTCTGCAAGCTTTCCAATAAAAATACATCCGTCCTTTCTAACCAAACAGTATTAACCACCACCATTCTTTTACAGTCTCAGAAAAATCTCAAAGGCTAATTCCATAAAACAGTTTTTAAAAGATAATTAGTACACACAGGATGCTGAGAAGGTTTAGTTTTTTAAGAAAAGATGACAGTTTAAGTGACAAATAATTATGTAAAAAATAACAGAGACTGAGCAGTTTAAATGTTTCATATGAAAGTCACAGTTCTGCAGAAGAATAAAAAAAGAGCTGGAACATAAATAATTTAATTCAAGACTTTGGCGGCGGGGAAACCAATGTTTATTTTGAGCAAATCTTTCTTGAAAGAGGCCTTTTGAGTAAGCTGATGTATTTTGACAATCATTTGTAGTAACTGTGTTTAGGTTGGGGGCATATTCATTCTCAGCCATTGCTCTAAAATAGCGAATCATGAAATGCATTGATCACGACCTCAATAAATATGACAGGGAAAATCTCTGCAATTGGAAGTTAGAGGGTTCAGTTTCAAAGCTTGAGATTTGCAAAATGACTCCTTAATACCGAGTGCAGGGCTGGCAGAGCCATTTCCCTCTTTCTAGAGCAATCTGTACGTATACCTGTCGGCCATATTTTCTTTTTTAGCTACTGTTGCTAGGGCAACCACCTCCTTTGTACAAGCCCAGGATAGCTGCTGCTTTTTGGAAATGGACTCTGGGCTGGTTGCCAGATTTTCAGTTCTCATATTCAGGACTTAACTTTAGCTTATTTAACCCGTTCACTGGCCTCAGAAAATATTGAGTGCAAAAGCTTTTTAATTTTTTATCCTCTAAAGGAAGCAGAAACTTGCACATGACTGAAATCTAGAACACTCTTTTGCCTGGATGTATGCTGTATTGACAAGAAAAGTAAAGAAGGACTCTTCCTTTCAAAAAAGGGCAGACAAGACCTATGTTTTTCAGAACATCAGGGTTCCAAAGCTTATGACTTAAGCAATTTACAGTTATCTGATTCTAATCCAATGCAGAAGATTTTGGGAGTTTCCGAGGGGGTGCTAGAAGTAAAGAATCTGCCTGCAATGCAAGAGTCCCCAGTTTGATCCCTGGCTCCAGAAGATCCCCTGGAGGAGGGGCATGGCAACCCACTCCTGTATTCTTATCTGGAGAATTCCAAGGACAGAGGATCCTGATGGGATACAGTCCATAGGGTTGCAGAGAGTCTGAGACAACTGAAATGACTTAGCACACACACAGAGGACTTTTAGTATATAAGAGGCAGTGGATTTGCAGTATATGTCTCACTATTTTCTTCTGAAATTCAAAATGCACTGTTATTACAAAAGAAAAAAAAATAAATAAAAACTTCCTAATCCAGTCTCCTTATAATCATTTGAACAAACCGTGTTCCTTAATTGTTTGCTGCTGCTAAGTCGCTTCAGTCATGTCCGACTCTGTGCGACCCCAGAGATGACAGCCCACCAGGCTCCCCCGTCCCTGGGATTCTCCAGGCAAGAACACTGGAGTGGGTTGCCATTTCCTTCTCCAATGCATGAAAGTGAAAAGTGAAAGTGAAGTCGCTCAGTCGTGCCCAACTCTTAGCGACCCCATGGACTGCAGCCTACCAGGCTCCTCCGTCCATGGGATTTTCCAGGCAAGAGTACTGGAGTGGGGTGCCATTGCCTTCTCCCCTTAATTGCTTGAGCTTCTACTATTCTTAGTTCCTTTATTCCTAAGTCTCATTAGACTTCAGGATTTAAGAAGTGGTTTCACAGATCTTCTGGTCTAACTTCTAACTCTTTTAGTTCAGTTCAGTTCAGTTGCTCAGTCATGTCCGACTCTTTGTGACTCCATGGACTGCATCACGCCAGGCTTCCCTGTCCATCACCAACTCCAAACTCACGTCCATTGAGTCAGTGAAGCCATCCAACCATCTCGTCCTCTGTTGTCCCCTTCTCCTCATGCCTTCAATCTTTCCCAGCATCAGGGTCTTTTCAAATGAGTCAGTTCTTCGCATCAGGTGACCAAAGTACTGGAGTTTCAGCTTCAGCATCAGTCCTTCCAATGACTATTCAGGACTGATTTCTTTTAGGATGGACTGATTGGATCTCCTTGCAGTCCAAGGGACTCTCCAGAGTCTTCAATACCACAGTTCAAAAGCATCAATTCTTCGGCCGGCACTCAACTTTCTTTATAGTCCAACACTCACATCCATACATTACTACTGGAGAAACCATAGCTTTGACTAGACGGACCTTTGCTACTCACCATCTTGTAACACTATTATGTTTTTTAGCTCTTAATTATTATGAACTCCATATTTTGATGAAGCTTGGGTTTTATCCATTTCTGCTTTAAAGTCTTTCAGAAAAAATATCTAGCCTTTCATCCATATTACAGTTTTTAAGGAAAATTTAAGATAGCTACTATGCCTCCTCAAGTGTAGCAGCCATAGAGGTGTGTCTTCAAAACATGCCAGTGGCTGTACCTTTGGATACATGGGGGTTGTGACGTGAGGACATCCTTTCTCAGGTTGCTCCCATTCAGTGACTGAACACAGCTGCCATATTAGATACTGTTTCTGCCCTTTAGAGGCCAAGTTTGCTTTGGGGACTTTCCATAGGTCTGGCCAAGACTATTTCAGACCTGATCTGTGTTTCGAGGCTCTTCCTATACAGTCCTCCCTCCTCTATTTCCTTCATGGATGTTAATGTTGCATCACAACCTTAAGATTCATCCTACCTACTCTCACTCTCCCCTCTATCCTTCATTAGACATTTCCCAATAAATCTCTTGTATATCCAGTCCTATCTTGGCATCTGGGTTTTGGGGAACTCAAACTGAAATACTAAGTGTTTTTTTTTTTTTTTTTCAGGATACATATTCACAATTTGTCAGTCTTTTGAATACACATGTACTGCTTTGTAGGTTTTTCCTTCTAGATGTATTCTAGTTTTGCAATGAGGCATCCATGTCGAACAAAAATCTCCCAGGACTGTCTGAACAATGCAGATAAAGCTGTACTTATTCTGACTTCTTGTATTCTGAGCAAATATTCTAATTAATGCATCTCAGGATGGCATTTTGGGCAGCTATATCACTCTGTTGATTCATAATGAGCTTGTAGAAAATAAAATGAACAGTTTGGATTCAGTTAAAGAAAATTCAAGGGTACTTTAGCTATTCCATTCAAGCTCTTTGGGGTTTGAATCCACTAAGACTTTTTCACATGCACTTAAAAATAAATTAATTATTTTAATTGGAGGCTAATTACTTTATAATATTGTAGTGGTTTTTGCCATATATCCATATGAATCAGCCATGGGTGTACATGTGTCCCCCATCCTGAACCCCCCATCCACCTCCCTCCCCATCCCATCCCTCAGGGTCATCCCAGTGCACTGGCCCTGAGCGCCCTGTCTCATGCATCTAACCTGGACTGGTGATTTGTTTCACATATGGTAGTATATATGTTTCAATGCTATTCTCACATGCACTTTTTTTTTTTTTTTTTGCTTTAGAATAGTTTTATTAGTTTGGATAAGGTATGTCAGCACTCACAATTCCTCTCCTACTTTGGCTCACAAATCCACTCTGTCAAATTCTTCATTGCCCCAGAGCTCATAAGCCTGCAGGAACCTCGACATTGAGGGGGTTGTGGTTACCACCAGTTGACGTGATGAGTTTCAGATTCTGCACAATGGACACAAATTTCACAAAGTACGTCTCGAGCAGGGTTAAGATATGGAACATATAGTCTTTTTCAGAGGAAGACTTTTCCTTTTTCCTTCCGAGAGAGCTGAATGAACAGCCCTGACAGGCAGCAGGAGTCTGCACTTTACTCTCGCCACTCTCTCCTACCAGCTTCACTGTTGTGTACATCAGCACAATGAAGAAAAGCCAGAGCAACGTGATCTCAAGCCAGTCTCAGGCATGCTCTTGTAGATTCTGCAGAATTAAAAAGTGCCCTCCACAGAGCATCTTCCCCTGGATTTCTTCAGCTTTGTCTCTCAGAGAAGTAAACATTAAGTCGTAGACACAGGTAACACCCATGGTAAAGCACAGGAACGATTTGAGGGACCACATGGTGAGCCAAGAGGAAATGGCTCCTGGTGTGCTGGTCTGTCCTGGAACCTGGTGACTGAGGACCAGCCAGGGCTGGGCCCTTGCTGATGTCATAGAGGGCCCCGCCCCAGCCAGAACCCATCTGGCCATTGTGATGACTTCTGGGTGGAGGAAAAGGATGCTTGCAGGGGTCAACTGGTAGTAGGGCTTAAAGGAAGATGGTGAAATTTCCAGCGGGTAGTTGAAAAAGAGTTGGGGAGTGACAGAATGCCGTTTCCTTGCCACTGTATTCTTTCTGAACCTGGTGCTCTACTGGGAGGGTGGGTACATCTTTCATTTTTATTTTTCCATTTGTTAAATCTAGACACTGGGTGAGCAGAGCAGATCCATGGGCATGTGCCCCTGTGGAGCAGAGGGTCAAGTGGGAAAGAAAGATAATAAATGAGAGGCCACAAACTAGGAGCTGCTGATGTGTTTTGTTGCCTTCACTGTTCCTAAAAATGACAATGCTCAGATGCTAAGTCGTGAGTGACTCCTTGAGACCACATGGACTGTAGCCCACCAGGCTCCTCTGTCCATTTTCTTCTCCAGGCATAGAGGACGTTTTAGGGCAGTGAAACTGTTCTATATGATGTTATGGTAAATAGATGACACTGCATATTTGTCAAAACTCTTAGAATCTTATAGCACATAAAGTGAATCAGTGTATGCATATTAAAAAAAAAAACATTTTGACATCAAGAATGGAATACAGAATCTGACTGAACAATCTAACTATATTGCAAATATTTAAAACTACCACAATCAGATTCCCTGACAAGTAATTTTGGAAATGAACAGAGTTTGCAAGACTGAAAGCAAAAGATAAAATCACTTTAATCTTGTTGATAGTGTTCTTTCTAATAGGGGTACAGGTTAACAATCTTGATATGGTTACACATGCATACGTGAATTAAACTGTTAAATAGATGGCACATGAATATACATACATATATTTCTTTGTTCCATGAGCTGAAAGTGTCTAAGAGAAGTGATACTCTCAAAATCTGAAAGAAGCAATGATGTAGAAATAAGCACAGATCTTGGTTCCCAATACTTTTTCCAAGGAAAGGAACCAGGCTTCTAGAAGAAATTGCTGATTATAGGGCTCAGAGAAGAAATACAGAAGAGGAGTCTGGGGATCTTATTGTATCAAAACAGAAGTGAAAAAAAAAAAAAAAGCCCCATAGTAATGGGGTTATGTCAAAGAAGACAGGAATGAGCTTCCAATGGCCAAAACTAGAACAGGATGAACAACGTAATTAATTAAGTCATCCTTTGGGATTATACCCCAAAGTATAAAGCAACTATTCATAAAGCAATTCCGTGAGGTCTATCAAGACAGGCATCCATGATAGGGGGGCATGGTGCCATAGTGGGCCAGATGAGATGGTAGGGGTGAAGAGGATACCCATTCAGACAAGGTAGCCTAGTATTGGGCATCAGAACTCAAATAGGGTGAAATGATAAGATCCACAAGAACAGGGAAGGGAGGTGTGTAGTATGAGATGCGACAATTTGTGCAGGGAAAAAAGGATATCTATCCCAGGACGTATCATGGGAAGTCAGTGCCAAATTGGGATTAAGAGGCCTTCACAGAGCAGAGAAGCCTGCCACAAGAGTCACTTTAGTCCAGAGTATATTAAATAGGAGGCTGGCCAGGCATGCAGAGTAAAAGCCTAAGTCCAGAAAAGCCGAAATCCACATGAAGGAGGCAGATTTGTGTAGAAAGTCAGAGGCCAAGCAAGAGGAGGAGGGCATCCATGCATGGAAGTGGGCAGCCCTGTGTGGGCAGTTAGAGGCTGAGTGGAACAAGGGGAGTATCTGAACATGGGGGTATTCCATTGCAGAGTATCAAAGCCCAAGCAGGGTAAGGGGAGTATGTTTATAAAACGGTTGCTTGGAGTGGGTGTCAGAATCTGAATATGTTGAGATAGGCATTCACATTGGTTGGGGACAATCCAGAGTTTTGTGATATCAGAGCCAGAGTTATACAAGGGGGGTAGACACACAAAGGCATGTGCACACATGTCCACTTCCCAGACTCTGTCCATTACAGGAACTGGGAAATAATGAGTATATACAAGTCTCATACATTGGATTCTAAATTCCAATTTCCACTAAATTTTTTGGGATTTCTGGGAGAAATTGTTAGTTCCATGGCAAGGTCAGGAAAAGTACAAGACGAGCCTGGAATATCTTTTACCAAAAGCATCAAATTGCTCAAAGAATGATGGGAAGATGTCAAAAGGACAGAGAGCCTGGCTTAAGGAGGTTCCCACTGTCTGAGGCTGGAACAATATGAATATCAATATAAATAATGATAGTGACAAGTCATGATTCCCTTAGTAAAATAAGAGGCTATTAATCAAATAGATTTAATTAAATTAATAAATCTAAATTTTGGAGGGAATAAAATATGTATATACTTTAAAATACAAAAGAATGTTTTAATTACAAGATGGGGAGAGTAACGACAGTGGAGAAGCTAGATGGCAACCACTTTAATCAAGTGATCCGAGTGAATATCCTCAATATTGGACACACTGAAATCATGAACCACTTGATAAAATGAGATGAGGTGAACACAGTATCATTTCCATCATTTTCCTGTCAAAGATGCAAAACATGTTATTCTTCGTGAGCAAACACTGGATGGAGGAAAGTTGAGGAGAATTCTACATAATAACTGGCCTCTAGTTTTGGCATTTGAGTAATACTGCCTCACAGAATTGGAGAAGGCAATGGCACCCCACTCCAGTACTCTTGCCTGGAAAATCCCATGGACGGAGGAGCCTGGTAGGCTGCAGACCATGGGGCTGCAAAAAGTTGGACACGACTGAGCGACTTGACTTTCACTTTTCACTTTCATGCATTGGAGAAGGAAATGGCAACCCACTTCAGTGTTCTTGCCTGGAGAATCCCAGGGACGGGGGAGCCTGGTTGGCTGCCGTCTTTGGGGTCACACAGAGTCGGACACGACTGAAGCAACTTAGCAGCAGCAGCAGAAGCAGCCTCACAGAATGAGCTGGGAAATGTTCCTTTTCACTTCTTTTTTTTTTTTTAAATTAATTTATTTTTTTGAAGGCTAATTACTTTACAATATTGTATTGGTTTTGCCATATATTGACATGAATCTGCCCCGGGTGTACATGTGTTCCCCATCCTGAACCCCCCTCCCATCTCCCTCCCCATCCCATCCCTCTGGGTCATCCCAGTGCACCAGCCCCGAGCACCCTGTATCATTCATCGAACCTGGACTGGCAATCCATTTCACATATGATAATATACATGTTTCAATGCCATTCTCCCAAACCATCCCACCCTCGCCCTCTCCCACAGGGTCCAAAAGACTGCTCTTTACATCTGTGTTTCTTCTGCTGTCTCGCATACAGGGTTATTGTTACCATTTTTCTAAATTCCATATATATGTGTTCAGTTCAGTTCAGTCACTCAGTCGTGTCCGACTCTTTGCAACCCCATGAATTGCAGCATGCCAGTCCTCCCTGTCCATCACCAACTCCCGGAGTTCACTCAAACTCACGTCCATTGAGTCGGTGATGCCATCCAGCCATCTCATCCTCTGTCGTCCCCTTCTCCTCTTGCCCCCAATCCCTCCCAGCATCAGAGTCTTTTCCAATGAGTCAACTCTTCGCATGAGGTGGCCAAAGTACTGGAGTTTCAGCTTTAGCATCATTCCTTCCAAAGAACACCACGTTAATATACTGTATTTGTGTTTTTCTTTCTGGCTTACTTCATTCTGTATAATAGGCTCCAGTTTCATACACCTCATTAGAACTGATTCAAATGTATTCTTTTTAATGGCTGAGTAATACTCCATTGTGTATATGTACCACAGCTTTCTTATCCATTCATCTGCTGATGGACATCTAGGTTGCTTCCAAGTCCTGGCTATTATAAACAGTGCTGCAATGAACATTGGGGTACATGTGTCTCTTTCAATTGTGGTTTCTTGGTGTGTATGCCCAGCAGTGGGATTGCTGGATCATATGGCAGTTCTATTTCCAGTTTTTTAAGGAATCTCCACACTGTTCTCCATAGTGGCTGTACTAGTTTGCATTCCCACCAACAGTGTAAGAGGGTTCCCTTTTCTCCACACCCTCTCCAGCATTTATTGCTTGTAGACTTTTGGATCGCAGCCATTCTGACTGGAGTGAAATAGTACTCATTGTGGTTTTGATTTTCATTTCTCTGATAATGAGTGATGTTGAGCATCTTTTCATCACATGCACTTTTAATAAAGTGATGTACACTTTTTATAAAATGCCAACTTCCCCTTTAATTGCCTATACAGACAATAAAAAAATTAGGCATAGGTATTTACATTTGTTTTCAGTTTATTGTATTTGATAAGTTTAGACCATCTCACCAGTCATTATGTTAACCCTTGTGTCTTCCACTGTCTTGAAATTCCACAAGTCTCACAACATTATTTAAATAGAAAATATTGATCAAAATGCACAGCTACAAGTGAGGAGAAGCCCAACAAATCTTTCCTTATATTAAATCAATCATTAATTTTGGACAGGGTCATTAATTCAATTACATGTTTACCCAATGATATTGTCATTCATAGCATGTTTCTCTAATTTTTCCATGGAAATATTATAAGAAATTTTCAAATGTATTACATAAGTATAGATAAAGCATATCTGAATGTGTTTTCTTGGTTTATAGATAAATCATATCAAAACATCATATGATGTGCTTTGAACCAATCTGCATGCTTGGTATTTATTAATCCTTCCTCTTCTTAGAACATACAATCCCTACTTGATGCAGTTCTAGAAATGTAAAAGGAATGGGGATATTTTTTGAGTATTTTAACTAGTTTCAACAGAGTGTATCTTGGTTCTATAATGAGGTTAATAATACTTTAAGTCACTGTATATAATAAATGTTAAGTTCTCACCCTCTTGCTACATTGTTCAGAAATCTTAAAACCTGGTTTATCATAGAATAATAACATAAGGAACTGCACTGAAAAGTAAGTTTTTAAGAGCAAAGAAAATTTTAGTGAGTATAATTAAGAAATATGAGATTACAAAGTTGCATTTATGTAGAATTTCTAAAACCTTTTTATGTTTCTAATTTATCACTGTTAAAGGAATTTGGAGATTTGTAACAAAATTATCAGCAATGTTGTGTATCCTGTTGTTAATCAGTGGGCTATTGACTTGACTTTACTGATCCCTTTTTTATTTTTATTTATTTTTTTTTTTCACAGAATGCTTCAGTTTATTGGGCTTTTGAGAAATGAAGTCTTGAAAGAAAATTAAAAGTTGTATTAAAATATTATTCATGATTATGTACAATAGCAATATAAAACACAATGTGGTAAATTATTAATACAATAAATTCTAATAGTGTGTTTCTACAAACCTTTGCCTATGAAAGAGAGTATGATATAGTCTCACAATCTCTAGCTGGAATTGCTGGTTTTTTAAAAAATATATTTATTTTATTGTATTTTTTAACTTTACAATATTGTATTGCTTTTGCCATGTATCAACATGAATCCACCACAGGTATACATGTGTTCCCCATCCTGAACCCTCCTCCCTCCTCCCTCCCCGTACCATCCCTCTGGGTCATCCCAGTGCACCAGCTCCAAGCATCCTGTATCCTTCATTGAACCTGGACTGGCGACTCACTTCATATACGATATTATACATGTTTCAATGCCATTCTCCCAAATCATCCCACCCTCTCCCTCTCCCACAGAGTCCAAAAGACTGTTCTATACATCAGTGTCTATTTTCTGTCTCGTATACAGGGTTATTGTTACCATCTTTCTAAATTCCATATATATGCATTAGTATATATTTATTAATACAAAATATTTGCAGATTTTATGTCTGTTCACACAAATATAATTTTCCAAGCAGAATATTCAAAAAGAGAATTAAATTGACAGTAATGAATTTATTCTAAAACTATAATGAAAAAGTACATATTTGGAAAACTATATTACATCCATTTTGTATGAGGTTTATACGCATTTGGGCTTCCCTGGTAGCTTAGCTGGTAAAGAATCCGCCTGCAATGCGGGAGACCTGGGTTCAATCCCTGGGTTGGGAAGATCCCCTGGAGAAGGGAATGGCTACCCACTCCAGTCTTCTGGCCTGGAGAATTCCATGGACTGAATAGTCCACAGGGTGGCAAGGAGTCAGACACGGCTGAGAGATTTTCACTTTCACTATACACATATACACGACAAATATATGTGTCTAAACTCTGATGTTTTCCCAGTTTTCTATGGTGAGAGGGCAAATTTTTTATTGGTTTGGTTTTGTTCTGTTTTTATGATGAAAGGGTGAGTTACAGTTTCATGTGTTGTCCAGAGAGTAGCACCAGTTTTAGAAGAGGCTGTTTTTAACCTCTGCTTGAAGCATATATCAAAATGCTTTCCTTCTTGAAAAACTTAAGTTTTGTCACATTCTGTTTTCGTATACTAATCTGGAATTTTGCTTCTTATAACTTGCTCACAAATTACATATGTATCTTCAATCCGTAAGCTATTTAGCTTATATCTGTTTTTCTTTCATATGACAACTGTTTAATATTTGAAGACAGACAGTACTTTCTTCCCTAGAAATGTTTTTCTAAATCCTTCATTAGTCTTGGACAGTTTATGGATATTGTCAGATCAACATTTTTCTTAAAGATATTGCCCCAATGAAGAGAGCATTCCAGATGTGATCTCATGAAACCATGCATATGGGATTGATCTTACATTATCAATAATAATTTTTATTTAATACACTGTTACTAACATACTACCATAGCATATAATGTCAACAAAATGCCACTTTTAATCTCTATCCTATTACAAGAATACAGGGCTGTAGAATCACAGAATTTGAGTTAGAAAAGACTATCAAGAACTGTTAATGCAGCCATGTTATTTTTAGGATTCTGCATTACTTCCCTGTCACATTCAGCAGAGCCCAGATCTTAAAGGCACAAGCAGCCTTGTCTACTTTTATCTTCTCGTGACGCATCTCTGGCTCTGTGATTTTTTTTTTTTCAGTAACACGTTGTATATGTCATTAACAGATTGCTTTCAAAGGCTTTTTTTTCTCATGCTGTCTTCTTTGCCTAGACTGATATCTCTCATCTGGTTTCTCAGCTAAATATTACATAAATATTACATATTCTTTAAGAATCTTCACAGGTACTGATTCATCAAGTAGGATTTTAACCTTTTTTAAAGGCTGAAGCCTGGATTGGAAGCCCCTTCTCTTCTGACCATAATCTTTCAGATAACTCTGTTATTGCAGTCAGCACAGTGCATCGTGATTTCTGATGTATTTGTCTATCTCAAATACGGAGATTCTTGACTAGTAATATTTATGTTTTTATTAATATTATTTAATAAAACAGTATGACAAATAGAAGGGGAAACAATGGAAACAGTGACAGATTTATTTTCCTGGGCTCCAAAATCACTGTGGATGATGAGTGCAGCAATGACGTCAACTAGGAAAGCTATAGCACACTTAGCATATTAAAAAACAGAAACATCACTTTGCTGACAAAAGTCCGTATAATCAAAGCTATGGCTTTTCCAGTAGTCATGTATCATGTATGGACGTGAGAGTTGGACCATAAAGAAGACTGAGCATCGAAGAATTAATGCTTTCAAATTGTGGTACTGGAGAAGACTATTGAGAGTCTCTTGAGTTGCAAGGAGAGAAGCCAGTTAATCCTAAAGGGAATCAACCCTGAATATTCATTGCAAGGACTGATACTGAAGCTAAAGCTCCAATAGTTTCGCCACCTGATGCAAAAAGCCAACTCATTAAGAAAGACCTTGATGCTGGGAAAGATTGAGGGCAGAAGAAGGGGGCAGCAGAGGATGAGATGGTTGGATATTATCACTGATTCAATGGACATTGAGAAAACTCCAGGAGACAGTGAAGGACAGGGAAGCCTGGCATGCTGCAATGCATGGTGTCTCAAAAGAGTCAGACAGAACTTAGCGACTGCACAACAATAAAAATAAGACATTAGAAACATGCAGAAGTGAAATAAATGTTTAGTAAGGAGAAAATTAATTTTATAAATTATTAAATTAAATTTCTAAATAAGAAGCAATTAATCAGTTTGTTTAAGGACACAGAGCCAAATTTTGATAATTAAGACATAGAAATGAAAGTCAATATATTTTAATTAGTTTAATTTTTGAAAATTTAGTTTTTTGTGCATCTTAAACAAAAGAAACCTATGCAGAGGTGTATCTTATATCATAGCTCTCTCATAGAAAGAGAGGCAAATACTTTTGTAGAAAGCAGGCTATTAGCCAAATGTTTAGAGATTCCCTGGTGGCTCAGATGGTAGAGTTTGCCTGCAATGCAGGAGACCGAGCTTGACCCCTGGGGTCCCCTGGAGAAGAAAAGAGTAACCCACTCCAGTATTCTTACCTGGAAAATCCCATGGATGGAGGATCCTGGCGGGCCACAGTCCATAGAATCACAAGGAATCAGACACAACTGAGCAACCTCAGTTACTTATAGCCAAATGTTTATGTGTTAGAACTTATTGTGAAGCGTGAGGTCTCAGAAAGGCAGAAGAGAGAGAAAAGGGGGATGAGGCAGGGAATGAAGAAAGCAAAGTCGGGGGGGTGCATTATTGAGTGAGCCATTGTTTGGCATGAGAACAATGATGATTGATTTGGCAGGACTGTTGTTGAAGAGGTGACATGATCCAGTGGATATCATGACAGTTCTTTCGGAGGAAGGGAGAGAGATAAGTTATCTGCTATATTTTTCTCTCACTGGTCTAAAATTAATTCCATGGGGGTTGTTTCTTTATGCTTCGAGACTGAATGTGTATGATTGTTGACTGGTTCCTTAGTGTGTGTGCGTGCTCAGTTGTGTTTGACTCTTTGTGACCCCAGGGACTTAGCCCATCAGACTGCTCTGTCCATGGAATTTTCCAGTCAAGAATAATGGAGTGGGTTGCCATTTCCTCCTCCAGGGAATCTTCCTGACCCAGGGTTTGAACCCGTGTCTCTTATGTCTTCTGCATTGGCAGGCTGGATCTTTACCACTAGCGCCATCTGAAAAGCCTAGGGTGTTTTAAATGTCAGAGAGGACTTGTTTCCGTGTGCTTCAGTTGCTCTATCTCTACCTGAAAAATGCCTCAGAACATTCTTGCATAGCTTGGATTTGTCTTCTTGGATTTGTCTTATTAGATTTTGATCTCTGGGGTTAGCTCCTTGCTAAAGATGAGACTAGTATTCTTACTCTTTTACCCAAAATATTTTGGGGCCCTAGAGTGGAGGAAAGGAAGTAATGTGCATTTGCAAAATAGAAATAAATGGCAATTATGAAATATAATAAATGAATTCCCCTTAATTTCCTGTATAATAGATATAAATTGTAAAGTACTTTTGCAGAAGTTTGGCTGTCCATAAAGTTCCCTTAGGAAATTTAATGCTCATTCTCCTTTGCCATTTTCAGAAGTCTTACAGTGTTCTCAAATTTGATAATTATTATTTACCAATTTATGTTACCCAAAGAGATGGTGGTATATTAAACAGGTTTTAAAGTGGGTCATTGTATTGCCAGAAAAGAAAAAAACACACAAAAAGAATGTTTAGTCAAGTCTTTTTGATTCCATCATCTAATCTCCAGATATAAGCATGATTAAAATTCTGGTGTATATTCTTCCAGATTTTTATGTAACATATATGCACAAATACCTGGGGAATTTTTTTTCTACATATGCTGCTCTGTAACTTGCTTCTTAAGCTTTCTATCTTTCTCTTTTCTTTTCTTCCTATCTGCTCTTTCTTCATTCTTATAATTATAAGCACTCCTCTGATGAGTACTTCTGTTTCCATAACTTTGAATAAATTTGCATGTAATCACTAAAAGTGAAATGTTTAATTCAAAGAAAAGCCTTGATACTTATTGCAAAGAAAACAAATGTATGGTTACTGAAGGGAAGGGTGGTGGGGAGGGGTAAATTAGGAGTTCAGAATTAACATATATACACTACTATATATAAAATAGATAATCAACAAGAACCTACTGTATAGCCCAGAGAATTGTCTATAATAACCTATATAGGAAAATAATCTATAACTGATTCACTTTGTTGTACACCTGAAACTAACACAACATTGTAAGTCAACTATACACCAATATAAAAAAAAAAATATGGTGTACCAATTGACTCTCTTTAAGCTGAGAATCCTTTGTCTTTCTCACATTCAAGGGGCTAAGTATTTTGATCTTGGCCAGTCTGATGCATGAAAAATATCCCATTGCTTTTATTTACATTAAGAACCATACATGGGACAATGCACTGGTTCAAAATTGGGAAAGAAGTAGTCAAGGCTGTATATTGTCACCCTGCTTATTTAACTCATATGTAGAGTACATCATGAGAAATGCTAGGCTGTATGAATCACAATCTGGAATCAAGGGTTTTGGGAGAAATTTAACAACTTCAGATATGCAGATGATACCACTCTAATGGCAGAAAGCGAAGAGGAACTAAAGAGCCTCTTGATGAAGGTGAAAGAGGAGAGTGAAAAACTTAACTTGAACTCAACATCAAAAAATGAAGATCATGGCATCCGGTCCTGTCACTTCATGGCAAACAGATGCGGAAAAAGTTGAAACAGTGACAGATTTCATTTTCTTAGATTCCAAATCACTGTTGGATGGTGACTGCAGCCACAAAGTTAAAAGATGCTTGCTATGTGAAAGAAAAGCTATGACAAACTTAGACAGCATATTAAAAACAGAGACATAGGTGTACACATAACCCCTCCCTTTTGAAACTCCCTCCTGTCTCCTTCCCCAACCCACCCCTCTAGGTTGATACAAAGCCCCTATTTAAGTTTCCTGAGCCATACAGGTCAGGTTTGACAGAAAACAGAGAAATTCTGTAAAGCAATTATCCTTCAATAAAACAACAACAACAACAACAAAAAAAAAACAGACATCACTTTGTCAATAGAAGTGGGTATAGTCAAAGCTATGGTTTTTCCAGTAGTCATGTATAGATGTGAGAGCTGGACCATAAAGAAGGCTGAGAGCTAAATAATTGATGTTTTCAAACTCAATTTGAAAACAGTGGTGCTGGAGAAAACTCTTGACAGTCCCTTGGACTGCAAGGAGATAAAACCAGCCAATTCCAAAGGAAATCAACCCTGAATGTTCATTGGAAGGAATGATGCTGAAGCTGAAACTCCAGTAGTTTGGTTACCTGATGTGAAGGGCCAACTTATTAGAATAGACCTTGATGCTGGGAAAGATTGAGGACAAGAAGAGAAGGGGACAACAGAGGAGGAGATGGTTGGATGGCATCCCCATGAAGTGAAGTGAAGGACAGGGAAGCCTGGCATGGTGCAGTCCATGGGGTCTCAAAGAGTTGGACATGACTAAGTGACTGAACAACAACAACCTGATTATTATTTAAGGTTTGACATATTTGTTCAGTGGTCAGTTATGTGAATTGCTTTTTACATGTCTTTTCATGTTTATTAGAAAGTTTGTGAATTATGTTCTTTCTTGTTTTTAAAATTAAGACTGTTAATATATTTCTGCTGAATTCATGGGCTTCTCTGGTGCCACGTTTGGCTAACAATGCAAGAGACACAGAGATGTAGATTTGATTTCTGGGTGGAGAAGATACCCTGGAGTAGGAAATGGCAACCCACTCCAGATACTTTGTATAGTTATCTCTTGTCGATAACATGCACTGCAAAATTTTCTTCCACTGTTTTTCAATTTTGTTTATGGCATTTTCTAATTTGGTGTATGGGGCTGTTTGCTTTTAGAGAATCTGAATTATTAGGTTCTCAAATGAATCAGTCTTTTCTCTTAATGGTTTCTGTACTTCATGTCACTATTAGAAAGGACTTTTTCATTTTAAAGTTATGAAAATATCCTTTTTGTTTTTACACTTATATCTTCAATTTATCTGGACTTACTTTTGAGCATAGCAAGAAACTGTGTATGCAGATAATGGCTGCTTTAATTTATTAGCTCTTCTACTTTTTATTTTATTAATTTATTTTAATTGGAGGCTAACTAATTTACAATATTGTGGTGGTTTTTGCCATACATTGACATGAATCAGCCATGGGTGTACATGTACTTTTCAACTCACAGATTTTAAATAAAATCTTTATTATATTCTGTAGTTTCATAATTCTTTTCTTCTGGCTCTGGGCTATTATCTATTGATTTTTACACATATTTTGTGCCATTATCATATGCTTTTATTATTATGACTTTATAGGATATTCATTCATTTAGTCAGTTCTTTACACATATTAAACACTGAGTGGGGACCTGGAAATGAAGCACAGAGCAAGGAAGATAAGATTCTTGCTCATATAGAGCTTAGTGAAGAAGACAAATTGTAAAGGGAAAATTGCAAATTGTGCTGAATTCTATAAAGCTAATAAGATGAAGTGTTACAAAATTGCTTTAGACAGGATGCTCTTGGAAAAGATCAGCTGATTAGCAACCTTAATTCCATCTGCAATCTTAATTCTCTTCTTTCACATAACTGAACACATTCAGAGGCTCTAGGAATGAGGACATGGATGCCTTTGGGAGCCCATTATTTTGCTTCTCATAGGAGAAGAGGAGATTGCAACTTTGTGGGAATGTGGAGTACTGGATGAAAATGCAGGGGGTGGAAAAATACACTCTTTTTTATTTTTATTTTTTTTACCATGGTAGAGATTTTAAATTTAAATAAGAACCAGTCATGGAAATATTTCAAGAGGGATCTTCTATGATCTGTTGTAGATTTTAAGTGACATTTTTTAAAAGCAATGCTTTATTGCTAATGCCAATAATTGACAATTGGAGGTGAATTTTAGAACAAAAAGTATAAAAATACTTTTAGAAAATGTAGCAGAAATTTTTGTTGAACACACACTGAATTTATATAAATATTTGGCAAGTGGTATCTTTATAATATTGGGTCTTTTCAGTCAATATAGTGCAAAAATTTATCTTTTCATTTATTCAACATTCTACATTAAAATTTTGTTTATTTTTTGTCTTGGAATTGTGCATTTCATATTAGATCTAATATTCAATGTTTTATAGAATTCAAAATATTTTAATGTGATATAACTGACAGTTGCTACCTAAATTAAGTGCTGTGGATATTTTCTTTACTTTTTAAACAATCTGGCCACCTAGTAAAAATTTATTCTAATATTTTTTGCTTAACAAATTTTGGCCTTTCAGTTAGACAATTTTCGTATATTAAATACTTTATTTTAGCACTCTTCATTGATGTGTAATACATTACACACCAGATTTATGATATTGTACTATTCTTCTCTTCCTGGAACAAATGAACACTATTCTTGGTAAAGTTTTTTCACTTCTGTTGGATTTTATGAAATGATACCTTTAAAATATTAATAAATCATGTATATATATATGTGATGTTGATGTATCATAGTTTTTATGCCATCTTTGTTCATTGAATATTAGAGTTATTACAGCTTCATAAAGAATGTTTGAAAAGTCTCATGTTTTCTATGCTCTGGAGAGAATAAAAGTCTTGATTCTTTGCCAAAACCTACCTGGAAAGTCTTATGGGTCAGGTACATTTGTTTTTGGTTTTTGTAGACTTTCTCAATAGAATTCATTAAGTAGGTAGTTACTTATACAACATATATGTATTTAAAAATTTATTGGTATAATATTATACTTTATGCCTCTACTAAATTTTAACCCTCTTTGTCTTTATGATTATCTTTTTTTTTTTTTTTTGCATTTAAATATCCTTGGGAATGGCTATAAGGTTACAATTTTCTTAGTATTTTTAAAAATTAGATTAAAAAAATCTAGTATACTTATTAGAAATATTAATTCATACTTTATTTTTATTTTTTAGATTTATTTATTTTAATTGGAGGCTAATTACTTTACAATATTGCATTGGTTTTGCCATACATCAACATGAATCTGCCACAGGTGTACATGTGTTCCCAATCCTGAACCCCCCTCCCAACTGCCTCCCCATACCATCCCTCTGGGTCATCCCAGTGCACCAGACCCAAGCTTCCTATATCCTGTATCGAACCTGGACTGGCGATTCGTTTCTTATATGATATTATACATGTTTCAATGCCATTCTCCCAAATCATCACCCCCCTCCCTCTTCCACAGAGTCCAAAAGACTGTTCTATACATCTGTGTCTCTTTTGCTTTCTCGCATACAGGGTTATTGTTACCATCTTTCTAAATTCCATATATATGCGTTAGTATACTACTGTATTGGTGTTTTTCTTTCTGGCTTACTTCACTCTGCATAATAGGCTCCAGTTTCATCCACCTCATTAGAACTGATTCAAATGTATTCTTTTTAATGGCTGAGTAATACTCCATTGTGTATATGTACTACAGCTTTCGTATCATTCATCTGCTGATGGACATCTAGGTTGCTTCCATGTCCTGGCTATTATAAACAGTGCTGCGATGAACATTGGGGTACACGTGTCTCTTTCAATTCTGGTTTCCTCGGCGTGTATGCCCAGCAGTGGGATTGCTGGGTCATAAGACACTTCTATTTCCAGTTTTTTAAGGAATCTGCATACTGTTCTCCATAGTGGCTGTACTAGTTTTTATTCCCACCAACAGTGTAAGAGGGTTCCCTTTTCTCCACACCCTCTCCAGCATTTATTGCTTGTAGACTTTTGGATAGCAGCCATTCTGACTGGCATGAAATGACACCTCATTGTGGTTTTGATTTGAATTTCTCTGATAATGAGTGATGTTAAGCATCTTTTCATATGTTTGTTAGCCATTGATATGTCTTCTTTGGAGAAATGTCTGTTTAGTTCTTTGTCCCATTTTTTGATTGGGTAGTTTATTTTTCTGGAATTGAGCTGCAGGAGTTGCTTGTATATTTTTGAGATTATTTTGTTCTTTGTCAGTTGCTTCATTTGCTATTATTTTCTCCCATTCTGAAGGCTGTCTTTTCACCTTGCTTATAGTTTATTTTGTTGTGCAGAAGCTTTTAATTTTAATTAGGTCCCATTTGTTTATTTTTTCTTTTATTTCCAATATTCTGGGAGGTGGGTCATAGAGGATCCTGCTGTGATTTATGTCTGAGAGTGTTTTCCCTATGTTCTACTCTAGGAGTTTTATAGTTTCTGGTCTTACATTTAGATCTTTAATCCATTTTGAGTTTATTTTTGTGTATGGTGTTAGAAAGTGTTCTAGTTTCATTCTTTTGCAAGTGGTTGACCAGATTTCATAGCACCACTTGTTAAAGAGATTGTCTTTTCTCCATTGTATATTCTTGCCTCCTTTGTCAAAGATAAGATGTCCATAGGTGCGTAGATTTATCTCTGGGCTCTCTATTTTGTTCCATTGATCTATATTTCTGTCTTTGTGCCAGTACCATACTGTCTTGATGACTGTGGCTTTGTAGTAGAGCCTAAAGTCAGGTAGGTTGATTTCTCCAGTTCCATTCTTCTTTCTCAAGATTGCTTTGGCTGTTTGAGGTTTTTTGTATTTCCATACAAATTGTGAAATTATTTGTTCGAGCTCTGTGAAGAATGTTGTTGGTAGCTTGATAGGGATTGCATTGAATCTATAGATTGCTTTGGGTAGTATACTCATTTTCACTGTATTGATTCTTCCAATCCATGAACATGGTATATTTCTCCATCTATTAGTGTCTACTTTGATTTCTTTCACCAGTGTTTTATAGTTTTCTATATATAGGTCTTTAGTTTCTTTAGGTAGATATATTCCTAAGTATTTTATTCTTTTCATTGCAATGGTGAATGGAATTGTTTCCTTAATTTCTCTATTTTCTCATTATTAGTGTATAGGGATGCAAGGAATTTCTGTGTGTTGATTTTATATCCTGCAACTTTACTATATTCATTGATTAGCTCTAGTAATTTTCTGGTGGAGTCTTTAGGGTTTTCTATGTAGAGGATCATGTCATCTGCAAACAGTGAGAGTTTTACTTCTTCTTTTCCAATTTGGATTCCTTTTATTTCTTTTTCTGCTCTGATTTCTGTGGCCCAAACTTCCAAAATACACTTTATTTTTTATTGTTGCTGCGATTCAACATTTTGGAGGAGAAAGTTGACTCAGAAAACACATAGTGGGACAGATTTTCATTGAATGAGAGACGTACACTCTATTCAGGAAGAAAGAAGTGTCTATTTCTGGCCTGAATTTTAAGTGGTAAGAGGGTAAGGCAGGATTTACTATAAATATTAAAGCTTCTGAGGATTTTATGACTGTGCTGAATCATTTTAACCTGCATATGTATTGTGGGAATAAGTTAGTTGGAGAACTACTTATCTTTTTCTCTCTCTCCTAATACCAATAATCAGTCTGCTTTGGCAGAATTCTCTCTTAGTGACTCTTCCAAGCCAAATCCAAACATGGTGGAATTGCTACAGCCAGGTATGTCTGTGGACAGAACTCTTGCAATTTCTCTGCTACACATTGCCTCTCTGTCATTTTCTCTTTCAACCCTAAAATTTGAGTTATTTGGTTGAAAACTATATTGCATTTATTCTTTAGGGTAACTTTCCTCTGCTTGAGTTCAGTAATGAGTGATATCCACTTGATGTCAAGGAATTTTTCATTTGCTTTTCCACCAATAGTACATGTCTTTGTATAATGCATTATTTCTTTCCTTTATTTTTTCTTACATGTACTGTTAATTATAGTATTTAGGAAAGAAGATATGTATCTAAATCTACATGTCATCACAAAGTTAGAATGTGAAGTTGGGTTCCTTTAACAATTAATTTGGGTTTTCTATATGTACTCCTTCCAGCAATTCTTTTCTAGAACATTCTAAACTGTCATACAACAGGGTGTGGTCTGACAACATTAATGTAAATTATAGAGTTAAGGTAAACTATATACGAGAAATGCAGGTCCAGAGTGTTGTTAGGCATCTCATTGAAATGGGTGGGGCTAAGGGCACTGTTTGTTCTGAAGTCTACTTTTTCAGTCACTGAAAATGCATTATATATAAATACTTTCTCTATTTCCTACAGCTCCATGTTGGAAGATTTAGGACTGAGAATTCAATTCCTTCAAAAACTCATGCAGAACTCGTCTATTCTTCCCAAAAGTCTATTTATTTTTGTGACTATCAGATGATATATTGGCTTAATCCCCTATGTTCAGATAGATAAAGCATTATTTAGCTATATTTTGCAGATGTGACACCTGAGGCTCGTGAGTATACTACCCAAAGCAATCTATAGATTCAATGCAATCCCTATCAAGCTACCAACAACATTCTTCACAGAGCTCGAACAAATAATTTCACAATTTGTATGGAAATACAAAAAACCTCGAATAGCCAAAGCGATCTTGAGAAAGAAGAATGGAACTGGAGGAATCAACCTACCTGACTTCAGGCTCTACTACAAAGCCACAGTTATCAAGACAGTATGGTACTGGCACAAAGACAGAAATATAGATCAATGGAACAAAATAGAAAGCCCAGAGATAAATCCACGCACATATGGACACCTTATCTTTGACAAAGGAGGCAAGAATATACAATGGATTAAAGACAATCTCTTTAACAAGTGGTGCTGGGAACTCTGGTCAACCACTTGTAAAAGAATGAAACTAGAACACTTTCTAACACCATACACAAAAATAAACTCAAAATGGATTAAAGATCTCAACATAAGACCAGAAACTATAAAACTCCTAGAGGAGAACATAGGCAAAACACTCTTTGACATACATCACAGCAGGATCCTCTATGACCCACCTCCCAGAATATTGGAAATAAAAGCAAAAATAAACAAATGGGACCTAATTAACCTTAAAAGCTTCTGCACATCAAAGGAAACTATTAGCAAGGTGAAAAGACAGCCTTCAGAATGGGAGAAGATAATAGCAAATGAAGCAACTGACAAACAACTAATCTCGAGAATATACAAGGAACTCCTACAGCTCAACTCCAGAAAAATAAATGACCCAATCAAAAAATGGGCCAAAGAACTAAATAGACATTTCTCCAAAGAAGACATACAGATGGCTAACAAACACATGAAAAGATGCTCAACATCACTCATTATCAGAGAAATGCAAATCAAAACCACTATGAGGTACCATTTCACACCAGTCAGAATGGCTGCGATCCAAAAGTCTACAAGTAATAAATGCTGGAGAGGGTGTGGAGAAAAGGGAACCCTCTTACACTCTTGGTGGGAATGCAAACTAGTACAGCCACTATGGAGAACAGTGTGGAGATTCCTTAAAAAACTGGAAATAGACCTGCCTTATGATCCAGCAATCCCACTGCTGGGCATACACACTGAGGAAACCAGAAGGGAAAGAGACACGTGTACCCCAATGTTCATCGCAGCACTGTTTATAATAGCCAGGACATGGAAGCAACCTAGATGTCCATCAGCAGATGAATGGATAAGAAAGCTGTGGTACATATACACAATGGAGGATTACTCAGCCATTAAAAAGAATACATTTGAATCAGTTCTAATGAGGTGGATGAAACTGGAGCCTATTATACAGAGTGAAGTAAGCCAGAAAGAAAAACACCAATACAGTATACTAACGCATATATATGGAATTTAGAAAGATGGTAACAATAACCCTGTGTACGAGACAGCAAAAGAGACACTGATGTATAGAACAGTCTTATGGACTCTGTGAGAGAGGGAGAGGGTGGGAAGATTTGGGAGAATGGCATTGAAACATGTAAAATATCATATATGAAATGAGTTGCCAGTCCAGGTTTGATGCACGATACTGGATGCTTGGGGCTGGTGCACTGGGACGACCCAGAGGGATGGAATGGGGAGGGAGGAGGGAGGGGGGTTTGGGATGGGGAACACATGTATACCTGTGGCGGATTCATTTTGATATTTGGCAAAACTAATACAGTTATGTAAAGTCTAAAAATAAAATAAAATTAAAAAAAAAATCTCAACCTATCTACTGAGAAAATGCTAGAATTCAAATTGTCTCCTAATATAGCTCTGCTTCTTCTATATAGAATTAACTCTCTAAAGATGAATGAAAACATTTAGTCTACAAATATTTTATCAAGCACATAATCTTTCAAAATGCCAATATGAACATGAGAGACAAGCAAAAGTAAATATTACATTAATATAGAGAGTTTGCAATTATCAAGTTGAAGAAAGGTGCAATTAAGATATAAAATTATCTATTTCATTGTGCTCATTGATGAAAATAATATTCATTATAAACAACTAAAGCAAGAGCAGAAAGATCTACAGTAAGCCTGGTGTGATGGCACCCCACTCCAGCACTCTTGCCTGGAAAATCCCATGGATGGAGGAACCTGGTGGGCCACAGTCCATGGGGTCACTAAGAGTCGGACAAGACTCAGCGGCTTCACTTTCACTTTTCACTTTCATGCATTGGAGAAGGAAATGGCAACCCACTCCAGTGTTCTTGCCTAGTGGGCTGCCATCTATGGGGTCGCATAGAGTCGGACACGACTGAATCGACTTAGCAGCAGCAGCAGCAGAATAGGAATTGGCTCAGACATGTTAATCTATAAAGGTTTCCTAGAATATCCTACAAAATTTGATCTCTCTAGAAACTATTGCCTGCCTTGTGTCATTGTAGAGGCTTCCTGGGCTCTGGATGGCTTCTTGGCTTCAGTTCTTTACCATGGAAATTGGCATCTGACCCACTTGGCCCTGTATTGCCTTGACCCCTGGCTGACCCTTCCCACCCCTGTGACCTGGGTCTTTACCAGAAACAGAACCTGCTGCTCACTTGCTGCTTTTTAATACTGACTCTGCAAATTCCTGATCTAGATTCTGCTTAGCCTGGCAGTGAGTGTCAGTGGGGACATATGTAGGCAAAGCAAATGGATGGTTATATAACTGACCAAACAAACTGTTGCCAAATTGAGTTCAGACAGAAGCATTTATTTTGATGAGTGCTAAGTATATAGAAAAGGAGTCTTTGATCAGAATTTTTAATTTAGTGCTTTCAGAGTTTGACATCTATACAATAAAGGGGCCCTAATTTTGCCTTTCTGTGCATGCAATTATCACTCAATGCATTCCATAGAGACAGTTAAAATATAATCTGTATCCCAAAGAGCTATTGTAGAATAGATAACTGAAAAATAGTAAATCTCAAATGGTATCATTCTGGATGTAAGACAGTCTATAACAGTGAAGTCAGTTCAGTTCAGTTGCTCAGTCCTGTCTGACTATTTGTGACCCCATAAACTGTAGCATGCCAGGCTTACCTGTCCATAACCAACTCCCAGAGCTTACTCCATGTCCATTGAGTCAGGGATGCCATTCAACAATCTCATCCTCTGTCATCCCCTTCTTCTTCTGCCTTTAATTTTTCCCAGCATCAGGGTTTTTTCTAATGAGTCAGTTCTTTGCATCAGGTGGCCAAAGTATTGGAGTTTCAGCTTCAGCATCAGTCCTTCCAAAGAATATTCAGGACTGATTTCCTTTAGGATTGACTGATTTGATCTCCTTGCAGTCCAAGGTACTACTGTCTAAAAGTAGTTTAAAAAAATTTTAATTTCCCTTTTATGCTTGGTTGGTTCAGAATCCCAATGGACACATTTAACTCCATGTTAGTCTCTGGGTTAAGATGAAATATATTTTCTCTCCCTCTCTCCCTTCCTGCTTTCTTCCCTTCCTCCCTTTCTTCCTGCTTCCTTCTTTCTTTTTCTATTTTTCTGTCTCCTTTTCTTTGTCAAGCTAAATATATTTATTATAGACAGTAGTTAGGGGGACTTGATTTCCAACTATAATCAATGTCTTCAGAAAACTATTTTGTGCCAAACAATTTGCTAAAAATGGAAGAATTTTGTCTGCTTGTTTCTAAAAGATGGTTGTTGAGTAATATTATAGAGGAAAATATCTTATCTCTAAAAATAAAGACTATTCTATCCCAAGTGTCAATCCACCATCAGAAATAGAATATAAAGAGGTCGAGCTCTACAAATATTTTAGTTGCTCTTTGTCTTCATTTATATTTAGAAAAATAGGCATTCTATGGCCACCATCAAGAAGTCAACAAACAATAAGTGCTGGAGAGGGTGTGGAGAAAAAGGAACTGTTCTACCCTGTTAGTGGGGATATAAATTGGTACAACCACTATGGAGAATAGTATAGAAATTCCTTAAGAAACCAAAAACAGAGCTACCTGTGGTCCAGCAACCCCATTCCTGGGCATATATCTGGAGAAAACCATGATTTGAACAGATGCATGCACCCCAATGCTCACTATTGTTTACAATAGTCAAGGCATGGAAGCAACCTAAATGCCTATCAACAGATGAATGTATAAAGAAGATGTGGTACATATATATAATGGAATATTACTCAGCCATTAAAAAGGATGAAATAATGCATAGTGCATTTGCAACAATATGGATGGACCTGGAGATTATCATACTAAGTGAAGCAAGTCTCATAGAGAAAGACAAATATCATATTGTATCACATATTTTGAATATTAAAAATTGATAAAAAATAAACTTATTTACAAAACAGATTCATAGATTTAGAGAAAAAACTTTTGGCTATCAGAAGGGAAGCCATTGTTTAAGGTTTAATGGTTCTCCTCTTCTATCTAAAAAATCTTTGCCTAATCTAAAGTTATAAAGATTCTCTTCTATATTCTCTTTTGTTAACACTAGAGTTTTAGGTTTTAGAATTAGGTTTTTGAAATATTTAAGTCAAATAAGAAAATAATTTTTCAGTTTCTAATAATTCAAACATATCTTTATCATTTGACCCAGCATATCAACCCTAGGTGTTTACTAGAACAAACAAACAAAAAAACCTTCAGAAATTATGTCTGTAAAAACTTCTGTGCATGGATATTTATTGTAGCTTTTTCCATAATTACCAAAAAATGGAAACAGGCCAAATACCCATCAACTTCTTTGTAGCTAAACAAATTACAGTGTACTTACATAGTACAATAAGAGCAAAAACTACTAATTCTTGCAACAGCATTATGTAGATCAAAAGGACTATGCTAAGGGGGAAAGGCATGAAAACTGGATATTATTTCATTTATATGACATTTTAGAAAGGCAAAACCAGAGAGACAGAAATCAGATTATTAGTTACTAGGAGCTAAGGATGGAAGAAAAAGATTCATTACAAAGTGTTATAACTTTATGGAAAAAAACAGAAATTATACTTTGGTTTTGTTGGAGGTATGTAGTTCAAAACTCTCTGTACTGAATACCTAAAAAAGCTGAACTTTACTATACGTAAATTATGCCTGGAAAAACATGAGTATAATTTCTCTTAGAGCTCAATTTTTTGCACAATTATTTTCACAGAAAAATAAAAAGAGTCTGTTTATATCACTTTTTTCAATTTTTCACTATGAAAGGATTAATTTTTCCCAGGAAGTGTCAGAACCCAACAATCAATTCTCAACTTTTATGGAGGTGCTAATAGGTTATCACAGAAGCGTCTTTCATTCTCATTGAAGTCAACATCTATGTCAATGTCTCAGACTAGAAAAATCAGACATCTATTACCTTTTGTTCTTTTGTTCTATGTGTTCCTAATAAGTTATTGGTCTAATTATTGCTGCTTTTACAGTCTCTCAATTAAATTTATTTCTTTCTTTTTCCTTTCCTCTCACTATCTTAGTCTAGACTTCCATATGATTCTTTTTGGGCAGATGCATTTTTGTTTTCAATTGCTTTTTTCCTACCCCTGGGCTCTGACTCTTCCAATTCATAACAAATATGATGATCCAATAAATCTTAAAATGCAGACTTTTCCAAGTTGCCTAACACATCACAGTTACTTCTTCACTTGTCTGTTTCTTTGTTGTTCAGTCACTGAGTCATGTCTATCTGAGGCCCCATGAACTGCAGCATGTCAACCTTCTCTGTCCTTCACTGTCTCCCTAAGTTTGCTCAAACTCTTGGACTGCAAGGAGATCCTACCAGTCCATTCTAAAGGAAATCAGTCCTGAATATTCATTGGAAAGACTGATGCTGAAGTTGAAGCTCCAATATTTTGGCCACCTGATGCGAAGAGCTGATTCATTTGAAAAGACCCTGATGCTGGGAAAGTTTGAGGGTGGGAGGAGAAGGGGATGGCAGAGGATGAGATGGTTGGATGGCATCAGCAACTCAATGGACATGGGTTTGGGTGAACTCAGGGAGTTGGTGATGGACAGGGAGGCCTGGCGTGCTGTGGTTCATGGGGTCGCAAAGAGTTGGACATGACTGAGCGACTGAATTGAACTGAACTGATTCTCTGTTATGCCACCTGACCATCTCATAGTCTGTCGTACACTTCTTCTCTTGCCCTCGGTCTTTCTCAGTATCAAGGTCTTTTCCAATGAGTCAGCTCTTTGCATCAGGTGGCCAAAGTATTGGGGAGCTTCAGTATCAGTTCTTCCAATGAATATTCAGGACTGATTTCCTTTAGGGTTGAGTGATTTGAACTCCTTGCTGTCTGAGGGACTCTCAAAGAGTTTTCTCCAGCACCACCGTTCAAAAGCATCAGTTCTTTGGTGCTCAGCCTTCTTTATGCTCCAACTTTCACATCCATACATCACTACTGGAAAAGCCATAGCTTTGACTATACAGATCTTTGTTGGCAAAGTGATGTCTCTGCTTTTAAATACACTGTCTAGATTTGTCATAGCTTTTCTTCCAAGGAGCAAGCATGTTTTAATTTCAGGGCAGCAGTCACTGTCCACATTGATTTTGGAGCCCAAGAAAATGAAATCTGACACTGTCTACACTTTTTTCCCATCTATTTGCCATGAAATGATGGGACCAGATGCCATGATCTTTGTTTTTTGAATGTTGAGTTTTAAGACCGCGTTTTCACTCTCCTCTTTCACCTTCATCAAGAGGCTCCTTAGTTCCTCTTCACTTTCTGTCATTAAATTGGAGTAATCTGCATATCTGAAGTTGTTGATATTTTGCCCAACAACCTTGGTTTCAGCTTGTGAGTCATCCAGCCCAGCATTTTGCATGATGTACTCTGTATACAAGTTGAATAAACAGGGTGACAATATACAGCCTTTAAGTGCTTATTTCCAAATTTTGACCCAGTCCATTGTCCCATGTCCAGTTCTAACTATTGCTTCTTGTCCTGCGTACAGGCTTCTCAGGAGGCAGGTCAGGTGCTCTGGTATGCCCATCTCTTTAAGAATATTCCACAGTTTGCTGTGATCCAGACAAAGTCTTTAGCATAACCAATGAAGCAGAAGTAGACGTTTTTCTGGAATTCCCTTGCTTTTTCTATGATCCAGGGGATGTTGGCAATTTGATCTCTGGTTCCTCTGCCTTTTGTAAATCCAGCTTGTACATCTAGGTTCACGTACTAGGTTCTTGGTTCATGTACTGTTGAAACCTAGCTTGAAGGATTTTGAACATAATCTTGCTAGCATGTGTGTAGATATATACTTTATTTTTTTTTTAATTTTACTTTATATTGGAGTATAGTTGGTCATTGACTCAATGGACATGAATTTGTGAGATAGTGAAGGACAGGGAAGCCTGATGTGTTGCAATCTATGGGGCAACAAAGAGTCAGACATGACTTAGCCTCTGAACAAGAACAACAGAATAGCTGATTTACAATGGTGTGTTAGTTTCAGGTATATAGCAAGATGGCTTAGTTATATGCATATCTATTCTTTTCATAGTTTTCCCCCATAGGTTATTACAAAATATTGTGTAGAGCTCCCTGTGCTATACAGTAGATCCTTGTTGATAGTAACATATCCACTTGCCTTTAAATCCTTATGATAATGTGGTTCACTCTGTCCCATGGTTCCAAACAAAATGTTCTTCAAAGAATAGTTCCCAAAACCTTTTGTTTGGGTTTATAAATATAACATATACCTGAATATAAGGTAAAAGTTTATTTTCACCAAAATGATTCTCCCAAACAAAAGGTATATACTTTTGCTTTTCCAAATCTTCCACATAATGGGATACTCTCTGAATGACTTCATTTTGACCAAGAGAATTATATTTGGGGAAAGTCAATTAGCTTTTAATAACATCAGTAAATGCTGGTTCAGATGCCCATAGAAGTGTCTTGGTGGAGTCAAATATGGATGCTAAGAAATTTAACATAAATTTGGTGGTGGGTTTAGTATCACAGCTTTAAGACTGTATATTCCATACAGCCTTTACAAATGCTTAACTGATTTTATGAATTAAACTAAGAATCTATTTGACTATTTTATCTCATTCTTTAAGTTGATTAACATCTTCCTTCCATCTCCTGTGAATTTTCTCATTGAGATCTATCTATTCTATCTATCTATCATCAATCAAACAATCAGCCCAGTAACCAACCAAATGAATTGAACACAGCATTGTTGTAAAATTGATATGGATTATCTTGACTATCAATGAAAGTGTAATCAATTTACCTTCTATATCCGGGTTTAGTTTCTTTAAACTCTAAAATAAATTGGCAACCATCTTTCCTACAAGGTTCAACAGTAATTGTCAAGTAAGTTGGGTTCATGGGGTTCTCAACCCCAGAAAGGTTTGGAGACTGTCCATGCTTACACTACCTCTTTTCCTCATTCATCAATGGGACTACTAACAGAAAAATTGAAGGTTTATATAAAGTTGATATTTTAAGCAATTTTAGTAATTTGTATTTTTTAATCTTGAAACTCTGTTAGAATTCACCCTTCTTCTATAGCTGTTTTTACAGTGTGAACATATATAGTGTATCATGAATGAAGTTAGCTGAGATTTAGGAGTCTTCAGCATTATCACTTTCCCCTGGGCTTCTATTGGTCTTCTGTGAAACAGAGGAGGCAGAACATTTCAGGCTTTAATACTATTTGTTCACACATAACCATAATAGATACTTAAATGGGTATGATATCAAGATGTGCTGTGGTCTCCTTTCCTTTAGAAAGTAAGTATTTTATTAGAAATAGTTGGCCTAAAAGTGAGTGGCATAGTGAGTGTATATTGTGATTTATAATAGATAAAATGATGCTAAAGCTTATTATTTTTTCCTCTCTAACACAAAAGTACTGATAAGAGGCTGCAATCCATCCACATTGTCAACAAATGTTAATGTAAACATTAACCATATATGCTTAATTAGTGACATTAATAATTGGGGTCACATCTCTACATTTCTCTTGTGAGGAGGAAAACAAGAAGAGCTGGAAATGACTTCAGGGTTCTGTGAAAAATACATCAGTAACTCTCATGGTATTGTGAATAGATGCCATCAATTAACTCTGTGATCAGAAGAGACTTCCCTCTGGGCTTGGAGATCCTGTCTTTACATTAATATTCCGAGTCATTCAATTCCATAGGGGACCTGAGAGGCAGAGTGTGTTTTGTTTTCCACATCTCAGTTTGTGAAAATTATTACTTTCCCTTCCACATTTAAATATTCCATATTCTTTCCCTCCTATGACTGAATATTTTTGCTTCCATCTTGTATTTACCCTAAGCAAAGAGTCAGATAATTGGGAGATAATTCCAATTGGAAACATTGGAATTTTGTTGCTTCCACCGCAACAATGGAAGTCCCTCTGCTTTACAAACTACAGAGAAATGTTGCAGTTATCAGAAAATAATCATAATTCACATACATAAAGTCACAATTCTCAAAGTGGATCTATAAGTCTAAAACAGAAGTGGGCTACAAGAAATTCAGTTTCTTCCTTCAGAAGAAAGAAACTTCCTTCCTTCTTACTTATTTATTCATTTATTCATGATGTCTTTTTAGATTCATTTAAGAATTTTTACAGACTATGTATCAAGCACTGCCCTAGAATTTCAGAGGTCTAAACACAGTGACCACATGGCAGAAACTTCCAGGTAAAGAAAACTAGAAGGTATATTCCAGTTGTATATTAAGTGGTATTATGACTACAAGGTCTTCTCCCCATTCAGCACCCACCTCACACTTACACATCAAAGCTTAGAAGACATCCTACAAGAGAGAAATCTTCGTTAAGCACTTTTCAAGCTTATCTAAGCAACAGACCCACCCCCTCAACACACACACACACACACACACACACACACACCCATTAATTTTTAGCTTAAATAGGTAGGGAGCTATTATCATTAATTTTAGCAAAAAATCTTCAAGGATACATGTTGCTTTGTTTAACAAATTGAGAAAAAATTGGGATGACTTGTAGTTACTGAGAAAGGGAACAAAGGAGGGGAATTAAATATATAAAAAAAGGTGTCTTTTGCTCATGCTAAGTCACTTCAGTCGTGTCCAACTCTTTGTGACCCCTTGGACTGTAGCCTGCCAGGCTCCTCTGTCCATAGGATTCTCCAGGCAAGAATACTGGAGTGGGTTGCTATTCCCTTCCCCAGGGGATCTTCTCAACCAAGGGATCGAGCCAGTGTCTCTTGCACTGGCAGGCAGGTTCTTTACTGCTAGCACCACCTGGGACAAAGAGAGGTAAAAGAGTAGAAATTTTGCATGTGAGAAATGTAGAGACAGTTCAGAGATTTTAAGAAAGAGAAATATGGGTGTCCCAGAGCACTAGCTTTGAGTGCCCTTCTTCATGCATCAAGCTTGCGATGGTCATCTATTTTACATATGGCAATATACATGTTTCAAAGTTATTCTCTCATATCATGCCACCATCGCCTTTTCTCCACATAGTCCAAAAGTCTGTTCTTTATAGTGTCTCTTTTGCTGTTTTGAAAATAGAGTCATCTTTACTGCCGTTCTAAATTCCATATATATGTATTAATATACTGTATTGGTGTTTCTCTTTCTGGCTTACTTCACTCTTATAATAGGCTCCAGTTTCATCCACCTCATTAGAACGGAATCAAATGAGTTGTTTTTTAAAGCTGAGTAATATTCCATTGTGTATATGTACCACAAATGTACACCCACGGCTGATTCCTGTTGATGTATGGCAAAACCCACCACAATATTGTAAAGTAATTAGCCTCCATTTAAAATAAATAAATTAATTAAAAAATTATTAAGTGAAAATTTTAGAAATGACAGGCAATGTTCAACATTGGAAAAATGGATGATTAACATATAGTGTATTTACTGAATAATGTGTAGCTTTTAATAAAGGTGTTTTTAAAAATTATGCAATATCATAGGAACACTCTCTAATGAGGAAAAATTGTATATGCAATTTTTAACTTTGTAATTATTCTGATTAATTCAATTCTATTTTCTGTATAATACTAATTTAAAATTATACCAATGAAAGGAATACAAAGCAGTTTTACTTCTAAAAAATAAAGAGAAATATGTTAAATTTTTTGTTTTAATTTCTGCTAGGGTTCTATATAATACTGTAGTGTTCCTCCCTGAATCTTCAATAAAAGTCTATTCCTCAAAACTGACTCCTAAGAGTGATGCTTGCCAGAAATTAAGACTTGTGTATAAAATTGGGTCACCTCAGGGTGAAGAGGAAGTACAGTCATTTAGAGAAAAGTTAAAGTGAGTTGGAAAAACGAGGAGAATCAGGGCTCAGAGTTGGAAACTACAGATAATCAGAAGAAATTACCCACTGACCAACTTCTATTTTTGGACCTAAGTAATTTTAATTATATATTAAATATTAGAGGACTTGGAGATGCCAAAGTAGTCACCTGGATGGAAAAAGAAAAATTCTGAAAGAAATAATTATAAAGTCAAAGTGCCTCCTTCCCCAATCACAAAAGAAATATTGTGACCAGAATTCTTTTCCTTGAAGATTTACATTGACAGAGCAATAGTGGAAGGACATCAAAAGAAAGATTTAAGATGCTTCAAATAAAAACAACACTAAAAGAACCCCTTTAAAATGTGAGAGAACAACTTCAAGATTATCAGGATCTGAAAGAGGAAAGATTTTCCTTGGAGACTTCTGAGAAAAACAAAAAATGTGTTTTTCATCTTAATTGCTTTAGACTAGACATCTAAATAAAGAGACCTAAGGACAGGGAGTGAGGATATATGACTCATTACTGGCTTTTAAGACCATGGTTTGGAAGGAATTGAAAAAAAATCAGTCTATGTAGTGGCCAACAAAGGTCCATCTAGTCAAGGCTATGGTTTTTCCAGTAGTCATGTATGGATGGGAGAGTTGGACTGTGAAGAAAGCTGAGTGCTGAAGAATTGATGCTTTTGAGCTGTGGTGTTGGAGAAGACTCTTGAGAGTCCCTTGGACTGCGAGGAGATCCAACCAGTCCACCCTAAAGGAAATCAGTCCTGGGTGTACATTGGAAGGAATGATGCTAAAGCTGAAACTCCAATACTTTGGCCACCTGATGTGAAGAACTGACTCATTGGAAAAGACTCTGATGCTGGGAGGGATTGGGGGCAGGAGGAGAAGGGGACGACAGAGGATGAGATGGCTGGATGGCATCACCAACTCAATGGATGTGGGTTTGGGTGAACTCCGGGAATTGGTGATGGACAGGGAGGCATGGCATGCTGGAATTTATGGGGTCACAAACAGTCGGACACAACTGAGCAATTGAACTGAACTGAACTGATGTAGTGGTACACTCTATGGACTCTGGATACAGACTCCCTGGATTTGAATCTCTTTTCAGTAAAGTGAAGAGATATAGTAAGCACTTGAGGTTCTACTGCAGACAATGTACAGGGCAAATATCCAGGCCAACTTCCAGCTGAAATTGTTGGGCTGAGTATATATGGTACAAATAATGTTGGTTCCATTTCTTCCTGGGGGTTCACTTTCTCCACCCAATACCAACCCCTTATTTTCACTATTTCTCTTATTCTTTATTCAAAATAATGTTTTTCCAATAACTTTTTTGCCTTTTCATACTGTTCAAGAGGAAAGCAAAAACAATGCCCCGTTGTGGATGTGACTGGTGATGGAAGTTAAAGTCTGATGCTGTAAAGAACAAAATTGCATTGGAACCTGGAATGTTAGGTCCAGGTTAGAATCTTCTAAGTCCTTGTTAAAATCAAGGTAAATTGGAAGTGGTCAAACAGGAGATGGCAAGAGTGAACATTGACATTTTAGGAATCAGTGAACTAAAATGGACAGAAATGGACTAATTTAATTCAGATGACCATTATATCTACTACTGTGGGCAAGGATCCCTTAGAAGAAATGGAGCAGCCCTTGTGGTCAACAAGAGTCTGAAATGCAATAGTTGGGTGCACATTAAAAAATGACAGAACAATCTTTGCTCATTTCAAAGACAAACCATTTAACCTTACAGTAATTCAAGTCTATGCCTCAACCACTAATGCTGAAGAAGCTGAATTTGAACAATTCTACAAAGAACTACAAGACCTTCTAGGACTAACACCAAAAAAATAATGTCCTTTTCATCAAAGGGAGCTGGAATACAAAAGGAGGAAGTCAAGAGATACCTGGAATAGCAGGCAAGTTTGGCCTTGGAGTACAAAATGAAGCAGGGCAAAGGCTAACAGAGTTTTGCTAAGAGAATGCATTGGTCATAGCATATACTCTTTCTCAACAACATAAGAGAAGTCTCTACACATGGACATCACCAGATGGTCAATACCAAAATCAGATTAATTATTTTCTTTGCTGCTGAAGCTGGAGAAGCTCTATACAGTCAGTGAAACCAAGACCAGAAGCTGTCTGTGGCTCAATTCATGAACTCCATATTGCCAAATTTGGACTTAAACTGAGGTAAGCAGGGAAAACCACCAGACCATTCAGGTATGACTTAAATCAAATTCCTTATGATTATACAGTGGAAGTGACAAATAGATTCAATGGATTAGATCTAATAGATAGAGTGCCTGAAGAACTACAGATGGAGGTTCATAACATTGTACAGGAGACAATGACCAAAATCATCCCCAAGAAAAAGAAATGCAAAAGACAAAATGGTTGTCTGAGGAGGCCTTATAAATAGCTGAGAAAAGAAGAGAAGTGACAGGCAGAGGACAAATGGAAAGATATACCCATTTGAATGCAGAGTTTCAAAGAATAGCAAGGAGAGATAAGAAAGCCTTCCTCAGTGATCAGTGCAAAGAAATAGAGGAAAACAATAGACTGGGGAAGACTAGAGATCTTTTCAAGAAAATTAGAGATAACAAGGCAAAGATGGGCACAATAAAGGACAGAAATGGTATGAACCTAACAGAAGCAGAAGATATTAAGAAGAGGAGGCAAGAATACGCAGAAGAAGTGTACAAAAAAGATCTTGACAATCTAGATAATCACGATGATATGATCACTCACCTAGAGCCAGACATCCTGGAATGTGAAGTCAAGTGGCCCTTAGGAAGCATTGCTACGAACAAAGAAAGTGGAAGTAATAGAATTCCAGTTGAGCTAATTCAAATCCTAATAGATGATGCTGTGAAAGTGCTACACTCAATATGCCAGCAAATTTGGAAAACAGCAGTGGCCACAGGGCTGGAAAAGGTCAGTTTTCATTCCAACCCCAAAGAAAGGCAATGCCAAAGAATGTTCAAACTACTGCACAATTGCATTCTTCTCACACTCTAGCAAAGTAATGCTCAAAATTCCCCAAGCCAGGCTTCAACAGTACATGAACTGTGAGCCTCCTGATGTTCAAGCTGGGTTTAGAAAAGGTACAGGAAGCAGAGATCATATTGCCAACATCCATTGGATTATTGAAAAAGCAAGAAAGTTCCAGAAAAAACATCTACTTCTGCTTTATTGACTATGACAAAGCCTTTGACTGTATGGATCATAACAAATCATCGAACATTCTTCAAGAGATGGGAATACCAGACCACTTGACCTGCCTCCTGAGAAATCTGTATGCAGGTCAGGAAGCAACAGTTAGAATTGGACGTGGAACAATGGACTGGTTCCAAATTGGGAAAGGAGTACATCAATTGTATATTATCACCCTGCTTATTTAACTTACATGCAGAGTATATCATGTGAAATGCCGGGCTGGATGAATATAAGCTGGAATCAAGATTGCTGGGAGAAATATCAATAACCTCAGATATGCAGATGACACCACCCTTATGGCAGAAAGTGAAGAGGAACTAAAGAGCCTGGTGATGAAAGTGAAAGAGGAGAGTGAAAAAGTTGGCTTAAAGCTCAACATTATACCTGCGGTGGATTCAGGATTCAGGTTGATGTATGGCAAAACCAATACAATATTGTAAAGTAATTAACTTCCAATTAAAATAAATAAATTTATATTAAAAAATAAAATAAAAAATAAAATAATACTGTAAAAAAGAAAAAGCTCAACATTCAGAAAACTAAGATCATGGCATCTGGTCCCATCACTTCATGGCAAATAGATGAGGAAAGAGTGGAAACAGTATCAGACTTTATTTTTTGGGGCTCCAAAATCACTGCAGATAGTGACTGCCATGAAATTAAAATAAACTTTCTCCTTGGAAGGAAAGCTCAGACAAACCTAGGCAGCTTAGTAAAAAGCAGAGACATTAATTTACTGACAAAGGTCCATATAATCAGAGCTATGGTTTTTCTAGTAGTCATGTATAGATGTTGAGAGCTGGACCATAAAGAAGGCTGAGCACTGAAGAACTGATACTTTTGAACTGTGGTGTTGGAGAATGCTCTTGAGAGTCACTTGGACTGCAAGATATTAAATCAGTCCATCCTAAAGGAAATCAATCCTGAATATTCACTGGAAGAACTAGTGCTGAAGCTGAAGCTCCAGTACTTTGATCACATGATATAAAGGACTGACTCATTGGAAAAGACCCTGGTGCTGGGAAAGATGGAAGGCAGGAGGAGAAGGGGATGACAGAGGATGAGATGATTGGATGGCATCACCAACTCAATGGACATGAGTTTGAACAAGCTCTGGGAGTTGGTGATGAACAAAAGAAAGAGGGAACCAGAGAACATGGCATGATGCAGTCCATGGGATTAAAAATAGTTGGACTGACTTTTGTAAGTTTAGACTTACTTTAGACTGAACTGAACTGAACACCTTTTTGTTGAACTCATTTATATCAATGTGAACTTTTTCGTAGTGTGAATATTTTGGACCACAAGAAACATTAGTCCAAAACACTTTATTTTTGAAATTCAGTTCAGTTCAGTCACTCAGTCGTGTCTGACTCTTTGCAACCCCATGAACCGCAGCAAGACAGACCTCCCTGTCCATCACCAACTCCCGAAATCTACCTAAACTCATGTCCATTGAGTCGGTGATGCCATCCAACCATCTCACCCTCTGTCATTCCCTTCTCCTCCTGCCCTCAATCTTTCCTACCATCAGCGTATTTTCAAATGAGTCAGCTCTTTGCATCAGGTGGCCAAAGTATTGGAGCTTCAGCTTCAATATCAGTCCTTCCAATGAACACCCAGGACTGATCTCCTTTAGGATGGACTGGTTTGATCTCCTTGCAGTCCAAGGGACTCTCAAGAGTCTTCTCCAACACCACACCACAGTTCAAAAACATCAATTCTTTTGTGCTCAGACTTCTTCATAGTCCAACTCTCACAACCATACATGACTGCTGGAAAAACCATACCCTGACAAGATGGACCTTTGTTGACAAAGTAATGTCTCTGCTTTTTAATGTGCTGTCTAGGTTGGACATAGCTTTTCTTCCAAGGAGCAAGTGTCTTTTAATTTCATGGCTGCAATCACCATCTGCAGTGATTCTGGAGCCCCCCAAAATAAAGTCTGACACTGTTTCCTCTCTTTTCTCATCTATTTGCCATGAAATGATGGGAACAGAGTCTGTGATCTTCGTTTTCTGAATGTTGAGCTTTAAGCCAACTTTTTCACTCTCCACTTTCACTTTCATCACCAGGCTCTTTAGTTCCTCTTCACTTTCTGCCATAAGGGTGGTGTCATCTGCATACCTGAGGTTATTGATATTTCTCCTGGCAATCTTGATTCCAGCTTGTGCTTCTTCCAGCCCAGCATTTCTCATGATGTACTCTGCATATAAGTTAAATAAGCAGGGTGACAATATACAGCCTTGACGAACTCCTTTTCCTATTTAGAACCAGTCTGTTGTTCCATGTCCAGTTCTAACTGTTGCTTCCTGACCTGCATATAGGTTTCTCAAGAGTCAGGTCAGGTGGCCTGGTATTCCCATCTCTTTCAGAATTTTCCACAGTTTATTGTGATCCACACAGTCAAAGGTTTTGGCATAGTCAATAAAGCAGAAATAGATGTTTTCCTGGAACTTTCTTGCTTTTTCAATGATCCAGTGGATGTTGCCAATTTGATCTCTGGTTCCTCTGCCTTTTCTAAAACCAGCTTGAACATCTGGAAGTTCACAGTTCCCATATTGCTGAAGCCTGGCTTGGAGAATTTTGAGCATTACTTTACTAGCGTGTGAGATGAGTGCAAATGTGTGGTAGTTTGAACATTCTTTGGCATTGTCTTTCTTTGAGATTGGAATGAAAACTGACCTTTTCCAGTCCTGTGGCCACTGCTGAGTTTTCCAAATTTGCTGACATATCGAGTGTAGCACTTTCTAAAATTAATAATCCACTTATTAAACTTCAAATGTGAAACTCTAAAGCTCTTATTTATCATCAAGTTTTTAGGGTTGACTAAATATCTCATTACTCTAATAAATTAGATAACTTTTAATAATCATATTAAAGATAATTTTACAAATAATTCTCCATATTTTAATATTTTAAAAAAATTTATAATTTTAATACACTTGATTCTCATTTGGGGAGTATCATTTTGCTCACCCCAAATAAAATGTCAAATTCCTATGTAGCAAAACCGTTCATGAAATACTAATAAATTAAACTTATGCCCTGGAAAAGTCTAATTTTTTATGGTCTAATTTTTTTTGGGGGTAAATTAAGTGAAATTTCAAGTTAATTTTATGAATCTAAAACAATTACTCAAGAGGTATTTTAAATTGAAATTGCAAACTAATCTATTGATGAAAGAAGCAAAATTATATTAATACTTACCTAAATTTAAAACACCAAATATATGAAAATTATCCCTTATGAAGAATTATTATTATTAAGGGTTTGGTTATCTTTGCTGTTTAATATCTACTTTTAAAACCTTAATAAAACAAACAAAACCTTAATTTTTGTATCCCCTCAGATTCAAACATTGAAGTCCTAGCCGGCCCCCATTGTGATTGTATTTGAAGATGGGTCTCTTAAGAGGTAAATAAGGTTATATAAGGGGCTTCCCTGGTGGCTCAGTGGTAAAGAATCTGTCTTAATGTGAGAGATGTGGGTTCTATCCCTGGGTCAGAAACATCCCCTGGAAATGAAATGGCAACCCACTCCGGTATACTTGCCTGGGAAATCCCATGGACAGAGAAGCCTGGTGGTATACAGTCTATGGGGTCACAAAATAGTTGGACACAACTGAGATACTAAGCAATGGGGTTATAAGAGGTTATGAGGGTGGATCTTAATATGATAGATTGAGTCTCATAAAAGATGAGAGAGATATTTCTCTCTCTGTCCTCACACTCAGACAAGCAACAGGTCATGTCGGCACACAGTGAGACGGTGGCCACCTGCAAGTCAAGAGACGCACCCTCAGAATGAAACTGCCAGGCTAACACCTTGATCTTATACTTCTTAGCATCCAGAATGGTGAGAAATAAATTTCTGTTGTTTAAGCCACTCAGTCTATGATATTTTGTTATGCAGCTCAAGCAGATTAAAGCAGTTCTCAACTGAGGGTGAGATTAAGAAAACTGACATGGGTTTAGAGAGAGGAGGAAAAAATGTATTATTCTAGTTGAGTGGAAGGCTATGTTGCTGAGAGGTATATTGTGTGATTGTAGCAGTAAGGATTCAATGAGGTTTGTGTTCATGGGTTTAAAATTACACTAGAGTAAGCAATGGCACCCCACTCCAGTACTCTTGCCTGGAGAATCCCATGGACGGAGGAGCCTGGTAGGCTGCAGTCCCTGGGGTTGCGAACAGTCGGACATGACTGAGGGACTTCACTTTCACTTTTCACTTTCATGCATTGGAGAAGGAAATGGCAACCCACTCCAGTATTCTTGCCTGGAGAATCCCAGGGATGGGGGAGCCTGGTGGGCTGCCATCTATGGGGTCGCACAGAGTCGGACACGACTGAAGCGACTTAGCAGCAGCAGCAGCAGCAGCAGCAAGCAAATAGATGGGGAAACAATGGAAACAGTGACAGACCTTATTTTGGGGGGCTCCAAAATCTGCATATGGTGACTGCAGCCATGAAACTAAAAGATGCTTGCTCTTTGGAAGAAAAGTTATGACCAACTTAGACAACATATTTAAAAGCAGAGACATTACTTTGCCAACAAAGTTCTGTCTAGTCAAAGCTGTGGTTTTTCCAGTAGTCATGTATGGATGGGAGAGTTGGACTATAAAGAAAGCTGAGAGCCGAAGAAATGATGCTTTTGGACTGTGGTGTTGGAGAAGACTCTTGAGAGTCCCTTTGACTGCAAGGAGATCCAACCAGTCCATCATAAAGGAAATCAGTACTCAATATTCATTGGAAGGATGGATGCTGAAGCTGAAACTCCAATACTCTGGCCATCTGAAGCAAAGAGCTGACTCATTTGAAAAGACTGTGATGCTGGGAAAGATTGAAGGGAGGAGAAGGGGCTGACAGAGGATGAGATGGTTGGATGGCATTACCGATTCAATGGTAACCTGGCGTGCTGCAGTCCATGGGTTCACAAAGAGCTGGACATGACTGAGTGACTGAATTGAACTGAAGTGTAAGTATGATTTTTTTATTCAGGCACATAGCTGTGTGGGTTCCAGTGGGTTCAAATGCATGTACAGTTGTGCCTAGCCAGGGCCGTGGTCTTACCAAGTGAAAAATCAAAGTGAGAAGGGGGATAGGGAGTGGACAGCAGCTATAGTGACATGATTACAATGATTAAACATGGAATTTAAGTTTGTTGGGGGAAGAGGGTGGTGAATGATCCTACTAACAGAATGAGGGACAGAGATGAGTGATAGAATCCAAGACCTGGAGATTCTGTCAGAGCCAAAGGATGGATGGTAGGGGGATGATGGAAGGAGGGAATGAAAGGCAAAAATTGTGGTCAATGAATTGAGATGCTTAAATTGAGATTATGGAGCTTTCCTAGTGACAAAATCTATACCAGGGTCATAGAAGTCACTTGTTGAGGTAGGTTGCTATTTAACATCATCACATCATTGGAGGTGAAAGACTCAAGAAATGAAGAGAGGAGAGAAACAAAACAAAACAAAACAAACTGTTGGAAGGAAAATCTGCATTTACACTTGCAGATTTGGTATTGGAAAGAGTGACAAGGACCCAGAAGCTAAAATCATTGACATAAAAGAGGAGTAACTGGAGTCTGTGAAAATCAGTAACAATGGGGGCAATGAGTGGTATAATCTGATTACATCAGAATCATATCTGAGAAATTTGAATATCAAAAAATATTTTAAAATAACGCACGTATTTTCAAGTGCAATGAGACATTTACCAAGAAATATCTTTGACTAAGCCATTGAAAGCCTCAAAACATTATACTGGTAAAGACACAGAGGGTGATTGCAGAAAAGAAAGCTCTTAAATGAGAAAATAATATCAAAATGAGAAATTAATATTAAAGATACTTTAAACAAAATCCCATGTATTTGGAAATAAAATGTCTGCTTTTAAATGATGGGTGTATCTAAGAAGCCATAACAAGGAAAATTAGAAAGTATTTGTAATAGAATAAAAATGAATAGAGAATTTACTAGAATTTGTTGCAGGCAGCTGAAGCTGCTCAATGCAATTAAATATCATATGTAGTCCTTTATTTTTATTTTTTTTTACTTTACAATATTGTATTGCTTTTGCCATACATCAACATGAATCTGCCACGGGTGTACACGTGTTCCCCATCCTGAAGCCCCCTCCCACCTCGCTTCTCATACCATCCCTCTGGGTCATCCCAGTGCACCAGCCCCAAGCTTCCTGTATCCTGCATAGAACCTGGACTGGTGATTCATTTCTTATATGATATTATACATGTTTTAATGCCATTCTCCCAAATCATCCCCCCCTCCCTCTCCCACAGAGTCCAGAAGACTGTTCTATACATCTGTGTCTCTTTTGCTGTCTTGCATACAGGGTTGTCATTACCATCTTTCTAAATTCCATATATATGCATTAGTATACTGTATTGATGTTTCTCTTTCTGGCTTACTTCAACTCTGTATAATAGGCTCCAGTTTCATCCACCTCATTAGAACTGATTCAAATGTATTTTTTTTAATGGCTGAGTAATGCTCCATTGTGTAGTCTTGAATAAGGTATGAAAACAAATAATGGATACAAGCATAAGTAGCCTGCCAGGCTCCTCTTACCATGCTATTTTCCAGGCAAGAATACTGGAGTGGGTTTACATTTCCTTCTCCAGGGGATCTTTCCAACCCAGAGATTGAACCTGGGTCTCCTACATTGCAGGCAGACTCTTTACCATCTGAGCTATCAGGGAAGCCCTTTTCCTAGTTTTGGTCCCTATTTTTTCCTTACTTCTATAAATTCTAGGTGCTTCAAATTCCTTAGCTTTATAAAAACTTTGCAACATAAGTAAGGATTTTGTAATTGGCTTTTCATACTGTTAATTTAAATTTCTCTTAGTTCTTCTAAGCTATGTACCTCTAGTCCTTGTACTTTCCAACTTCCAACATTTTATTGCTGTGGTTTCCTGTCCAATCATGTCTGTGGCTTTTAAAGTTATATTTTAAAGTTTTTAAAATTATGATACTTTAATGCCTTTTTTGTTGGGGTTTGGAGCAAAAGCTAAAGAAGATGGGTATGTCAAATATAATTAATTTACCTGGAAGTATTTTGTAGAGTTAAGCTTATTAATATTTATCACATACAATGATATAACTGGTACCAGGCCAGAGTTTTTTTTTTTTTTTAATAAATTGAAAATAGTCTCAGAGATTCAATAGAGCTTTCAGTTTTTTCTTCTAAACACAACATGTTCATTGGGAGCATTCACTCCTATATATTTAAGAGCACACAAAAAATCTTTTTTACGAGGACCAGTTCTATAAATTCAGTGGGTGCAGAGCATAATGGTGGGACATCTGTCCATTTAAACTGTGGAAAATTGAGCAATTCAAGGTATCAAACACATAGATGCTTTTTTGCAGTAAAAAATAAAAAATTCTAACGACTTAGTTTTCGAGGCAAGGAAAGATCAAGTGAAAGACAGATTTTACGCCCATTCCCAGGTGTAGGATTCTTATGATGTGGCAATAATTTCTCGGATCTGCAATCTATCTGCTGCATAGTGATGTCTGTGACAACAGGGTGCCACCAACACAGTCTCATGGAAACTGTGTACCTGGAAAGAATTCACAAAAACAGTTACCTCTATATACAAAAATGAGAACAGTTTTTATTCTTGAGAGCCTTTAGATTTCGTCTTAAATTAGATAATCAAGATTTCTATTGCTTCCTCCCCACATAAGGCCTTACCATTTGATTTTCCATGCATTGACAATAGGCTATATCCTTGTTTATTTGAGAGAGTTGGATTCCTTTTCCTTTCAGGAAACAGATGGGATATTTTCTTTGGGGCTAAACTTTATGCTGTTGTAAAATGAAGACTTCATTTAAGAACATTTTGTAATCAAGTAAGGGAAGATCAAATAAATCTTGACCTTGGTTATTTTTTGAGCATTTTTGTGATATTCAAATGAAGATGTTTTCTTTCTCAAATCACCAATTATTTAAATACATTTTAACAGGGCTTCCCTGATGGCTCAGATGGTAAAGAATCTGCCTGCAATGCAGGAGACCTGGCTTGGATCCCTGGGTCGGGAAGATCCAGGTTGGCAATCGACTCCAGTATTCTTCCCTTGGAAATCCCATGAATAGAGAAAGCTACAGGCCATGGGGTCACAAGAGTCAGACAGGACTGAGCAACTTACACTGTAACAGGGAAGAAGCTTTAATCTAGCAAAATCATAAAATGAAAGAGCCAAGAGTGTAGTGAGAGACAGTTTACCGCATACCTCAGTATGCAATAGTGCTTCAGAGTAAAATATTTTAATGGCAGTTTAGTTGAGACGGCTCTTTTGTCTTCCTCTCCATAAAACTTCCTCTCAAGTAGGGTGAGTCAGGTACATTTAGGATTCAACTAAGGGGAGGTAGAGATGAGGATACTGCTGGTTTGTATTCAGGGGGTTATATCCGAGTGATTTTCACATTCATGTATAGTTCAGTTACTGTTACCTGATTATATCTGTTTTTTTTTTTTTTTTTTTTTTAATGCACTGAAAGTATCTGGGTTGTAGGGCTTCCCTGGTAGCTCAGCTGGTAAAGAATCTGCTTGTAATGCAGGAGACCCTGGTTTGATTCCCGGGTCAGGAAGATCTACTGGATAAGCAATAGGGTACTTACTCCAATATTCTTGGGCTTCTCTAGCTGGTAAAGAATCTGCCTGCAATGTGGGAGACCTGGGTTTGATCCCTGGGTTGGAAGATCCCCTGGAGAAGGGAACAGCTACCCACTCCAGTATTCTGGCCTGGAGAATTCCATGGATTGTATAGTCCATGGGGTCGCAAAGAGTCAGACATGACTGAATGACTTTCAATTCACTTCAAAGTAGAAACAGGTTTTGAAATGTGTTATAGACTAAGAATTTGTTTCCACACTGCCCCACACTCCAGTTCATTTATTGAAGTCCTAATCCAAAATGTGATGGTATTTGGAGATAGGGTCTTTGGGAGATAATTAGAAGAATCATGAGGGTTGGGTCCTCAAGACAGGATTATCGTTCTTATAAGAAAACACTTCCTGGGTGGCTCAGTGGTAAAGAATCTTCCTATCAATGCAGGAGATACAGGAAACGTGAGTTTAATCCCTCTATTGGGAAGATCTCCTAGAGGAGGTCATGGCAAGCCACTCCAGTATTCTTGCCTGAGAAATCCCAGGGACACAGGAGCCCAGTGGGCTATAGTCAATGGGGCCACAAGGAGTCAGACATGACTGAATGACTGAGCACACACACATGCAAGAAAAGGAAGAGAGACTAGAGCTTTCTGTCTCCCTCACTATGTAAAAATACTTCAAGAAGGTGACTGTCTACCAGGAAGAAGGCCCTCACCAAGAAACCAGCCTTCTAGCACCTTGATCTTGGGTTTCTCAGCCTCCATACAGTATGAAACAAAATATCCATTGTTCAAATCAGACAGCCTATGGTATTTTGTTATAAGCAGCCTGATCAGATTAAGACAAAAAAACAAGTCTGTGGAAAATGTCCTTAATCATCAGATGTGTAAAACTGAAATACAAAATTTAGATCTCACTGAATCAATTTCTTTCAAAAATGGACTAAATGCTACAAATGCAATTATAAATGCGCCAAATTTGATTTTTGATGGAAAGTCTGTGATATATATATTTTATCAGAATTCACATGTTTTTAAGGACACAAACATGCTGTACTACAAATGGCACAGGTACCCATGTGTGGAGTCATGTATTTCATACATCTCAGTACATCAGATCCTACTGGGTCTGTCCTGGCTGAGGTTTGACAGATCAATACGAAACTGTGTGCAAAATTGCCTAAAGAAACCCACTGTTCCCACAATTTCATGAATTAAGTCAATGTGGGCTTGGTTACACAATTACGTAGCTTAACCTCCAACAGTGACAATTTAATCTGAGAGCACTCTTAAACAATAATTTTTGAAGGAAACTTAAAAACATAACTTTCAGACAGATATAAATGCAATCATATGTTAAAAATTTTATTTAACTCATTATTTAACTCATGAATTAGGAAACTGAGACCATGTTAAATAAGCTCAAAAGGAAATCCAAACAGATATATATACAGGAGTATATATATACACACAAAAATAAGGTTCAATTGATTTATTTCTTCTCCCACTGTGGACGAAGTTAGTATTATCTCCAGTTTTACATTCATTTCAGCATTTTTGAAATATTGAATTGAATTTTTGAAATATGTTGAATTGAATGTGAAACAAGAGATAAAACTTAACTTCGTCCACGGTGGGGGAAAGAAATCAATTGAACCTGTACTTTTTATATATACAGACAAGAATTATTGTGTATTTCTATCAAGTATATATATCTACTGTTTATCGAGTGAGAAAATATCTCACTAAGAATCATTAAGATAACCCAGAAGGATGTACCCTAGATGAGAGATGCACAAACTTTTCCTGTAAAGAGTTAGGCAGCAAATATTGGGCAATACTGCCTGTGCTGTGAGTACTCAAGTCAGCCATTGTAGAGCTATAATAGCCACTGATAACAGAACAAATGGATATGGTTGTGTATGAATAGGAGAAGGCAATGGCACCCCACCCCAGTACTCTTGCCTGGAAAATTCCATGGATGGAGGAGCCTGGTGGGCTGCAGTCCATGGGGTCGCGAAGAGTCGGACTTGACTGAGCAACTTCACTTTCACTTTTCATTTTCATGCATTGGAGAAGGAAATGGCAACCTAATTCAGTGTTCTTGCCTGGAGAATCCCAGGGACGGGGGAGCCTGGTGAGCGGCAGTCTATGGGGTCGCACAGAGTTGGACATGACTGAAGCGACTTACCAGCAGCAGCAGTGTATGAATAAAACCTTATTTTCAGAAGCTGATGGTGGGCTAGTGGGTTGGTTTTGTCAGCCCCTCTTCAAGATGGTGCAGAGTTGTATATGGAAACACATCATTCCCCCTGTACCACTTTAATCCAAGTTCAAGGCTTGAGAATTCCTCACTACACAGATGATTTGAAGCTAGATTGCAATTTTGGGAAAGGGTTAGTTTAATTTCAGGAGACTTCCTTGATGGCCCAGTTGATAAAGAACTCACCTACAATGTAGGAGACTCAGTCTCTGGGTCAGGAAGATATCCTGGAGAAGGAAATGACAACCCACTCCAGTATTCTTGCCTGGGAAATCCCATGGGCAGAGGAGCCTGGTGGGCTACCGTCCATAGGGTCACAAGACTTAGAAACAACTTATTGACAAAACCCCCCACCCAGTTTAATTGCAATTAACATTACTTTGAAATCTAATCCTCTGAATCTGTGTTTCAAGAAAGGGGTTTGTTAGAATTCCCAACCAAACAATTTGGAACTCAGGTGGCTTGTGATAGTTTTCCCTTGGTCCTGTGTTATTTCTCAAGTCCATTATATCTCACAGCTTTTCTTTCATAATTAAAAAAAACATTTTCAGGGAAAAAATAACTTTTGAGTTCTGACCTTATATTTATTATTTTTTTCTTCTAGATTTTGGCCTGGTAAATATTTATTTAATGGTTGTTACTTTTAGGATGATTTTTAAAAAGCATATTTAATCCTTATTTTTCATTATCCTTGTTTGAAGTGTTGGTCTGAATTATCAGCTGACGTTAATGTTCACAGAAACCTCATTTTGTTGAAGCTTTAAATATGCAGAAGCCTCATTTTGTTGATGCTTTAAACATCCATATAGTATTGCAGAAAGTAACCTGCATTGAATGTCCTTTGGGCTTTATCATCTCACTAGTAATAATAAAATATATTATTTTGCTCAATCTATTCTATTCTGAACCATTTCCTTTCATTTTACAAAACCTAAAATTAAGATCCTTTCTTTGATAAGAAATAGAAAGCAGTTATATATCATTCAAAATATTTTAGCACTGGTTTCATAAATGATGGATTATCTTCTGATATTTAAAATATAGTTTGCTTTACCAATATTGGATAATTTTTAAGAAATAAATCTACTGTATAAAAATTTTGTTTTTGACTATGATTATTTTTAAAAGAAGCATAGCAATTTATGTCACAGATTATAATTTTTCTTTCTACTAAAATACTCCAAGTAAAAAAGAAGCAAAATCATGAGAAAACATATTTGACAGAGGTAATAAAGTCTATTTCAAATAAATATATATATGTAAAAGTTTTAAATCATAAAAGGATAAGCTTATTTTTAATACATTAAAGTTTTTAAATGTGTTAAAAATTTGGCTGAAGATACATTACACAAAATTAGAAGGAAAAAAAAAAGACACAACCTAGGAGAAGACTCTGGTAATTTATGCCATGCTAATTGATATGGACCCACCATCCAGAATGAATGACAAATAATTAAGAAAATGCAAACAATGCCAAAGAAAAATTGGCAACTATATGAATTCATTGAAGCTGAAATTCCATGGCCAATAAGTCATAAGAGTCAATAAACAAACAATGAAATGCACAACCTCTTTAGATATTATCAAGGGAAATAAAACACAATAGAAAATAACTTCATGTGCTTAAAATAGTAAAGAGCAGTATCTCTTCTCTTCACTACTCATTGGCCAGTACTAGTCACATGGTCTCACTTAAATTCAAGTGGGCAGAAATGACTGAAAAGCAGAGATAAGATATACTCGATGAGTGGCACAAATGGTTAGCATTGCTGCTATTAATACCATGCATAACAATTTGGTAATGTCCATTAAAGGTGAAGTTGTGTGTAATCCATGACTTGGTATTTCGATTTCTAGGAAACAAGTGGAAATACTTCTGTACATATGCAAGAGGTGATATATATTTTAAAAGTTCTTAGAAGCATTGCTTGCAATAGAGAAAAATGGCTATGAAAGAAATAAAATTATTCTGGCATATCCACACAATCGAATGTTTTATAGTCATTAAAATGAGTGTTCTAGGATCCCTTAATCAGCCTGGATAATTCTTAAAACACACAATGAATAGGAGAAAAAATAAACTAGGCATTTAGTGTATATAAAATGATCTATGAGAACTTGAAAATACTGAAAGCAATACTTTATGTTGTTTAAGAATCACTCTTGATCTCAAAAACATGAACTCATGAGTAGAAATTACGTTTGATGCCTTCAGGAAGATGAGTCACCTCTGCAGGGAGGTGGGGGGCCAGGAGCTAGATATCATAGTGGAATACAAAGGGAATATTAACTCCTTCAGGGTCCTCTTAGTGTTAATTTAAAGCAAATGGAGCAAAATATTCAGTGTGGCTAGTAACCAGTTCCAGTTCAGTCGCTCAGTCGTGTCCGACTCTTTGCAACCCCAGGGACTGCAGCATACCAGGCCTCCTTGTCCTTAATCAACTCCTGGAGTTTACTCAAACTCATGTCCATCAAGTCAGTGATGCCATCCAGCCATCTCATCCTCTGTCATCCCCTTCTCCTCCTGTCCCCAATCCCTCCCAGCATCAGGGTCTTTTCCAATGAGTCAACTCTTCCCATGAGGTGGCCAAAGCATTGGAGTTTCAGCTTTAGCATCAGTCCTTCCAATAAATACCCAGGGCTGATCTCCTTTAGAATGGACTGGTTGGATCTCCTTGAAATGGCAACCAACTCCAATGTTCTTGCCTGGAGAATCCCAGGGACGGGGGAGCCTGGTGGGATGCTGTCTATGGGGTCCCACAGAGTCAGACACGACTGAAGCGACTTAGCAGCAGCAGCAGTCCAAGGGACTCTCAAGAGTCTTCTCCAACACCACAGTTCAAAAGCATCAATTCTTCGGTGCTCAGCCTTCTTCACAGTCCAAATCTCACATCCATACATCACCACTGGAAAAACCATAGCCTTGACTAGACGGACCTTTGTTGGCAAAGTAATGCCTCTGCTTTTGAATATGCTATCTAGGTTGGTCATAACTTTCCTTCCAAGGAGTAAGCGTCTTTTAATTTCATGGCTGCAATCACCATCTTGCAGTGATTTTGGAGCCCTCAAAAATAAAGTCTGACACTGTTTTCACTGTTTCCCCATCTATTTCCCATGAAGTGATGGGACCAGATGCCATGATCTTCATTTTCCGAATGTTGAGTTTTAAGCCAACTTGTTCACTCTCCACTTTCACTTTCATCAAGAGGCTTTTTAGTTCCTCTTCGCTTTCTGCCATAAGGGTGGTGTCATCTGCATATCCGAGGTTATTGATATTTCTCCTGGCAATCTTGATTCCAGCTTGTGCTTCTTCCAGCCCAGCGTTTCTCATGATGTACTCTGCATATAAGTTAAATAAGCAGGGTGACAATATACAGACTTGACCTACTCCTTTTCCTATTTGGAACCAGTCTGTTGTTCCATGTCCAGTTCTAACTGTTGCTTCCTGATCTGCATATAGGTTTCTCAAGAGGCAGGTCAGGTGGTCTGGTATTCCCATATCTTGAAGAATTTTCCACAGTTTATTGTGATCCACACAGTCAAAGGCATTGGCATAGTCAATGAAGCAGAAATAGATGTTTTTCTGGAACACTCTTGCTTTTTTGATGATCCAGTGGATGTTTGCAATTTGATCTCTGGTTCCTCTGCCTTTTCTAAAACCAGCTTAAACATCTGGAAGTTCACGGTTCACGTATTGCTGAAGCCTGGCTTGGAGAATTTTGAGCATTACTTTACTAGCGTGTGAGATGAGTGCAGTTGTGTGGTAGTTTGAGCATTCTTTGGCATTGCCTTTCTTTGGGATTGGAATGAAAACTGACATTTACCAGTCCTGTGGCCACTGCTGAGTATGGCTAGTTTACATGTGGGCATTTAGAATAACGTTTTTTCATTATTTGCTTGACATTTTTCTAATTAGAAAATAAAATAAGGGGATAGAATGAGTGGTGGGGTAATCTTGAAATGTCTGGCATCAGAAAGCTCTTTTAAATAATGCATGCATAGCTGAAACCTGACTTAGATAAATAGACATATTTCACAGTGATAAGATTAAAGTTTTAAATGACCATAAAATGAAATAGATGCAAAGGAAGAGGGAGTATCTTCCTGTTTCTTCCAGCTTCTCCAGTCACTCTAGATAGCACTTAATTTGGTTTGACCTTGTGCTTGGTCCCACAAAGACCTTCCCTCCAAATTCTTGACATTTCCTATAAGAGAAATGTTCAGTTTTGACAAAAGTTATCACAATTTACAATTTTCAACACTTTTGTGCATATTATTTGGGTCTTCCTGAGAATGCAAGCATCCAGAGATCATCCAGAGATAAGAATGCCGCATCATACTTATATAAGAGCCTAACATGGTGGATATGACAGTTGGACTATAATGAAAGCTGAGCACCAAAGAACTGATGCTTTTGAACTGTGGTGTTGGAGAAGAATCTTGAGAGTCCCTTGGACTGCAAGGAGATCCAACCAGTCCATCCTAAAGGAAATCAGTCCTGAGTATTCATTGGAAGGACTGATGTTGAAGCTGAAACTCCAATACTTTGGCCACCTGATGTGAAAAGCTGCCTCATTTGAAAAGACTCCGATGCTGAGAAAGATTGAAGGCAGGATAAGGGGCCGACAGAGGATGAGATGGTTGGATGGCATCACCGACTCAATGGACATGAGTTTGAATAAACTCCGGGAGTTGGTGATGGACAGGGAGGCCTGGTGTGCTGCAGTCTGTGGGGTCACAAAGAGCTGGACATGACTGAGTGACTGAACTGAATGGTGTTATTTTAGGAATGAACTCCTTCAGTATACCTTGAAGTACTCAGAGATTTAATGTAATCATCACACTCACTGGTAGAGGGATTATAACCAATTGGGTGTGTGCATATGTGTGTGTGTGTGTGTGTGTGTGTGTGTGTGTGTGTGTGTGTTTGGGAAGTGAGTGGCAAACTGGTGGGGCTGGGGCAAACACAGAAATATTTCCATATAGGGTCATTTGCTCTCAAGTTGGGGATGGTGGAAGCACCTAACAAATGATTACGTATGTGTGTCTTGCACATTGTAGGTTTATCTACTATAATGCAATATGCGTGTTTCTAAAACCCCCTCGAGGGCCTTCCTGGTGGCTCAGTGGTAAAGAATCCATCTGCCAGTGCTGGAGATGCAGGTTCAGTTCCTGGGTCAGGAAGATTTCCTGGAGTAGGAAATGGCAACCCATTCCCATATTCTTCCTGGGACATCCTGTGGACTGAAAAATCTGGCGGGCTGTAGTCTGTGGGTTTCAAAAGAGTCAGACACGACTTAGGGACTAGACAACAATAACAAAACCCCCTCAAGTTCTGCAGAATCATTAGATTAAAGGCTCTTATGTCCAAAACAAAGTCAAAAGTAGGCCACTAAAACCACAGACCACATTGTAGTGAAAGTGTGAAAGTGTTAGTTTCTCAGTCATGTCAGACTCTTTACAACCCCATGGACTGTAACCACCAAGCTCCTTTGTCCATGGAATTCTCCAGGCAAGAATACTGGAGTACATTGACATTTCCTTCTATGGATCGTCCTGATCCAAGGATCCAACCCGCATCTCCTGCATTGCAGGCAGATTCTTTACTGCCTGAACTACCAAGGAAGCCCCAAGAAAAGAGTACTCCTAATAAAAATACTAGTAAAGTTGATCAGATTTTCTAATGAATAAACAAATAGTTCAATACATATTGGACTTAAACCTAAGAATGACAGCAGTTTTATAGAAAGGTTGAGATCACAGAGTTATGAAGATAAAGAATGAATGCACAAAGATACCATAACCCTTCCAAGACAAGCTAATGGCTCAGTTGAGTCTAAGAAAAGAACATGAGGTGAATGGGTACTCACATAGAGTATTAGATTTTTCCATGGCTGGCTACATCAGCTGTAGTAGGACATTTTGAGTTTAGTTGACATTCTGTGAGAGTACAAAGCAAGTTTACTTTGCTTTATTAATTTTATGTCTTTTGTTATGAAAGTACTTTAAGACTTTTTTATGACTATTTCTTTTTCTTTTCTTAAGCTTGGATGCTTTTAACTTCTTTCCATATCTGAACTTTCTGGAATTTTGTTTATGTATAATATTTAGTGAAGACCAATGAATGACTATATGTGCTTTCACGTGGCTACCCACAAGTTAATGCATTCTAACTCTTGCTTTGATAAAATTAAAATAAAAATTTCACATATATTTATATATTTTTTCTAGTAAGTAAGGGACTCATAAATAATACTTATTTTAGATAAAAAACTAGGTGAATGCTATGTTAATCAGTTCAATTCAGTTCAGTAGTTCAGTTGCATCTGACTCTTTGGGACCCCATGGGCTGAAGCACACCAGTTTCTCTGGTTCCTCTGTCCATCACAACGTTTGCTTGGTGTTTGCTCAAACTCATGTTCATTGAGTTGGTGATGCCATCCAACCATCTCATCCTCTGTCATCCCCTTCTCCTCCTGCCTTCAATCATTCCCAGCATCAGGGTCTTTTCCAATAAGTCAGTTCTTCACATCAGGTGGCCAAAGTATTGGAGTTTCAGCTTCAACATCAGTCCTTCCAATGAATACTCAGGACTGATTTCCTTTAGGATGGACTGGTTGGATCTCCTTGCAGTCCAAGGGACTCTCAAGAGTCTTCTCCAACACCACAAGTTCAAAAGCATCAATTCAGCACTCAAAAAAGCACTCAGCTTTCTTTATAGTCCATCTCTCACATCCATATATGACTGCTGGAAAAACTATAGCTTTGATTAAGTGGACCTTAGTCGGCAAAGTAAAGTCTCTGCTTTTTAGTATGCTCTCCAGGTTGGTCATAGCTTTTCTTCCAAGGAGTAAGCATCTTTTTATTTCATGGCTGCAATTACCATCTGCAGAGATTTTGGAGCTCAAGAAAATTAAGTCTGTCACTGTTTCCACTGTTTCTCCATCTATTTGCCATGAAGTAATGGGACCGGATGCCATGATCTTTGTTTTCCGAATGTTGAGTTTTAAGGCAACTTTTTTGCTCTCCTCTTTCACTTTCATCAAGAGGCTCTTTTCTTGCTCTTTGATTTCTGCCTAAGGGTGGTGTCATCTGCATATCTGAGGTTATTGATATTTCTCCCGGCAACCTTGATTCCAGCTTGTGCTTCATCCAACCCGGCATTTCATATGATGTACTCTTCATATAAGTTAAATAAGCAGGGTGACAGTATACCATCTTGATGAACTCCTTTCCCAATTTGTAATCAGTCTATTGTTCCACGTCGGGTACTAAATGTTGCTTCTGACCTGCATACAGATTTCTCAGGAGGCAGGTAATGTGGTCTGTTATTCCCATCTCTTGAAGAATTTTTCAGTTTGTTGTGATCCATGCAGTCAAAAGCTTTGGCTTAGTCAATAAAGCAGAAGTAGACGGTTTTTGATTGTTAGGTCCATGAATGGAGGCAAATTGGAAGTGATCAAACAGGAGATGGCAATAGTGAAAGTCGACATTTTAGGAATCAGCAAACTAAAATGGACAGGAATGGGTGAATTTAACTCATATGACCATTATATCAACTACTGTGGGCAAGAATCCCTTAGAAGAAATGGAGTAGCCATCATAGTCAACAAAAGAGTCTGAAATGCAGTACTTGGATGCAGTCTCAAAAACGACAGAATGATCTCTGTTCGTTTTCAAGGCAAACCATTCAATATCATGGTAATCCAAGTCTATACCCTGATGAGTAATGCTGAAGAAGCTGAAGTTGAATGGTTCTATGAAGACCTATAAGACTGTCTAGAATTAACACCCAAAAAAGATGCCCTTTTCATTATAGGGGACTGGAATGCAAAAGTAGGAAGTCAAGAAACACCTAGAGTAACAGGCATATTTGGCCTTGGAGTACAGAATGAAGCAGGGCAAAGGCTAATAGAGTTCTGCCAAGAGAATGCACTGGTCGTAGCAAACACCATCTTTCAACAACACAACTCTACACATGGAAATCATCAGATGGTCAACACTGATACCAGATTGATTATATTCTTTGCAGTCAAAGATGTAGAAGCTCTATAGAGTCAGCAAAAACAAGACTGGGAGCTGACCGTGGCTCAGATCATGATCTCCTTATTGCCAAATTCAGACTGAAATTGAAGAAAGTAGGGAAAACCACTAGACCATTCAGGTATGACCTAAATCAAATCCCTAACGATTACACAGTGGAAGTGAAAAATAGATTAAGGGACTAGATCTGATAGATAGAGTGCCTGATGAACTATGGACGGAGGTTCATGACATTGTACAGGAGACAGGGAGCAAGACCATCCCCAAGAAAAATGCAAAAAAACAAAAGGGCTGTCTGAGGAGGGCTTACAAGTAGCTGTGAAAAGAAGAGAAGTGAAAAGCAAAGGAGAAAAGGAAAGACATACCCATTTGAATGCAGCGTTCCAAAGAATAGCAAGGAGAGATAAGAAAGCCTTCCTCAGTGATCAAGGCAAAAAAATAGAGGAAAATGATAGAATGGGAAAGACTAGAGATCTCTTCAAGAAAATTAGAGATACCAACAGAACTTTTCATGCTAAGATGGGCTCAATAAAGAACAGAAATGGTATGGACCTAACAGAAGCAGGGACTTCCCTGGTGGCTCAGAGGGTAAAGCGTCTACCTACAGTGCGGGAGACCTGGGTTCTATCCCTGGGTCAGGAAGATCCTCTGGAGAAGGAAATGGCAACCCACTCCAGTACTCTTGCCTGGAAAATCCCATGGAAGGAGAAGTGTAGTAGGCTACAGTCCATGGGGTTGCAAAGAGTCGGACACGACTGAGCGACTTCACTTCACTAAGAGAAGCAGAAGATATTAAGAAGAGGTGTCAAGAATACACAGAAGAACTATACAAAAAAAGATGTTCATGACTCAGATAATCACGATGGTGTGATCACTCACCTAGAGCCAGACATCCTGTAATGTGAAGTCAAGTGGGCCTTAGGAAGCATCACTTTGAACAAAGATAGTGGAGGTGATGGAATTCCAGTTGAGCTATTTCAAATCCTAAAAGATGATGCTGTGAAAGTGCTGCGCTCAGTATGCCAGCAAATTTGGAAAACTCAGCAGTGGCCACAGGACTGGAAAAGGTCTGTTTTCATTCCAATCCCAAAGAAAGGTAATGACAAAGAATGCTCAAAGTACTACACGATTGCAGTCATCTCAAATGCTAGCAAAGTAATGCTCAAAAGTCTCCAAGCCAGGCTTCAACAATAAGTGAACCATGAACTTCCAGATGTTCAAGCTGGTTTTAGAAAAGGCAGAGGAACCAGAGATCAAATTGCCAACATCTCCTGGATCACCAAAAAAGCAAGAGAGTTCCAGAAAAACATCTATTTCTGCTTTACTGACTATGCCAAAGCCTTTGACTGTGTGGATCACAATAAGCTGTGGAAAATTCTGAAAGAGATGAGAATACCAGACCACCTGACCTGCCTCTTGAGAAATCTGCATGCAGGTCAGGAAGCAATAGTTAGAACTGGACATGGACCAACAGACTGGTTCCAAATAGGAAAAGGAGTAGGTCAAGGCTGTATATTGTCACCCTGCTTATTTAACTTATATGCAGAGTACATCATGAGAAACGCTGGACTGGAAGAAGCACAAGCTGGAATCAAGATTGCTGGAAGAAATATCAATAACCTCAGATATGCAGATGACACCACCCTTATGGCAGAAAGTGAAGAAGAATTAAAGAGCCTGGTGATGAAAGTGAAAGAGGAGAGTGAAAAGTTGGTTTAAAGCTTAACATTCAGAAAACAAAGATCGTGGCATCCGGTCCCATCACTTCATGGCAAATAGATGAAGAAACAGTGGAAACAGTGACAGATTTATTTTTTGGGGGGTCCAAAATCACTGGAGATGGTGACTAAAGCCATGAAATAAAAAAGATGCTTACTCCTTGGAAGAAAAGCTATGACCAACTAGATAGCGTATTAAAAAGCAGAGACATTACTTTGCCAACAAACGCTTGTCTAGTCAAGGCTATGGTTTTTCCAACAGTCATGTATTGATGTGAGAGTTGGACTATAAAGAAAGCTGAGTGCAGAAGAATTGATGCTTTTGAACTGTGGTGTTGGAGAAGACTCTTGAGAGTCCCTTGGATTGCAAGGAGATCCAACCAGTCCATCCAAAATGAAACCAGTCCTGAATGTTCATTGGAAGGACTGATGTTGAAGCTGAAACTCCAGTACTTTGGCCACCTGATGGGAAGAGCTGACTCATTTGAAAAGACCCTGATGCAGGGAAAGATTGAATGTGAGAGGAGAAGGGGACGACAGAGGATGAGATGGTTGGATGGCATCACTGTCTCAATAGATATGAATTTGAGTAAACTCCGGGAGTTGGTTAAGGACAGGGAGGCCTGGCGTGCTACAATCCATGGGGTCGGAAAGAGTTGGACATGATTGAGTGATTGAACTGAACTGAACTAGATTTTTTTTTTTTTTTAACTCATTTGCTTTTTCTATGCTCAAACAGGTGTTGGGAATGGATTTTGGTTATGTTAATAATATATTATAAATTAAAAAAGGAAATTGGATGGTAATGTAGCTTTAATAAGTATATGTAACTATTTAATATTAAATTGTGTTTCTAATTGCCTCCTTAGCAAAAAGGTTATCATTTATGAAGATTCATCAAGTGAATTTTATCCAAATATCCTAGACAGACAAGAGTAATGGATTTCTAGTAATGTGGTGATTGATGATTAATTTTAGTTATTGAATGTCTTTTCCCAAAATTATACTGTAGAGTCTCATCTTTGGATAATAAAGAGCCATAGCTGTAATAGATTTTCTCTTTATAATTTGGATTGTTCCACCTAATAGCCTGAGATATTCAGCTGATTACAGGTAAATTTCCTTTGGGTCAATAGCTTCATTGACTATGTGGGTAGGTACTACCAACGTTGAATTCTATCTTGAATTTAGATAACTCTTAGTCTAACACTGTACTAAGGTTTCTAAAATATTCTTTAAAAAGTATTCCTTAAAACTATAACCAGGTGTTTAAAAACAGAAATGAACACATTTTCAGGCTGAGACTGCTACTCGGCTATCTGTAGCTAACAATAACTCATTTTTAAGTAATATTTTGTATGATCTTCTTTGATAACACAATCATTTAATAAAATTAGCCTTGTGTATTTTGGTTTCAGAGCTTTCATTTCTCATTTTCATTGAACATATCTTTATGACTAATGTCACTCTAAAGTGAGCTGAACTAAGAAGAATATAATTTTTTGAATTGGTAAAAAAATTTTCAAACTTTAGGATTTTAAGGCTTTTCTATATTTTCCAGTTTCACCATGAAAAACAAATGCCCAAACCCCCTTTGCAATGATATTGACCTATTAAGATGCACAAATTAAAATAATTTCTAAAATTGGAATATGATAATTATCTTGTTAATTGAAGAAAACTACAGTCAAGATAAATGTGGGTTCTGCTAGTCTCTTTTTCTTTTTCAAATTGTTGTTACACAAATCTTTAAAAATATTTCAATATGAAAAATTAGAAGATTCAAAATCAGTTGTTTATTTTGTGATTAGTACCCTTGATTAAAATATCTCTATTTTCAGTGCTCATGTTAGATTATATTTTTGTCGAAAAAAATTTAAAAATTGCTTTGGATTATGATTAATAGTCAAAGGTTATTTTCAGTACTACAATTATGCTATAATGGCTAAAACTGAATGGATTGTACATACCCAGTGTTGGAAATGGTGTGGAGAAATTGATAGTCTCATACCTTGATGTTAGGAATAAAGAATGGCATTGAATACAACCAGTTGGAAGAGTTTGATAGTAGTTTGGTAAATTTATTCATACACCTACTTTATGACCTTTTCTGGCTCAGACGGTAAAGCGTCTGCCTACAATGCAGGAGACCTGAGTTTCATCCCTGGGTCGGGAGGATTCCCTGGAGAAGGAAATGGCAACCCACTCCAGTACACTTGCCTGGAAAATCCCATGGATGGAGGAGCCTGGTAGGCTACAGTCCATAGGGTCGCAAAGAGTCACACACAATTGAGCTACTTCACTTCACTTTCACTTTACTCTACAAGGTAGCAATTTCACTACTGTGTACTTAATCCAAGGAGAATAAAAACTTTGGGTCACAAAAACATGTCCTATAATATTTATATTTGCTTTGTCCTATAATAGCTCAAACTGAATATAACCTGCACACTCATCTCAGGTGAATGGCTTCTAATCATGTTACAGTATATGCATACCTGGAGTACTACCCTGTAATGAGAAGGAATGAATGATTAATATACACAACAGCATCTATGAATGTCTACGAGCAATAAATGCTGGAGAGGGTGTGGAGAAAAGGGAACCCTCTTACACTGTTGGTGGGAATGCAAACTAGTACAGCCACTATGGAGAACAGTGTGGAGATTCCTTAAAAAACTGGAAACAAAACTGCCATACGACTCAGTAATCCCACTGCTGGGCATACACACTGAGGAAACCAGAATTGAAAGAGACACGTGTACCCCAATGTTCACCACAGCACTGTTTATAATAGCCAGGACATGGAAGCAACCTAGATGTCCATCAGCAGATGAATGGATAAGAAAGGTGTGGCACATATACCTGTGGTACATATACATTGTATATGTATATACATATACATATACAATGGAGGATTACTCAGCCATTAAAAAGAATACATTTGAATCAGTTATAATGAGGTGAATGAAACTGGAGCCTATTAATCTGAGTGAAGTAAGCCAGAAAGAAAAACACCAATACAGTATACTAACGTATATATATGGAATTTAGAAAGATGGTAACAATAACCCTGTATACGAAACAGCAAAAGAGACACTGATGTATCAGATCAGACCAGATCAGATCAGTCGCTCAGTCGTGTCTGACTGTTTGCTACCCCATGAATCGCAGCATGCCAGGCCTCCCTGTTCATCATCAACTCCCGGAGTTCACTCAGACTCAACGTCCATCGAGTCAGTGAGCCATCCAGCCATCTCAAACTCTGTCGTCCCTTTCTCCTCTTGCCCCCAATCCCTCCCAGCATCAGAGTCTTTTCCAATGAGTCAACTCTTCACATGAGGCGGCCAAAGTACTGGAGTTTCAGCTTTAGCATCATTCCTTCCAAAGAAATCCCAGGGCTGATCTCCTTTAGAATGGACTGGTTGGATCTCCTTGCAGTCCAAGGGATTCTTAAGAGTCTTCTCCAACATCACAGTTCAAAAGCATCAATTCTTCGGTGCTCAGCCTTCTTCACAGTCCAACTCTCACATCCATACATGACCACAGGAAAAACCATAGCCTTGACTAGACGGACCTTTGTTGGCAAAGTAATGTCTCTGCTTTTGAATATGCTATCTAGGTTGGTCATAACTTTCCTTCCAAGGAGTAAGCGTCTATTAATTTCATGGCTGTAGTCACTATCTGCAGTGATTTTGGAGCCCAGAAAAATAAAGTCTGATGTATAGAACAGTCTTTTGGACTCTGTGGGAGAGGGAGAGGGTGGGATGATTTGGGAGAATAGCATTGAAACATGTATAATATCATATATGAAACGAGTTGTCAGTCCAGGTTCGATGCACGATACTGGATGCTTGGGGCTGGTGCACTGGGATGACCCAGAGGGATGGTACGGGGAGGGAGGAGGGAGGAGGGTTCAGGATGGGGAACATGTGTACACCTGTGGCAGATTCATGTTGATATATGGAAAAACTAATACAATATTGTAAAGTTGAAAATAAAATAAAACATATATATTAAAAAAATAAAAATAGAAAAAAACAAACATTTCCTTGAGCAAAAGAAGCAGAAAGATTGAAAAAAATAGAGAGTGTACTATATATTTCCACTCCTATGAACTTGCAGGATACATAAACTGAAGAATGGTGATAGAAATCCGAACTAAATCTGCCTGGAGGAAGTGGGGGAATAAATTGGAAAGGGGCATGAGAAAAATTTATAGGGTAACGGAATTGCTCTGTATCATAAAGCACTGTCTGCATGTATGACCACATTTGTCAACATTCAATAAACAGTATAATTTAAACCAATAAATATTATTGTATGTAAATTGAATTTAATAAAAATAATAAAAAAGTAGAAACTGACATCTATTATTATTTAAAATAATTGGCTAGTGTTGAATTTAAAATAACTGCAAATTTATATGGAAAGATCTATTTCACATCAAAAATGTGACCTTGGTGACAATACAATTTACTCTCTAAATTAGGGCATTTGTGAGAGTAAAAGGTATATTATCCATAGTTTAGCTTTGTTAAAATGAGTAAATCAGAACTTTGCTAGGAATCAGGAAGTATGGTTATGACTCATTTACAAAAACTGTGACTTCAAGGTCTAGAGAAAAATTGCTTGTAGAGGTAGACTCACTGCCTGATTATTTATATCTTCGGAAAGTTCAAGGGCAGCTTAAAATTTCCAGGAACTCTCTGTCAGTAGGATGATGGCATTGAGACCTTCTGTATTCACAACTTACCGTTTATATGGTGTGAATCAGACACATTCAGTGATGTCTACAAACCTCATGATTCTGTTACTGAAATAACTGAAGCTGTCTTACTCTGTTCATCTCTCATCCACACTTACATCTGAGCTCACATAATTGTTAGATTAATGCCTGGTTCACACTCCAGACTTTCCCAGAAGACACATGGAGCTACTCCTCAAGTTGGAGTGCTAGTCTAAAGAAAGTGATTTATCTCTCAATCAATGATTAGTACATGCTGGTATTTTCCCCAAAGTCAGACTTTAACAGAAATATTTACAGGATGGATTGGGGATGGCAAAAAGTAGAATTATAAAGAAATCTGAATGGACTCTGTGGGAGAGGGAGAGGGTGGGAAGATTTGGGAGAATGGCATTGAAACATGTAAAATATCATGTAAGAAATGAGTTGCCAGTCCAGGTTTGATGCACGATACTGGATGCTTGGGGCTAGTGCACTGGGACGACCCAGAGGGATGCTATGGGGAGGGAGGAGGGAGGAGGGTTCAGGATGGGGAACACATGTATACCTGTGGCAGATTCATTTTGATATTTGGCAAAACTAATACAATTATGTAAAGTTTAAAAATAAAATAAAATTAAAAAAAATAAAGAAATCTGAATCAGAAAGGGATTTCTGGTGAAGGTGATATTCGAACTGAGTTTTTAAGGATACATTTGCATTATATGTATAATGCAATATACATTTCCCAGGTGGTTTAGATGGTAAAGAAAGTGAAGTCGCCCAGTCGTGACCGATTCTTTGCGACCCTGTGGACTGTAGCCTACCAGGCTTTTCCGTCCATGGGATTCTCCAGGCAAGAATACTGGAGTGGGTTGCCATTTTCTTCCCCAGGGGATCTTCCTGACCCAGGGATCAAACCTGGGTCTCCCGCATTGGAGGCAGATGCTTTAACCTCTGAGCCACCAGGGAAGCCCAGATGGTAAAGAATCTGTCTGCAATGCAGGAGACCTGGGATCAGTCTCTTGGTTGGGAGGATCCCCTGGAGAAAGGAATGTATGTGAGAGAGTCAATGCCTAGGCAGGTTGATAAGAAGTCCAGGGTCCCCATGGAGGAGAAAAGGGTCTGGGGCTCTCAAAGAGGAGATAGGGGTCTAGAATTCTCAAGGAGGAGGGAAGGACAAACAGTTTTTTTTTTTTTTCCTAGATTCCTTAGTAAGGATTATATAACAACAATATATCCTGCTTGAGGATAGTTTCTCCTTGAAAACCTTCTGACTAATCCTGTTATCTTAAGCTGTATATTAGGGGAGTGGATCTGGTAAGATCTTTTTATTGTTAGTTCTAATCCTGTCATCTTAAAATATAAATTGTGGGAGTGGGTCTAGTAAGATCTTTACAACCTTGAGACATTCTTTTGATTTATTGCAATAACCAATTAAAAAAGTATATAGCTCCCTTGCTAACACTAGGGGGACTCTCTGTCCCCTCTCTGATGTCTATGTCAGAAGCTTTCTCTGTCCATTTTCTTACTTGAATAAAACTCTGCTACACAAAAGCTCTTGAGTGATCAAGCCTGGTCCCTGGTTCTGAAGCTAAATCTTCTTCGGAGATCATGAACCTGAAAGCTATCAAATTCACCATAAGCTATCAAATGGCTACCCACTTCACTGTTATTGCCTAGAGAATTGCATGGACATAGGAGGAGCCTGATAGGCTACAGTCCATGATGTCACAAAGTGGGTCAAGATTGAGCAACTAACACACACACAGAAACACACGCATGCATTATATAGGCAGATAAAAGCTTCTGCCTACTTCTTTGTAATAATCACACTAGAACCTTTAGTTGTCATGCTAGCTATCTGACTGCCCCCAGATTATCATGCTGTGAGGAAGCCCAAAGTACCACCTGTAGAAGGACCACATGGAGAAACTCAAACACTGCAAAATATGGTTTCCCTTATACCAGGTAAGTCCCAATGTTCTAGCTGCAGCCTCCCTCTGACTGAAACCTCACATAGGACTTAATGCCAGACCACCTTCTGAATTCCTACTGTGTGGAAACCAAGAGATTTCATTAACGTTACATGATATAAAAGGGATGAGCTAACATCAAACTTTTCCTTAAATGCTTACTTAAAGTAGCAAGCTTTACTATAAATTTGAGCAATCAGTGCACTTTACAAAATAGGACGCTTTAGTCAAACATCATTTTGCTATCGTTGTTCAGTTGCTATGTCATGTCGGATTCTTGGTGACCCCATGCACTGTAGTCGACTGGGCTCCTCTGTCCATGGGGAGTTCCAGGCAAGGATACTGGAGAGGGTTGCCATTTCCTTCTCTAGGGGATCTTCCTGGACCAGGGATTAAACCCATGTCTCCTGCATTGGCAGGCAGATTCTCTACTGATGAACACATCAATTATATCAAAGTGGTGAACCTTTGATACCTATTATTGCTGATGCTTGATAAAACTCTCTAACTGTGAAGCATGCAATTTTGCAGCACAGGTAACCCATGCGTCAGTTTTCCTCCCTCTAATTGATGATTCCTTCCATTTATTACCTTAGAAAGAGAAGGGTTGTCTCATTGCTCATGCCCTCATTGTGTCTGGAATGTGGCTGCACCCACACAACACGCTTACCCTGTTCTCTGCTCTACCATAAACCATCGCTCACTTCCCTCCTGCTCACCCACTGAAGCTGCTCAACCAACAACTCTTCATCTTGGCCTTTTCCTGTCTTTAGGGGAATGCTGAGAGGAATACATGGAGTGGGCTATGCTTCTCTTCATTTCCTGGTGTTTTCTTCTCTAGAACTCTACTACTGAAAGCTCTAGAAAGTATCAGGCTCTAGCAAATGGTACCAAGAGAAACATTTAAACCAGGAGAGAAATATTTTAAATTGCACATCAAATAATTGATTACTTGTGCCTCAGAAGCTGTATTTTATGTTCAGAGTGTTCTAGAATATCTACCCTGGTCTTTTCTCTGTTTCTGTCTTTGAGAGTGATTCTCTCCTTTTTCTGGGAAAGATGGAAGGCAGGGAGAAGGTGATGGGAGAGGAAGAAATGATTCAATGGCATCACTGACTCAAAGGACGTGAGTTTGAGCAAGCTCCAGGAATTGGTAATGGACAGGGAAGCCTGGCGTGCTACAGTCCATGGAGTCTCAAAGAGTCGGACACCACTGAGTGACTGAACTGAACTGAATTCCTTTTTCTAATCTCCACCATCCAAAGCTTACTCTTCTTTCTGGAAATTCTACTCATGGCCCATACATTAAGTCCAGCCTGTTGTTTTATACTTTTCAAAGTCAAGACGATTTCTGCCAAGCCTTAGACGTGGGTCAGAGCTCTCCAAGTTCCCTTCCCCATTTATTCTCCAGTATAAATTGCAGACATTTTATTCTTTGGATTATAGAATCTCCTCTTCCTCCACCCCATTTCTCAAGGTCAAATATTAATTGTCAGAAATTCTATACCCTAGCTCCTAACACCAAGGAACAGAAACATTCTTAAGTGCATTTAAGCTGGAGATGCTACTTCACAGTATTTTGCAAGCAGTATTAATTCACACAGCTCAATCTTTTCCTCCATCCTTTCCATATTTTATCCCATCAGGTCTATTTAAGGATTAGAATAGGTCTGGAGGGAAGTTGAATTTTTTTAAATGGCTCTTCTCTTTAGGTACAGAAAATATTTAGGGAACTCTAGAAATTAGCTACATTAAATATATCAAAGAAACACAACTGTTCTTTGTCTGGGGGAAAGGGAAGGATAGATTTAGTTTTCCATAAAATAGAAGAAATCCTTAAGTAACTTGTAAATATTTTTGCTTAATGCATTTAATAATAAAGCTTAGTTCAGAATTGCTTAGCATCCTATTTTGCTTCATTTATTCATTACAGTAGAAAATATTAAATAACTAAGTGTTTGCTAAGAGCATTTCTGGGCTTCCCAGGTGGTGCTAGTGGTAAAGAACCCACCTGCCAATGCAAAACACATAAGAGAAGTGAGTTAAATTCTTGGATCATGGAAGATCCCCTGGAGGAGTGCATGGCAACCCACTCCAGTATTCTTGCCTGGAGAATCCCATGGATGGAGGGGCCTGGCGGGCTACAGTTCACAGGGTCGCAAAGAGTCAGCTACTCCTGAAGCGATTGAGCATGCACAAGAGCATTTCTGACTCCCCAAAATGTAGCTGTTGCAAACCCAAAAATGACTGGAATGTTTGAGAAAGAAAAAGAAGGCCAGTATGGCTGGAGTCTAATGGATATTTTCCCAATGCTTTTATGTTAGAAAATGAAGAATGGAGAAGATGGGTATTTTCATATTCACAATTTTGTATTCTTACATAGGAAAAAAAAAAAGGAGATCAGGAGAGATCTTCATTCTTTTTCTAAGTAAGAATACAAAATTTTGGATATGGAAAGAACCATCACAACATTGTAAAGTACTTATCATCCAATTAAAAATAAAATATTAGAAAAAAATGGAGATTAGAAGGATGTTTTATTCTTCTCTTGACCACTAGCTATGTCCAGGACCCTTCCCTTGTCAGAGAGAACTGGAGAGGTAAGAGAACAATTATAGAGGAGATTTAGAATATTTTGCACCCTTTTAGAAATAAGGAATAAGAGGAAATCTTTTCGGCTTTTTCACCTGGGAATTTGAATTGGTTTTCTAACATGTCACTGTGGTTCACCTTTGAGGTGCTGATGTTGAATGCAGTCCTTCAGCTAATATCTTATTTTCTCCTTTCTGGGGAAGCCAGCCTATAAGGTGTTTAGTGGCTTAGGTGGAACAGCAGGAGGAATTTACTAATAAAAGATTTTGGAAGAAGAAGTAAGAGACAGAGGCTGGCATGATTTTTAGTGGCAGCATGCAAAGTGTCCCCCTGGAGGGAATGGCCGTCTCCTGCCAATCACAAAGATTCTCCCAGCTGTCAATCACCATGCTGCCTAGACTCTGCCAACTCAAGGAACTTGCATATTCTGTGCTGGAGGCTTTTTTTTTTTTTTTTTAAGCATTATGAAAGTACATAAAAGTATTGTTAAACTTATGGAAATAAACAACCTACTGGCTTGATGAATTTGCAACCAAATAAAGCGTATTCTCCTTCTCAAATTCTTTCAGGTGTTTTAATTACTTTTCATATACTTTATACCTCAGGATGGATATATGTGTGTAGGAGTCTCTGAAGTAAAGTGATCTTTGTATTTTTTAGGAACCTTACAGAAAATAAAATAATTGTTAGATTTTCACTGAGGTCATGACTTGACTTTCAGTGACTCCAATCATCACTTACACACACACACACACACACACACACAATGTGAGTTTCATGGGAAAACTTTTACAGCTTATAAATATCTTAAATACAGAATATTTCAACTGTAAAATGTATGCAGTTTGAAATATTCAATTCTAAGTTTTTGTTTCAGTGAAACAATTAAATACAGAGACCTATATGTAATAGCCAAATTCCAAGTATTTATCATATTTATAGAGAAAAGATAGATGCTAACTTGAGGGACTATAAAACAGATAGAATTACCAAGTCAAAACATATTGTAGGAGGTAAAATAGAATGAGATACCTCTAAAACTCTTTGTGGGTGGGCTGTTTACTCTGCTCAGAGTGGAGATTCAGGAGAGATGACTTTCCTCTGGACAGAAAGGAAGAGTCTACTCTCTTTCCCTCTTTCTCAATCAGCCATTAACATAGAATTCAGCATGACTCTGGCTTCTTTCCTTACTCCCATTCATTTTTACTGAAATGTGCATCTGAAGGTGAAGGTTTCCCACTTTGCATCTCCTCAGAGGCTCTCAGACCCTTGGCTCTGTTGTGGTTACTTGACTCACGGTGGTGTCAACATTGGATCCCATCTTTCCATCTATATTTATGTGATTCAAAAATGTATTACCTCTATAATCTAAATAACTCCATAATTAGCAGATGTATAGCCATATGTTACATACAGGTAAACCAGATGATGTGAAAAAGCCAGAAACCTAGTATTTGAAAAAATATCAACCAATGTGAAAAAACACCGGCAAGATTAAACTCTTATGATGCACAGAAATCTCATGGAAAAGTCAAGTTGCTTATTTTTCCACAATTTAAATAAAACTGCTAACATATCTTTAATTAAATTTATTTTTATTCTTCTTCTGAGTGAGTTCAGACATTCCAATATGTATCTGTGAACACAGCCTAAGGAGTAAACACAATTTTGTCTGTTGACATAGAGAAAATGAGTCCTTGCTAGTAGCAATCATATCCTCCAATTTAATAACCCTTCTCCTCCTTTCACCTCAAGAACATAGCACAAAAAAGAGGCTGTCAGCCTATCTTCAATGAATGTGCAATTAAAAAAAAAACAACCCAAAACTATCATCTATCTATCTATCCACCTACCTATCTTTTTTTATTTCTCTATTCACACTTTAAATATGCCTAATGACCCTGCTCCTAAGGCAGAGTTTTATTTTCAAAGCAATTGGAATAAACATATTTCTAGAACATTACTCTCATTTGATGTTAAATGAAGTAGTTAAGGAAGGAAATGTTTTTAACAGGTAATTTGCTTGGTATAGTTCTAATACAAGGCTGTATGTAATTGGAAGCTTAATAAATTACTTGGATTAGTTCTATCCTGCTAGAGAGCACTTCTGTTTGCTATTTCACACTTTTGAGTTTAAGGTTAGGCAGATGCCTGCTCTTCATATTACAAAAATGTTGAACTAAGTCCAGTTTAACTTTTATTGGAAGATAATTCTCCATGATATTTTCCACAGTTTTTCACATCTTCAGAACAGAAGCACTGACAATCTTTCATATCAGCTATTTCCCAAGTATATTTGTGTAGCAAGCAACCCTGGAGAGAGAAGTAACTTCCCCTCTGGAGCAAAGGTCAGGTTTCCTTGCAGCTCATGCTATCGAAGATCGAAGTTTTCTAAGTTGAGATCCCTCAGCTGTGATGTAGATTCTCTGCAAGCACAGCATCCACTTGGGCCCCTCTATTTCACCCCATGAAACTTGGAGAGCAAAAGGAACACACACAAGCTTGAGGCGCCTGCTTCCTGCTGTGCTGTCAAAGTTCTTGGTTTCCACCCCAGGAGTCTTGGGTCTCTGGTCAGCTTCTGTGAACATAAAACTGGCTAACTTGTGATTATTCAAGGAGAGTAAAATCTCAGGACCTTCAAAGGTCTTCCCTGACACAGTTCTGATAGGAGAAACTGAACCATGTAGTAAGACATTTTGCCAGGAAAAAAGAAAATTTAAGGGGTCCCTGATAAAGTCTCTTTACTGCCCTTCTTTGTAAGCAGTCAGTTCACTTGCTTTTCTTTTCTTTTTTTTTTAATAGTCAACAAAACTTGGGTTAAGGAAGAACAAGAAAGGTAAAAGAGGAAAATGAAGGTTCAGAAAAGTCTCAGAAGTGGGGGCCAACTCCCAGGTGTACAATGCTAGCCATTAAATATTAATAGATAGAAATCCAAATATGACTCCTCACAGAAAGAGACATGAGGTTTTATTCAATAAATATCTTGCCCACATTTTATTATTATCAGCCTTTTTTTTTTTTAATGGAAAGGCAAATATATGCTGTATCATCAGTGCATTTGGGGCTTCCCTAGTGGCTCAGATAGTAAAGGATCTGCTAGCAAAGCAGGAGACCCGGTTTGATGCCTGGGTTGGGAAAATCCCTTGGAGAAGGAAATGGTAACCCATTTCAGTATACTTACCTGGAGAATTCCATGGAGGGAGCCTGGTGGGCTACAGTCGATGGAGTCACAAAGAGTCAGAAACCACTAAGTGACTAACACTTTATTTTAGCAGTACATTTGTTATGTTTTCCTGTAGGCTCAAGAGAACCTTCCCAGGTTGTGCTAGTGGTAAAAAGCCTGTCTGCCAATGCTGGAGACATAAGAGATGTGGGTTCCAATCCCTGGATTGGGAAGTTTTCCTGGGGGAGGGCATGGCAACCCACTCCAGTGTTTTGCCTGGAGAATCCCATGGACAGAGGAGACAAGTGGCCTACAGTCCATAAGGTTGCAAAGAGTTGGACACTACTAAGGGGTGTATAGATATAGTTTCTGCTTTCAAGTTTGGATGAATTAGTTCTCAATAATTGATTTCTTCCATCTTTACTTTTGTTCCAATTCACCCTGTTTCAATATACTTGGTAGTAAACAGTTAGTTTTAAAGATACCTTGTCATTTTGATGTACCAAAGACAGAAGCTGTTTAAGTTGGAAGTTTTATATGTCAATGTATGACTAAAATGCCACGATCACTCCTGTTTTACATGACAGAAAGTCTTCAAATAACAAAGCTTCATTAGTTAAGTTAATATACATGAAAGAAATTTGTTTTTTAGCCAATATTAGTTTATGTGTCTCAAGTACAGAAACTGACAGTAACCCTTATGATTCATTTTCAATGACGGTTTTGTTTCTAGAGGAAATACTTTGTAAAATGTATTGACGAACTCAAGATCCACTATAAACGGATCACTCAACCCAGAGAGCTCACTGGTCTGTAATTCAAAGAAGCAGAAACTGACATGGGCACACAGTTTATCTACTATTTAGAAGGGCAAAGACTAGTTTGATATATTTCCCTCTTAAGCTGCACTGAAAATAAAATTAATTGTACTGTACAAAATCAGAATTGTGTCCTAATGCAGAATAGTTTTTAAGTTACATTCTTATCCTAATTTAGATAAAAGGAAAAAACACATGAGTCATGTACTCCTTAAAAATTAAAATGACCACAGGGTACCAATGTCCACAATTGTCCTTTTTGAAGGTGTTTGAATATATTTTACTTCTTGGGTGGTTTAAGACCATTTTTAGTTGTTTGAGAATATTTGAAACTAACACATCATCATGGGTGTCCTGTCATTACTGTGATCACAGTTCAATGGTTTGTATTCCAATTAGGAACTGAGTTTGTTTGTTTAAACTGATCTATTACATTTTTTATTCTGCGATTCTTGAGTAGAGCAGCATCCAATATGACAAATAGAAAGTTGCTCCCAAGAGTTGTAAAATGCATTTGTTTGCTTTTTAGTCTTTCTCCTTCTTGTTTGTTAACCCCAAGAATATTTTATGGGTCATTTTTAGAGTTTGATCAGAAAAAGAGACCCCAGAGGCTATGTATGTAATAAGGGATTTGACTTTACACAAGTGTGGGGCTAGTTACACCATATATGTGCTGCTGATGTTTCTCTAAGAGATACTGGGCTGAAGTCCACAGGGTTGGTAGTCTGGAAGGGAAAATGTAAACAGTGAGGGACTCATGGATAAAGCTGAACCAGAAATGATGGGGCAAAATGAAATTTAGAATGTACTAGCACCTACATTGATCTCTCACTGTTTCCCAGACTCCTGCTTCCCTGGTGGGGTGTCCTGTGGGAGAAGCTCTTGTGCTCAGGGAGTTCAGTGCAACTTATGGCGGGGGGTGGTGGGGGTGGTGGGGTGGGGGTGGTGGGGTGGGGTTCGGGGTGGGGGGAAGCATTGGAGAGGCTGACCCAGCAGGTCTGGCATGAGCTGAAGGAGCTGTGGGCAGAGGTCTCCTGGCGTGAAGCAGGTGAGCACGGGTGAGCAAGGACAATGACCAGCTGCCCAAGGTGCTCCTCTCTGAGTGCAGGAACACACTGATGCCTCACCTCCACTTTGCAGATATCATGCAGAATGTCCCAGTTAGCCTCATACTAAGTCTCGAGAGTCCCTTGGACGGCAAGGAGATCCAACCAGTCCATCCTTAAGGAGATCAGTCCTGGATGTTCATTAGAAGGACTGATGCCGAAGCTGAAAACTCCAATACTTTGGCCACCTGATGTGAAGAGCTGACTCATTTGAAAAGACCCTGATGCTGGGAAAGATTGAGGGCAGGAGGAGAAGGGGACGACAGAGGATGAGACGGTTGGATGGCATCACCGACTCAATGGACATGGGTTTGAGTGGACTCCGGGAGTTGGTGATGGACAGGGAGGCCTGGGATGCTGCGGTTCATGGGGTCGCAAAGAGTCGGACATGACTGAGCTACTGAACTGAACTCAGAATTGTGCAGAGACGGCAATCCTGGAGAACAGCGTTTTCCAGTGGACGACACACTTCAAGTCCATCACCATCAGACACCTAACCAACTACTCCTCATCATAATTGAAATGCAGGCTGGACTTCCATGTCTTTCAACTCTATTCTAAAATTAAAAAAAAAAAAAAAAGATATTTGACAGTTTGGCTGTCCCTATCTGTGTCAAAGGAGCATAACTCTTATCTATGTAAAATAAACCTTCTGCTTTAGAAATGTCCCTGTATTACTTTGATTTATTCTATGATTGCACATAGTGAATTTAAAGCTGAGCTTCAGTTTCCTGACTGAATGCTAACTAGCTTCAATCGTGTCCAACTGTTTTGTGATCTCATGGACTGTAGCCGTCCAGGCTCCTCTGTCCATGGGATCCTGTAGGCAAGAATATTGGAGTGGTTTGCTGTGCTCTCTTTCAGGGGATCTTCCCTACCCATGGATCCAGCCGCTGTCTTTTACCTCTTCTGTATTGGCAGGCAGATTCTTTAACATTCAGACGGCCTCAGTTTCTTAGGTAGTAAAAGCAATGCAAAAACGGCTTTTGGCGGTACTGTTCCACCACTGACTAGGTATGCCACCCTGAGGAAGTTTTCTCATCTCTGTGAGCCTTCCTTTCTTCATTTGTTAATAAAATGAGTACAGAAAGGTTCAGTGGTCATAGGCACACTGTTTTGGAAAGATTTTCTAAAATCCCTAATCAGTAAAATAGCTCCTGGAGACTTCTCCTGTGAAAGAACATTTAAAAATTCTCAACTAAGATCTCTCAGTGGTTAATGTTGATGTCTGTCACTCGCTGAAAAGTGATCAGCAGTGTTGCTTTGCTGTGTGCATGGTATCTCTATCATATCCTATTATGGTGTTTCAGTGAGAATTTGTATGACATTGAAATGAATTCATTTTATGACCCAATTCATTGTAGGTGGAAACTTTGTTAGTTCATTCTGAGCCTCAGCTGGTGAGCTTTGTACCTTTCCTCTCAACATTCAGTGATTACATGACCACGTATAAATATGCAGTTATGAATATTTTATGTAATTTAATCCTTTGGTTCTGTTATTGCAATATTCAATATTTATTATTTGTTTAGTTTATTGTGTTTTTTAAATTAATGTGCTTGCATATTGGCTCCACCAGGGGTATCATGATATGAAGAAATAAGATGAACTAATAATTTGGAAAACTCTTTTATTTCAGAGTTGCCTAATAAAAACCAGTTGTGGAGGTGGAAAGAAAATTGATGATTATAATGCGTGTTTGTTGGAGGGATAATTAAGATTCTTTGGGAACTAAAGAAAGTCTTTCAATTCTGACAGGGAAGAATTTCAGAGAGTGACACGAGCCATTATTAACACCACTGAACATGTATGTGCATTTTGAGAAAGAAATACAAATAAAACAGGAGACTTTAAGCCCAAAATGAAAAATCTAAATGTACCGGGGTCCCCGGATTGAATCTTGAAGCAGAGAAAAAATGTTATTGGAAAATAGATGAAATCTGTATAAAATTTAGATTTCAGTTTAGCATTATATATCTATATTGTTTTGAGGGGGGAGTTGAGAAATATATTGTAAAAGTATAAGGTATTAACAATGGGGAAAATTGGGTGGGGTGGGTATCCACAAATTCTTTGTACTAACTTGGTAACTTCTGTAAATCTAAAATTATTCCAAAATAAAGGAGTTTTATTTTTAATTATTTATTAATTTAAATATAGAGCTCTTACAATGTTATATTAGTTTCATATCTACAACAGTGATTTGATACTTTTATGGATTACATGAAATGCAAAGTTGTAAAATATTGACTATGTTCCTTTTATTGTACATTTCATCTCTGTGACTCATTATTTGATAATTTCCATTTTATACTCTTCCCTATGTCATTCCTTCTTTGTGGTAACCACTATTCTCTGCATCGGCGAGTCTGTTTCTGTTTTGTTATATCCAAATACTATCTGCTTTCACCTATACATGAACAACAAAAAAAAATAATGAACATATTAAAAGTTTTTATTTTAAAAGTTTAAAATCCTATAAGATGATGTTTAAGTGCGCTACTCAATACATCAGCAACTTTGGAAAACTTAGCAGTAGCCACAGGACTGGAAAAGTCCTTTCCATCCAAAGTTTGAAAATTGGGATTGAAAAGTTTGTTTCAATCCCAAAGAAGGGCAGTGTCAAAGAATGTTCAAATTACTGTATGATTGCACTAATTTCTCATGCTAGCAAGGTCATGCTCAAAAATCTTTCAAGCTAGGCTTCATTAGTACATGAACTGAGAATTTCCATATGTACAAGCTGGATTTCAGAGAGACAGAGGAACCAGAGATAAAATTTCCAACATTCGTTGGAACATGGAGAAAGCAGCAGAGTTCCAGAAAAAACATCTACTTCTTCATTGACTACGCTAAAGCCTTTGACTGTGTGGGTCACAACAAACTGTGGAAAATTCTTAAAGAAATGAGAGAGCCAGACCACCTTACCTGTCTCCTGAGAAGCCTGTATGTGGGTCAAAAAAAAACAGTTAGAACCAGCTATGGAGTAACTGACTGGTTCAAAATTGGGAAAGGAAGATGTCAAGGCTGTATAAGCAGACTGTCACCCTGCTTATTTAATTTCTACGCCAAGTACATCATGTGAAACCCCAGGCTGGATGAACCACTGCCGGGGTCCAGCCCCAGCTGATCCAGGGTATTCGAAGGAGAGACGGCATAGGCGAGGGTCAGGAAACAACTGCTTAATTACACGTTAATTAAGGATACAAAGAGTAATAGAATGAAGATAGCTCAGTAGGAAAATTCAGTGGAGAAAAGAGGCTGAGTAGCTTGGTTTATGCGGGAGACCAATAAAACTTCAAGACAAGAAGTTTGCACCACTTACATAGGCCGCAGGCGTCCTTCCGTTCTCCCGAAGGAGAGGAGACACTGAGGCCTCCCAGGTCGGATCTTAGAAGCCCAGGCATAATTAGCAAGCATGGCGGGTTCCGCGCTCCAGATGGAGACTCAGCCAGAAGTTGAAAGAGAGAGCGACATGGGGAGACCAAGTTTTGGTGAACAAGGCCCACACTTTATTTTCCAAAGTAGTTTTTATACCTTAAGTTATGCATAGAGGATAATGGGGGAAGGGGTAGAGCCATGCAGCAAGCCAGGCTTTTTTCTTGTAAACTTATCACATGCAAAAGTTCAGGTGATAGACATCATCTTCTGGCCCGGAGGCCTGTTAACATTTTAAGAAACTTATCTTTCTCTAAAGGTGATTATTCCAAAGTCAGGCGCCAGCCTTCCAAAAAGCATTGGACAAAGCTGCATTTTACATTTCTATACACCCATTATATCAATCAATACACTGCCAAGGACACAGTAGGTAAGGAGTATGGAGACTTAGCAGCAAACATTGGCCCAACAAGTGAAAAACCCTTCACCAATACAATTTCTAATCAATCTTTTAACTACTCAAAGGAATCTGTGTTTAGGCAGTTTAGAACATCTCCTGCCTCTCACAGTTGGGAGGCTCTGAACAATCACATGTGGCCAGAAAAACCCATTCAGGCAGGCTAGAGGATTTCCAAAGGAGTTTGTAGGTTGAAACACTGTCACATCCAAGAATTATTAACTGGAGCTGTAAGCTAACTCTTTTTTCAGAGAGAGGTAGTGGGAGACAGCCCCCCGTAAAGTCAGAGGTGTAGGTGAAAGCACAAAGCAGAAAGTAGGCAGACTCTGGTTTTGGGGGTAGATGCTCGAGAATTTCCAGGGGGACTCCTGAGGCTCGATCCCGCCTTTGCGTATGCCGAGCCTCCTTCCTCATGACCTTTGTCATGGGCGGAGTTCCTCACGCTGGCTCCCGGCAGTGATAGAATTCCAGTTGAGCTATTACAGATCCTCACTCAATATGCAATATGCCGGCTCCCGGCAAACCACAAACTGGAATCAAGATTGCTGGGAGAAATATCAACAACCTCAGATATGAGGATGATACCACTCTAATGGCAGAAATCATAGAGAAACTAAAGAGCCTCTTTTTGAGGGTGAAAGAGGAGAGTGAAAAAGCTGGCTTAAAGCTCAGCATTCAAAAAATGAAGATCATGAGATCCAGTCCCATCATTTCATGGCAAGTAGAAGGGGAAAAAGTAGAGGCAGTGACAGATTTTATTTTCTAGAGCTCCAAAATCACTGTGGAGGGTGACTACAGCCAAGAAATTAAAACAGGCTAGCACCTTGGAAGAAAAGTGATGACAAACCTAGATAATGTATTAAAAAGCAGAGATGTTACTTTGCCAAAAAAGGTCCATATTGTCAACGCTATGGTTTTTCTAGTAGTCATGTTCGGTTGTAAGATTTGGGCCATAGAAAAGGCTGAGTGTTGAAGAATTGATACTTTCGAACTGTGGTGCTGGAGAAGACTTTTTAGAGTCCTTTGGACTTCAGGGAGATTAAACCAGTCAATCCTTAAGGAACTCAACCCCAAATATTCATTGGAAGGACTGATGCTGAAGCTGAAACTCCAATACTCTGGCCACCTGATGTGAAGAACAGGCTCATTAGAAAAGACTGATGCTGAGAAAGATTGAAGGTAGGAGGAGAAGGGGATGAAAGAGGATGAGATAGATAGCATCACTGACCCAATGGACATGAATCTGAGCAAAATCTGGGAGACAGTGGAGGATGGGGAGCATGGTGTGTACAGTTCATGAGGTTGCAAAGAGTCAGACATGACAGTGATGGAACACCAACAACATTTAAAAAGTGAAAGTGAAGATAAACCTTTTCTTTTGCTGATAGTGGGATCATCTGCAAATACTAAAATGCTGCTCCTCTCTCTTCCAGCATTATAGTGTAGATTTTCAGGTCAATAGACACAAATCTACCACATTTTAAAATGCCTACAAGTTATTTCAAGATGTTAATTTGCATATTTTAAAGTCATTCTGTTGAATTGATTCCAATTTTTTGCCTTAACAAGTAATACTAAAAAAGGTCACTTTTTTTTCAAATATATCTTTGTACATTTATATGAACCTTATGTGTAAAATGAATGTTAATATTGCCAAAAGTAAGAATATTAACATTTTAAATGTCAAATTATTTTGTTAGTATTTATAAATCTATCAATAGTATATAAGAGTGACAGTTCAGTCATACTAGCATTATCATTAAAAAAATATTGCCATTCTATTAGAAAACAGGCAGTGTTTCCATTGTGTGATGATGGATGAGTGAATGTTAATCATGCAGCTGGGGAATGGGGCAGAGTGGTATGATGAAATCATGGGTAATTACATGAAAACAGAGGGAATGCTCTTCTCAATATTCATTTTTCAGGAAACCTGAAATTCGGCATGGAGTCAGGTCAACCTGATATTGGTAGTCACAAAATGTTTGAATCCATATTAAGGAGACCAAATGTTTTTCAAAACCATTATAGATTTTTTAAAAAGGAAATACATACTCAGGTTTTTATTTTAGAAATGTCTATAAATGCAGTGTAAGAATATGGCTTGTGCTGTGCCTAGTCACTCAGTTGTGTCCGATTCTTTGTGACCCTAAGGACTGTAGCCTTCCAGGCTCTTCTGTCCATGGGAATTCTCCAGGCAAGAATACTGGCGTGGGTTAAGAATTTGACTTAAATGGTCCTAAAGCTGGAAAAGTGATAATCAATTAAGAAGTTCTTGATATGATATGATATGATGCATATTAGCACTGAGGCACAGAAGTGCCTTTGAGAGAAGCATTGAAGAGAGAACTATAGGACCTATAGTCTAATTAGACATGGCACATAAAAGAGATGGTGTAGACTGGATTTTACTAGATTGAAATCTGCTTTCTTTTTGCAAAACTAGAGACGACATGGAAAGAAGCAGATTTGGGAAACATAATAAATTTTGTCTTCTATACATTCCATATGAGATGCCTGTAGAATTCTAAACTGAACATGGGCAATGGATAAAGGGAGATGCAGGTTTCAAGTTCTTTTTTGGCCTGGAGACATAGTTTTGAGATTTATAATGTATAGGTCAAAGGAAACTTTTTGGACTGGATAATTCTTTGCTGGGGCTTCTGTGGTAGATCAGTGGTAAAGAATCTGCCTGTCAATGCAGGAAACACAGGTACAATTCCTAGGTTGGGAAGATCCTCTGGAGAAGGAAATGACTGCCCACTCCAGTATTCTTGCTTGGGAAAACCCATGGACAGAGGATCCTGTTTGGGCTACATTCCATGGGGTTGCAAAAGAGTCAGACATGTCTTAAAGACTAAACAACAACAGGAACAATTCTTTGGGGAATTTCTTTAGAACATTTTGTGTTCAAGTATTTCTTTAGAGAAATACTGAAATCTTTCTGTATTTGCCTCACCTGACTCCATTTTCAGATTTAACCAAACAACATCCATAGTTCGATATAACAGTGCTCAGTTTTTGCCTTTTTATTGAAGTGACATCACTCTACAGTACCTAGAGTTTGTGTCCTGATGCTAGTTGGAGTGGCGGTAATTTCAGGATGAGTTTTTTCCAGTGTTATGTAAAAGTGGTATCATGAACAGGCTTATGATAGCTCATTAATGATTTTTCAGGAGTTTTTGAGCTAATCATTAAACATGATCCTTATTAGAGATCAAGTAATACAATCCTATAAAGGACAGAAATAGTATGAACCTAGCAAAAGCAGTTCTTCTGTGTATTCTTGCCATCTCTTCTTAATATCTTCTGCTTCTGTTAGGTCCATACCATTTCTGTCCTTTATTGAGCCCAACTTTGCATGAAATGTTCCTTTGGTATCTCTGATTTTCTTGAAGAGATCTCTAGTCTTTCCCATTCTGTTGTTTTCCTCTATTTCTTTGCATTGATTGCTGAAGAAGGCTTTCTCATCTCTTCTTGCTATCCTTTGGAACTCTGCATTCAGATGTTTATATCTTTCCTTTTCTCCTTTGCTTTTCACTTCTCTTCTTTTCACAGCTATTTGTAAGGCCTCCCCAGACAGCCATTTTGCTTTTTTGCATTTCTTTTCCATGGGGATGGTCTTGATCCCTGTCTCCTGTACAATGTCACGAACCTCATTCCATAGTTCATCAGGCACTCTATCTACCGGATCTAGGCCCTTAAATCTATTTCTCACTTCCACTGTATAATCATAAGGGATTTGATTTAGGTCATACCTGAATGGTCTAGTGGTTTTCCCTACTTTCTTCAATTTAAGTCTGAATTTGGCAATAAGGAGTTCATGATCTGAGCCACAGTCAGGTCCTGGTCTTGTTTTTTTCTGACTGTATAGAGCTTCTCCATCTTTGGCTGCAAAGAATATAATCAATCTGATTTCAGTGTTGACCATCTGGTGATGTCCATGTATAGAGTCTTCTCTTGTGTTTTTGGAAGAGGGTGTTTGTTATGACTAGTGCATTTTCTTGGCAAAACTCTATTAGTCTTTGCCCTGCTTCATTCCGTATTCCAAGGCCAAATTTGCCTGTTATTTCAGGTGTTTCTTGACTTCTTACTTTTGCATTCCAGTCCCCTATAATGAAAAAGACATCTTTTTGGGGTGTTAGTTCTAAAAGGTCTTGTAGGTCTTCATAGAACCATTCAACTTCAGCTTCTTCAGCATTACTGGTTGGGGCATAGACTTGGATTACTGTGATATTGAATGGTTTGCCTTGGAAACCAACAGAGATCATTCTGTCGTTTTTGAGATTGCATCCAAGTACTGCATTTTGGAGTCTTTTGTTGACCATGATGGCTACTCCATTTCTTCTGAGGGATTCCTGCCCGCAGTAGTAGATATAATGGTCATCTGAGTTAAATTCACCCATTCCAGTCCATTTCAGTTCGCTGATTTCTAGAATGTCGACATTCACTCTTGCCATCTCTTGTTTGACCACTTACAATTTGCCTTGATTCATGGACCTGACATTCCAGGTTCCTATGCAATATTGCTCTTTACATACCAAAGGAACATTTCATGCAAAGATGGGCTCGATAAAGGACAGAAATGGTATGGACCTAACAGAAGCAGAAGATATTAAGAAGGGATGGCAAGAATACACAGAAGAACTGTACAAAAAAGATCTTCACGACCCAGATAATCAGGATGGTTTGATCACTGACATAGAGCCAGACATCCTGGAATGTGAAGTCCAGTGGGCCTTAGAAAGCATCACTATGAACAAAGCGAGTGGAAGTGATGGAATTCCAGTTGAACTATTCCAAATCCTGAAAGATGATGCTGTGAAAGTGATGCACTCAATATGCCAGCAAATTTGGAAAACTCAGCAGAGGCCACAGGACTGGAAAACGTCAGTTTTCATTCCAATCCCAAAGAAAGGCAATGCCAAAGAATGCTCAAACTACTGCACAATTGCACTCATCTCACATGCTAGTGAAGTAATGCTAAAAATTCTCCAAGCCAGGCTTCAGCAATATGTGAACCGTGAACTTCCTGATGTTCAAGCTGGTTTTAGAAAAGGCAGAGGAACCAGAGATCAAATTGCCAACATCTGCTGGATCATGAAAAATGCAAGAGAGTTCCAGAAAAACATCAATTTCTGCTTTATTGACTATGCCAAAGCCTTTGACTGTGTGGATCACAATAAACTGTGGAAAATTCTGAAAGAGATGGGAATACCAGACCACCTGATCTGCCTCTTGAGAAATCTGTATGCAGGTCAGGAAGCAACAGTTAGAACTGGACATGGAACAACAGACTGGTTCCAAATAGGAAAAGGAGTACGTCAAGGCTGTATATTGTCATCCTGCTTATTTAACTTATATTCAGAGTACATCATGAGAAATGCTGGACTGGAAGAAACACAAGCTGGAATCAAGATTGCCGGGAGAAATATCAGTAACCTCAGATATGCAGACGACACTACCCTTATGGCAGAAAGTGAAGAGGGACTAAAAAGCCTCTTGATGAAGGTGAAAGTGGAGAGTGAAAAACTTGCTTAAAGCTTAACATTCAGAAAACGAAGATCATGGCATCCGGTCTCATCACTTCATGGGAAATAGATGGGGAAACAGTGGAAACAGTGTCAGACTTCATTTTTCTGGGCTCCAAAATCACTGCAGATGGTGATTGCAGCCATGAAATTAAAAGATGCTTACTCCTTGGAAGGAAAGTTATGACCAACCTAGATAGCATATTCAAAAGCAGAGACATTACTTTGCCAACAAAGGTTCGTCTAGTCAAGGCTATGGTTTTTCCTGTGGTCATGTATGGATGTGAGAGTTGGACTGTGAAGAAAGCTGAGCGCCGAAGAATTGATGCTTTTGAACTGTGGTGTTGGAGAAGACTCTTGAGAGTCCCTTGGACTGCAAGGAGATCCAACCAGTCCATTCTGAAGGAGATCAGCCCTGAGATTTCTTTGGAAGGAATGATGCTAAAGCTGAAACTCCAGTACTTTGGCCACCTCATGCGAAGAGTTGACTCATTGGAAAAGACTCTGATGCTGGGAGGGATTGGGGGCAGGAGGAGAAGGGGATGACAGAGGATGAGATGGCTGGATGGCATCACTGACTCGATTGATATGAGTCTGAGTGAACTCAGGGAGTTGGTGATGGACAGGGAGGCCTGGCGTGCTGCGATTCATGGGGTCGCAAAGAGTCGGATACGACTTAGCGATTGATCTGATCTGATCTGAACAGAAGTAGAAGATATAAAGAAGAGGTGGAAATAATACACAGAAGAACGTACAAAAAAGATCTTTATGACCAAGATAACCACAATGGTGTTATCACTCACCTAGAGCCATACATCCTGGAATGCGAAATCAAGTGGACCTAAGGAAGCATCACTACAAACAAAGCTAGTGGAGATGATGGAATTCTAGTTGAGCTATTTAAAATCCTTAAAGATGATACTTTGAAAGTGCTGTGCTCAGTATGTCAGCCAATTTGGAAAACTCAACAGAGGACTGGAAAAGGTCAGTTTTCATTCCAATCCCAAAGAAAAGCAATGCCAAAGAATACTCAAACTACTGCACAATTTCACTCATCTCACACACTAGCAAAGTAATGCTCAAAATTCTCCAAGCCAGCCTTCAACAGTACATGAACTGTGAACTTCGAGATGTTCAAGCTGGATTTAGAAAAGGCAGACAAATCAGACATCAAATTTCCAACTTCCATTGGATCATTGAAAAAGCAAGAGAATACCAGAGAAACATATACTTCTGCTTTATTGATTATGCCAAAGCTTTTGATTACATAGATCACAACAAACTGTGGTAAATTCTTCAAGAGATGGGAATACAAGACCACATTACCTATCTCCTGAGAAATCTATATTCATGTCAAGAAGCAATAGTTAGAACTGGACAAGGAACAACAGACTGGTTCCAAATAAGGAAAGGAGTTCTTTAAGGCTGTATATTGTCACCCTGCTTATTTAACTTCTATGCAGAGTACATCATGAGAAATGCTGGAGTGGATGATGCACAAGCTGGAATCAAGATTGCTGGGAGAAATATCAATAACCTCAGATAAGCAGATGACACCACCCTTATGGCAGAAATCGAAGAGCAACAAAAGAGCCTTTTGATGAAAGTGAAAGAGGAAGAGAAAAAGTTGTCTTAAAACTCAACATTCAGAAAACTAAGATCATGGCATCTGGTTCCATAACTTCATGGCAAATGGATGGGGAAACAATGGAAACTGTGACAGACTTTATTTTGGAAGGCTCCAAAATCACTGCAGATAGTGACTGTAGCCATGAAATTAAAAGGCGCTTGCTTCTTGGAAGAAAAGCTATGACAAAACTAGACAGCATATTAAAAAGCAGAGATATTACTTTGCCAACAAATGTCCATCTAGTCAAGGCTATGGTTTTCCCAGTGTCATGTATGGATGTGAGAGTTGGACTATAAAGAAAGCTGAACACTGAAGCATTGATGCTTTTGAACTGTGGTGTTGGAGAAGACTCTTGAGAGTCCTTTGGACAGTAAGGAGATCCAACCAGTCCTTCGTAAAGGAAATCAGTCCTGAATGTTCATTGGAAGGACGGATGCTGAAGCTGAAACTCCAATCCTTTGGCCACCTGATGCAAAGAACTGACTCATTGGAAAAGATCTTGATGCTGGTAAAGATTGAAGGCAGGTGGAAAAGGGGATGACAGAGGATGAAATAGTTGGATGACATCACCAACTCGATGGACATGAGGTTGAGTAAGCTCCAGGAGTTGGTGATGGACAGAGAAGCCTGGCCTGCTGCAGTCCATGAGGTTGCAAAGAGTTGACATGACTGAGCAACTGAACTGAACTGAAGTAATACAATCCTACACTTAATTTAAGAAAAAAAGTAATGAATATTTAGTATACCTGCATGCTCAGGTCAACTTCACTTTCACTTTTCACTTTCATGCATTGCAGAAGGACATTGCAACCTACTCCAGTGTTCTTGTCTGGAGAATCCCAGGGACAGCGGAGTCTGGTGGGCTGCCTATGGGGTCGCACAGAGTCGGACATGACTGACGCGACTCAGCAGCAGCAGCAGCAGCAGCATGCTCAGACTGTGTCCAACTCTTTGTGATTCCATGGACTGTAGCCCTCCAGGCTCCTCTGTTCATGGGATTTTCCAGGCAAAAGTACTAGAGTGGGTTGCCATTACCTCCTCCAGGTGATCAACCCAACCCAGGGATCGAACTCAAGTGTCCTGTGGCTCCTGCATTGGCAGATGGATTCTTCACCACTGAGCCACCTGGTATGTCCTAGTACTCAATCCTTTCTAATTATTTTATTATTATCTATGCTTTTGAGGTTTTACATATATATATAAAAGTGCATCTATATGGTTGCACTGATGCTTTATATCTATATAAAGCATTATATAATGTGGTGTATCCTTTCCCAACTTTGCATTAAGTGATACCAGGTTGATATATATATATATATATATATATATATATATATATATATATATATATATATAATTACTTGTTAACTATAAAGGATACAACTCAAAAGCAGCCAAATGAAAGAGATATATAGGCAGGTTCTGAGGAGATGGCATGTGGAGCTTCCATAACTTCTGTCTTTCTGAGATCGTAAATGTGTTCATCAACATGGAGCCCCCAACTTATTTTTCCATTGTCTAGACTGAAGAATCTGCTTACCAATGCAGGAGGTGTAGGAGACGCAGGTTTGATACCTGAGTCGGGAAGATGCCCTGGAGTAGGAACTGGCAACCCACTTCAGTATTCTTGCCTGGAAAATTCCATGGACAGAGGAGTTTGGTGAGCTACAGTCCATGCGGTCACAGAGAGTCAGACATGACTGAACACTGCTCAGACTGAAGAAAGTGATGGAAAAATGTTAATAATGCCAATTAAACCTAAAAGTGCCCTGTGTCTACACCTGTTACATTGTGAACACCTCAAATACAGAGAAAATATTCCTGTGGTATCCAAAGACTATTATCCAATCAGCAAAGAAGTCACTCAGGACCTTAAAGAATGAGAAAAATTCCAGGTTGAGGAATGAGTGTAATTCCACTCTATGAGTGAGTGAAATTCCAACATAATGCCTATGTTATTTCAATGTCGTCATCTTATTAAGAAACCAACATTCATATCAACCGATATCTATGTTGGAATTGCACTTATTGACTTAATAATCTAGATTGGCTATATAAGAATTTGGCAAAAATCAATAAAAGTATTTTGTGAGAATCAATTTGCTGTAAGAAATTTCTAATGTAGAATAATGTATATCTTATTATTTGCAAGTTGTTTGTTATACATCCTGTATATCAGTTTATTAAACTGATATAAATATAAATTTATAATAGACCTAGATCTATATATCTACTTACATATCTATGTCAACACATATATATGCATATTCACATATTTTCATATATTTGTTTTCAGAAAGTCAATGATTAAACATTTACCAGGATTTCTTTCTTATAAGATTTTTCCAGTTAATTCACAGAATCTGCCTTGTAAGTTTGCTATGTGACAAAATCTGAGAAGAATATAATTCAGACTTTTCAGAAATTGTTGCTATATTTTGATATTTCCAAAATTGTCTCCTCTCTGTTCCCACTCACTGCCTTTGCCCCAAATTTCAGGAAATTACTCCATCTTTCCTTTATCATATCTACTTATTATAGAATATTTGTCTTAATTATTTAGCCCATTTTTATTTTGTGAAATTCACCTTGTTTTCTAGACTTATCTTTTTTAACCCTTTTCTGTGACACCAGTGCACACTATAAATTTAATTGCACATGTTGACATTCTATATGTTTGGGTCTCATCGTTGAGTTTTCCTGTATTTTAGATTTTCTCTCGTGACTCTAGTCTCTCAGTGTCATTCATGACCATTTCCCCTATTTGTAAGTATTGTCTACACTATAAGCATTCATAGATATTCATCCCAATTGCAGTATAAAAAATCAACAGTGATGTTTTGCTTGCTGAATATCATAGGCCCATCCAGTGTCTTAATTAGCTGGCTTCCTGTGGTGTTGGTTGAACACCATTGAATAAAATCACCTTGAAGCTCAAGAGTTTCTATGATGATGTTTTTCCCTCTTTCTGTATTCACCTTCACTTTCTCTTTTTTTTTTGTTTCCTTCATTAAGTCACTTGTCTAGGCAAATTGTCCTTAATTTTTCTCCAGCCTTTACCCCCTAGTCCAAGTTACCGTACTTATACTCTTATGAAATAGTGTTTTTTGTTTTTTTTCTTTAAAAGCATGTGTCATCTGTTATGGATTGAATTGTGCACCTCATCTCCATTAAATTTGTGTGTTTAAGTCATCACCCTCAGGACCTCAGAATGTGACCTTATTTTGAAATAGGATCCTTGCAGAAATAGTGAGTTAAGATGAGGTCATGCTACAGTAAGGTGAGCTCCTTAAACCAGAATAACTGGTGCCTTATAAAAAGGAGAAATTTACACACAGACACACAGACACACACACACACACACACACACACACACACGCATCACCATATGAACCTGAAGGCAAAGATCAGGATGCAATGTCTACAGGTCAAGAAATAAGATCCCCAGGAAACCATCTGAAGTCAAGAGAGAGGCTTGGTACTGATTTTCCCTCAGTGAAAAGCAGGAACCAACCTTGCTGACAATCTTTTCTCATACTTCTAGCCTCCAGAACTGTGAGATAATGAATTTCTGTTTTTTTTTTTAGCTACCCAATTTGTAGTACTTTTTAAATGGCAACGAGCAAACTAATACATCATCATACATTATATAAATATACATTTATCATGAAGATTATTTAGTTAATATCTTATCTGCACATAGCAACAAAAAATTTTTAACAGAAGGGGCTGTATCTATTTTATTTGCAATTATATTTCTTATTATTGCATGGCATATAATAGATACTTAATAAAAATTAATTGAATAAAAATTCTATTCCTCAACAAAGGGTTTACTATTATAATGATTAGGAGAAATTCTGCATACAGTTTATCTATCAAATTATGTGGTTGCAAATTCAAGGGATACAGGATTTCTTCTGAAATCCTGTGCTTGATGTGGGCAAAGAAAGGAAGCTTCTTAGTTGAGTGGGATTCATATCTGATAATAGGGGTCTTTTATTTTCACCTGGGCTATATTTACTCAGTTTGGGCCATAGCAGCAGAATATGTGCAAAGTCTGAGCTAGCAGTGTGTGGAATGCGATGACAGCACCATATGGGGAAATGTGTGGTGTCTGGATGACGGGCCGCATTTTAGTGCTTAATTTAAGAAGATCTGATTTTGACAGTAAGACTTGAGGATTAAAAAAAGTAGCCCTAAGTGATCTATATGGACCAGAACTGTGCAATGATTAAAAAAAAAAAAAAAAAAAACAGCTAGTTGTATAACTCACTATTGTCTATTTTTATATATAATGCTTTCAACATGAAATAATATTTCATCCTCATGCACCTAATCTGCATTATAAATGTATATTGTCATTTTCCATGTAAGAAATCTGTCCTATTTTTCTTTGTTTTATAATATTCATTTTGGGTTATTGTTCTATTATTGAGTTTAAAGATACTCTTTCTTAGCTATTTTTAAAGGCATATAAATATATTTAAATCATTATCACAACAGAGTTTTGGCCACAGATTGATTTATATAAATCAGAGCATATGGATTAGCATAAGGAGTAGGACAAACCAGAGTTTATTCCAGAGAAACATATGTCATTTCCTTGTTTGGTGTCACTAACATTAGATAGAAAAAACAAATTTGATTACAAAATATTTTTTCTAAATACGTATATGTTGTATTTTTGAGCAGAATATTTTATTCATGAGTATAGTTAACATATGCATTCATATTTCTGTGCTGATTAATTGTAATTTCCCCCCATCCTCCCAGCATATCTATGTAATTATGACATCACTTGGTAAAAATACATTTACACAATTTGTAAAATAACATGTTTTAATCTTCCATTAATATACAATTTTACATATGGAAGAATGTGAATAAATTCAATTTTATACATTAAAAAAAGAATGAGAAAGTAGTTCTAGAAAGTACACACACATATAATAAACCACACACACACACACACACACACGCAGAGGCACACACCAACACACATGAAGTTATTGGATCTAACTGTGATGCTTTGGGAGCAAATTTGCCAAGTTTAATTAATTCTTCCAAGTTTAAATTAATTAAATTTTTGAATTTACAGCACAGTCCTTCAGGGATCTCAGTTTATGAAAGTTGATTTGCAATCCTGTAAAAATAATTTAAAACAAATTTAAGCACTCAAAGTGTTTCTCAAATACCATAAAACTTTCCATAATACATATTTTAAATACATAGGAAACTAACCATGAAGTTTAATTTTATGTATTTCTAAATGACAGATTAAATATTTAGTATTTTGGAGATGCTTCAAAATAAAAAAAAATCTTTAAAAATAAAGCATCCACACTCTTAAGTATTACTAGAGATTTTCTCATATATTATTTTAAGAACTGGTATGACAAAATCAAACATTCTGTTCAGAAATGTTATTTTGGAATTTTAAAAGGGCAGAGACTAGAAAGTTAAAATTTTATTTAGGGAATCATTTAACAAAATTTAAGCATTAAGACACAAAACCCCCAGGGAAAAACTGCAAATAAAGTGAATGTCTCCTCTGTAAAGCCAAAGGCTTCTTTGTTCTCTGTATTATCCTAGAACCAGAGAATAACAGTACCAGCGAGATGAGAATTACTGACAGTGGTCACCAAAAGAAACCCACTGTGCAAACAAAATGAGGTCATATTGTTCTCTGAACTGTCTTCCAATGAACCTTGACCCATTGCGTTAAAAACTCAGAACTGGCCACAGGTTTCATGGAAAGGCCTGAATTGTTCTAAATAAAATTGAACTTTTCTATAGTTTTCATACCGAACTTGTTAATGATAAGATACCATTTAGAAAAGGCCTTAAGAATGACTGTGCCCTATATACAGATAAATGCATCGACCAAAAGACATTGACTGGCTGGGCAAATTAAAACATATACCTGTATGCACTTCCACTTACCATAGTACTCTGCTTGAGTTGTATGTAATTTTTGTATGTAAATTGCATGTAATTTTTAAATATTGTTAAGTTAATCAAGTTCCCATTATTGCTTGAATTTGTGATTTTCTTTTATTTTTTGTCTGGTTATTGATTGTGAAAACTGATAAACATCTTTTGCTATTGTGATTGCATGTATCCCAGTCACTTTAGTCGTGTCTCTTTGTGCCCCCCTGGACCATAGCCCACCAGGCTACTCCAGGCAAGAATACTGGAGTGGGTTGCCATTTCCTCCTCCAAGGTGTCTTCTTGACCCAGGGATTGGACCCACATTTCTTATGTCTCCTGCATTGGCAGGCAGGTTCTTTACCACTGGCGCCACCTCGGAAGCCCTAATGTTAATTACTCACTTAATATCATTGTATCAGGATTGGTCAACAGAAAAATAACAGAATTCTGTATCACCAAAACTACCATCTAATAGAAAAACCTGTAATCACTTTTTAAAATCCAAATGATTATAAGAATTATCTTGAAATTTTTTGAAAAATACAAATGCTTATGTATTTTTTTCTCCAAAGCTATAGATATGTTTCTAATAAGCAGCCATATTTAAAAACAACTGGACTATATGATGATCTTTTACTTTATCTAGTTTGATTAACTTTTTCTGTTTCATATTTAGGGCTCCAATTTCACTTAGTTTATGTTTTCCAATTTTTCCATCTCATCTTTTTTTTTTTTGATGTTTTTTCTAAAGCCTTTATCAATCATAGTAGAAAGGCTTTTGTATACATTATATATAAATAATATTATAATAAATATATATTTCAGAGAACTTATGAGTTTTTGCCTAACTTAAGATTTTGTGACATTTTGATTCCACTAGAGTTAGTATGAATAGGTTGCTAGATTTCTAATTAAAAGAAAAAAGCAACAAAGTTTTACTGTATAACACACAGAACTGTAGTCAATATCTTGTAATAACCTATAATGGAAATTAATTTTAAAAATAATATAAGTGTATATGTATAACTTAATCACATTGCTATGCACCTGGAACATTGTAAATCAACTATACTTCAAAAAATATACATATTTTAAAAAATGGCCATGCCCAATAACACATCAACGACTACTAAATGGTGACAAAGTGCCTTCTCATCAGATCTTGGTAATGGATTTGCAAAATGGAATGAAGCACAGCAAAAGTAATTTATTTCTCTTTTGCCTACCAAATTTTTTAAATTTAAATTTATTTATTTTAATTAGAGGCTAATTACTTTACAATATTGTATTAAATTTTTTTCTCAATTCAGAACCAAAGTGAGAAAATAATTTTGAATAGACTTTGTGGGACTTTCTCTGAGCCTGACAAATTATAGATAGGAAAAAAGATGCTGGCACCATTTACAACCTTCTCTTTGGCTTTCATTTGGTGTTCTACCATGGTGGTGCCAGTGGTAAAGAGTCTGCCTGCCATCGCAGGAGACACAAGAGATTCAGGTTTGATCCCTGGGTTGAGACGATCCCCTGGAGAAGGTAATGGCAGTGGGTAGTCCAGTATTTCTGCCTGGAGAATTCCATGGACAGAGGAGCCTAGTGGGCTACAATCCATGGGAGTTGCAAAGAGCTGGACATGACTGCACTTTGGCTTTTATTTGAGCTTCTCCCAAGCTGACAGCAGGTTGAGTCAATTTATCTATGTACTTATCATTTATTGAGAGGAAGGGATCAAGAGTCTCCGAACATCAGTAAACACTTTTGGAATGGATTTGTGTGGACCCAACCAAGATGGTTGGATGGTATCACTGACTCAATGGCCATGAGTTTGAGCAAAGTCCAGGAAATGGTGAAGGACAGGGAAGTCTGGCATGCTGCAGTCTGTGGGGTTGCAAAGAGTTGGACATGACTGAGGGACTAACACTTCAAAGTAGAGGCAAGGAAGTCAATGGAGGCCCCAGAATAAATTATCATGTTTGTTAGAGACAGCAACAGGCATCCAGTAGTTTCCATTAACTAGTGTGATTGGGAGCGAAGGATGGGGAAGTGATCAAGTCCTGATCAAGTCCTACTGGGAATGATTTTCACCCAGAACACTGCATTGTGTGCGAATGAAAACAACAGGCAGTTACAGTTGTGATGATCCTTGGGGCTCAGGCTCAGTCAGATGGCCCTGGTGCCCTCTGGTGAGCTGGCTTTATCTAAAGAAATGCTTTGGTATCTGTGCCTTGTCTCTGCTGTTAGAAGCTTCCCAGAAATTGTCTTGAATCTTTACATCGTCCAACTTTCATGGACATGGCATATTTGAAAGAGCTTATCCTCTGGACCCTGGTTAGATTGCTGGGGATTCCTTCCCACACTTTTTAACTGAGAAACTGGTCAGTTGAAGAATTGATACTTTGAGGACAAGCTACCACCTACCATGGGTGTTAGCTGCTGGACCAGAGGACTTTTTTTTAGTTGCAATGATTATCACAGGCACTGGTGATCAACAATAAAACAGATGTTAGATTCTGAATAAACCAGAGGCAAGCTATTCATCTCAAACAGGAGAAAATATGCTAGAATTCAGAAGGACAAGAATGGAACAGTCATGTCATTAGATGAATGTAAATATGAATGTGACATAATACTTACATAATTTGAAGCTATTCAACTGTGCAGAAGTGTAAATGAACCATTGACCTTTCTGATGGTCAATCTTAAAGAAAATCAACCCTGAATACTCATTGGAAAGACTGATGCTGAAGCTGAAGCTCCAGTATTTTGGTCAACTGATGTGGATAGTCAACTCATTGGAAAAGTCTCAGATGCTTGGAAAGATTGAAGGTAGGAGAAGAAGGTGTCAGAGGATGAGATAGCTGGGTGGCATCACTGATGCAATGGACATGAACTTGGGCAAACTCTGGGAGATGGTGAGGGACAGGGAGGCCTGGCCTGCTGCAGTCCTTGGGGTCGAACACAGCTAGGAGACTGAACAACAACAACTCTGATGATTAAAGAACATTGGGCATTTGGACATCCCCATACAAGATTTTGATTTGTAATAGGTTAGATTTCTTTCATTTATAAAGTTTACATATTTATCACTCAATTTTATACTGTCAATTTGTCAGTTTCAAAACTTACCAATTTCCTGAAGTGGTACTTTGTTGTTACTTTTCTGTTCTTTGACAAAGAGGTAAATGTGAATTCCTTTATTTAAAAAAAAAAGTTCCTTGTAGATGCTAAGTAAGAAATATTATAACAATGGCATTTTGCCTTATGTACATATTTGTCAAAATACCATTAAGTTTACGTTAAAAGAAATAATAAAAAGAGGGATTAAAAATTAATTAATTAATTTTAATTGGAGGCTAATTACTTTAAAATTTTGCAGTGGTTTTTGCCGTACATTGGCATGAATCAGCCATGGGTGTACATGTGTTCCCCATCCTGAACTCCCCTCCAACCCCCCCCACCCCATCCCATCTCTCAGGGTCATCCCAGTGCACCAACCCTGAGCACCCTGTCTCATGAATCGAACGTGGACTGGAGACCTATTTCACATATGGTAATATACATGTTTCAATGCTATTCTCTCAAATCATCCCACCCTCGCCTTCTCTCACAGAGTTCAAAAGTCTGTTCTTTATATCTGTGTCTCTTTTGCTGTCTCATATATAGGGTCATCTTTACCATCTTTCTAAATTCCATATATATGTATTCAGTTCAGTTCAGTTCAGTTGCTCAGTCATGTCTGACTCTTTGTGACCCCATGAATTGCACCACACCAGGCCTCCCTGTCCATCACCAACTCCCGGGGTTCACTCAGACTCACGTCCATTGAGTCAGTGATGCCATCCAGCCATCTCATCCTCTATCATCCCCTTCTCCTCCTGCCCCCAATCCCTCCCAGCATCAGTGTCTTTTCCAATGAGTCAACTCTTCACATGAGGTGGCCAAAGTACTGGAGTTTCAGCTTTAGCATCATTCCTTCCAAAGAAATCCCAGGGCTGATCTCCTTCAGAATGGACTGGTTGGATCTCCTTGCAGTCCAAGGGACTCTCAAGAGTCTTCTCCAACACCACAGTTCAAAAGCATCAATTCTTCGGTGCTCAGCCTTCTTCACAGTCCAACTCTCACATCCATACATGACCACAGGAAAAACCATAGCCTGGACTAGACGAACCTTTGTTGGCAAAGTAATGTCTCTGCTTTTGAATATGCTATCTAGGTTGGTCATAACTTTCCTTCCAAGGAGTAAGCGTCTTTTAATTTCATGGCTGCAATCACCATCTGTAGTGATTTTGGAGCCCAGAAAAATAAAGTCTGACACTGTCTCCACTGTTTCCCCATCTATTTGCCATGAAGTGATGGGACTGGATGCCATGATCTTTGTTTTCTGAATGTTGAGCTTTAAGCCAACTTTTTCACTCTCCACTTTCACTTTCATCAAGAGACTTTTTAGTTCCTCCTCACTCTCTGCCATAAGGGTGGTGTCATCTGCATATCTGAGGTTATTGATATTTCTCCTGGCAATCTTGATTCCAGCTTGTGTTTCTTCCAGTCCAGTGTTTCTCATGATGTACTCTGCATATAAGTTAAATAAGCAGGGTGACAATATACAGCCTTGATGTACTCCTTTTCCTATTTGGAACCAATCTGTTGTTCCATGTCCACTTCTAACTTTTGCTTCCTGACCTGCATACAGATTTCTCAAGAGGCAGATCAGGTGGTATGGTATTCCCATCTCTTTCAGATTTTTCACAGTTTATTGTGATCCACACAGTCAAAGGCTTTGGCATAGTCAATAAAGCAGAAATTGATGTTTTCCTGGAACTCTCTTGCTTTTTCCATGATCCAACAGATGTTGGCAATTTGATCTCTGGTTCCTCTGCTTTTTCTAAAACCAGCTTGAACATCAGGAAGTTCACGGTTCACATATTGCTGAAGCCTGGCTTGGAGAATTTTTAGCATTACTTTACTAGCATGTGAGATGAGTGCAATTGTGCAGTAGTTTGAGCATTCTTTGGCATTGCCTTTCTTTGGGATTGGAATGAAAACTGACGTTTTCCAGTCCTGTGGCCTCTGCTGAGTTTTCCAAATTTGCTGGCATATTGAGAGCAGCACTTTCACAGCATCATCTTTCAGGATTTGAAATAGTTCAACTGGAATTCCATCACCTCCACTAGCTTTGTTTGTGGTGATGCTTTCTAAGGCTCACTGGACTTCACATTCCAGGATGTCTGGCTCTAAGTTAGTGATCACACCATCATGATTATCTGGGTCGTGAAGATCTTTTTTGTACAGTTTTTCTGTGTATTCTTGCCATCTCTTCTTAATATCTTCTGCTTCCATTAGGTCCATACCATTTCTGTCCTTTATCGAGCCCATATTTGCATGAAATGTTCCCGTGGTATCTCTAATTTTTTTGAAGAGATCTCTAGTCTTTCCCATTCTGTTGTTTTCCTCTATTTCTTTGCATTGATCACTGAAGAAGGCTTTCTTATCTCTTCTTGCTATTCTTTGGAACTCTGCATTCAGATGCTTATATCTTTCCTTTTCTCCTTTGCTTTTCACTTCTGTTTTTTTCACAGCTATTTGTAAGGCCTCCCCAGACAGCCATTTTGCTTTTTTGCATTTCTTTTCCATGGGGATGGTCTTGATCCCTGTCTCCTGTACAATGTCACGAACCTCCATCCATAGTTCATCAGGCACTCTATCTGTCAGATCTAGGGTCTTAAATTTATTTCTCACTTCCATTGTATAATCATAAGGGATTTGATTTAGGTCATACCTGAATGGTCTAGTGATTTTCACTACATTAGTATACTTTATTGGTGTTTTTCTTTCTGACTTTCTTCACTCTGTATAATAGGCTCCAGTTTCATCCACCTCATTAGACCTGATTCAAATGCCTTCTTTTTAATAGCTGAGTAATTGTCCATTGTATATATGTACCACAGCAGAAAGCGGGATTTTTAATAAGCTTTCCTTTTTATAAGAAGTTTCAGAATGTTAGATTGTACTGAAAACGTGCATATGTATCAAATAATATTTTCATGGCCGGTCACCACATGAGCAGTATTAAAATATAGAAAACACATCTCCTCATGATGGGTAGATTGATACTACACAATCATTTGACTTTACAATGAAACTTTTATTCTCAAACTGAAAGTATTAGATAAAATTGATACTGATGAGTAATATATACTAAGCATGACAAAGAAATATTTTAATGGAAGATCAACACATAAATGCACATATCCACTTTATTTGTTTCAGAACATTCACTTTCTTTGTGGAATACTTTGCTCAGTCTGGTCTGTTTCCTTGTTGTTTTCTCAGTGTAATTGATCTGGGGAGTCTGGTTTGCCATCACTCTAAGAATTGGATAGATGGGATGAACAAGAGGAAAAAAATGGAAGAGAAATGGAAGAATATTGAAGTGTACAGATAGTGTACAGTGAAGTGTACAGGAAAAGAAGGAAGGTCATTATTCAGAAAGCAAATACCAGTATTTCACTAGTTTGAAAGCTTTTGTTTTAACAAATCAAATTAGTTTAGTAGGCAAATAACCTCTTTGGCAGAACTTCAATACCTCTACCTAAAGCAGTGTTTCTAAATAATGACCTTTTATTTAACTCCATTCATTTGGAAGTTTAGTTGACCAGGAAAAGCTTATTTTCCCTTGCTCTTTTTTTTTTTTTTTAAATCAAAGAGCTCTTACCAGATAATCTGAAATTGACTCATCATTATCAGTTTTGATAATTTTTACCAGTTTTGTTCCTCCTAGGGACATTTGAATTCTGCAGAAACCAAACATACATACATGTTGGTAGTACATGTTGATTCTAGATTTTTTCCAGCAGTGTTCTTTCTTAATATTAGAGGTAGAATGAAGGTGTGCATTTTGGATTGTTTATGAAGAGGCAGTGATGGAGTATGCTTGGTGCATGCGTGCTCACTTGCTTCAGTTGTGTCTGACTCTTCGCAACCCTATGGATTATAATCCATCAGGCTCCTCTGTCCATGGGATTCTCCAGGCAAGAATACTGGAGTGGATTGCCAGGACCCCTCCAGGGGATCTTCCCCACCCAGGGGTAGAACCTGTGTCTCCTGCATTGCAGGCAGATTCTTTATCCACTGAGCCACCTGTGAAGCCTAATGTAGTACTCTGGATATGGTTTATTTTCTATTCTTTGGTTCCTTTTGTATGTGATCTTACAGGTGGCTAAGAAGAGTTAGAAAATGTTTGTATACCTGGTACTGAGTGAAGATAATTGACTTCAACTGCAATTAAAGACCTTGACTTTATAAGACATCTTCTACAGCAACAAGTTTTATGGACCTAAGACACTTTAAGTGTCTTAAGCTGGAGAAGGCAATGGCACCCCACTCCAGTACTCTTGCCTGGAGAATCCCATGGATGGAGGAGCCTGGTAAGCTGCAGTCCATGGGGTCGCTAGAGTCGGACATGACTGAGCGATTTCACTTTCACTTTTCCCTTTCATGCATTGGAGAAGGAAATGGCAACCCACTCCAGTGTTCTTGCTTGGAGAATCCCAGGGATGGGGCAGCCTGGTGGGCTGCCGTCTATGGGGTCGCACAGAGTCGGACACGACTGAAGCGACTTAGCAGCAGCAGCAGCAGCAAGACACTTTAATTGGGACCTAGATAAAAATTATAAGGCTAAGGAATAAACTTTGAGTGTCTGTCATACACAGTATATGTTCAGTACAAATACAGTAAACAATTGCATACATGCATGAATAAATGAAAGAATAAAATAATATAGACCAGTGACTTTCTGATTTCAAAATAGTTCTAAACTGTTTTCATGGATAATAATCAGAACCTCAGCATAGATTTTATTTCAAGTTAGATTTTGGAGTTCTGAAGTAAAGAGAAGAAATAATAATGTGCTGTGTGGTGTAGTGAAAGGTTAGAAGCTGGGCTGAGGGCTGAAGCCCACCAGTCTCCTCTGTCCAAGGGATTGTCAAGGCAAGAACACTAGAGTTGGTTGCCAGGCCCTCCTCCAAGGGATTTTGCCTTTCAAAAGGTGGACAAGCAGTTGATATAGGTCCCCACTCTCACCTTTGCAAGCTGGGCTTTCATGCCATCCATTCTTCCTTTTTTATTAGCGTATAATTGCTTTACAATGCTGTGTTTATCTCTTCTGTACAATTAAATCAGCTATATGCACACATATATCCCCTCGCTCTTGAGCCTTCAGTCCCACCCATCTAGGTCATTATAGAGCACTGAGCTGAGCTCCCTGTACTTCATAGCATGTTTCTACTAGCTAGCTATATGTATATAGTGTATATATACACAGGTGGTGTATATATGTTAATCTTGATCTCCCATTTTGTCCCACCCTCTTCTTCCCCTTCCCCTGAGTCCACATATCTGTTCTTTACATCTGGGTCTCTACTCCTGCCCTGGAAATAGGTTCATCTGCACCTTTTTTCTAGATTTCACATATATGCATTAATGTATGATATTTGTTTTTCTTTTTCTGAATTACCTCACTCTGTATGACAGACTCTACGATCCCCCTACTGGGCATACAGCCTAAGAAAACCATAATTCAAAAGGATACATGTATCCCAACGTTCATTGCAGTGCTGTTTACAACAGCCTTCCATTTTTTCCCCAACATTTTCTCACCTTCTCTTTTCTAGAGCTCTCCTGTGTTACCTCTCAAAAGGTTCCTCGTTGTTGGGCACTTGCTTCTAATTCAGCAGAGCACATGACTCTTCTTTAGAGGAGTAGCATTCCTCAAAATTTAGAAGCCTGAAAGATTGACACTGCATACAAGGAGGAAATAAGGTTTATACACTGGTTTAGAAGTCAAAGTATGATTTGTGATACTTGTTTCCATGGGAAAATGTGGTCTGAGGTTCATTTAGCTTCAAAGCATTTTTGGAACATGATACATTGGTGGGTTGGAGATAATGATTTCAAATTTTAGATTTAAATAGAAATTAATTAGTAGAAATGTCTGCAATTCTTCCTGTAGCCTAGATACAATTATAGTTGTTTTCTTTCCTAAGTATAAATTTAAATTAAAATAAACAATACTCAAACATCTTGATTAAATCCAATTTTCTCTTAATTTAAGTGAAGAAAATAAATTTTTAAAGAAGGTAACTAAAAGAACAGAGTCATGTGGTTTCTGTAAGCATTTTTCAAATTATATTATTGCTATACATAATAATAGATTTAGAATTTTGTATATGTCTAAATAACAATTCATTAGGAGGACTGATACTGAATCAGAAGCTCCAAAACTTTGGCCACCTGATGAGACTCGTTGGAAAAGACCCTGATGCTGGGAAAGATTGAGAACACGAGAAGAGAGTGACAGAGGATGAGATGGTTGGATGGCATCATTGACTCAATGAGCATGAGTTTGAGCAAACTCTGAAAGACAGTGAAGGATGGGGACGTCTGGCCTGCTACAGTCCATGGGTTGCAGACAGTCGGACATGACTTGGCAACTGAGCAACAACAAATGACAACTGATGCTTGAAAGTTAAACAACATAGGAAATTTTTACATTCTTGCTGAACTGCAAAACAGGGGTAAAAACTTGAACTGAAAATCAGAATATACATGCTCCAAAAAAGTCATTTGTAAGTCATTTTAATTCCCCAATGTTTTAGTTTACTAAATAAAGGTTTAGGATGGTTCACTGAATATTGTAGAATTATGAAGATTAAAATCATAATAAACAACAAAACTTTGGTGAAATTGATTGGAAAGGAGAACTCTAATAGCAACATTTCCTTAGTGTGAAATACAGTGATCCCTGATAGGAGAAGTCCCATTGAAGATATTAAACTGAGTTAGAAAAACAGGGTAGAAGACCAATAAAATGACCAGTTCTATAAAGGTACATGGAAATATTTTGGTTTTCATTGGAATACAGTAATAAATAACAAAATTAAGTGAATTTCAGTACTATTCTCTGTACTGTAAAATAATAGGAGATGTGCAACCAATTTTCATTTGTCTCCCCTTGGTCAATAGGAACTTTCTGAATTTTTCTCCCCCAAAGTTTATGAATGTGTGTATATGTGTGTTTGATAACATTCATAGTAAAAGTTTACTTTTTCTTACATTTACACCTCAGATTTTTTGGCTCAAATTTCCCATTTCATCTTGTCAACAATCCAGACACAGATTAACCTGGATACTTGAGATGAAAACACACACCACACATACACACACAACACATACACACACACACACACACATACACACACACACACACATACACACACACCCTAGATCATTTTTACTTAAACTTGTTAGCAGAAAGGGAGTGTTTTGACCCTGGACTCATAGACAGATATTTTCCTATGAAAACTTCATTCTAGAACTTGTGACATCACCTACTTACACACTTACTTTCTGGCTTCCTCATTTTTAACAGAGCAAAGTGTACAATCCTAAGACCAACGTTTGCTTTTCTATGTCTACCTGTCAAGTGGTAAACTTCCTAAGAAGCAGTGACTTCTGAAGCCACTAGACCAGACCGCCCCATTCCTGCATTAAGTAGACAATGGGTTCAAGTAGATTAATATTGTTACTGTAGGCACAGAGGACAGCCTGGGGTTCCTGTTTGCACAGCTTTCTCTTGTCCTCCAGCCTCCAGCCCAGTCATATGGGGACACAGTGGATCCTAGCTACACCTGAGGGACACTGACCCTTGAGAAAACCCCAATCTTACAAGGAGACAGCTTCCACCAGTCCTTTCCTCCAGAGACATCACCATCTTTATCACCCTGGAGTGTGTAAGGAGATGGAAGTCTGTAGCTTTATGAGTCTGGAATTTAAACAAATCTGCCCCTTGCCTTGTTTTTCAGCTGTTGTGTCCAGCTCATTGCAAATGCATGGACTGCAGCATGCAAGGCTTCCCTGTCCATCACTGTATCCTGGAGTTTGCTCAAATTTTTGTCTGTTGAGTCAGTGATGCCATCCAACCATCTCATCTTCTGTTGCCCCCTTCTCCTCCTGCCCTCAATCTTTCCCAGCATCAGGGTCTTTTCCAATGATTCAGCCTTTCACATCAGGTAGACAAAGTTTTGGAGCTTCTGCTTCAACATCAGTCCTTCCAATGAATATTCAGGACTGGTTTCCTTTAGGATTGACTGGTTTGATCTACTTGAAGTCCAAGAACTCTCAAGAGTCTTCTCCAGCACCACAATTTGAGAGGATAAATCTTTCAGCATTCAGCCTTCTTTATGTTCCAGCTCTCACTTCTATACATGACTACTGAAAAATTCAGAGCTTTGACTACATGGGCCTTTGTCTGAAAAGTGATGTCTCTGCTTTTTAGTATGTGGTCTAGATTTGTCATAGCTTTCCTTTCAAAGAGCAAGAGTTTTTTAATTTCATGATTGCAGTCGTCATCATCTGCAGTGATTTGGATAATGTTGTCAGTGCATTTTGCTCAGAAGATGTACTGATATGGTGGATCCTAGGCCAATTATCTCCAAACACTGTCTTTCTCCTTTGCAGAAACTTTACTCATTTTGCATTTTTTAATGTATTACAAAAACAAAATATTGTAATTTTCCTAATTATTCTCCAAGGCAGCAATTCTCATGTATTTTACTAGTTAGAAACAAATGAATAAGCTAGCATTTGAGGTAAAATGATTTTGCAATTAAGAAAGAATAAAGTATTTTTTCTTGATCAAAAATCTTGACTTTGATTACTTTTTCATGTTGGGGCACTGTTAGCAGGGCTTTACAGACAGAAATACATTTGGAAGTATGCATGACTCTCTGGGAAATTCTAATAAGATGATGACTTTATAGAAGTATAGACATTCATGTATATCTAAAGTGGAATTAAAAAACAACAACAAACAACATGTTGTTTCTGTGAAATTAACAAATGCTAACTTACTAGGTACAAAGTCATATTTTCATACCTCTGTAGCACCTGAAATAAGTGTCAGTTAAGTCAGGCCACCATCAAATGTGCCTTTTGATTAAATATTCTTCTCTATAACCAGGTGTCTTAGGGTAATGTGGTAGCCATGCTCCATGCCTTACAATAGAACAACACAAGTGTAAGTAAGAAATGTATGTCTAGCAGTTGGCACTCACATATCCAACACAAGAGTTTAGGAGAGCTTTTGGTTGGTGAACAAGCATCTTGAAGAAAACCTGCTCATGTTAGTGCTTTTGCCTTATAGATTCTTGAGAATTTTCACAAATGCCTAACTTCACTTACTGACAGATACCTATAGGGAAGCTAGCTCAGAATTAATATTTTGTAGAGAATCAAAAAGTCACGTGTTTCTTGTTTCAAATTTGGTAAGGCATTTGAGCAAAGGATCTTAACTTTTTCAATATTGGAAACTTGTTCAGATACAAAACTAGATTTGGGGCTCTGTTAAAGATTAGTGGGGTCACTAAGTGAGTAGAGGCTGGCTCAGTGTTCTGGTTCTATCAAGATGTGGGATCATACGTGATAACATACCTGGTGCTTTTCCAGCAGCAATCCTTGAAGAAGCACCTCTGCAGAAGGACTAAATCTAGGTGGACACTGGTGGGCATGCTGGAGGATGAACTGGTCTTTGTGACGAGGACCTCATCTCTCTGAACCCTTGGAGCTTCATAAAAAGCTAAATGTTAATCCTGAATAATTGTAAAGACTAGTCCTCCTTGCTCAGCATGCGTGTGTGCTCAGTCGCTTCAGTTGTGTCCAATTCTTTGTGATGCTATGGACTGTAGCCTACCAGACTCCTGTGTCCATGTGATTTCCCAGGCGAGAATATTGGAGTAGGTTGCCATGCCCTTCTCCTGAATCTTCCAACCCAGGAATTGAAGCAGCATTTCCTGCATCTCCTGCATTGCAGGTGCATTCTTTACTGCTGAGTCACTGAGGGAGCCCCCTTGCTCAGCAGTAGCTTCCAAAAACATAAAGCTATGGGCTTGTATCTATATGACTTTGGGGGAGTTGTTCTTTGTTATCCTTAAACTGAGGGTATGTGCTTAGTCACAAAGTTGTGCCCGACTCTCTGCAACCCAAGGACTGTAGCCCACCAGGCTCCTCTGTCCATGGGATTCTCCAGGAAAGGATATTGAAGTGGGTAGCTGTTCCCTTCCTCAGGGCATCTTCCAGACCCAGGGATCGAATGTGCATCTCCTGCATTGCAGGCAGATTCTTTACCATCTGAGCTACATAATGCTCATCTTTTTAAAGTTAACCAATGATGAGATTGAACACATTCATTAATGAGAAAAGTGGTTTGAAAATGTGTAATGTGGTACATAATTATTAAATACAATTAAGGAGGCAGTACAGTGTTCAATAAAGTCTAGATATGTAAAGTCTTTATTAGAGTTTTCACATTTGAAATACTCAGTTATATTATTATGCATTCCTAAAAGGACACTGCCATTAGACATTACAAAACAACTTCACAGTTTCCAAAATACAAGGTCATGAACCCATGTTCTTAAGGACAATCTCATTATGCATCTGGAATAAATGTGTCAGAATTATTCAGTTTCAAATAATATATCAGTACCGATGTGAAGATTTCATCACAGTTAACTCAAAGAAAGAATATTTTGCTTAAGATCGTTGACATGTGGTCCACTTGAAATGAGAGCTCCTCAGTGGCATGAACATTGTGGTTTTGTAAGGGGTAACACAATCAGACTAAAATAAGCCTTGCTCAAACCACAATCTGTAAGGGTACTTGTGCTTGATTTTGCTTATTCTGGACACCGCAAACTTGATTTTAATGGTTAGGGAGTTTCCACTCATTCTTAAGCAAAATGGGAGCATCAGTTCAGTTCCATTCAGTTGCTCAGTTGTGTCTGACTTTTTGTGACCCCATGAATTGCAGCATGCAAGGCCTCCCTGTCCATCACCAACTCCCGGAGTCCACCCAAACTCATGTGCATCGAGTCGGTGATGCCATCCAGCCATCTCATCCTCTGTTGTCCCCTTCTCCTCCTGCCCCCAATCCCTCCCAGCATCAGGGTCTTTTCCAATGAGTCAACTTTTCGCATGAGGTGGAAAAAGTACTGGAGTTTCAGCCTCAGCATCACTTCTTCCAATGAATACCCAGGACTGGTCTCCTTTAGGATGGACTGGTTGGATGTCCTTGCAGTCCAAGGGACTCTCAAGAGTCTTCTCCAACACCACAGTTCAAAAGCATCAATTCTTTGGCACTCAGCTTTCTTCACAGTCCAACTTTCACATCCATACATGACCACTGGAAAAACAATAGCCTTGACTAGACGGAGCTTTGTTGGCAAAGTAATGTCTCTGCTTTTCAGTATGCTATCCTGGTTGGTCATAACTTTCCTTCTAAGGAGTAAACGTCTTTTAATTTCATGGCTGCAATCACCATCTGCAGTGATTTTGGAGCCCCAAAAAATAAAATCAGCCACTGTTTCCCCACCTATTTCCCATGAAATGATGGGACCAGATGCCATGATCTTCGTTTTCTGAATGTTGAGCTTTAAGCCAACTTTTTCACTCTCCTCTTTCACTTTCATCAAGAGGCTTTTTAGTTCCTCTTCACTTTCTGCCATAAGGGTGGTGTCATCTGCATATCTGAGGTTATTGATATTTCTCCCAGAAATCTTGACTCCAGCTTGTACTTCTTCCAGCCCCACGTTTCTCATGATGTACTCTGCATATAAGTTAAATAAGCAGGGTGACAATATATAGCCTTGACTGTATACTCCTTTTCCTATTTGGAACCAGTGGGTGGATTCAAATCCTTGACTTACAATTTAGTAGAAACACTACATGCAGCTTCCTTGGTTACAGGTAATGTACATGCAAGAGGTAGGAAGCATGTAACTAGAATACAGTGTAGTAATGATCATATCTCTCTGATTTCAAAATTACAACTGATAGAGGCCCCATTTTCTGGATTAGGGACAAGTCTGGAATTTCTCTAGAGAAATTCCCTTACTGACTAAATTGTTGAGATATTGAAGGGATTTATTTATTCAATACCTTTCCAGCATCCCAATTCTATTTAAAGACTAACTAGAGAGCTCCTCCATGCTCAAGGGAGACCACGTGTTTGTCTGTTTGTGCTCTCATTGCTGTCCTAATGCATTCATCCTGCAAGCTGTCGCCATGCCCCCCGGGTGTGAGAACCACATGTCCAGGTTGGCACAGACCCTGCCTGCCTGGAAGGTGGAGGGACTCTTGCTTGGACTTCTCCAGTCAGGGACACTTGTTGATATTCACGTGTTCAAACCTTTTCCCTGAAGCACAGTTTCTTAGCCAGGATGGACCATCCCGTCTGGGCTCCCAGCATCAGCTGCTCATTTTCCCAGGACCAGCTCTGGCGGGAAAGCGACGTCACAGCCCTGATCTCCTCTCCTGCATGAAGTTCCCTTTGGGGGTCTTTGATGTCCTTTTCTGCCAACGTGGTTGGGATGATCTCAGTCTATCAGAGTCTGTTCTCATTTTTAATGATATGTTATTAAAACTTGGTCTTAGTTCAGGAACAATAATAAAAGCTTCAACTCCTGACAAAATACAAATTTTCCACTTATAAATCTAATTTTTAAGCATAGATGAAAGATATTTCTCTTGAATATTTTTATCTGCTGGATTTCATTAAGGAGATTTTGAGGGATTTGTGGGGGTGATGGAGGTATGAGACCATGAAGGGCAATTTCCCAACATGCAGGAAAAGTCACAATTACTTTCATCATTAGTTGGGTAATTTTCTAAGGGTAGATAAAGAAAAGATTCTGTTTTAAAATAACAAGAGTCCTGGAAATCTCATCTAAGGAACTGGAAATAACTTGTCAGTAGTTTTTGTTTCTTTATGCTCTAAATTCATTTTTAGTAACAGTGGAAGCAATTTGAAATGAAATACAACCTTTAAAGCAAATGAAGCAGAAATGAATGCCAGAAGTAAGTGGCAAGAAGAAATACAGTTCAGTGTGTTCTTCAGAAATCCTGTCCCTTGGAACTAAATGTTGAAAGTTTCTTATTCTTATTTTTTGAAATTTTATAATCATGAAGCTACCCATTGATATTAAAACTAGTTCTATCACACCATGTTCATTTGTCCTCTTAATAGAACAAGTTTGGCCTCAAGTAGATCTGAAGTCAGATCAAATCCTTCATTATCTCTGAGATATTTTGTTTTCTTTAAGTGAAAAAAAGTCCTCCTTTTTTATTTATGAGGATTAGAGACAAAGTATCTGAAGCAGGACCTTTCTTATTGGTAGGCACTTAACACATGGTAGCAGCTATGATTGGGTTTCCCTGGTGGCTCAGAAGGTGAAGAATCTTCCTGCAATGCAGGAGACTTGGGTTTGATCCCAGGGTTGGGGAGATCCCCTGGAGAAGGGAATGGCTACTCACTCCAGTATTCTTGCCTGGAAAATTCCATAGACAGAGGAACCTGATGAGCTTTTCTGTCTGTGGGGTCACAAAGAGTTGGACATGAATGAGAGAGTAACACAAACACACAGCAAGTATAATTATTAAATCTGATATTAGCAAAATAATAATAATAATTTTTTCAATCTTTGAAGTATTAGCTATTTCTAGCCTTTGTAATAAATGTTCCTTAACAGTTTTTCAGTCCAAGTATCCAAAGTTGCTAGAAACAAAGATATTTGACAATATGGGGCTTTTCAAGAAGTATTAGTGGTAAAGAACTTGCTTGCCAATGCAGGAGATGTGGGTTCAGTCTCTGGGTCAGGAAGATCTCCTGAAGGAGGAAATGGCAACCCACTCTAGTATTCTTGCCTGGAAAATTCCATGGACAGAGGAGCCTAGTGGGCTACAGTCCATGGAGTTGCAAAGAGTCAGACATGACTTAGTGACTAACACACACACACATAATCATAATTAAAACGGGAAACAAAGCCATCTGGCAATAAAAAAGATGTTCTCAGCCTATGTGATAATCACATGAACTGCAGAGTAAATTAAAATAAAATAACTTCGAGAGTCTGTGTTTATAATGAAACGAAGCAGTTTATCTTAGGGAAATATTGAAGTAGACGGTTTGTCAGGAACAATGCTTACAGTTAGGAAGAAGTTCAGTGTCTGGCATCTTCAGTTTCGGTGTTTCTTTGAAATTTTTATTGCCTACCTTCTTCTAAACTACTGCTTGTGTCTTTTCTTTGTAGCTAAACTTAAGTATTTTTCTTTAAAATCTATTTTCTGGTCAATTGTGCCTTTGTCTCATGGACTTCCATAGACTCTCCTCTAATGGGTATCTTAACAATTCAGGAAACATTTATTTGACGTATTCTGTGTAATATACATTACTCTGAGTCCTAAGATACATACATGAATAAAACTTGGCCCCTTCTTTAAAGAAATTGGTCTACATCTGGAGATGTCAAGGAAATAAATGATCTTTTCATAATAATACAATTTCATAAGAATATGGTCTCTTGGATGTGGAGGGGGAAAGTCAGTAAATGTTTCTTGGAGGAAAGTGAAGTTATCTCAGTCTTTATAAATAAAAAGTTCACAAGAAAGAGAAGTATAAGCCTGGAGTCCCCAGAACAGGGGACAGCATAAACAAAATTACAGAAGCAGGTATGGGAGTGATGTACAAACTCTAAAAATAGAGTTTGAGAAGAATAAGGTTAGTAGGAGCAGGACATAAAGCTAGAGAGATCTATAGATGCCTCCTGCCTATGAGGCTAAAGTGGTTTGACTTAATTTCAGTCAATGGAGAGCATTAGGAAGGAAAGGGTAAGTAACGAATGACATTTTACTTAGAGTTCATAGTGCTGAGTGGTAGTCACTAACGATACAGACTAACTCTGACCTATACTAAAGACACTGAGAGTTCAGAAAGACCTTGACAAATATAGAAAAAGTATTCAATATTTATATTAAATCCATTACATGGATTCCATCCCCTTCACCCAAAGCCCATATTCCCTTCAGAAAAATCTGGAGGAGTCACTCTTTACCAAGGACTTAAGAAAATATTGAGGAAAACACCATTTTACATTTTATTTACAATAATGTTTTAATCATGGCTTTCTCTAAGCTAGAAATGCTGGTGGGATACTCCACAAATGAAATGGACTGTTAGCTTGGGTTCATCCAGAGACAAGTGCCTAGAGCAAAAACTGCTACTCTAAGGGAATGCAAAATCAAAAAAGTAGGGATGAGGCAGAGGAGAAGGAAGAATACCTTTTGGGGTGTGACAACAAATTAATTTTTTCCACTATTTGGAATCACATAAAACTAATAACTGGATTTTTTGGGAGTGTCTTATAAATAACAATGTAGGGTAGTCCACCCAGAGGGATGAAGGAATAAGAATTTATCCATCAACCACTGTCTCCCTTGCTCTCCTTCATTTTGCATTTGAAGTCCCCAAGACTGTTGACATGATTTCACATCTGAAATTTCACAGGGACACCCTTGAGCAGGAAATGAGTCACATGTGGTGACGCTGGCATGAAGTGACACACTTCGGTTATACTAACGTGGAGTTAGTCAGAGCCCATACAGACTTGGTCACTTCTATTGTAGCCTGGTAGAGATGGCTGTGGTCAATAGCCTTAGCAACAGCTGAGGCTGAGAAGAATCTTCAGATTCTATATGGTTACATCAAGGTCAATGGGGATGAGACAATGTGACAGCTGGGAGGAGCATATATGCCATAAAGGGCTATACACATATGATTTTCACAACACAAGGTGAGACAAGCATTATGACTAGACCTCTGAGACTTGTACAATCTCCTAAGCTCTTTCATATCAGCTAATTGATGACAAGGTATCTAGAAGTGATACTGGTGGTCAACTCAATACACTCCTTCTTCAATTGTTTTAATATAATAAGTATCCACCTCTCACGAATAGAGATTTGGCTTGAGCAAGCATCACTGAGATTATATGCCCCTTATCCAAATATTAGACAAACCTTCAGTGTGCTCATGCACACAGAATTTTTGAAGGAAGAAAACAATTAAGTTTCCCTGGGAAAGAACCCTATAATATGACAAGAATATCCAGGAAACCTCTTCAGTTCAGTTCAGTTCAGTTCAGTGACTCAGTCGTGTCTTGACTCTTTGCGACTCCATGAACCGCAGCACGCCAGGCCTCCCTGTCCATCACCAACTCCCGGAGTCCACTCAAACCCATGTCCATTGAGTCGGTGATGCTATCCAACCATTTCATCCTCTGTCATCCCCTTTCTCCTCCAGCCCTCAATCTTTCCCAGCATCAGGGTCTTTTCCAGTGAGTCAGCTCTTCACATCAGGTGGCCAAAGTATTCTTCCCCAAAATGAGTTTTGTTCATTTGCATAGATGGTGACTAGTGTGGGAAACACCCAGGCTTTTCAGGAGTGATTGTCGTTGGCTCTGAAGTGACCCTAATACCTCAGGACTCAGAATATCAAGAGATCAATATAGCTTTGACTGGAGTCCAAACTTCAAAAAGCCAACTGGGACCCTAACCATATCTTAAGCACACCAAGTTCATAAGGTACCATTGGAGGCAGAAGTTCTTCACACCAAGAAGAACCTTATCAGTGATCAACATTTAAATTACTTTCTTGTAAATTCTCTAAACTCTCTTCTGTAATCGGTTATCTCATGTATAAATCTGTGCCACATGCACCCTCATCATCATCGTTGATGAACCCAACACCTATCTTTCCTGAGCTGGCATCTGTGAAATGGAGTAGTTATTGGAGAAAACACAGCCACACTCATACACACACAAATCGGACTTATGCCAATATATAGTAGTTTTTAACATTGTATTTCTTTAGATGATTTGCTTTTTATGTTACTCATAGCAACAACTTCAAATTGTTTCTGGTCTTCAAAAGTTCAAATGGTTCCTTGTAAACTGCACTTTCTGCAAAGAGAAGCTTGTCTCCTTCTTGAATAACTAAACAAAAGCCACCAGATTGGAATTCCCTCAATTTTCCACCAAAAATATGAAAGTCAAAGTGTGTCTATAATCACCCACTTCTTATTTCACTTTGCAATACAGAAAGTGCCTTTCACGTTTCAAAGGATAATTTTTTCCCACTTATGATGTGGAGTTTAATTCCCAGAAACCTTACACTCATAGTGATCTCTCTCTCATGTGTTCTCCACTTTTTTCCTCCTTTCAGACCCTGCTTGAGTCCCTTTCAGAATAGGAATATTTCCCTGCACTCTGTATTGTCCTCAGGCTGTGCTATCTCTGAACCCCACCTCCTTCTTTTCATAGCTACAGTATAAAACGGGGTTTTCACAAGAGGAATGAGATGCAAACATTTGAAAAAAGGAATAAGGAAGACGTAGACCAACCTTCTCAACCCACAGAGTACATGAGGTATGAGAAAATGAATAAGTTTACTTGAGAACAAATCAATAGAAGATTCATCCTTAGCAGAAAGTCAGGTTTTCATGAAATCAGAACATTGAGATAACATTGAGGAAAGAGTCTGAGGATTTTATTGTCTTGCAAGAGACATTTTAGTGGGCAAAATATTTAGCAAGTGGGAAGAAAGTGAGAGAGAATGAGAACACAAGATGAATTTATCTTTTATTAAAATTTATTTAACTGTGCAAGAGAGCACAGTTGAGTTACTGTCATGAAATTGGTAGAGCAATGTTTCCTAAAGAGAAAATTCAAGTACACTCAGGTTAAAACACATATTACCAATTTTCACCTCAGGTCTAATACCCAGATGTGGAAATTTGACTTTTAAACAAGTGCTGGGGGTAGTTTTTATGATGAGATAAATATGAGAACTGCAGTTTTAGTGTGTGTGTATGTTTATGTGTATGGGTCCTGGTATTTTGAATACCAGCTGTTAAACAAAGATGAGGACTTGGAGAATCTGAGTTCTAAGAGTTTCTTGAAGCCCCATGGACTCTTGGGCCACACAGCATCGCCTGCGGCTTGGGCACTTGGCAGGTTTTCCTTGAGGTGTAGTCCCTCAGAGGTTCCTTCTGGTCACCTAACTGGCATCTGCGGTTGGTGTAGTAAAAAAGGTGCAATGAGGCAAGTGAGTTTGAAGTTCTAATTGTATCATGACAATACTTTAAAGGTCTGGAGCTTCAGAAACTTTCAGGAATTTCAGTCCAGCAGTGGGGTTCACAGGGAGCATCACATTTTTGTCACATCTGAGTAGAAGGCTTTCATCATGTTCAGGCAAAACATTGTTATAAGGCCAAATTAGGGCCATGGTAGTGGGAAGATGAGGGACAGAGTCAAGAAATATTTGAGAGGGGTTTGTAATTGATTATAAGGACAGACAGAAAGACACAAGATTTTTCTGCCTTGGAAGGCTAGGTAATTAGTGACACCATTGGCATCTCGAAAAATGGTGCAGATGAACTTACTCACAAAGCAGAAACAGAGGCACAGATTTATGGGTGCCAAGGGGGAGGGGGTGGGATGAATAGGGAGCTTGGGATTGACATGTATATATATTATTGATGCTATGTATAAAATAGATAACTAATGAGAACCTATTTTATAGCACAAGGTACTCTACTTAATGCTCTGTGGTGATGTAACTGGGAAGGAAATCTGGAAAAGGGTATACATGGTGTGTACATAATGTATACTTATAACTGACTCACTTTGCTGTGCAGTCAAACTAACACAACCTTGTAAAACAACTGCACTCTAATCAAAAAAATTTTTTAAAGGGGGTCAGATTACAGGAAAAATCTGTACTAACAAAAATTCTTGGGTTGTAAATTTATCTTTAGAGTACTAAGGAGCCTAAATTAAGGAGCAGAGTCAGTATCATGATATTTATCCATTGTTGTAACATAAGGAAACACTTTAAAATTAGATGAGGTTTCTTGTGGGGAGAAATTAAGGTAATGAACAGTGGGGTCTAGGCTGAATGAAGAATGAAGTGACAACAAAAGGAAGCTTGTATAAGGGATAAAAAGGATAAATTTAAGAATCTTTTCCCTTTATTTTTAATTTTTTTGATAGACTCAGGGTGTTTAAAAAATGCAAAATCTTTTCAACTCTTTAATCCAATTTGATATCCAAATGTGATAACAGAAGCATTTATGGATTTTTTAGAGTCTGCTCTCCTAAATTCAACCTATATTCTTATGGGAGACATTTGTCCTTCCATGCCTTAAAAAGTCATCCCCAAATCCACTACTGCTACTTGCTAATTGGCTCAGAGAATTATTCAGGTGGCTACAAACCTTACCATCTGCTTTAGCCCTCTCTCCAGTCTGGTCTCCTGGATTTCTCTGCCCTTGGCATCCTTACTTGGAAGCTTTCTCTCTGCCCAGCCCTAACAGATTGATTACCTATTTGGACAGTGTTCTGTTCTTTGGACAGTTGCCCCACCATGTGCTGCTTCTCAAATTACTCTGATGGTAACTGTGACCAGCAGAGAGTGGTGGCCCACCTTTCAACATCAGCTCCCAGGGCACTAACTGTGCTTGCTTTAAGCGGGGGTGGAGAGTGCTGAAATACCATGGTATGGTCTTTTTCTTTTTTAACATCTTTTTTTTTTTTTAATGCATACCATGTCTTTAAAGTCTTTATTGAATTTGTTACAATGTTGCTTCTGTCTTATGCGTTGATTTTTGGCCAAGAGGCATGTTCCATCTTAGCTCCCCAACCAGGGATGGAACCTGCACCCCCTGCATTGGAAGTTGAAGTCCTAATCACTGCACCACCAGGGAGTCTCATGGTTTGGTCTTAGGCTAAGCAAATTATTTTTTGTTCCAAATTTCTCATGAAAGCTGAAACATAATATGTTGGTGATATCTTATAATATCTAGGATCATATAATGATAAAGTATGAATGCTACTGGGTTTCCCTGGTGGCTCAGTGGTAAAGAATCTGCTTGCCAAAGTAGAAGATGTGAGTTTGATCCGTGGGATCCGTGGGATGATCCCTTGGAAAAGGAAATGGCAACCCACTCCAGTCAGTATTCTTGCCTAGGAAATCCCATGGACAGTGGAACCTGGTGGGCTACAGTCCATGGGGTTGCAAAAGAGTTGGACATGACTTAGCAACTAAACAACAACAAATAAACACTAGAATGTTAGAGGGATATAAGCATTAAGCATTTATAATGCTTGAAAATCAACATAGCTATTTAGTTATATGAAATGTAGCTTCTTCCAGAAGACAACTTACTGGGGTTTAACCTCCCATATTTTATATACAATTCATCTGTGATTTATCCTAATTGCTTCTATATATTGAATAGTCAATCATTGTACCTACTGCAATGTAAGAGTGTGCCTGGGTAGGATTATCATTATTTGGGGGATTCTATTGGGTTTTGGGTAAATTTGAAAGTAGGAAAGAGTAACTAAGTTTTGACAGATGGAGTTTTGTAGGGGGGCCAGTTGCAGAACTGATTATATTTTCCTTTTTTTTTTTTAAATGATGCATTGGTCTTACCAGATCCTCCATCCAATACAGAAGTTCCAATGAGCACGCTAGTGCTTCATGTTGCTGTGTAAAGAATACTAGGGATACCATTCTTCATTTATCACAGATGTTTGGATAAGCATTACTTTATGATGGAAGCACTACAGCATTTGGGGTCAGAAACATCTGGAATTTGTTTCTTCCTCTGTCAATAACTCATGCTCTCACCTTGAGAGAATATGCCATTTTCAGGTCTCTAGTTTCTATATCTGTCTTTAGAAATAATAAATTTGGGCTGTTGCTCTCATTTTTAAAGTAGATGCAGTCCTTTGCATTAAGATATAGTCAAAAGTAAAACCGACTATGGTATTTTAGTTTCACTTTAATGGTAACCATACATAAAATTTGCATAAGGATTCACCTCCTATAACTTGTCTTTCAATGATGTTTGAGCAAAGAGAAACTTTTGATAATGTAGCTAGGGGCATGCCAACACTTCTATTTTTATGTGTTTTCTGGCTTTTGTTTCACATGTAAAAGTGATGAAAATTCTTTATGATACCAGCATGTAGTAGAAGCTAACAGTGGAAGCAAACTCCAGTGCTGCTAGCTTTATGGAAGAAATGAGGGTTGAATGTATCAGAAATCCTCCAACCATATTCGTTCAAATTCTAGTCAGTTGTGGCTCTTGCCTCATAATGAGAAACTTTTCATTAAATCAGCATGTTGCTAAGTCACTTCAGTCGTGTCCGACTCTGTGTAACCCCATAGACGGCAGCCCCCCAGGCTCCCCCGTCCCTGGGACTCTCCAGGCAAGAGCACTGGGGTGGGTTGCCATTTCCTTAAATCAGCATAGTTGTCACAATCTACTTAAGACAAATTAATTTGAAATCTATTTATTTCTATTTCATTAATATCATCAGAGGGATGATACCTATAGAAAGAGTCACTCAATTGTTGCAAAGGAATTTTGTTCAGTTAAATGCTTGCATATTTATTTTTAGAAATATATTTTAATGTGAAATGGAATAATGCAATTTTCCTTCTCAAATTGTTTTATCCAAGATAATAATTTTCTATTAAAACACTAGTCATATGTTCATCCCAGCAGCATGTGAAGTTCATTTAGCTGCTCTGATATTTCTAACTCTTTCTGCTAGGCCAAAGATACACTATTTTAAATCACCTCATAAATGTCTTTGGTTGGTTGCAAAAGAACAAATATGACTTAGAGTTTTTTAAAATTTGAATATTTGACTGTGGAAGGCAAATTAACTTTTCTGTAAAAAAATGCAGGGTACCCATGATCACTTTCTTCATAATAATTAAGGAATAGGGAATGATGTAAACGGCAACCCACTCCAGTGTTCTTGCCTGGAGAAACATTCCAGTGTTCAGCCTGGTGGGCTGCCGTCTACGGGGTCGCTCAGAGTCGGACACGACTGAAGAGACTTAGCAGCAGCGGCAGCAGCAGTAATGATTTAAGGAAGTTTATTACACTCACAACTGTGGTCAACAAACCCTTCAATTTGAAGGAAAACCTTTCTAGAAACAATTGAGCATACACTGTAATTCTGCTATGTGAGCCATCTTCCTTTAACTGGGCAAGATATAGTTTTTTTCTAGCTGCCTCGTCAGTAGAACTAAGTAGGACCTTTCTAGAAACAATTGAGCATACACTGTAATTCTGCTATGTGAGCCATCTTCCTTTAACTGGGCAAGATATGGTTTTTTTCTAGCTGCCTCGTCAGTAGAACTAAGTAGGACTAACGAAGTTTCCCTCTCTGATTCCATAAGAAATCTCTGACAACAAAGGGCACAAAAGTCACTGCAGTGGTCCACAAAATGCTAACTCTTCTATACTACTATAAAAAATGCAAGTGACTTTAACCCCACCATCAGTAAATTTAAGAGATGAGTGCCCGTTATATGAGTGCTAACACTGTTATCTCCTATTCTATGAGGTAACTTTCTGTCACAGGCTTCAGACTAGTTCTGGTAATTAGATGAAGGAAAATATGTTCGTTTTTGCATTTGACCCCAATACTTTGGGCTTCTCCAGTGGCTTAGTCGGTAGAGAATTCGGCTACAATGCAGGAGACATAGGAGATGCAGGTTCGATCCCTGGGTTGGGAACATCCCCTGGAGAAGGAAGTGGCAACGTACTCCAGTATCCTTGCCCGAAAAGTCCCATGGGCAGAGGGGCCTGGTGGGCTACAGTCCAAAGGGTTCCAAAGAGTCAGTGACTCTTTGTGACTGAGAGACTAAGCATACACACACACACACACACACACTTCATTACTTTAAAAAGAATTCTAATGCATGAGTTACTTATTGTTTAGCTATTGTATGCAGCTTCCTGCTCTTCACACACAAATAGGCATCTTGATAGAAAGCTTTGTGTTATTTGTTAATATGATACAGAATTATCACCTTTGTTCTTCAGAATTTCCTCTGGGTTTCCTTCAGTTACTTACATTATAAGATATGATGTACCTCAAGAAAGCTAAGACACCACAGAAAACACACAGAATACTAAAAGTTTTGAAAATCTACAGCATCACAGGAATAGAGGAAACATGATGAATCTTAATGTTAACAAAGATTTCTCAAGCTGTGAGAAGAAAAGAAAAGAGAGCTAAAAGTGAAATGAAGATATCTGAAAAGCTAATGGGTCACCATATCCTGAGTATAACTTCATGGGTCTAGATCTAAATGGCAAAGATACTGGAAGTACATAAGATTAGGTTGTGGGAGCCCTGCAAATAAAGACCTGAGTCAGGACCCCTGAGGATAGTCTGTTAGACAGACAGATCCCAGAGCAGAAATGGCTGCAAAGTGTTTCTGAATAGTCTTGAAGAGTTTTTCATAGCCCAAGAGAAATATTGAGCAGGGAGATAAATTCCGTTTGCACTAGAGAGGGGCACAGAAAGAATAAAGGAGTTATTCTCAATCTAGACACCTTAAGAAATGAACAAAAAAAAAGGAACCTCTATGGGCAGAAGAACTGGAGGGGAATGTAATAGTCTCAGAAGATACCATGACAGAAAGATGGTAGTACAAAACAGAAATGCCATGTCCAAATATATATATATATATTTGGATGTATGCTCAGTTGCTGAGTGTGTATGAGTCTGAAACCTCACGGAGTGTAGTCTGCAAGACTCTATACCAGCTGAGTGGAATATTACTCAGCAATAAAAAGGAATGAATTATTGATGAATGTTAAAACATGAATGAACATTGGAAAAATTAATCTAAGTGTAAAGGTACTTTACATAAGGCACAAAACCTCACATATTGTGTAATTCTATTTATATGAATAGTATAGGCAAATCTTGAGAGACAGAATGTAGACTGGTATTTGCCAGAGGCAAGAGAAAGGGAGAATGTGAAATTGTTAGTAGTCACTATTAAATTTCTTCGATGTGCTGAAATGTTCTCAAATTAAGTTGAAGTAATGATTGAACAAACTTGAGAATATACTAAAAAGTACGAAATCGTACATCATAAAAGGATGCATTTTATGTTTGTGCATTGTAATATGTCACAAACAATAATAGACTAGAATGAAAGCAAAAGAATCTTAAATCATTGTCCACAACTCTGTCAGAAAATTGTTGTCAGTGATGAGGCAGACTCAGAATTCCTGGCTAATATGAAATTTTTCATAGTTGTGTGATGAGAAGAAATTTGAAGTCACTCTAGAGACTGTTTTGAACATCCTGAGAAGGATAAAGTGTGATTTTCAGAAGCAAGGGAGGATGAGTAAAAACTGACAATGTTCAATTTTCCCAGTGACAGTTCTGAGAACACTTAAACAAGAAGATCCTTGGGAGGTGATTTTTAAGTCTATATCTTGAAATAGGCATTTCTAAAATAGCCGTATCTTTTCCAGGAGAGAATAGGAAAAAAATCTAGTAATTATATTACAAATGAGATAGAAACAACCAAATTAGCATGCCCTTAATATCACTAAGTGTAATGGGTTGTGCATAAGTACTACACCCTTCTTTCCTTTATCCCCTAATCAAAAGGAGTGAGGACAGTATCTATAGCCAGCTATACCGACCTAGTCATGAAAACTCTGGATATGTAATATATGTCTATATCTATGTATGTTGGGGTTGGAGTGGAGCTAATGCTATCTACAGAATCACAAGCTGATGTGCCTATAGGTGTTAATATCTTGGAGAAATGGATTCAGAATAGAGTTTCAGGATATGGTATCACTTACCAAAGTATTCATTGGAAGTACTGATGCTGAAGCTGAAACTCCAATACTTTGGCTACCTGATGAGCAGAACTGACTCATTGGAAAAGACCCTGATGCTGGGAAAGATTGAAGACGGGAGGAGAAGGGGACGACAGAGGATGAGATGGTTGGATGGCATCACTGACTTGATGGACATGAGTTTGAGTAAGCTCTGGGAGTTGGTGATGGACAGAGAACCCTGGAGTGCTGGAGTCCATGGGGTCGCAAAGAGTTGGACATGACTGAGCAACTGAAATGAACTGAACTGAACCAAAGTTGTTTTACACACACACATACCACTCTTCCCTGGAAATACAAATCTTAGATTCAATTAAAGAAAAGTGTATTGGGAAAAACACTAAAATTGTTTCTTCTATATGATAGAATTGATGCCTAAAATAGAAATTAATATAAGATATAGAAATCATAAAGGTATAATCAAGTTATGGGCTTAGTATTACTGATCTGTAAAAACAGATTATTTTTTCGTTAACAGCAAGCAGTCCATTTTTACTCTTCATCTTGAATAATGTCTTGGATCCTCCCAGGACTTGGTATTCCACTTTTTTTTTTTTTCTTTTTTTGCTTGTTATTTAGTCACTAAGTTGTGTCTGACTCTTTGAGACCCCATGAACAGCAGCACACCAGGCTTACTGTTCTTCACTATCTGTCATTGCCAATTTCTATTTTTTTTAAAAACTTTTTATTCTGTATTGGGGTATAGAGGATTAAAAATATTGTGATAGTTTCAGGTGGACAGTGAAAGGACTCAGCCAAACATACATGGGTCTATTCTCTCACAAATTCCCCTCCTATCCAGGCTGCCACATAACACTGAGCAGAGTTCCTTGTGCTATACAGTAGTAAAAAAAGGGGATTCTTAAGTGAAGCAAACAAATGATTTCAAGATATCTAATATGACCATTTACAGTATCACCGTGTTGATTGCTATATTGTCAAGAGCCTGTAGTTAAACGTTTGTTTTGACAATAACAAGTTGGAGTGTGTGTACTATGATATTTATGCTTCTCCCATGCCCACCAATGCTCAGATGGCAAAAAATCTGCCTGTAGCACAAGAGACCCGGGTTCTATCCCTGGGTTGGGAAGATCCCCTGGAGGAGGAAATGGCACCCCATTTCAGTATTCTTTTTTTTTTTTATTTTATTTTTAAACTTTACATAATTGTATTAGTTTTGCCAAATATCAAAATGAATCCGCCACAGGTATACATTTCAGTATTCTTGCCTGGAAAATCCCATGGACAGAGGAGCCTGGAGGGTTACAGTCCATGGGGTCGCAAAGGGTCAGATATGACTGAGCAACTAACACTCACTTTCACATGCCCATTAGAAAAGTGAGTCCCTAAGTGTAGTATTCCATTTTTGTGGTCTGGTTGCAGGAAAATGGAGCATGTAAGAAAAGCAACACACAAAAAGCACAGAAGTGGAATACAGTTTTGGTGTGTGCTTATGGTAAGAAAGATTGCTTTAATTCACATGAAGAAGAGGACCAATAAAAATATCCCTTGAAGATGTAATAGAAATGATGACATAAATAAGTCATGGCATCCAAGTCTATGTAAGCAACTCAGCTCTGCCTTCTGCATCATAGCATGTGTCTCACTGATGCTGGTCCAAAGGATCAGTGCTCCTGAGAATTGCTCACAGGTTTAGAAGTTGTTTTCAATTTTGGATCCCTGGAAACTAATACATAAACCTTGGATTAAGGACCATTGGTTTAAATGAACTCTAAAATCCTTTCTAATTAAAAAATTTAGTGACTCTGTATTGCACATGGGAGGAAGCCTTATCATTAAACTGACACTTAAATTTTATTTTACCTGAGCTTGAAGCCTTGCTAGGTAAATTTTTATTTGATAAAAACGACAATATTTAGTTTTACAATCTTCCTTTATTCCCTGTAAAACTGTTGAGAAAACCATTTCATTTATGCGTCAGTTAGAGAAAATCTTTTTCTTTAATTGACTCTTGCAAGTGCCAATTTGATAGCAATAGTTTCATCTAATGGCATGACAACAGTAATTTCACTAGGATCTCTTAAAAAGCAGTGTGGTGACTCAACTTATCAAAACTTAGAATTGAAAAATAAGAAAATGTTGCTAAATGCTTACCATCATCATTCCATCTTTCAGAAAAAGCTAGAGAAACTGAAATTCAATGCTTTTTCTTGAATCCTTTAAAAGTTACAATTGTGGACTAAACCAACACCCTAAAATCTGGAGAGACAGGTGCATTCAGAAAAGCACAGGTGAGATCTGCTTACCAGGAGCAGAAGCTGTTGGAACCACAGACTTGTAGGAACATGAAAATAGTAATTTTGACCAGCTGGAAGCTGAGTGTAGATTGATGAGAAAGTGAAAAATTCCTGAGGGCTCGCATTTTTTTTTTTTTTTTTAATGAGCTTTGCCTCCAAGAAGCCTATAAGAGTCTAATAATGAAGAGTCAAGAAAGATCACTTTGTGGTGCTGGCAAGGGGAGAGGTGTAACCACTGTGAAATACATACAGAGCTCTCTCGCTGACAAAAGTCTAGTCTCTAGAAAAAGGGACTTAGTGCATGCATACCTACTCAGTAGCTTCAGTCATATCCAACTCTTTGCAACCCCATGGACTGTAGCTCACCAGGCTTCTCTGTCTATGGGATTCTCCAGGCAAGAATACTGGAGGGCATTACTATGCCCTCCTCCAGGGGATCCTTCCTACCCAGGGGTTGAACTCAAGTCACCTGAATTGCCCGTGGATTCTTTATCTACTGAACCACCTTAAAGCCTAACTTCTTTTGTGAGAAGGGAATTGCTTCCATTTCAATAGCTGCTGACTTCCTGTTTCACCTAAGAGAAATATAACCAACACTCAATGGAGTTAGAGGTTCAAGAAAATAGATGTGGGGTGTTGTATCCCCAGAAAAGAGTAGGGGGCAGGAGGAGAAGTTATGTCTTTGGAAAAAGATTTCTGTTGGTTGAAGTCTTGAGACACAGGCTCACTGAGAAACTGAGATTTCATCAAAAGATTACAGAATTCCCCCTTGCCTGCACTACACATGGTTTACCACCAACATCTCCTTTAAATCAACAGGGCTGTGAACAACAACAGTGGATTATAGCTAAAACAGTCCTGCAAGATAAAGAATCTTGCTCAAGAGGAATATTGACTGAAACCCAAAGACCAGAGGGGGTAAAAACAAGGGCCTTAGAGAAACCTGAAGCTTTTGTTACCTAAAGTTATAGCAAACTTAAACAAAGATCAACTCCTGGCCCAAATAAAGTAAATCCTTGCACTAAAAGACTATTTATTTCAGTTCTAGTTACCTGATCTAGCATATCTGACTTTCAGCAAAAAATTACAAGGCATGCCAAAAGGGAAGAAAACAATGTCATCTGAAGAGACAAAGCAAGTGTCAGAGTCAAATTCAGATAAGACACAGATGTTGGAATTATCAACAGGGGATTTACAATAACTATGATTAATCTTCTAAGGACATCAATGGAAAAATAAGCAGAATGCAAGACTAGGTAGGTAACATAAGCACAAAGGTGGATTACTAAGGAAAAAGCTAATGGAAATTATAGAAAATGGAAATGCTAGAAACTAAAAAAAAATACCATAATAGAAATAAAGAATACCTTCAATGTGTTCATCAGTAAATCAACATGGGTGAGAAAAACATCAGTAAGTTTGAAGATAGGTCAAATTTCATTTCACAGCCTGAAATACAAAGGGAAGAAAGAATAAAACAAAACCAGAACAGAACACCCAATGGAACCGTGGATTGATAAAAACAAATGTAATATAACACGCAATTATAATGCTAGGAGTAGAAGAAAGAGAAAATATAACAGAAGATACATTTGAAGTAATATGGCCAAAATCTTTTCAAAATTAATAGCAAACACAAAACCACAAGTCTAAGAAATTCAGAAAAGACTAACCATGATTTATATCAAAATCTATGTTGTTGTCAGTCGCTCAGTTGTGTCTGACTCTTTGGGACCCTATGGGCTGTAGCACTCCAGGCTCCTCTGTCCTCACTGTCTCCCAGAGTTTGCTCAAATTCATTCACTGAGTCACTATATGAAAGCATAAACCCCCAAACTCTACACATGGCTGTATCACATTTAAACTGAAGAAAATCAAGGAGACATGGAGAAAACCTTGAAAGATTACAGAAGGAAACATCACCTCTTGGACATAAGAAGAACAAGAATTACTTTTTGAAACAATACTTCTGGTCTGGCTTCATGGAAGTTAGAAGAAAATAAAGTAAAATATTTAAAGTGCTGAAAGAAAACAAACACTAACCTAGGATTATATGTCTAATGAATTTCTCTTTCAAGAGTAAAGAAGAAACAAAAACTTTCTCAGACAAACATGGAGGAACTTCATTACTAGTAGACATGCTTGCAAAAAATGGAGAAAGTTCTTTAGGCAGAAAGAAAATTGTATAGAATAGCATCTTGGATGCAAAAAAAGAACATCAGAAAAAATAAATACAGGTAATAAAATACTTTTTCTATTCTTTATTAATGGAAAATGGAACTTTATTTAAAGCAATAGTAATAGCAACATATTGGGTGATCTTTGCATATAGATAAGTGAAATAAATGAAATCAGTGAGAGGTGAGAGAAAAATTAGGAATACTATGTTATAAGTAAGTATCTGTACTACAGGTGAAGTAGTACAGTGTCAGTTGAGGTGGACTTAGATTAGTTAGAAATGTATCTTAGAAACACAAGACCATTCATTTAAAATTTTCTAAAAAGTGGTATAATTTATATGCTAAGACCAGAGATGAAATTGAATCACATACAATGCCAGTCAAAACCAGAAACAGAAAAAAAGGTGTAAGAAGGAATGAATAGAAAGCAGTTACAAACATGGCATATATTAATCCAACCATATCAATAATCATTCAACATATGACTGGTCTATATGCAGCAATTAAAAGTCAGAGACTATCAGCATGGATATAAAAGTGAAGATAAACTATTATGCTATATACAAGAAATCCACATTAAAAATAAAGACCCAGGTTGGTTAAAAGTAAAGAGATAGCATAGAGAAATGTATGTCAAGCTAACAAAAGTCAAAATAAGTTGAAGTAGTTAATTTCAGACAAAGCCAGTTTCAGAACAAGAAAGCTTAGCAGAGATAAATAAGAGCAATGCACAATGAAAAAAGGCTCAGTTCCCCAAGTAGCATAATCATCTTAAGTGGATAGAAATCTAATAGCAGAATGCCAAAACAATTGAAGCAAAATACTTACCATTGATTGAACCATGTAAAGACAAAAAATGGACATAAAAAGATATAACTTTTTCAGTATACTTATTGTAAGCATAATGTACTTTATATTACCAATATTGCATAGTTACAATTCTAATTTTGACTGAAGCTGTTAATATAGATTAGAATCACATATATCTACCAATCTGAGAACAGATCAAACTGTTACATTGTCTAAAATACTCTCATATAAGGTGAACAGATCCAATGAGCAAAAGATAGATTAAAGAAAAATGTGAAGCAAATTTATACTTATAAAGCTGGAATTATAACCATATAGCTTATTGTTTGACTCTGGTAACAGAAAGGAATAAATAATGCTATAGTGATCATTATTTTTAAAGGCCCTAATTATTTAAAAGTATGAACATGTGGTCAATCCAATATAGAATTTCAGGCACAACTTTATTCCAAGAATGCAAATATTTACCTATTTAAGTTGATGACTAGATCATATAACTTGAAAGAATCTCAGAGTGATTGGTTCTCTGAACAATAAATCCTATGCAGATGATAAATGAAATAATAGATGATTTGTATAAAAATATTAATTCAAAGTCCTATATATTATATATTATATGGGGAGAGGTATAATGCAAATGAACAGGAAAATTAGTAAAGAATAAGTATTAGTAAAAATAGTCTTAGCTTTTCAAGTAACACTTGGTCTATGGACAAGACTGATAAATTTAAACAATATATATCGGTTTAGCACATCATCTGGGAAAAAATAAGAAATTTAACTCAGTGCCAAAACTTCATGTACTCTTTGATTATAGTTTTTTGGGTTCTGATATTACTATTATTGTGAAATGGAGGGAAAAAGAAAGAAGGAAAAGAACTGGTAAATGGAGAAAAATTTCTTCCCTTCAGTAAGTTCTCTCTGTGGCTATCTACTAAAGTAAGCATTCTCTAAATCCACTTTTTAAAGGAATTTCTCTGGTTTCAAGGAAGTAGAATAGAGACAACAAATAGTCTGGATATAAAGATTATCTTTTTATTTACCCAGTGTTTTCATTCCTAAGTTATCAAGTGATCGAACCTGGACTGGCAACTCGTTTCATATATGATATTATACATGTTTCAATGCCATTCTCCCAAATCATCCCACCCTCTCCCTCTCCCACAGAGTCCAAAAGACTGTTCTATACATCAGTGTCTCTTTTGCTGTCTTGTATACAGGGTTATTGTTACCATCTTTCTAAATTCCATATATATGCATTAGTATACTGTATTGGTGTTTTTCTTTCTGGCTTACTTCACTCTGTATAATAGGCTCCAGTTTCATCCACCTCATTAGAACTGATTCAAATGTATTCTTTTTAATGGCTGAGTAACACTCCTGGACGACCCAGAGGGATGGTACGGGGAGGGAGGAGGGAGGAGGGTGGAGGGTTTAGGATGGGGAACACGTGTATACCTGTGGCGGATTCATGTTGATATATGGCAAAACCAATACAATATTGTAAAGTTAAAAAAAAAAAAAGAATCTAAGTTATCAAGTGATGAAGCAGAGTTGGGTTTAGTTACAAATTTGATTAGATAAACCTGTAGCAACTTAGAATCCATTTGTTCCAGGAATGTGATTACATTATTTTAATAAGTTTTAATACCTCTAGGACAAAAATGCTTATACAAATTATATGTATTTTGTTAGGTTGTTAGGAGAAGAAATAGTAATACTCATGAATTGTGTTAATTATATAATGCAGGATATGTTCTATTTTATCAGGCTTTTTGGCTCAAAAATCTTAGTTTAATCTTCTGGATTCTTGGATTAAAAAAGAAACTTGAACAGAATAGCTCTTTAAATGTAAGCCCAGTATCCTAATAACATAGTATAAAATGTCTTCTGATTTTAAGTTCATTTGATGCTGAAATAACTTCACATAATGCTGAATAGCTTCAACTGAACAAAAAATGGAAATGACTTATTTAGAATACTCAGTGGTGACATGAAATCACCTTTTATCTATTAGATGTTTTATCTATTATCCTTGATTAACTTTATGTTAAGTGTTCAGGCAGAGGTTTTAAAAACCCTCTTTTAGAAATGTGGCTGAACTGTTTGTAGGAGAGAAGAAAACAATTTTTGTTTGGGCCATTAATCAATAAATGAGCAGCTTGGTTCCAATTGAAAAACTGCTCTTGCTCTGTCAGGTAGAAGCAGTTATTAACTAGTCCTTGAACAGAACATGTTATTTCCATTAATTTCATCCTTCCTGATGAGCAGCTAAATGGATAGGAAAAATGAGTTGACCAAAATAGACAGAGCTGAAGAGAATGTATTTGCAAGGCATCAAGGTGTAAATGAAATTCCTAACAGCATCTTTTGTATCTGTACACAGTTGAGTAAAATTTAAGCTAAAGGAACAGACTGATTATGTGTGAGAATATGTCACAGTTCATGTTCATTTTGGATTCAGGAAAGCTAACTATAATAGATAAAGAAGACAGATTCTAGCCTCAAGGAGTTCATGGCTATGAAAACAGAGAAAGAGTCAATTGAGTGTATGAGTGTGGTATGCAAGGTGACATAAGTAATCCAAGGCTGTTCTGAAGTAAGTTAGCATGGAACTTAACCCATCATATTTAAAGCCAAGAAGCCTTCTTGGATTGCTTTTATTGATGCATGAAACAGGCAAATGAATGAGAAAGAGATGATATTTTATAGTAGAAAGAAGAGAAGAGCAAAAAAAAAAAAAAGATTTGAAGAAGGCAGGAATGAAAACTATATGTTATTTAACATGGCTTGTGTAGAGGATTTGTATAGTTATGAAGTAAAAAATGAGGTGGGGCACTTAGAATTATAAATATTGACTTTCTAGAGAAGGTTAGAGAAAGGGTAATAGCTAAAGAGATTCATAATTGATAGTTATTTTATCTGGGTGAACCAACTTACAGGACTTCCCTGTAAAACATCTGTGGGTAAAGCATCTGCTGGCAATGCAGGAGACACAGGAGATGCTGGTTCCATCCCTGGGTCGGGAAGATCCCCTGGAGATCTTCCCACTCCAGTATTCTTGCCTGAAAAATCCCATAGACAGAGGAGCCTGGCAGGCTACAGTTCAGAGAGTAACAAAGAGTTGGACACTACTGAGTGACTAAGCATAGCAGCACAGAACCAACAGACATATAGATAGGTTAAGGGGAAGCAATTCAATAGAGAAGAAAAGATAAAGGATACAAATGCTTGCAAAGTTAGTTCTCAAAATGACTAGAATCCTACCAAATGAGTCTTGGAATTTTCTAGCCTCTATTTTTTAGTGTTTTTCCTGGTTTCTGCTTCTATAGAAAATTATTATTTTGTTTTCTTTTTAAAAGTCTCTGTCTTAAATCTTCTTCTTATCTCACTGATATCTCCATCTGTATAGCCCAGTGACTTAATGAACACAAGTTGCTCTCTTCTACTAGGTAACCAAGGTAGACTTGCTGAGGCTGTACTGCAAAGTGTCTGAGGACATGGCTAGACCTTGTGGCAGGGGACAGAGCCCATGAATACCTTGTGCTGTGCCCCTGACCCTTCAGTTTGAAAGTGATACTCATGCCGTTTCCATACTTACTTTGTTGGTCATAAAAAGTCATGTGGTCATGACTGAATTCAATAGCTTGGGAATGTATAGTTTTTCCACAGGATGAGGGGCCAAAAAGAGAGTGTTGAATTAAGGAGACTGGAAATGCAATCTGCCACAGCCTCTTCCTTTTAAGAGGAAATCTGGACATTACAAGGTTAAGTAACTTGTCCAAGGTCATACAGCTGGTAAGTTGTTAGACTAAGATTCAAACAGTAATATGCCAAAGCATATTCAGTTGTGGTGCATGGCTCTGTGCTGCCAGAATGTGGTTAAAAGTTTTGAGATTCCTCTGGCATTGAGAAAACATAAAGTATTAGGTTTCCCAAAGGTATTTATAGAAAACCCAGGCTCATTGGCAGTATTTTATGTTAATAATGAAATTCAGCATTTTTTTCCTTTCATTTCTCCCTTCATCTGGCCATCTCACAATCAAGACTTCCATCTTTACACTCAATTCTCATCTGTTTCTTCCTGCACAACCAAATCTATGTGATTATTGTGATTATTTGAAGATAGAAATGGTCAGAAAAAGCACAGCAATATTTAATGAAATATAAGACTCCATGAGGTAATGGGAAAACAACATACAACATTTCCTAACTTTGAAAATAGAGGACAATTTGGTTCCAATCATGCTGGTTTTAGTTCCTGAGATTAATTTACATTGTTTTGCTTTCTAGCTAAAGAAGTCTGGTGGATTTTGAAATCACTCATTTTTGTTTAATTACTATGAGATATCATAATACCACTTAATTAAGAAATCTTGCACAGTGCTTGAGGACAAAATCTTTTATGCATACTTAATACTCATAATAGCAGTTGTGACATTTATATGGTTCTCTCTAGAGAATTTATAGTGTATGGATATTACATAGATTATTCCTTTATATGGAATAAATTTTATATAGATTTGGATCATTCTTCCCACTCCATAGCTATGTACTTATGTTTTAAATAATGAATAGGTTCTTAAACGTATTTTTAAAAATAACACAGAAAAATTTAATTTTAAAAATAATGTAGAAAAAAGACACTTGCTCCTTGGAAGAAAAGCTATGCCAAACCTAGACAGTGTATAAAAAGCAGAGACATTACTTTGTCAACAAAGGTCCACCTAGTCAAAGCTATGATTTTTTTCCAGTAGTCATGTATGGATGTGAGAGTTGGACCATAAAGATAGCTGAGTGGCAAAGAATTGGTGCTTTTGAATTGTGGTGTTGGAGAAGACACTTGAGATTCTCCCTTAGACAGCAGGAGATCAAACCAGTCAACCCTGAAGGAAATCAGTCCTGAATATTCTTTGGAAGGACTGATGCTGAAGCTTCAATCCTCTGGCCACCTGATGTAAAAGCTGACTCATTAGAAAAGACCCTGATGTTGGGAAAGATTGAAGGCAGGGGAAGAAGGGGACGACAAAGGACAAGATGATTGATTGGCATCAATGGACATGAGTTTGAGCAAGTTCCAGGAGATGGTGAAGGACAGGGAAGCCTGGTGTGCTGCAGTTCACAGGGCTGCAGAGTCCAACACGACTGACTGACTGAACAACAAAAACAACAGTCTTAGGCTTGCATATTATTTTGTTAAATGTTTTGGGTGTATAACAATTATAACATAAAGCACATACTTGGACGTGCTTGAAATTAACTGTTTATTCCTGACTTTTTGGTAGCTGCATTTGGCAGGACTTCCCAGGTGGTGCTTGTGGTAAAGAACCTACCTCCTGAAGCAGAAGATGTAAGAGACCTGGGTTTAATCCCTGGGTGGGGAAGATTCCCTGGAGGAGGAGATGGTCACCCATTCCCATATTCTTGCCTGGAGAATCCCATTGATAGAGGAGCCTGGCAGTCTATGGCCCATAGTGTCACCAAGAGTCTAACACCACTATTTCAACTTAGCATGCACTCAGGAGGTGTGCGTGCATATGGCAGTGGGGGTTGGAGGAAGACAAAAGCTGAGAAAATACTTTGAAGATGCAAGTAGGAAATAAATGATAGCTTATTTAGAATACTGGTCCTAGAATGTTAAAATCTTCAAAATGCTGTAATATTTTATAGCATTTGTGATTGATCAAATTAATCTTTTTATAACACTGGGCACCTCTAGTGTATATTCTTCCTTTCTTTAATATAAGCTTTCTGATGTGTGTGCTCAGTTGCTTCAGTCGTGTCCGACTCTTTGCAACCCCATGAACTGTAGCCCTCCAGGCTCCTCTGTCCAGGCAAGAATACTGTAGTGGGTTTCCATTTCCTATTTCAGGGCATCTACCAACCGAGGGATCGAATCTGCATCTCCTGCACTGCAGGCAGATTCTTTACTGCTGAGCCACCATGGAAGCCCCAAACTTTCTGTGGATAGCGGCATGTGTAACTATTATCCAGTGCAACACTTAGCTGGAAGTATTTACAGTATGTTATGTATTGGATAGATGAATGAATATACCTTATAAAAAGTGACAATGTCCCTGCCATAGAAATTCAGTTCAGTCACTCAGTAGGGTCTGACTCTTCGCAACCCTGTGGACTGAAACACGCCAGGCTTCCCTGTGCATCACCAACTCTGGGGCTTACTCAAACTCATGTCAATTGTGTTGATGGCATCCAACCATCTCATCCTCTATTGTCCCCTTTTCCTCCCTCCTTCAATCTTTCCCAGCATCAGGGTCTTTTCAAATGAGTTGGTTCTTTGCATCAGGTGGCCACAGTATTGGAGCTTCAGGTCCAGCATCAGTCCTTCCAAAGAACACCCAGGACTGATCTCCTTTAGAATGGACTGGTTGGATCTCCTTGCAGACCAAGGGACTCTCAAGAGTCTTCTCCAACACCACAGTTCAAAAGCATCAATTCTTCAGCACTCAGCTTTCTTTTAGTCCAACTCTCACTTCTATACAAGACTATTGGAAAAACCATAGCTTTGACTAGACGGACCTTTGTTGGCAAAGTAATGTCTGCTTTTTAATATGCATAGAAATTATATTGACATTATCTTGGAGTTATTTATGTGCAATAAGTATAAATATAATCAATTTAATATTATTTATTAATGGTAAAAATATATATTATTTTGAGATAAAATTATACTGAAAAAGCAATTATACTTTAAAATAAATTTTAGGAGAAATAGTCACAAAATATGGAAGTTATTTTGAGCTGTTTTTTATTTTTATACTTGACTTTCTGTAATAGTTTTACAACTCACTCTTGAGTAATAAATGTTCACTATTTCTGGTTTCAGAAGGTTAACAGCATTATAGGAGTCTGTTAAACTTTACAGGCATTGAGTTCAGATTTCCACAGTCACAAGAACATTTAGCTGGAGAACAGATTTGTCTTTCTTAAATATTTTCTTAGAGAATCTCACTGCTAGGCCATGTCTCATTCATATTATTTTCACTGGAAATAGAGTCATCCAAGAACAAATTAAATTTTTTTATTCCAAATTATTTTCTGATGTATTTACCAGATTGCTTCATAGTACTTGTCCATTTGACTAGATAAATGTGGGGTTTTATAATGAAAATTCAATATAGAACAATGAGGCAGCGTTCAAGTGGAATACAGTTATTGTTTGCCTTATAACCTCATGATATCAAAAAATATTTTTAAAAGTTTCAGCTATAGAGTTTACTTTTGTTTCTTTCAATGAGCACGGATATGAAGCTGGATTTACTAACTATATATGTTTGCATAATGTCATGCATTTAAACAAGAACTGGTCCCTGGACTTCATATGTTCAGAAGGACTCTGTGCTTCATTAAAACACTATGACAAAAAGAATTAATTTTTTTGTGAATTGCAATTTTATAACATATTTATTTTTCTCATATAAACCTCTTACGAGCCATATGTTGCAGGCAGAATAGTTGGTTAACTTTTCAAGTTAGTAAAACTAAAGCTTAGAAAGTTTAAGCGACTACTAAAGTTTGCAAAGTTAGTGAAAACAGAGGCAAGACTTCCAAATTCAGCTCTACCTTCTTTCTTATCTCTTTCTTTTTTCTACCTTTTCCTTTCATGCATGGCATTTGATCACCAAAATGTACAATCCAATAAACTATTAGCTTCTTTAGGACAGGCAACAAGTTCCCCCTTGGCATTGTTAATATAGATCATCCTTGATTTACAATGGGTTTCAGCTCAGTTCAGTTCAGTTGCTCAGTCCTATCCAACTCTTTGCGACCCCATGAATCGCAGCACGCCAGGCCTCCCTGTCCATCACCAACTCACGTCCATCGAGTCAGTGATGCCATCCAGCCATCTCATCCTCTGTCATCCTCTTCTCCTCCTGCCTCCAATCCCTCCCAGCATCAGAGTCTTTTCCAATGAGTCAACTCTTCGCATGAGGTGACAAAAGTAGTGGAGTTTCATCAAGAGGCTTTTTAGTTCCTCTTCACTTTATGCCATAAGGGTGGTGTCATCTGCATATCTGAGGTTATTGATATTTCTCCCAGCAATCTTGATTCCAGCTTGTGCTTCTTCCAGCCCAGCATTTCTCATAATGTACTCTGCAGATAAGTTAAATAAGCAGGGTGACAATATACAGCCTTGATGTACTCCTTTTCCTATTTGGAACTGGTGTTGTTCCAAGTCCAGTTTTAACTGTTGCTTCCTGACCTGCATACGGGTTTCTCAAGAGCAGGTCAGATGGTCTGGTATTCCTATCTCTTTCAGAATTTTCCACAGTTTATTGTGATCCACACAGTCAAAGGCTTTGGCATAGTCAATAAAGCATAAAACCTCTTGATAAACCCACCATAAGTTGAAAATATTATAAATAAAAATGCATCATATATACCTAACCTACTGAACATCATAGCTTAGCCTAGCTTACCTAAGTGTTCAAAACACTTATATTAGCCTACCACTAGGCAAAATCATCAAACACAAACCTATTTTATGATAAAGTGTTGAATATTTCATGTAATTTCACTCCACTTGAGTCACTCAGTCGTGGCCGACTCTTTGCGACCCCATGAATCGTAGCACGCCAGGCCTCCCTGTCCATCACCAACTCCCAGAATTCACTCAGACTCACGTCCATCGAGTCAGTGATGCCATCCAACCATCCCATCCTCTGTCGTCCCCTTCTCCTCCTGCCCCCAATCCCTCCCAGCATCAGAGTCTTTTCCAATCAGTCAACTCTTCACATGAGGTGGCCAAAGTACTGGAGTTTCAGCTTTAGCATCATTCCTTCCAAAGAAATCCCAGGGCTGATCTCCTTCAGAAAGGTCTGGCTGGATCTCCTTGCAGTCCAAGAGACTCTCAAGTGTCTTCTCCAACACCACAGTTCAAAAGCATCAATTCTTCGGTGCTCGACTTTCTTCACAGTCCAACTCTCACATCCATACACGACCACTGGAAAAACCATAGCCTTGACTAGACGGATCTTTGTTGGCAAAGTAATGTCTCTGCTTTTCAATATGCTATCCAGGTTGGACATAACTTTCCTTCCAAGGAGTAAGCATCTTTTAATTTCATGGCTGCAGTCACCATCTGCAGTGATTTTGGAGCCCCAAAAAACAAAGTCTGACACTGTTTCTACTGTTTCCCCATCTATTTCCCATGAAGTGATGGGACCAGATGCCATGATCTTCGTTTTCTGAATGTTGAGCTTTAAGCCAACTTTTTCACTGTCCTCTTTCACCTTCATCAAGAGTCTTTTGAGTTCCTCTTCACTTTCTGCCATAAGGGTGGTGTCATCTGCATATCTGAGGTTATTGATATTTCTCCAGGCAATCTTGATTCCAGCTTGTGCTTCTTCCAGCCCAGCATTTCTCATGATGTATTCTGCATGTAAGTTAAATAAGCAGGGTGACAATATACAGCCTCTTCCTATTTGGAACCAGTCTGTTGTTCCATGTCCAGTTCTAACTGTTGCTTCCTGACCTGCATATAGGTTTCTCAAGAGGCATGTCAGGTGGTTTAGTATTCCCATCTATTTCAGAATTTTCCACAGTTTATTGTGATCCACACAGTCAAAGGCTTTGGCATAGTCAATAAAGCAGAAATTGATGTTTTTCTGGAACTCTCTTGCTTTTTCCATGATCCAGTGGATGTTGGCAATTTGATCTCTCGTTCCGCTGTCTTTTCTAAAACCAGCTTGAACATCAGGAAGTTCATGGTTCACATATTGCTGAAGCCTGGCTTGGAGAATTTTGAGCATTACTTTACTAGTGTGTGAGATGAGTGCAATTGTGTGGTCGTTTGAGCATTCTTTGGCATTGCCTTTCTTTGGGATTGGAATGAAAACTGACTTTTTCCAGTCCTGTGGCCACTGCTGAGTTTTCCAAATTTGCTGACATATTGAGTGCAGCACTTTCACAGCATCATCTTTCAGGATTTGGAATAGCTCAACTGGAATTCCATCACCTCCTCTAGCTTTGTTCGTAGTGATGCTTTCTAAGGCCCACTGGACTTCACATTCCAGGATGTCTGGCTCTAGATCAGTGATCACACCATCGTAATTATCTGGGTTGTGAAGATCTTTTTTGTACAGTTCTTCTGTTGTATTCTTGCCACCTCTTCTTAATATCTTCTGCTTCTGTTAGGTCCATACCATTTCTGTCCTTTAACGAGCCCATCTTTGCATGAAATGTTCCCTTGGTATCTCTAATTTTCTTGAAGAGATCTCTATCCCATTGTGTTGTTTTCCTCTATTTCTTTGCATTGATCGCTGAGAAAGGCTTTCTTATCTCTTCTTGCTATTCTTTGGAACTCTGCATTCAGATGCTTATATCTTTCCTTTTCTCCTTTGCTTTTCGCTTCTCTTCTTTTCACAGCTATTTGTAAGGCCTCCCCAGACAGCCATTTTGCTTTTTTGCATTTCTTTTCCATGGGAATGGTCTTGATCCCTGTCTCCTGTACAATGTCACGAACCTCATTCCATAGTTCATCAGGCACTCTATCTGTCAGATCCAGGGTCTTAAATTTATTTCTCACTTCCACTGTATAATCATAAGGGATTTGATTTAGGTCATACCTGAATGGTCTAGTGGTTTTCCCTACTTTCTTCAATTTAAGTCTGAATTTGGCAATAAGGAGTTCATGATCTAAGCCACAGTCAGCTCCTGGTCTTGTTTTTGTTGACTGTTTAGAGTTTCTCCATCTTGGGCTGCAAAGAATATAATCAATCTGATTTTGGTGTTGACCATCTGGTGATGTCCATGTGTAGCGTCTTCTCTTGTGTTGCTGGAAGGGTGTTTGCTATGACCAGTGCATTTTCTTGGCAAAAGTCTATTAGTCCTTGCCCTACTTCATTCTGTATTCCAAGGCCAAATTTGCCTGTTACTCCAGGTGTTTCTTGACTTCCTACTTTTGCATTCCAGTCCCCTATAATGAAAAGGACATCTTTTTTGGGTGTTAGTTCTAAAAGGTGTTGTAGATCTTCATAGAACCATTCAACTTCAGCTTCTTCAGTGTTACTGGTTGGGGCATAGACTTGGATTACTGTGATATTGAATGGTTTGCCTTGGAAACGAACAGAGATCATTCTGTCGTTTTTGAGATTGCATCCAAGTACTGCATTTTGAACTCTTTTGCTGATGCTACTCCATTTCTTCTGAGGGATTCCTGCCCGCAGTAGTAGATATAATGGTCATCTGAGTTAAATTCATCCATTCCAGTCCATCTTAGTTCGCTGATTCCTAGAATGTTGACGTTCACTCTTGTGAAAGTATTAAAAGTCATGTAATTTATTGAATACTATACTGAAAGTAAAAAACACTATGGTTGTCTGGGTACAGAATTGTTGTAAACATATTGGTGGTTTACTCTCATGATCTTGTGGCTGACTGGGAACTCCAGCTCATGGGCACTGTCCAGCATCATGAGAGAATATCATATTGCACATAACTAATTCAGGAACAGATTAAAATTCAAGATTTCTACTGAGTGCACATATTTGCACTATCATAAATTAAAAAAATTATGTCAAACCATGTAAGTAGAAGACTGTTGGTAGTAATTTAACTCTTCCCCTTATACTACATTTTGCAAAATTCTACAAAGATAATTCTCCTGAAATACAATTCATTAATTCAATGATTGTTCAAAACAAAATTTTAATTCTTAATCTCCAGGATATTCTAGAGTCTGGTATCAAACTTTTATCCCCTTTTGCTTTCTTCCTACTCTTGTATCCAGACAAGGCTAATTCTTCTTTCTTATACATAATTTCCTGATAATTTATCTTTGTTCAATCTCTTTTCCCTCATGTCTAGCACTTTATCCCATCATGCTCTAGCTATCTGATGAAGCATTACTCAAACAACACTACCTATGTATTTTTTCTTGTTTTCTGATTTTCCAGTTCTTGTTCTCTCCCAGAACTTCACTCTGGTACAATTTTATCTGCAGTCTTCTTATGACACCACTTGGTTTCTAAATAATGAGCTCCCACTTCATGGCAGTCACTTTCACGTAACCCAGGGTTGGGGTGGGGACAGGAAAATACAATCTGATCTGACAAATAAATGAAAGACTAACACGTCATGTGGTAGAGGCAGTATCATACCAAGATACTATGGGCAATTTGGCAAACAACTAAAGACTGAAATAGAGAATGTAAAAGAGAAAGTTGAAGGTATAGGAGTTAAGAAGGGAGAGGAATCAGTGCCAAGTTGCTGATGAGCTACATGCATCATGATAATAGTTTAAGATGTTTTTCAAACTCTCTCTTCAACATCTTACTGCCACTATTATATATATTATATACTACAATACTACCATTCTTATTATAAAAATTCTGTTTTACAATTATGTAAGGCAGTTCCCTTATGACCTTGAGGGAAGTATTCAATCCCTTTATTAGGTTTAAATATCTTTATTTATTTATTTTCTTTTGGTTGCAAGGGATCTTCATTGCTGTGTGCAGGCTTTCTCTAGTTGCAGCAAGTGGGGACTACTCTCTAGTTATGGAACAAGGGCGTCTCATTGCCATGGCTTCTCTTGTTGCAGTGCACAGGCTCTAGGGCACATGGACTTCAGTGGTTGCAGTATAGGGGTTCAGTAGTTGTGGCTTCTGGGCTCAGCTGCCCCTAGGCATATGGGATCTTCCCATACCAGGAATCAAACTGCTATCTTTTGCATTGCAAAGTGGATTCTTAACCACAGGACCACCAGGGAAGTCCTAAAAGTCTTCTTAAAAAAAGTCTTCTTAAAAGGAAGTCCTAAAAGTCTTCTTAAAAAAAAAAAAAAAAAAATATATATATATATATATATATATATATATCAAACAGAGAAGGCGATGGCACCCCACTCCAGTACTCTTGCCTGGAAAATCCCATGGACGGAGGAGCCTGGTAGGCTGCAGTCCATGGGGTCGCAAAGAGTCGGACGCAACCTAGCGACTTCACTTTCACTTTTCACTTTCATGCATTGGAGAAGGAAATGGCCGCTTAAGGATTTTCTAAAGGAAATCAATCCTGAATATTCATTGGAAGGACTGATGCTGAAGCTGAAACTCCAATACTTTGGCCACCTGATGCAGAGAACTGATTCTTTGGAAAAGACCCTGATGCTGGGAAAGAATGAAGGTGGGAGGAGGGGATGGCAGAGGATGAAATGGTTGGATGGTACCACTGACTCAATGGACACGAGTTTGAATAAACTCTGGGAATTGGTGATGGACAGGGAGGCCTGGTGTGCTGCAGTCCATGGGGTCGCAGAGTTGGACATGAGTGAATGACTGAACTGAACTGAAACCTGATTAAAGCTTGCAAATACTGTAATATGATATGAAGCTAAAAATAGCAAGAATTAAGTGGTTACAAATGTGAATTATTTGAGCCTTAATTGTATAGCAGTAGTGAGATCAAATAAAATGAGATGGAAAGGTGAGACCCAAATTGCACAGCTATTTTATTACACTGTCTAGGAAGACTCTTGGTATTGATTTGGACTGTGAGAAGCGATTTTAATTTTCAAGATTGAATCAAAGTAAGATGTCAAAGAATGTAAAGGTACGTTTTTTTCCAATTGGAATTTCTTTTCTGTGCTGAATTAAACTTTGCCTTATCACTTTTCAAAATATCATATCCAGGAAAAAGTAAATGAATGATATTTTATGAAATTAATATGCTTGTAATAATTTCTATGCAGTAAAAGTAATGAAAGAAGGTCACAAATTCAGTCATATAAGACCACTATTAATATTACTTGTGATATCAAGCATAACAAACTGTGGAATTTGGTGCAAGTCCAAATAATGTATCCAGAGATTAAAAATGCACCAATGAAAAACTGCTTTAAATTTGTAGTAAAAATTATACACTAGAGACTGGAAATTTGAATTAAAAACATAAACTTTGTTCTAGTACTCTTTGCTCATAAAATAACTTATTTAATTTATCTGGACCAGTATTCTACCTATGCAATGAAAGGACTTTACCAGGCCAGTGGTCTTTTAAACAAAATGTACATATGTAAGTAGTCTGTTATTTCCATTTGAAAGTGTGACACTCTGTCTCTTAGAATCATACACACTAAAATTTACATTAATTTCCAGAACTTCTGTTTGAGGAAATCTATAAAGTTTCTTCCATCGCCTTCTTCCAACTTCCATAGCTTTGTAAATTAGGGTAACTTAATTTTGCAGATTCTATATTGTATGAGAATTTCTTTAACATTATTTTATTTTATAAGAGGCTTACTTTGGAATTTAAAAAGCTAATATATTTTGCCTTCAGTGAATGAACTCAAATAATTAAAATCGTGAATTCTTAGGAATTTGGATACTACAACTTCATATGCTTTGTAAATTCAAATTCAGTAAGGTACTGCATCTTACTCAGTGGTAAGGAGTTTATTTATATGATGCCTCATACACAAAGAAACCCTCAAGCTATTATAACTCATATTTTAGACAGTGCAAACTTTAAGCAAAAATCCTTTAAGTATTATGTAGGAATCAGAATATATTTCTTAGTTACATGCTATAATACCATTATGTAAGAGATGCTTAACATATGAACCAATTTTGACAGAGGAGGGATTTTTCAGCTTCTACTGTAAAAATTTACTGAATTCTAGGAAGCCAGCTATTTTCTAAAGCTTTGCATGTAATGGGATTTGCAGTTATGTTATCCTTAAAAAAAAAAAAAAAAACAAAAAAAACAAAAACAAAACAAAAAAAACAAGACAAAACAAAACTATCATCAGTGTAAAGACTTTCCAGGTGGCACTAGTGGTAAGACCCGCCTGCCAGTGCGGAGATGTTAGAGACTCTGGTTTGATCCCTCAGTCAGGAAGATTCCCTGGAGGAAGAAATGACAACCCACTCCAGTATTCTTGTCTGGGAAATCCCATGGACAGAGGAGACTGGTGGGCTACAGTTTATAGGGTCACAAAGACCTGGACATGACTGAGTGACTTAGCATTCTATAAAGGCACATATTCACAAAATGCCATAAATCTACATAGTCATTATCTTCTGTTAAAATGCGTAACTTTATTACACCCCACTCCAGTACTCTTGCCTGGAAAATCCCATGGGCGGAGGAGTCTGGTGGGCTGCAGTCCATGGGGTCATGAAGAGTCAGACATGACTGAGTGACTTCACTTTCACTTTTCACTTTCATGCATTGGAGAAGGAAATGGCAACCCACTCCAGTGTTCTTGCCTGGAGAATCCCAGAGACAGGGGAGCCTGGTGGGCTTCCATCTATGGGGTTGCACAGAATTGGACACGACTGAAGCGACTTAGCAGCAGCAGCAATGATCAATTCAGATTATCCTTATGACTATGCTGTAATGCAAAGCAGTTGAAGAGGCACATAAGGAATTGCTCCATTTCATCTTTTTCTAACAGAAGGCATATTTAAAAAGCAATGTAAATATATACATTAAAAGTTTTCAACATCAAAGTTGACTACTGAAGCTGAAAATTCTTATCAGTACAGGTGATACTATGTGTTATGACTTTAATCCAAGTAGACTGCATTCTAATAATCAAATTGATTTTAAAATTAATGTCAATTTTCAAAGCATATGGAGTTTAAAAGACAACAGTATGGGTTAAAGCATCCTGTAGAACAAGACTGGCTGGGTTTGAATGCTGGCTCCAAACCACTGCTGTGACTCTTGCTAGTTGTGTGGACCTGGCAAGACACTTGAATGCTCATGTCCTCAGCTGTGAAAGGGAATGACTATGGTACCTAGTCTCTAAGATTATTGTGACAGACAGATGGGGTGAAAGACTCATTGGAAAAGACCATGATGCTAGGAAAGATTGAAGGCAACAGGAGAAGGGGACAGCAGAGGACAGCTAGATAGCACCACCAATCCAATGGACATGAATTTGAGCAAACTGGGAGATAGTGGAGGACGGAAGAGTCTGGTGTGCTGCAGTCCATGGGGTCACAAAGAGTCAGACACGACTTAGCAACTGAACAACAAAGATGGGATGACATGTATGAAACAGAATAGAGTCTGGAAGACAGTATGTGCCTGTGTGCTAAGTCATTTCAGTCGTGTCTGATCCCGTGGGATTTCCCAGGCAAGAATACTGGAGAGGGTTGCTAATTCTTTCTCCAGGGGATCTTTCCGACCAAGGACTCAAACCCATGTTTTTCACATCTCCTGCATTGGTAGGTGGATTCTTTACCCTTTAGCGCCACCTGGGAAGCCCCTGGATGATGTTAGTTGCTATAAAGTATTTGTTGTTATTAATATTATTGCTATTATTATTATTATATTTTGTCTTGACATACGAGTAGCTTTAAGTTTATATTAAAGCCACACTTACAATTTCATGTTCCAACTTTCCTTATCACCAAGGCACAAAATGCTGATTGATAGAAATAAAAATGAGATTTAAAGTAGCTCCTCATTTCATTATTAGCAAAGGCCAATTGCCTTGTATTTTTAAGTTACACACTCCATCGAGTAAAATTAACTTCATTGAAATCTTGTCTTTAACCAGAAGATAATATACCTACACAGATAGATTTGCATCTTATTCTAAGGGATCTGAGGATACTAGGTTAAGAAATTCTTACATAGTTAAAAATTTTTAGTAAGGTTTGTTTGTTGTTTCTCTGATGAAAATATTGAGTAATTTCATATGTCTAAGAAAAATTCACCTTCTCAGTGTATAATCTCTCTATATAAATAATTAGTTGTGTCTGACTCTTTGTGACCCCGTGAGCTGTAGCCTACGAGGCTCCTCTGTCCATGGGATTTACCAGGCAATAGTACTGGAGTGGATTGCCATTTGCTTCTCCAATATAAATAATTACTTATATTTAATTATTTAAACCACATAGCATGATAAATGCCTTATTATTCTTTCTCCACAAAATATTTTAAAGTTTTAACAATTAATTATACAGTTATAGGGACAAAATTTTATGCCAAAGACAGCTCTGAGATGTTAATGAAAAGGTCACATAAATATGGATGTCAACTCAGCTGGGAAGGCTTGGAAGAAATACTGATTATATCAGTCACCAAATGATGACATACATAGTGCCCATGAAGTATTTATTTACAGCAATTGTGCTGAGGCTTTTTTCTCTCTAGAAAAACAATTCCTGCTGAGCACATATTTTATGCCTCTAACATCACTCTACTGTGATGATCACTGCAGTGATTAAACTTGCTTTTATATCATTAGTCTGTGCTCTAGACAGTAAAACTAAAATTATCATTTCATAATTTAAAAATACCAGTGAACTCAATTCAATTGATTTTCATTTCCAAGGCTATGGGTGTAGGTAACAGAATACCCCTCTCTGTACTCTGCCTACTGTAATCCTGAAACTTCATCCCCAGAGCCCTCAGCTCTGGGTTCACTCTTTTTCATGAGTCTATATGGTGGCACATAGGCAAAGATTCCGCCTGCAATGCAGGAGACTCGGATTCATCCCTGGGTTGGGGAGATCCCCTGGAGAAGGAAATGGCAACCCATCCCACTATTCTTGCCTGGAAAATCCCTTGGACAGAGGAGCCTGGTGGGCTATAGTCTGTGGAGTCGCAGAGTCGGACACTACTTAGTGACTAAACAATGTAAATAAGGATGAGCTTTTAGAATGGAAAAAGAGAATTTCAAAAACTTGCCTATTCTTTGAAGTCAACCCCTAAAGGCAATGACTTATGTGTAAAATTCAATGAATTTTACCATCTGCATGTCTGCAGACTGGTACACACTCCAACTATCAAAAGATGAAAAGTGAATGTTGCTCAGTCCTGTCTGACTCTTTGTGATCTCATGGACTGTACAGTCCATGGAATTCTCCAGGCCAGAATACTGGAGTGGGTAGCCATTCCCTTCTCCAGGAAGGAGATCTTCCCAACCCAGGGATCAAACCCAGGGCTTTCGCATTCCAGGCAGATTCTTTACTGGCTGAGCCACCAGGGAAGCCCCTATCAAAAGATAGAATATTTCTATCAACCTTCCCCCACCCAAAAGCTTCTCTGTGCCTTTGCAATCAATTTCTTCTGTTATCCATGGTCCCAGCAGCCATCAATCTGCTGTTACTATATTTTTAGCTTTTTCTAGAATTTAATTTGGAGAAGGCAATGGCATCCCACCCCAGTACTCTTGCCTGGAAAATCCCATGGACGGAGGAGCCTGGTGGGCTGCAGTCCATGGGGTCGCTAAAAGTCGGACACGACTGAGCGACTTCACTTTCACTTTTCACTTTCATGCATTGGAGAAGGAAATGGCAACCCACTCCAGTGCTCTTGCCTGGAGAATTCCAGGGACGGGGGAGCCTGGTGGGCTGCCGTCTATGGGGTCACACAGAGTTGGACACGACTGAAGCGACTTAGCAGCAGCAGAATGTAACTTAACGGAATTATAAAGTATGTAATGTTTTGTATGTGTTCTTGTACTTAGGAAAATTCTTTTGTGATTCATCCTTATTTCTGCGTTGTATTGTAGCATACTCCTTTTAGCAGCAAAATATGAATAGTATTTCACTGTGTGAATAGACCACAGTTTGTTAATCCATTGATTAATTGATGAGCATTTAGTTTGCTTCCAATTTTAACCATCATAAATATAGTTTCTATGTACATTCATGTAAAAGTCTTTTTGTGGACATATACGGTTTTGAGTCATTTCTAGGAGTGTTTTGATATGTCATATGATTGTAGTGCCTTCAATTTTATAAGAATTCTTCAGATGTTTTCCAAAGATGATCATGCCTGTTTCCACCAGTAATGTGTGGATATTCCATTGTTTCTCATCTTGCCAACATTTGTTGCTGTCAATCTTTTAAATTTAAAGTCATTCCAGTTAATGTATGTTTTTACTGTGTCATGCTCAGTCGTATTTGACTCTTTGCGACCCTGCAGACTATAGCCTGCCAGGCTCTTCTGTCCAGGGTGATTCTGCAGGCAAGAATATTGGAGTGGGTTGCCATTTCCTCCTCCAGGGGACCTTTCTAACCCAGGGATAAAACCTGCATCTCTTGAGTTTCCTGTATTGCAGGTGGATTCTTTACCCATTGAGCCATTACCATTGTTTTAATTTGCATTTTCCTATTAAATAATGGTTTTTCCAGTAGTCATGTATGGATGTGAGAATTGGACTATAAAGAAAGCTGAATGCTGAAGAAGTGATGCTTTTGAACTGTGGTGTTGGAGAAGACTCTCAAGAGTCCCTTGGACTGCAAGGAGATCCAACCAGTCCATCCTAAAGGAGACCAGTCCTGAATATTCATTGGAAGGACTGATGCTGAAGCTGAAACTCCAATCCTTTGGCCACTTGATGTGAAGAACTGACTCACTGGGAAAGACCCCGATGCTGGGAAAGATTGAGGGCAGGAGGAGAAGTAGATGACAGGGGATGAGATGGTTGGATGGTGTCACGGACTCAATGGACATCCATTTGAGTAGGCTCTGGGAGTTGGTGATGGACAGGGAAGCCTGGCGTGCTGCAGTCCTTAGGGTTGCAAAGAGTTGGACACAACTGAGGGACTGAACTGAACTGAACTTAATAAATAATGATGTTGAGCTTCCTTTCATGTATAAGTTCATCATTTACATATGTTCTTTGATGAAGTGGCTGATTAAAATCATTGTCCAGTTTTTACTGTGTTGTTTTTAATTTTGCATTGTAAGAATTCTTTCTATATTGTGGATTCAAATCATCTATCGGATTGAGGTTTTTTAGACATATTTGATCCTTCTTGTGGTTTTTATTTTCTTAACAATGCTTTTAAAGCTCTAATATTTTATATTTACATATATAATTGACTAACCTCTTTAAAGTACTGGAAAAAGTGATCAGAACAGGTGTGTGTATGTCAAAAAAGAAAAGAAAAGAAAATCAGCCATTATTTCCTCTTTCTCCCTTGTGTGTGTGTGTATTTTTCTCTCTCTCTCTTCTTTATGGGATTTGAATTACACATGATATTTCCCACAAACCACTTATGCTTTGTTCATTTTTATTTTCTAAACTTTTCTTTCTGCACTTTATTTTGGAATTTCCTTCAATTCCATGGCTATTTTCTGCATCTAATCACTGTTAATCTCATTCAGAATATTGTTCATTTTGGTATAATACATTTATCTGTAGAGTTTCCATTGAGTCTTTTTCATATCTTCTATTTTTCTTATCATTCCATGTTTCATTTTACATCCATTACCACATTTATAAGATTTATAATAGCTTAAGGTTTCTGGCTACTAATTCTGTCATCTCTGTTATGTGTGGTTCTGTCTCCATTCTTTTCTCCAAGTTATGGGCCATAATTTTTAGTGCCTTACAATTTCTAATAGCATGCTAAATATTGTGAATTCTATATTTTAGGTTGCTGGTTCCCTTTAGTTATATTGTTTTTTCCAGCACAGAGTTAATTTGGGCAGGGCGGGGGTGGCGGGGGGAGGTCATTTTCATCATTCTGAACTTTTCTTTCAACTTTTTAAGATAAGAAGATTTCATTCTAGGGATAATTTAACTTCGCTGTTGAAGTTAAAACCTCTCAGAGCTCCATTCTGTGCCACACGTGCCACAAGGTCTCTCCTCTCAGGTATTTCTATCTCTTCAAATGTCACTGGACAGGTTTTTAAAATTTAAATGGATACCCTTTTAACTATGCTTTAAATAATTACAAAGTACTTAAGATATACTCTCTTCTATTTAGGAGAATGTTGTGATTATAGATAAGCAATACTTTTGTTCTTATCACTATAATGAACCTTGAAATAGAGTTAAGTAGCTAGTGTCATGGGGACTTCCTTGGTGGCTCAGCCATAAAGAATCTGCCTGCAATGCAGGAGATGTAAGAGATGTGGGTTCGATCCCTGGGTTAGGAAGATCCCCTGAAGGGGGACATGGCAACCCACTCCAGTATTCTTGCCTGGAGAATCCCATAAACAGAGAAGCCTGGTGAGCTGCAGTCCATAGGGTCACACAGAGTCGCACACAACTGAAGTGACTAAGCAGCAGCACCAGCAGCTAGTATCATGGGGCTTCCCAGGTGGCGCTAGTGGTAAAGAACCTGCCTACCAATGCAGGAGATGTAAGAAATGTGGGTGTAGTCCCTGGGTCAGGAAGATCCCCTGAAGAAGGGCATGGCAACGCACTCCAGTATTCTTGCTTGGAGAATCCCACGGACAGAGAAGCCTGGCGGGCTACAGTCCACGGTTGCAAAGAGTCAGACAAGACTGAAGTGAGTTAGCATGCACACAAGCACAGCTAGTATCATGCAGTGTTCTGCTTGAGCAAACCATTGTTTTCTTCCTGGATAAAGATATATCCCCAGTTCCAGGGAAATGTGAGTTGATGAGACAATTAAGCCAAAGCTATGGAAAAAAAGAACACAACATACACTCAAAACCCCAATCATTCTGGAGGGATGAGTAAATACAAAGATATAATTGAGGATTATCTAATATTTGAACAAAGTACTTCATTGAAATTATGAACATCAAATTGAACAAATAAGAAAAATAATTTGGAAAGGAAAAAGTGTCCATTTTCTATGCTGCTGACAAATTACAACAGCGAGTTAAAAAACACATATTTAGTATTTCCTGTTTATCCAGGGTCTGAAGTCCTGGCATGTCATGGTTGGATCCTCAGCTAAGGGTCTAATATGGGCCCAATCAAAGCATTAGTTGGGTGGCATTTATGTCTATATGCTTGACTGGGAAAGATTCTGCATCCAAGCACATTCACATTGTTTGCAGAATTCATTCATTTCTAGGGTAGAACTTATGGTCTTATCTTCTGGCCAGATGTTGACTGGAGACTTCCTAAGCTCTTAGAGGTTTACACAGTTCTTAGAATTGCCCTCAGCTGCTGCACCATGATTTTTCTCAACATGGACACTTATTTCATCACATCAGCATGGAGAGTCTCTAAAGTGAGTCTACTAGCAAGAAGAGGCTTTATATAATGTAAAGTAATCATGGGAGAGAAAACACAAGGAACCTAGTGCTGTAAAAGAGTTAAGGGTGTTTTTAAATGGTGATTACAGTACTCTCTCAACTGGGCTTCTGGTTTTGGAAGATGCAGGCTCAAACTGGAATGAAAGAAAGAGGACCCCAGGGGAGATATTTCCAAAAAATGCCAATTAAATGATGCCAGTTAAATGGCATAGTAAATAGACAAAGCAAAAACAGATGCAACTATTAATTCCAGTGAAACCAAAAAGATTTCCAAGAGAGAAAACAAATACTAAATATTGAATTCACCAAAATTAGAGTAAAATTACTTTGGAAGTTGGACAGAGGAAATATGTACATGTGAGCGTATGGTTGGGGTAGGAAAAAAGACATCTGAATCTTCATATTCTGTATTAGGAAATCAATAGGTTAATATCCAAAACTTGAAGAAAAAGACAGTATAAATACTGCCTTATTTAACAATCTGACACTAAATATATGGAGGAATGAAAGAACTGAAAACCATTGCCTGCAGTGGGTAAACAGGTAGCTGCATATATGAATGACAAGATTGACTATTTTCTGTTATACTTTTCCTAGTTTATTTGATTTTTAAAACTCTATACTTTCATAATCATTATAAAAATAAAAATTAAGAATGAGTATAATGAGAACATTAACATTTTACTCCATATACCTTAACATTGTTTGAATATTTTTCAAAAGCTATGTTTTATATTTATTCTTAAAAAATAATGCATCTCTCTACTTTCTCCAAAGCCTCTTGTATTGCTCTTCATCCTGTTCGCAATCCCAATTGTCTTGCTGCTCACACTGTCGGCACTGTTTGCTGAACCCAGGGTAGGCAAGACCAGAGCTAAGGTTGGAACAAGAAGCCTTAGGGACTGCAGACATGTTTATTCTCTCCTGGCTGCCACAGCGGTTATAGCAGCAGACATAACATAACACAACATAACCCCACACAACCTCTCTCCTGACTGACACAGCAGCCGTAACAGTATTCTCTCCTGGCTGATGCAGCAGTGGTAGCAGTATTCATGCTATAGTCTCTCCTCTTGTGGCTGACCCAAGAGACACAGCTGTGATGCAGCAGTAAAATGCTGTTTTGGGTGGAACTCACATATCCCTACAGCACAAAGTAGCTCGAGACCAAACGAGTACCTCGAAAGGTACATGAGCAGTGCTACAAATGATCTCAGCTGTTACATAGTAATTATTTATAAAATGTGGGGCGAGAGAGCCTCAACACGCCCTTTTGACTAATTCGTTCTCTCCCCACACCTATCAAGCTTTTTTTCTTTTTTCAATTTTTGTTGGAGTATAGATGAGTTAGGACATTGTGTTGGTTTCTGCTGTATGGCAATGTTATACATTCACATATATCCACCCTTTTCTTTTTCAGATTCTTTTCCATGTAGGTTGCAGAGTGCTGTGTAGAGTTTCCTGTTTTATGCAGTAGCTCTTAGTTTTCACTTATTTACTTAGGTGTTTTGGCCTCACCACGTGGCAGGCAGGATCTTATTTCCCCAACCAGGCATGGAACCTATGCTCCCTGCAGTGGAAGTCCCTAAAGCTTTTTTTCATCGAGTTTTGAGGAGACAGAATCTCCTTTGAGGATGAGATTGAATGGAAGAAATAGGACGGCTAGTGGGGAAGGGAGTTGATATAGAGTTAAGAAGGATGCATTTCACTAGCTTTACAATTTTTCCCAGTCTAAGCGTTAAATTAGAAAAAAGTAGGAAGTGGGCAAAAAACTTCATTAATGGCCTACTATGTGCTAAGCATTGCAGAGGTGCTTTACTGACATTTCTTCAGTTTAACACTCTGAGATAGACATTTTGGACTCCGGGTCACAGAACAGTGGTTTAACGATGAGAAGGTAAATAAATCGCTTAAGCAAATGATGCCTCCCTAAGTTTCATAGCAAGAACTGAAACCAAAGGCTTCTCTGACTCAAAAACCCTCCTCTACATCTTTTTTATCTATTCCTCTGTCGGTGGATGTTGAGATTGCTTCCATATCCTGGCTTTTACAAACAGTGCTGCAATGAACACTGGGGTACATGTATATTTTTGAATTATGGTGTTCTCAGGGTACATGCCGGAGAAGGCAATGGCACCCCACTGCAGTACTCTTGCCTGGAAACTCCCATGGATGGAGGAGCCTGATAGGCTGCAGTCCATGGGGTTGCGAAGAGTCAGACATGACTGAGCAACTTCACTTTCACTTTTCACTTTTATGCATTGGAGAAGAAAATGGCAACCCACTTCCAGCGTTCTTGCCTGGAGAATCCCAAGGACGGAGGAGCCTGTGGGCTGCCGTCTATGGGGTCGCACAGAGTCGGACACAACTGAAGTGACTTAGCAGCAGCAGGGTATATGCCTGTTGAGAAACCTGTATGCAGGTCAAGAAGCAACAGTTAGAACTGGACATGGAACAACAGACTGGTTCCGAATAGGAAAAGGAATACGTCAAGTCTGTATATTGTCACTCTGCTTATTTAATTTATATGCAGAATACATCATGAGAAGTGCTGGGCTGGGTGAAGCACAAGCTGCAATCAAGATTTCAGAGAGAAATATCAATAACCTAGAAAGTTATGACCACCCTAGATGGCATATTAAAAAGCAGAGACATTACTTTGTCAATAAAGGTCCATGTAGTCAAGGCTATGGTTTTTCCAGTAGTCATGTATGGATGTGAGAGTTGGACTATACAGAATTGATGCTTTTGAACTGTGGTGTTGGAGAAGACTCTCGAGAGTACCTTGGACTGCAAGGACATCCAACCAGTCCATCCTAAAGGAAATCAGTCCTGAATATTCATTGGAAGGACTGATGCTGAAGCTGAAAACTCCAATACTTTGGCCACCTGATACAAAGAACTGACTCATTTGTAAAGACCCTGATGCTGGGAAAGATTGAAGGCAGGAGGAAAAGGGGACAACAGAGGATAAGATAGTTGGATGGCATCACTGATGCGATGGGCATGAGATTGAGTAGGCTCCGGGAGTTGGTGAAGGATAGGGAGGCCTGGAGTGCTGCAGTCCATGGGGTTGCAAGAGTTGGACATGACTGAGCAACTGAACTGAACTGAACTGAATAGGGTATATGCCCAGGAGTGGGATTAATGTGTCATATGGTAGTTCTATTTTTAGTTTTTTTTTAAGGAACCTCCATACTGTTCTCCATAGTGGCTGTATCAATTTAGATAGCTAGTGGGAAGCTGCTGCATAGCACAGGGAGTTCAGCTCAATGCTCTGTGATGACCTAGATGTGTGGATTTGGGGATGGGAGGGAGGCTCAAGAGGACAGGAATATATGTATACATATAGCTAATTCACTTTGTTGTAATCAGAAACTAACAGGAAATTGTAAAGCAAGTATATTCCAATTTTTTAAAAAAGAAAAAGAAACCTTCAGCTATAGGTGGCTCCAAAGTGATACCCTGCTTAAAATCAGTTCTTCGTGTGCAAAACTTGCTCCATTGATTAAGTGAAATTCTCCTTCATTGTCTTAATTCAGTATGCCCTCTGCAATCTTGTTTATATTAATTCATTTAAAAATCAACAACTTGAAGGTAAATTTTAGTTTTACTCTTGTCAAATGTTGAATCTCAGAATTTTATATCTATTTTTATTGGATCTAATGTACTCAAATATTAATAGTTCAACAGTTTGAGTGAGTGTAGGTGGTTAATTAAGAAAATGCTGATTTTAAGTACTGAATTCTTAGGTAGCTTTTAGCTAATTATATGACAACTTAATTTATCTATTGCTTTTGATTAAATATTAATACATGATTTTAGCAATATATCAGTATTTGATAGAATCATTAGCATATATTTGATGTTTTGCTAAATCTTTTTATAAGATTTTACTCATTATTAGTTTAAACAGATATATTGCTGGTTTTGGTTTAGTGAGCTCTAAGTTACTTCAGTCATGTCTGACTCTTTGCCACCCCATGGACTGTAACCCGCCAGACTATTCTGTCCATGGGATTCTCCAGGCCAGAGTAGGGGAGTGGGTTGCCTTGGCCTCCTCCACTGGATCTGCCCAACCCAGGGGTCAAATCTGCATTTCATAAGTCTCCTCCATTGGCAAGCAGGTTCTTTATCACCAGTGCCACCTGGGAAGCCCTTTGGTGTAGCATATCTATTTTCAAGAAGAGGGATTTTGTTCTAATGAGTGTTCATGAAGGAATCCATATTTTTGGCATATTTAGGATTTGGGTGAGTAGCTTTAAAAATCTCAACACCAACTATGTTGGCCCCTGATTCTTTGCATTTATTACTACAACAAAACACAAGTCAAGATATCCAAGAAAAATGGTGATGTTGAAAAATCATAAAGAGATTAACAGTTCCATGCTGAAACAGTTCTATTCATTAGTCTGTTCCTCTATAGAAAGAACTGTCCTGCCTGAAAACAATGGGTGGAATGATCAGAGCTCCGTGCTGCTGATCCCAGCTCCGCTGTTTTTTCACTGAGCACCAGACATCAGAACATAACAAGACACCACAGCTTCTGCTCTTCCTAGAGGTCCCCCATCCTTATTGCAGAGGATAAAAATAGCAACAAATATTGGTTCTCTACATCTGCCTCTCTATTCTTTCCCTGGAATTGAGATTGAGACATAGACATGGACATGTGGATATAGGGGAAATGGGTGGAGGATGGGATGAACTGGGAGACTAGGATTGACATATATGCATTACCATGTATAAAATAGATAGCTAGTGGAAATTTGCTCAGTTAGGTGCTCTGTGTTGACCTAGAGGGGTGCAATGGGAGAGGGGGGTGATAGGAAAGTCCAAGATGGAGGGGATATATGTATATACATAGCTGATTCACTTTGTTGTACATCAGAATCAGACAGACACACACAAACAATATAATGCCTAGGTTATGCCTACATGTATGTTTTCATTATTCATTTTATCTCTACAATTGCCAAATGAAAAATAAATCTGTTTGGTTGGTTGATCACAAACAATCTCATCAGAGTCATGCAGATGATGTATACCCAAATCTTGAAGCATATTTTAAAATAAAATGATGAATGCAAATACCAGTATTTCTGACTATAATATAGTAGCTTTTATGAGAAAATAGTATAAGATTAGATTTTCCATCTCTATTTGAATGGATACTTAATTTCCCACAATATTTACATTTCATGAGAGGACTTAGAAATGAGTTGAAATGTGAAAGATACAGATGTTTTTTTCTCTAATGCCCTGGCTCTTGTGTTTGAGGGGAAGGAGTGTGTGCATGTGCATGTGTGCGCGTGCATGTGTGAACACGCAAGAGAAGGCTTTCATGTGAATGAGCCCCAGGGATGCAGGTTTTGCACTAGGTCAAATTGATGCTCTCCCATATGGTCACTAGTAAACTTGATGGACTCACACCAGCCTCTTTTCCTGTCTCCTGGGCTGAAGCTCATTTAGCCGAAAGCATGATGAAGGTGACAGAAAGGGAGCAGCTGAGCCACAAGCCCTTTGTTTGGCCTTAATAGATCAGGTTAGCGTTCTGCAGATGTTGGCTTTCCAAATCAATAATTCTCTTGCCGGCACCTCCCAGCAGTAGCTATTAGATGATGTAATTCAGAATTTGATTTGCTTCTTAGGTTAAGACAAGCAAATCTCATTTGCAGTGTAAAATATCTCACACCATGAAAATAATGCCTTCTGTTTTGCCTTCCCACCCAAGGGCATTTTATAGAATGGAAGTCAAGGTCATTGTGACGGTCATCACAGGGTAGAATCCTGCAGCCACAGACTGTGTTTAGAAAACCTGCTCTTTTCACTTATTAGGTTATCACAAGTGGTAACCTAATGCTAGCAGAGGTATTTGTAGCTTTGTATTGTGTTAGGAGAAATAGAATTCCCCAATATTACAGCTGCACTTTTGATTTGTCATTTATTTGGAATAGAGGGTGGTATGCCAGTTTCCATGGAAACCAGTTCTACTTTGGAGCAGTCTAAGACCTTTAAACACATTGGAAATTGCTTCCTTCTCATTATGTTTCGGCACTGAAGAAGGTGTAGTGTGCAATTAAATAGAAATGAAGGTTTAATTAAAAAATTAAATTACATTTTCTGGATTGTCCTTTGTGTACAGTAAGCTTAAGAGAGCATTGCTATCTGCAAAACTGACTGGATGTGTGGTCTGGAAAAAGAAAAGGATCATCTCTTAACTGCTGTATGTGTGTGAGTGTGTGTTTGCACGTGCGCACATGCATGTGTATGTAAGAGAGATTCACAAAGATCTTTCTCTTAGAAGATTGTTACAAAATTGCCAACTCCATTTAGAACATTCTGGAAATCTTTGTAAATATGTGCAGGGTTATAAAAATATATGTTTGGATTTGTTTGTTCATTATAAATAAAGAGAATTAGATACAATACTGATACAGAAAGACAACATTTAATTGTTCAAAAGATTTTTTAAAAAGAGATTCTTTTAAGGAAAACTAGTGAAAATAAGAAAATGCTATGTAGTCTGGGCCCTGAAATATAGTCATTACAAAAACAGGGATATATGCACATCGAGGCAGCCAAAACATGAGGATTTAATGTGATGAAAGCTAAGAGTAGGCTTATATTGTAAAAAGTTCAATGTATTCTGTACATTAAAAAGTGAGAATCTTCAGCTTATGAAATTGAAAAAATATGTTGAAGTGTTTATTTAGTCTTATGTATCAATTATATGTCTCCCAGAAATGTATAGATTATTCAGGAGCAATCAGGGGTCATCCTATTTATAACCAAATGTTATACATTTTTACAGCTTTTTATATGTAAAGGGCATCCTCATACATTATTTCATGTGTCTGTCACCAGAGTCCTGAACAGTGTAGCAGCTATTGTTTCAATTTTAAATATAAGTAAGTTGCTTCAGTTTATCCAGTTATCAAGGGAACCTGGAATGGATGTCTTCTGACTTATACTCTTATGATCTTTCCATGTCAAGAATTATATTTTATATCAGACTAAATTTACAACACATCCTGTTTTCTCCTGACTCATGAAGGACGGTATTTAGGGATACAGTTTGACTGCTCTTCAGAATTACTGAACGTGTGTGTGAGGAACTGAGATTTCAAATTAAGATATCTTGTCTTCTAAGCATCCTATCATAGATACTTATGTTTTGCAGGTTTGAGATGAGTTTTCTGGTTAATCCACATTGTTCAGTGATATTGGCCATGATTCAATTTTTATGTAATTGAAATATAAGCTGTATATATTCCTGGACACACAGGATTGTTATTTTTTCATGTATGATGTGTCCACTTAACTAGGTGTTATTTATGTTTGGCTGTTGTGTGCTTAATCAGTCCTGCACTGGTGATGAGCCCTTGTGGCAAAGGAACTCCATACTATAAAAAGATTGTAGGGAGAACTGAAAAAAAAAACAGTGCTCTGTAATAACAGCAGCTTTGTTGGTAGTGAGCAGCTGCTGGCCCAGCAGTCCTGGGACTTTCATGAGGCTCCTATGAATATGTTCACAGCATGCTGAGGCTGCTTCCATGCTGCTAAATTGCTGCATTGCCAAATCCCGTCTGCTGGGGAGCACCGGCTTCATCCTACAGAGCCGTTCTTGAAGGAAATGCTTTTCACTCCTGTCAAATAAAAATTATGCTATTCAACGTATAATCAGTGCCTTCATAGTATATAATAAATATTATAGATAATAATAAATCCCTTAAGAATTTAGCTCTTTGAAGATATTATGTGAGTTCTTTTTTGTTTTTAAGTGTGAAGATTCTCTTCTAACACAGATCATTGGTTAAGTAGCTAGATTTCAAAATAGAAAAACGGGGGGAATCTGCTGTGAAATTATTTCAAGGTCTATCGTCCATGTTTGGGAAGATTTAATGAAATGTTAACTCACGGTTGAGACGACAGCCATGGTATATGTCAACAAGCGGGGAAACCTGGGAGTCTAGGCTATTCTTTGGTAAAGGGAGCTTGATCAAAGCACCACAGACCCAGAACTTCCACTCTGGTGCTCCTGAATTCTCAGAGCTGGTTCTCTGGTGAATTTCATTCTTTGGGTGAATTCACAAAGCTGGTACTCTGAACTAAAATGTTGACAGCTTGCTTGTCAAAGTTCTTACAGATGCTGAAATAATCTCCCACAAAAGCCAATATCAGAATCTAAATAGGTTGTACAAACTTTTTAACAGTAAACTTTTAATAATGTATACAATGTTTATAGAAAAGTGCACAAATCAGTAAGTGTGTGCAGCTCAATTGATTTCATTGAGTGCATTATCTGTATAACTAGCATTGTGAACAACACAAAATATCACTCTTACTCCCATAAGCTCTTCTGGAGCCTCATCTTTGTCACCTTCAACCCCAATAGTAACCAATGTATTATCTTCTAATAGCATAGATTAGATTTGACAAAGTTTGAACTTTTTATAAATGTAGCCATCAGTTCAGTTCAGTTCAGTTCAGTCACTCAGTTGTGTCTGACTCTTTGTGACCCCATGAATTGCAGCATGCCAGGCCTCTCTGTCCATCAACAACTCCCAGAGTTCACTTAAACTCACGTCCATCAGGTCGGTAATGCCATCTAGCAATCTCATCCTCTGTCGTCCTCTTCTCCTCCTGCCCCCAATCCTTCCCAGCATCAGAGTCTTTTCCAATGAGTCAGCTCTTTGCATGAGGTGGCCAAAGTACTGGAGTTTCAGCTTTAGCATCATTCCTTCCAAAGAAATCCCAGGGCTGATCTCCTTCAAAATGGACTGGTTGGATCTCCTTGCAGTCCAAGGGACTCTCAAGAGTCTTCTCCAACACCACAGTTCAAAAGCATCAATTCTTCGGCGCTCAGCCTTCTTCACAGTCCAACTCTCACATCCATACACGACCACTGGAAAAACCATAGCCTTGACTAGATGGACCTTTGTTGGCAAAGTAATATCCCTGCTTTTGAATATGCTACCTAGGTTGGTCATAACTTTCCTTCCAAGGAATAAGTGTCCTTTAATTTCATGGCTGCAATCACCATGATTTTGAAGCCCCAAAAAACAAAGTCTGACACTGCTTCCACTGTTTCCCCATCTATTTCCCATGAAGTGATGGGACCAGATGCTACGATCTTAGTTTTCTGAATGTTGAGCTTTAAGCCAATCCTTTCACTCTCCTCTTTCACTTTCATCAAGAGGCTTTTGAGTTCCTCTTCACTTTCTGCCATAAGGGTGGTATCATCTGCATATCTGAGGTTATTGATATTTCTCCTGGCAATCTTGATTCCAGCTTGTGCTTCTTCCAGCCCAGTGTTTCTCATGATGTACTCTTCATGTAAGTTAAATAAGCAGGGTGACAATATACAGCCTTGATGTACTCCTTTTCCTATTTGGAACCAGTCTGTTGTTCCATGTCCTGTTCTAACTGTTGCTTCCTGATCTGCATATAGGTTTCTCAAGAGACAGGTCAGGTGGTCTGGTATTCCCATCTCTTTCAGAATTTTCCACAGTTTATTGTGATCCACACAGTCAAAGGCTTTGGCATAGTCAATAAAGCAGAAATGGAGTACATATTTTTGTGTGTTTGGTTTCTTTCACTCAGCACTACATTTGTGGGACTCATCCATGTTTTTGTGACTAGTTGTAGTTGGTTAAGGGCTTCCCAGGTGGCTCTGTGGTAAAGAATCTGCCTGTCAAGCAAGAAAAGTAGGTTCAATTCCCGGTTAGAAAGATCCCTTGGAGGAGGAAGGGGCAACCCACTCCACTATTCTTGCCTGGAAAATCTCATGGAAAGAGGAGACTGGCATGCTACAGTCCATGGGGTCACAAAGAGTCAGACATGGCTGAGCACTGATGCACGCAGTTGAATAATTTCTATTACTGCACAGTATATGATCAAGTGAGTGTATCTCAATTCATTTAATCGTTCTTCTGTAGATGGTTGTTGGTGTTGCTTCTAGCTTGGGACTGCTGTGGACATTCTGGTACATGTATGAACATATCTGCTTATTTCTGTTTGGCATGTACCTTAGGGTCATTGTGTTGGTATGTTTGACCTTAGTAGATACCACTGAATTGTTTTCCAAAGTAGCTGAACAAAGTTGCACTCCCATTAGTGGTGTTCAAGAATCACGATTGCGCCACATCTCACCAACATGTGATTTTGACTGCACTTTAATTTTGGCTATTTGAGTGGATACGGACTGTATCATCAGAGAAGGCAATGGCAACCCACTCCAGTGGTCTTGCCTGGAGAATCCCAGGAACAGTGGAGCCTGGTGGGCTGCTGTCTATGGGGTCGCACAGAGTTGGACACGACTGAAGTGACTTAGTAGTAGTAGTAGGAGTGTATCATATTGTAGCTTTAGCTTTCCTTTTCCTGATCACTAATGTAATTTTTCACATGTGTTTTGTTGGTCATTCATGTGTTGTTTTGAAGTGCCTGTTGAAATATTTGCAGTTTTTCTATTGACCTGACTCACTTTGTCTTATGGGTTTGCTGGTATTATTTTTGTAGTTTCAATTTGTCTTTTTCTAATACAAGTTTTGCTAATATTTTTTCTGACTCAAAGTCCTGTCTTTTTAATCTTATAGAGTGGTCTTTTCATTCACAGCTGGCACTTTTTAACTTCTATTTAAGAAATCTTTAAGATTATTTTAAAAACCTACCTTGTTTTCTTCCAGAAGATTTATTATTTTAACCTTTCACACTTAGATCCACAATAAATCTGGAACTGATTTTGATTTATTGGTAAGTATTCTGGTGTAAAAAATGCCTACAGATGTTTCTTCATTGCATTGCAGTGTCATCTCTGTCATAAATTGAACAATCATATATGGGTGAATTTATTTCTGTAGTGTCTGTTTGGTTCTGATGGACTATGATTTACTTTATTACTATAAATCTTTTGCAGGTCTTTCTACATGATCATGTCAGTTTTCAAAATTTAGTCTTCTTTTTTTAACATTGTCTAGACTATACGATGAAGAAGGCAATGGCATCCCACTCTAGTACTCTTGCCTGGAAAATCCCATGGAGAGAGGAGCCTGGTAGGATGCAGTCCATGGGGTCAGGAAGAGTCGGACATGACTGAGCGACTTCACTTTCACTTTTCCCTTTCATGCATTGGAGAAGGAAATGGCAACCCACTCCAGTGTTCTTGCCTGGAGAATCCCAGGGACGGGGGAGCCTGGTGGGCTGCTGTCTATGGGGTCACACAGAGTCAGACACGACTGAAGCGACTTAGCAGCAGCAGCACACTATACTAACTCTTTGCATATACATACAAATTTTAGGTTCAGATTGCCAATTTGCACAAAAAAACCTGCAGAAATATTTATTCACATTGCTCTGATCAATAAGATAACTCTTTTCCCTGAAACATTTTTTATATTAGAATACATTTGCTTTACGATGTTGCGTTAATTTCTGTCGTACAACATAGTGAATCAGCCATATGTATACATATATTCACTCCTTCTTGAGCCTCACTCCGACCCCCAACATTCCCTCCCCCCAGGTCATCACAGAGCGCTGAGCTGTCTGTGCTATACAGCAGCTTCCCCCAAGCTATCTATTTTACACACAGTACTGTATATATGTTAATGCTACTCTCTCAATTAATTCTCCCTTCCCTCCCCCCCACCCATCATGTCCACAAGGCCATACTATATTTTTGCATCTCTATTCCTTCCCTGCAAATAGGTTCACCAGTACCATTTTTCTAGATTCTATATATATGAGTTCAGTTCAGTTCCGTCGCTCAATTGTGTCCGACTCTTTGCGACCCCGTGAATCGCAGCATGCCAGGCCTCCCTGTCCATCAACAACTCCCGGAGTGTACTCAAACTCATGTCCATTGAGTTGGTGATGCCATCCAGCCATCTCATCCTCTGTCGTCCCCTTCTCCTCTTGCCCCCAATCCCTCCCAACATCAGAGTCTTTTCCAATGAGTCAACTCTTTGCATGAGGTGGCCAAAGTACTGGAGTTTCAGCTTTAGCATCAGTCCTTCCAGTGAACACCCAGGACTGGTCTCCTTTAGGATGGACTGGTTGTAGCTTCTTGCAGTCCAAGGGACTCTGAAGAGTCTTTTCTAACACCATAGTTCAAAAGCATCAATTCTTTGGTGCTCAGCTTTCTTCACAGTCCAACTCTCACATCCATACATGACCACTGGAAAAACCATAGCCTTGACTAGATGGACCTTTGTTGGCAAAGTAATGTCTCTGCTTTTCAATATGCTATCTAGGTTGGTCATAACTTTCCTTCCAAGGAGCAAGCATCTTTTAATTTCATGGCTGCAATCACCCTCTGCAGTGATTTTGGAGCCCCCCAAAAGACAAAGTCTGACACTGCTTCCACTATTTCCCATATATTTGCCATAAAGTGATGGGACCAGATGCCATGATCTTAGTTTTCTGAATGTTGAGCTTTAAGCCAATCCTTTCACTCTCCTCTTTCACTTTCATCAAGAGGCTTTTGAGTTCCTCTTCACTTTCTGCCATAAGGGTGGTATCATCTGCATATCTGAGGTTATTGATATTTCCCCTGGCAATCTTGATTCCAGCTTGTGCTTCTTCCAGCCCAGTGTTTCTCATGATGTACTCTTCTATATAAGTTAAATAAGCAGGGTGACAATATACAGCCTTGATGTACTCCTTTTCCTATTTGGAACCAGTCTGTTGTTACATGTCCAGTTCTCACTGTTGCTTCCTGACCTGTATATAGGTTTCTCAAGAGGTAGGTCAGGTGGTCTGGTATTCCCATCTCTTTCAGAATTTTCCACACATATATGAGTTAATGAAAATAAAAACAAAAATAAATAATTGGGACCTAATTAAATATAAAAGCTTTTGCGTAGCAAAGAAAATCATAAACAAGATGAAAAACAACCCTAAGAATGGGAGAATTTTGCATATGAAGCAACAGACAAAGAATTAATCTCAAAAATATACAAACACCTTATGGAATTCAGTATCAAAAAAACAAGCAATACAATCAAAAAATCAGTAGAAGACCTAAATAGACATCTTTCCAAAAAGACATACAGATGGCCAAGTGGCATGTGAACAGATGCTCAACATTGCTAATTATTAGAGAAATGCAAATCAAAACTACAATGAGGTACACCTCGTGGTACGTCACACCAGTCAGAGTGGACATCATCAAAAAATCTACAGACAATAAATGCCAGAGAGGGTGTGGAGTAAAGGAACCCTCTTACACTGTTGATGGGAATGTAAATTGGGACAGTCACTGTGGAGAAAAGTATAGAAGTTTCTTTAAAAAATAAATGTAGAATTACGATGTTGTTGTTGTTTGGTTGCCAAGTCATGTCCAACTCTTTTGTGACCCCAAGGACTGTAGCCCCCAGGCTCATCTGTCCATGAGATTTCCCAGGCAAGAATACTGGAGTGGGTTTCCATTTTCTTCTCCAGGGGATCTTCCTGACCCAGGGGTCAAACCCAAGTCTCTTGCTTGACAGGGGGATTTTTTACCACTGCGTCATCAAGAAAGCCCATATGACCAAGCAATCCTACTACTGGGCATATACCCTGAAAAAACCATAACTCAGAAAGACACATGTACCCTGATGTTCATTGCAGCACTGTTTATAATAGCCAGGACATGGAAGCAGCTTAGATGCCCATCAACAGATGAATGGATAAAGATGTGGTGCATATACACAATGGAATATTACTCAGCCATAAAAAGGAATGAATTGAATCAGTTAAAGTGATGTGGATGAACCTACAGCCTGTCATACGAGTGAAATAAATCAGAAAACAAATGACTATTTGAGGAATCGCTATCTTTCCAAGCTGTGAGCATTTCATATACTCTGCTTATTTCAATACTGGTGCCTTAATGAATAATCTTTTAATAAATTATTCTGTGCCAAGTGAATAGCTATATGGATAAAAATTAACTTTAACATCTATACACTAAAGCCAATCCTAGTTGCACTAGATTAGAATGTCAGAAAAGACGTGTGGCAAAAGAAACTCTCTCATACATAATTTGTGGGAATTTGTTTTGGTGAAGTCAAACCAGAAAACTGACATTACATCTTAGAGTTAAATATGCACAATCCTTCAGTTCAGTTCAGTTCAGTCACTCAGTCATGTCCAACTCTTTGTGACCCCATGGACCATAGCATGCCAGGCCTCCCTGTTCATCACCAATTCCCGGAGTCTACCCAAACTCATGTCCATTGAGTCGGTGATGCCATCCAACTGTCTCATCCTCTGTCATCCCCTTCTCCTCCTGCCTTCAATCTTTCCCAGCATCAGGGTCTTTTCAAATGAGACAGCTCTTTGCATCAGGTGGCCAGAGTATTGGAATTTCAGCTTTAGCATCAGTCCTTCCAATGAACACTCAGGACTGATCTCCTTTAGGATGGACTGGTTGGAACTCCTTGCAGTCCAAGAGATTCTCAAGAGTCTTCTCCAACACCACAGTTCAAAAGCATCAATTCTTTGGTGCTCAGCTTTTTTTATAGTCCAACTCTCACATCCACACATGACTACTGGAAAAACCATAGCCTTGACTAGATATGCAGATGACACCACCCTTATGGCAGAAAGTGAAGAAGAACTAAAGAGCCTCTTGATGAAAGTGAAAGAGGAGAGTGAAAATGATGGCTTAAAGCTCAACATTCAGAAAACTAAGACAATGGCATCCGATCCCATCTGGTCCCATTATTATGGTAAATAGGTGGGGAAACTGTGGAAACAGTGGCTGACTTTATTTTCTTGGGCTCCAAAATCCTGCAGATGGTGACTGCAGTCATTAAATTAAAAGATGCTTGTTCCTTGGAAGAAAAGCTATGACCAACCTACACAGCATATTCAAAAGCACAGACATTACTTTGCCAACAAAGGTCTGTCTAGTCAAAGCTATGGTTTTTCCAGTAGTCATGTATAGATGTGAGAGTTGGACTATAAAGAAAGCTGAGCACCAAAGAATTGATGCTTTTGAACTGTGGAGTTGGAGAAGACCCTTGAGAGTCTCTTGGATTGCAAGGAGATCCAACTAGTCCATCCTAAAGGAAATCAGTCCTGAGTGTTCATTAGAAGGACTGATATTGAAGCTGAAACTCCAATACTTTGGCCACCTGATGTGAAGAACTGACTCATTTGAAAAGACCCTGATGCTGGGAAAGATTGAAGGCAGGAGGAGAAGGGGACAACAGAGGATGAGATGGTTGGATGACATCACTGACTCAATGGACATGAGTTTTGTAAACTCTGGGAGTTGGTGATGGACAGGGAGTCCTGGCATGCTGCGGTCCATGGGTTTGCAAAGAGTCGGACACAACTGAGTGACTGAACTGAACTGACTAGATGGAGTTGGCAAAGTAATGTCTCTGCTTTTTAATATTACATCTAGGTTGGTCATAACTTTCCTTCCAAGGAGTTTTGTAATCTCTGGGAGTAGGTGATGGACAGGGAGCCCTAGCATGCTGTGGTCCATGGGTTTGCAAATAATTTCATGGCTGCAGTTACCATCTGCAGTGATTTGGAGCCTAAGAAAATGAAGTCAGCCACTGTTTCCACTGTTTCCTCATCTATTTGCCATGAAGTGATGGGACCATATTCCATGATCTTAGTTTTCTGAATGTTGAGCTTTAAGCCAACCCTTTCACTCTCCTCTTTCACTTTCATCAAGAGGCTCTTTAGTTCTTCACTTTCTGCCATAAGGGTGGTGACATCTGCATATCTGAGGTTATTGATATTTCTCCCAGCAATCTTGTTTCCAGCTTGTGCTTCATCCAGCCAAGCGTTTCTCATGATGTACTCTGCATATGAGTTAAATAAGCAGGGTGACAATATAAAGCCTTGATGTACTCCTTTCCGTATTTGGAACCAGTCTGTTGTTCCATGAAGTTCAACAATCCCATTTGTAGGCATTTACCCCAAAACATCCAAACATAGGCACCACAAATCATGAGCATGTATAGCAAAGTTAATTACTTTAGTGGAAGAAAAAAACCAGCTCCAGTGTAATTCTGTATTAGAAGAGTTAAAACATGCTTTGGGTTCATACAATTGGATATCATATGAACGATGAAAATTAATCAATGAATCTTACATTTAACAAGATGGATGACTAGGCAAATATAATTGTTGAGCAAAAGAAACCTAACCCAAGGGATTAATACCTGTATGGCTTGATTGATATTAAGCTCAAAAACAGGCAAAACTGACCTATGCTTTTAGAAATCAGTGTAGTCATGATATTTAAGATAGAGACAAGAGACAAGCTTCTGCAGCTGTTGGTTAATTTCTTTATCTGTGTGAAGAATGCCCAGGCACATTCACTCACTGACAATCCTTTGAAGTGTAGATTTGTGCATTTTTTTCAGAATGAGTTTTAGATATCATTAAAGATATTAATGTGTATCTACATGCTTATTATATAAACTATGCATATATATATTTGTTATTTTATGTGTTAGGATACAACACAGAACAGGAACAAAAAGGATTTCTATAATTTTGGAATATATTTTCTTACAATCTTTCCCTTTCCAACTTTATTGAGGTATGTTGCTGCTGCTGGTGCTGCTGCTAAGTTGCTTCAGTTGTGTCCGACTCTGTGTGACTCTAGAGACGGCAGCCCACCAGGCTCCCCCGTCCCTGGGATTCTCCAGGCAAGAGCACTGGAGTGGGTTGCCATTTCCTTCTCCAATGCATGAAAGTCAAAAGTGAAAGTGCAGTCACTCAGTCGTGTTTGACTCTTAGCGACCCCATGGACTGCAGCCCACCAGGCTCCTCCATCCATGGCATTTTCCAGGCAAGAGTACTGGAGTGGGGTGTCATTGCCTTCTCTGTATTGAGGTATAGTTAACATATAATCGTTAGTAAGGTTAAGGTATACATTGTGTCTATTTGACACACTGATATATTGCAAAACGATTACCACTATTGTGCTAGCTAACATTTCCATCATCTTACAAAACTACTCTTTCTCTTTTTGAGATGAGAACATTTAATATTTACTTTCTTAGCATTTGTAAGTATATATACTCTGGTATTAACTACAATCACCATGAAATAAATTTTTCTGAGTCTTCAAGTTTTATATTACCTTAAAATATTTAAAAAATTGTGTTGGTCCCTCATGCCTTTACATACACAGTAAAAGAAAAAGAAAGCCTTCTTTGAAAAGTTTATTTTGGACCATCTTAACAATTCTAAACACAGAACTTAAAGTTATTTAAAGGCTTATACGTTTTTGATTTTTGTACTCTCAATGACTCTAGAATAACTAGTTTATTCACACTTTTTGAATAAACCAAAAGCTGTACCACAGTGCTTCCTACCACATGCAAGGGTTTCATTTGACTTTATGCTAGAAAAGGCAACTATTCAAATGAGCTGTATTTTTAAAAGAGAACATTAATGTGCAAAAGGCATACATCTTATTAAATAAAATGCTTATTGAATATAAAATTATTTATATAATATCAAGATTCTGTAAAACAGTTTTGTTTTGAAATAATTATAATTTTTGGATCAGTAATGCATATTCATCAGTTTACTAAGTAATTTGCAATTCTTATTTCCTTTAAACACAAAGTATGTTCTTCCCCCAAAGACTATTGGTTGTAACTCAGGCATTTTTTAGGCAACCTATTTTCAGGCACTGAATAAAATGCAAAAAAGCAGCACAACTGCTAAGCTCAATAATGGGTGGCATAATTCTATATTATCTATTTATTTTAGATAAATATTAAAATATTTTAAAATATTAAAATATTATCTATTTATTTTACACTGAGTCCAAATGAGCAAATACACAAATGAAAAGATCATTTTAATAAGGAAGGACTTTGAAATTTATAGAGTAATGCTTTTTGAAAAATATACAAAGCGATATGCCTTATGTTGGTAATAGCTGAACATTAGTTAAACATTTTTTTTATATGAACACTTGATTTTGTTTTGTGATATCTGGGGAATATGCTTTAATTTATTTATATACTTAGAAGTACATCATGCACGTACTGTTCGTTGGTATTCCCCCATCCGTGTATCCCCTTCCTAGTAATTTAAAGTTGGTTTAAATCAACAAGGCAGTCCAGTTATCCTTTAATAGATACTTATTTTTCTAGTTAATAAAGCGTTACACAAGTAAATGTAATTTAGGAGTGCAAAATAAATGATTGAGGAGTTATCCTTATCTTTTAGTTTTTTACTCTTTTAAATTAATACATCCATTTATTTTAAGTAACAGATTTTAAGCTGTAATTCTACTTAGCAAAGACAAACATGTATACTGAAAGTCCTATTTTATTTTTCAAAAGATTTTATATTTAGTTCTCTAAAATGATCAACTAAAGAATCCAGATGGATGGTAGGAATTTATTTCATTATTTTTTGTGACTCACACTTAAAATTGCTCATTACCATTTTGCCCTTTTATAAAAACAATTAAAAGACATATGAGTCTTGTTTTGATCAAACAGTTGAATGACTAACCAAGAATTCACTTGTCAGTTTCCTCAAAATGATTTTAATAAATTATACATTCAGTGACTACTTTTGCCATTTTTTGAAGTAGTAAATCAATCCTTCATTTTTAGTTTATCTTTGTTTTTGTTGTTGAGTCTCTAAGTCTTTTCTGACTCTTTGTGACCCCATGGATTGTAGCTGATGTTCTCCAGGCAAGAATATTGGAGTGGGTTGCCATTTCCTTCTCCAGGGGATCTTCCCAAACCAGGGATTGAACCCATGTTTCCTGCACTGGTAGGAGGATTCTTTACCACTGAGCCATCAGGTCTTAGGAGGTAATTATCTGCAGTAGCTACCATTAGTTAACTCTTTAGCATATAATTTTTTCTAAATAAATGTAATCTTGTTTGGGACCTACTCCTGACCCAACAGTTGATAGATCTCATGATAATAATAAACATAACTGTAATAGTTGTGCTATGGAGCGCTTATGCATGCCAGGTCAATTTTATGCACTATAAATTTAGTTAATCCTTGAAAACTCTATGAGGCACTCTGTGCTGTGCTTAGCTGCTCAGTCGTGTCCAACTCTTTGTGACCCCATGGACTCTAGTCCGCCAGGCTCCTCTGTCCATGGGGATTTTGCAGGCAAGAATATTGGAGTGGGTTGCTGCTTCATTCTCTAAAAGGTATGCCAGGCTCAATACAAATCCTAAGCACAGAGGAGAACTATAGTGGTTTAGAGGAGTCTTGTATTTATTGAGAATACTTTCTGCAGTAAGGAAGCTTTGAGTGCATACTCTGCCAAACAATGCAATCAGCAGATATAGTAAAATACTCAATATAAAAGATGTTCTAGGGGTACTGAGAAATGAGACCACAAATTAATATATTCAATATGAGTCCATATGGGCTCACTATACATGGATGTGGGTTCGTACTGCTATTTACACAAAGACAGGTTCATTTAAACACACATATATCTGTCCATTTTATATTTAATCACACAGCACAGTCATGCACTTGTATCTGTTTCAAATAATAATCTAATAAATATATTATATTAATTAATAGTAATACTATTATATTAATGTATGCTGTGTGCTGTGCTTAGTCACTCAGTCACGTTCAACTCTTTGTGACTCCATGGACTATAGCCCTCCAGGCTCCTCTGTCCATGGGGATTCTCCAGGCAAGGGTACTGGAGTGGGTTGCCATGCCCTCCTCCAGGGGATCTTCCCAACCCAGGGATTGAACCCAGGTCTCTAGCATTGCAGGCAGATTCTTTACCAGTTGAGCTACCAGGGAAGCCCATATAAATGTATAATAATATATCATTATTGTATAATGTTAATTTATGAAAAAGTTGTCTTCTTCCCTGGTGACTCTTGCAAACAATCTGCCTGCCTGCTAATGCAAGAGGCACAAGAGATGAGGGTTGGATTCATGGCTTGGGAAGATCCCCTGGAGTGGTAAATGGCAACCCACTCCAGTATTCTTGCCTGGAAAATCCAACGGACAGAGGAGCCTTAGAGGTTACAGTCCATGGGGTCACAGAGTTGGACATGACTTACCAACTGAGCACACACGTGTGAAAAAGTTTCTATAAACATTCTAATACAAGTTTAAAGAAAATCTTTTATTTCTCAAGTAAGCATCGAGAAATAGAATTGCTGAGTTATGCAGTATATGAATGTTCAACTTTAAAATAAATTGCCAAATTATTTACCAAAGTGCTTCTAACCAGCAATTTATGATTGTTCCAGGTTTTCATTATATAATAGTAATACTAAATTTATATATATACTGCTAAAGTTGTTTTAACTTAATGAATATTCAAGATCTAGACATCTTTAGATATATTTGACTAGACCACAAAAAAAGTACATAATAACTTCCATGAAAATGCCCTCAGACCTAACTGCTACAGTGAATATTATTAGAAGATGTTCAAAAAGCATTTTTAGGACTTTATATGTCATCTCATAATTTTAAAGTAGGTTCATGTGCTTTTACTTTTAGAATTCTTCACACAGCTATATTTGTTATATTTTTATTTTTAGGTAGTATGTTTGATTTATTCAAAATTTCCTCAAAGCCTTATAAATGTTGAAATTTTGTGCTCTAAGTACAAAATAAATTGAAAATATTAAGAGGAAAACAAAACAAGTGTATCTTGGAGTTTTGTACTGGTACAAACTTCTAAAAATACTTTTAATTATCATTTTCAAAAATTCTTAAATTGTGAAATTTGATGAAACTGTAAGATCTTTGTGATAAACCAGAAACTTTTTCTAGAATGTATTTATTACAAGTCAAATGCACCTGGTAGTGTTGAAAAAACATAAGAGAACAAATGGCTTTTAATCTCTGGAAGTATTGTGTTTGTTGCCGCCACTTTTCCCCTTACCTTTGTTCTACATCAGGAGGATAGTTAACCAGTGTTCTTTACCCACAGGGTGGCTATTGCCCTTTATTCTTATGAGGGATTGATTCCTCCAAGTCAGGAGCCCAACAATTTAATTGAACTTTCAGCTGAAAGTTCTCATGAGATTTTCCAGACTGCTCTGTAACATTGACATCTTGCTGACCTTTTCAGTAATCTGTAATTGGGCTGTGTGGACATTTTTTTTTTCTTTCAGATTTCTCAGTTTTGACAAATACATAAAGAGAATCTTTTAAAGGTTACAGAGATTTTAAGGGGAAGACAGTGAGCTCACATAAGCAAAGCATTTTACACTAATGATCAATGTAGATCACTAAGAAATAGTTTTATAATAAGAAGAAAAAAGTTTTGGGCTATCATATTTGACTCCTACTACATAGAATTTACTTCTGAGAACTTTTACATTATTATAACAACTGACTGGAAATTCTTCATTTATAATTATATATTTGGAATATTAGTGGGTTAGACTCCTTAGAAATTTAGCATTAAAAGAATTTTTGTGCATAGAGTGCATAACCATTCCTGTTTTAAATAAGTATATTATACAACTCTCTTTTTTCCTTTGCAATGTAATCTGCAAATTAAAGCAGATATATTTAACTTTTGTTTGCCTTTTTATTTTTTGAGATGTGGAAACTTTTAAATGGAGTTAAGAGTCCTAAATTATAGTAGAAATAGGATAAGAATCCCAGGTATTTCAATTCAAACTCTCCTCCCCTTTTATTCTTTCTATTATCAAATGATTATAAAAGGTTAATATATTGGGTTTGGAGGAAGAGATGACTATTAAAAACTACTTATGGAATTGTTGCTAAGCTTTGAAGCTGAAAATTGTGTGAATATTTCATCCCCTGACATTTAGTTCTGAATCAATTTACTGGACTTATCAGGACTTAGGGCTAAAAGGAGTTTGTATATGGTAGAGAGAGGTCCTGGAGAGTCCTAACACAGACAAAACTTGGGAGCTATTCTTAAAATCATATTTCCAATTGTAATAAAAAGTATTAATATCTTCTTAATCTATTTATTCATCCATTAATAAATATTTATTGACTGTCCATCATATGTCTCTCTTTTTTCTTCATCTTTGTATACAAATTTCCAACTCCCATCGCTAAGAATGGGGAAACATTATAAGCAACATAATTAAATAAAATAGATAGAGTAGTATGTAGGAACAATAATAGGGTAGGGAAGGAGGATAAAGAAAATGGGAAGATCTGTAATTTTATATTTGATGCCCTGGAAAAGTTCTCTATGAAAATGTTATAAAGGAGTAAAAACCTGGAGGAGAAAAGTGAGTTGGCCTTATAAATATTTGGTGGACCAGCACTGAAAGGAGAAGAACAAAAGTCACAAAGTCCCTGAGGCAGAGGTGATGTTTAGGTATTGGAGATATATTTTGAAAGAAAAGCTGACTGAATTTGCCAAACTATTGGATGTGATGTGTGAAAAAATAAGGGAAAGCAGTAAAGAATGCACAAGTTTGGGGTTTCAGAAATTGGAAGAATAGAATTGCCATTAACTATTATGGGGAAGACTTTCCATGGTTACTGCTTTATTTTTAATTCAAGATCTCCTAATTATTCGACAGGAGGCTACACTCCCAAACTCTATCCTTCCCACTCCAGTTTTCCTCTTTCTAAAGCATGTCTGATCTTATCATGCCTATGTTTAAAATCTTTAAATAACTTTTAAAATTTTTATTTGTATTGGGCTACAATTGATTTGCAAGGCTGTGCTAGTTTCAGTTATACCACAAAGTGATTCAGACACATATTTTGTTGTTGAATGTCGTTACTAAGACATAACTAAGTCGTGCTCAACTCGTTGTGACCGCATGGAATGTACCATGCCAGGCTCCTCTACCCTCCATTAACCCCTGGAGTTTGCTCAGATTCATGTCCATTGAGTCGGTGATGCTATCTAACCATCTAGTGTTCTGCTGCCCATTTCTCCTTTTCACTTCAATCAGATACGTGTGTGCGTGTGTGTGTGTGTATAATATTCAATTATTTTCCTATTTCACTTATTATAGAATATTGAGTAGAGGTCACTGTGCTATGCAGTAGGTTCTTGTTATTTACCTATTTTAAATATGGTAGAGTGTTTATGTCAATCCCAGACTCCTAATTTGTCATCCTCCCTTCCTCTTTGGTAACAAGTTTATTTTTTAGATCTGTGAGCCTGTTTACATTTTGTAAATAAGTTAATTTGCATCCAGTTTTTAGATTCCTCACACAATCAATATCACAGAATACAATCCAGTAAAAAGATGGGCAGAGGACCTAAATAGACACTTTTCCAAAGAAGATATACAGATTATCAAGAGGCACATGAGAAGATGCCCAACATTGCTAATTATTAGAGAAATGCAAATCAAATCTACAATGAGGTCCCACCTCACACCAGTCAGAATAGCCATCATCAAAAAGTCTACAAACAATAAATGCTGGAGAAGGTTTGGGGAAAAGGGAATCCTCTACACTGTTGGTGAGAATGCAGCCACTACGGGGAACAGTATGGAGGTTCCTTAAAATACTAAAAATAGAGCCACCATATGACACAGTAATCCCATTCCTGGGCATATATCCAGAGAAAACTATGGTTCAAAAGTATGCATTCATCCTCCATTCGATAACTTTTAAGTGAATGTGGTCAAAGATCCAAACTCTCTTTTGGCTCTGTGCTTTTAATCTGTGCAGATAATATCTTTATTTCCTTTTTTTACTTAATTCAACTCTCTTTCTTCTTTCTTCCTTTTTCCTTATTTAACTTTTATTTTCTTTCAAGTCCCAAATATGGCTCTTACTCCTTCAGCAAAATTCCCCTCAGTTTCTAAAATACATCAATCATAAAGCATATTATCCTGTACTGCACTTTCCCTTTATGTTACTTAAAATTCCTATTGAAATGTGTAGTTATATGTAACAATATTTTAAGATACAAGCTTCTCCTGGTGTACAAAGAAAGCCACTAGATTATTTTTATGTAAAGTTTTTTTTTTTTTTTGCTACTTAAAAACATGTACTCTTTTAATTCTAAATCCTGCAATTTCTTTTGACATGTTTGAAAACTTTGTATAAATGACATCCTGATGTTCAAGCTGGTTTTAGAAAAGGCAGAGGAACCAGAGATCAAATTGCCAACATCCGCTGGATCATGGAAAAAGCAAGAGAGTTCCAGAAAAACATCTATTTCTGCTTTATTGACTATGCCAAAGCCTTTGACTGTGTGGATCACAATAAACTGTGGAAAATTCTGAAAGAGATGGGAATACCGGACCACATGACCTGCCTCTTGAGAAATCTGTATGCAGGTCAGGAAGCAACAGTTAGAACTGGACATGGAACAACAGACTGGTTCCAAATAGGAAAAGGAGTATGTCAAGGCTGTATATTGTCACCCTGCTTATTTAACTTATATGCAGAGTACATCATGAGAAACGCTGGACTGGAAGAAACACAAGCTGGATTTAAGATTGCCGGGAGAAATATCAATAACCTCAGATATGCAGATGACACCACCCTTATGGCAGAAAGTGAAGAGGAACTCAAAAGCCTCTTGATGAAAGTGAAAGTGGAGAGTGAAAAAGCTGGCTTAAAGTGAAAAAGCTCAACATTCAGAAAACGAAGATCATGGCATCCGGTCCCACCACTTCATGGGAAATAGATGGGGAAACAGTGGAAACAGTGTCAGACTTCATTTTTTGGGCTCCAAAATCACTGCAGATGGTGATTGCAGCCATGAAATTAAAAGACGCTTACTCCTTGGAAGGAAAGTTATGACCAACCTAGGTAGCATATTGAAAAGCAGAGACATTACTTTGCCAACAAAGGTTCGTCTAGTCAAGGCTATGGTTTTTCCCGTGGTCATGTATGGATGTGAGAGTTGGACTGTGAAGAAGGCTGAGTGCTGAAGAATTGATGGTTTTGAACTGTGTTGTTGGAGAAGACTCTTGAGAGTCCCTTGGACTGCAAGGAGATCTAACCAGTCCATTCTGAAGGAGATCAGCCCTGGGATTTCTTTGGAAGGAATGATGCTAAAGCTGAAACTCCAGTACTTTGGCCACCTCATGCGAAGAGCTGACTCATTAGAAAAGAGTCTGATGCTGGGATGGACTGGGGGCAAGAGGAGAAGGGGACGACAGAGGATGAGATGGCTGGATGGCATCACTGACTTGATGGACGTGAGTTTGAGTGAACTCCGGGAGTTTTTGATGGACAGGGTGGCCTGGAATGTTGCGATTCATGGGGTCGCAAAGAGTCAGACATGACTGAGTGACTGATCTGATCTGATAAATGACATCAGTGTAAGAAATTATGTTAGTTATCTAATATTGTCTAATGTATTGTATTCTTAGTGACTCAAAGCAACAATGATCATTTATTATCTCTTACAATGTGTAGGGGTTATGAATTCAGGGATAATTCAGTGGAAGAAATTCTGGTTTAGAGTTTCTTATGAGTTTGATGTTATTTAAAGGAAAAACTAAGTCTGGAGGGCCTAATTTATATGGCTGCTGAATGGCTTCTCCAAGCAAGCTTCACCAGTATACAGAAGCCAGATTTTTCCAGAGTGGCTGAATCAAGAGTAACCAACATGGAAGCCTCCATACCTTGATCACACATTACTGTATTTGCCTACACTGGTCTTTCAATAGTCTTAATAAGGTTTATGTGTATTAGATTACATTAGGCATCCAGCCATGATTCTGTGTAGGAGAAGACTACTCACATTTGTAAATATCAGTAGACTAAGATCAGTGTCAACTGATCTACTATTCTTGGAGGAAAAATATAGATTTCCCTCTGGGCTCCAGTGATATACATCTTCCCATGTTCAAAATACTCTCACCCACAGAGGGGGTGTAGCTCAGTAACAGAGCATTTGACTACAAAATACTCTCACCCTTTTCCAAGGCTCCCAAAGTCTCATCTGATTACATCAACTCCAACTCTAGAGTCTCACCATCTAAACTAGACCAGGCATGGAAATGTGTTCTTTATTGTTTTATCAAGTGTACTCCCTTCAGATCAAAAGATTTGTAAAATAAGGAGATAAATTATCTGCCATCCTGGATGTTGTGCAGTCAATATATTATGCTACGGTTATAGAACAAGAATAGGATTAATTACTATAATTCTATAAATATTCTCATCCAAAAAAAGAGAAACACAAGAGACATACAGGAGTTGCTATTCTATAACAATTTTTGAAACCTGCATTTGGCATTTCTTGGTACTGCCTTGATTAGGACTCAGTCCTGCTACTCTTTGGTAATAGTTCACCGTATCTCTTGGCTCCATCCTTTAGGGTTCCACCTTCTCAACTCTTAGGGTTTTTTCTATTAGTGATATCCCACATTTATAAATGAGTAGTATTTACATAGACAAAAAATTAATATTCAATATAATAAAGAAAGAATTTTATTCTAGTCAACCTAAGGATTATGACTCAGAAGAAAGTCTTTTGGGAAACTCTGAGGACTGTTCTGAAGTGGCAAAGGGGAAAGTCAGTGTATGTATGATTTGGGGTAGGGGGTACATGCGTTCAATTACACATCTTAGTAGAAGGCCATTGCTATTTGTGGGGGACAGATATCTTAGTTAATGGTTTAGGTGCTTTTCTTAGTATGGCAAGATGTAAGAAACTGGGTTCATAAAATTTTTTTTTCAGATAATCTTTACTATCTGTAGCAGTTTTTCCAGAGCACAAAGTGATTCTGATTCTTATCTCATTTTGGGGGGATTCTTATATTACCCCAAATTTCTTTCAGAGTGTATTATAGATCAGCAACTGTGTTGGCCAGTAACGATTCTTGTAGAGCTGAATGGTGGGCAACATTCCTTATTTACAGTTCCTTCCCTTTTGGTCTTAATTTTGATCAAGATTTGGGAAACATTTGTCCCATGGCCCTGGAACTCCTCTTGATAGGCCACTTAGGCTATTCAGTTAAGTGTAGCCAAAGGCCTCTGGACACACCTATCCTACTAGTCTGTTATGTTCAGGAAAAGGCACCCTCTTGTTGCTTCTTTCCATATCTAGAGTTTCACTATTACAATCATTGATCTAATAGAATTATACATTTGGTCAATTGTTCAAGTTGCCTAGGCATCATCATTTTTATTGGTAGCTCAGTCACACATTTGGTAATGCAAGACACAATAACTTGTAAAATATGTAGATTACAAGTAATGTATCTAGTAAGTTTAATAACCATGTATTAGTGAAAGTTGCTCAGTTGTGTCCTACTCTTTGGAACCACATGGGCTATGGAGTCCATGGAATTCTCTAGGCCAGAATACTAGAGTGAGTAGCCTTTCCCTTCTCAAGGGGATCTTCCTAACCCAAGGATTGAAACTAGGTCTCTTGTATTACACGTGGATTCTTTACCAGCTGAGCTACAAGGGAAGACCGATAACCATGTAAGTACGTATTTAAGCTAAAAACTTTTATTTGGAGAAGGCAATGGCTCCCCACTCCAGTACTCTTGCCTGGAAAATCCCATGGATGGAGGAGCCTGGTGGGCTGCAGTCCATGGGGTCGCTAAGAGTCAGACAAGACTGAGCAACTTCCCTTTCACTTTTCACTTTCATGCATTGGAGAAGGAAATGGCAACCCACTCCAGTATTCTTGCCTGGAGAATCCCAAGGACGGTGGAGCCTGGTGGGCTTCCGTCTATGGGGTTGCACAGAGTTGGACTTTTATTAGGTGAAGTCTAATACATCTCCAAGCCATCTGACACAGTATGTTCTATTTTTCTCTTTAAGGGAAATGATATACTGGCATCGTACATAAAATTCACCAAAGATATACAAGGCAAGTGGTGCATCATCATGATCCCTTACAGGATTGAGAAAGGAATGTTATCTTCTAGGGAGACTGATGTCTGGTGCCAAAAGAAGAAAAATTTATCTTTATGTTTGAGCAAATATTTCTGTCATGGGGATATCTGGTTAAGATTTTCTTGTTTTATAATGTGAATTTTATTTCATTGATATCATAGTACAGTAGAGCTGCTATGTATAATAGAACATCATGGACCAGATAGCTTATCAACAGCAGAAATTTATTTTTCACTGTCCTGGGGACTGGGAATTCCACGATCAAGATTTGTCAGCTTTAATGTCTGGTGAAAGCCTGCTTCCTGATTCACAATTTGCTGTCTTCTTGCTGTGTCCTCACATGGTGGATGTGGCAAGAGAAATTTTGGGGGTTTCTTTTATAAGGGCACTAAACCATTCATGAGAGATCTACCTTCATAATCTAATCACCTCCTGTTGCTATCTTCAAATGCCATCATGTTGAAAATTAAGTTTCAACTTAAAAATCTGGGGGGATACAAATATTTAGTCTGTAGTAGTAGGTTTCTTACACTGCTCTCTGTCTGTAGAAGTTTGGGGTTCCAAGACCTATTTTCATTTGAGATATGTCTGCTTTTTTTACAGTCCAAGCCAATAAAATTTTCTTAAAAACATTGTATATCTCTTGAATATTTCTGAGTTTATTCATTTGTTAAAAGACAATGTCAACATATTCCTCTGGAGAAAGCCCTTCTCTACCTCAGATTTCTGCTGAGAATTCAGAGGGACAACTCTCCCCCTGCATTCTTAGCTGTATGGTTTAAGAGAGAAGATACATGTTGATATATGGCAAAACCAATACAATATTGTAAAGTTAAAAAATACAATAAAATTTAAAAAAAGAAAAAGAAAAGAGAGAAGAAAAAGATGGCACATATTTAAAATGTTCTGAGGGCTGAGACACTCCCAGAATGACAAGTACTTATCGAGGCTTTCTCTTTTTAGAAACCTGGTTAAATGTATTTAAATAAAATATATTACCTAAGGTAGTGATGCTGGAGAGACTTGAGAGTCCCTTGGACTGCAAGGAGATCCAACTAGTCAATCCTAAAGGAGATCAACCCTGAATATTCATTGGAAGTACTGATGCTGAAGCTGATGCTCTAACGCTTTGGCCACCTGATCACAGCCAACTCATTGGAAAAGACCCTGATACTAGGAAATATTGAAGGCAAAAGGAGAAGGGGCAGCAGAGGATGAGATGGTTAGATAGCATCCCTGACTCAAAGGATGTGAATTTGCGCAAACTCCGGAAGATACTGGAGAATAGAGGAGCCTAGCGTGTTGCAGTTCATGGGGTCACAAAGAGTCCAACATGACTTAGTGGCTGAAAAAGAACAAAAGTAAATGAATATCCCAGAATCAAAGCATAAATGATATATAGAGAAAGAAAAGTTATTTAAGGAGAGTATACATATGACTGGAAAATTTAAATTTTGAAAGCAAAGAGGAAGGGAATTTTTTAGTCTTAGAGTTTGTGTATATGTGTGAATGCATGTGTGTGTGTGTGTGTGTGTGTGTGTGTGAAGATAGTGATGGGGAAAATGATGAAATAACATTAGAATACTCAAATATTAGTTTGTTGTTGTTCAGTCACTCAGTCACGCCTGACTCCTTGCAACACCATGGACTGTAGCACACCAGGCTTCCCTGTCCTTCACCACTTCCCAGAGCTTGCTCAGGCTCATGTTCATCGAGTTGGGGATGCAATCCAACCATCTCATCCTCTGTCAGCCCCTTCTCCTCTTGCCTTTAATCTTTCCCAGCATCAGGGTCTTTTCCAATGACTCAGTTCTTCTCATCTGGTGGCCAAAGTATTGGAGCTTCAGCTTCAGAATTAGTCCCACCAATGAATATTCAGTACTGATTTCCTTTAGGATTGACTGGTTTGATCTCATTGCAGTCCAAGGGATTCTCAACAATCTTCTCCAACACCACAGTTTGAAAGCATCAATTCTTAAGTGCTCAGCTTTCTGTATAGTCCAGCTCTCACATCCATACATGACTACTGGAAAAGCTATAGCTTTGACTAGATGGACCTTTGTTGGCAAAGTACTGTCTCTACTTTTAAATACTCTGTCTATGTTTGTCAAGGTTTTTCTTCCAAGTAGCAAGTATCTTTTAATTTCATGGTTTCAGCCACCATCTGCAGTGATTTTGGAGGCCAGAAAAATAAAGTCTCTCACTGTTTCTATTGTTTGCCCATCTATTTGCCATGAAGTGATAAGACTGGATTGCCATGATCTTAGTTTTCTGAATGCTGAGTTTTAAGCCAACTTTTTCACTCTCCTCTTTCACTTTCATCGAGAGGCTCTTTTGTTGCTCTTTGCTTTCTGCCATAAGGGTGGTGTCATCTGCATATCTGAGGTTATTGATATTTCTACCAGCAATCTTGATCCAGCTTTTGCTTTATACAGCCTAGCATTTAGTATGATGTACTTTGCATAGAAGTTAAATAAGCAGGGTGACAATATACGGCCTTGATATACTCCTTTCCCAATTTAGAACCAGTTGTTCCATTTCCGGCTTTAACTGTTGCTTCTTGACCTGCATACAGGCTTTCTCAGGAGGCAGGTAAGTTGGTCTGGTATTCCCATCTCTTAAAGAATTTTCCACAGTTTGTTGTGATCCACTCAGTCAAAGGCTTTAGTATAGTCAACGAAGCATAAGTAGTTGTTCTTCTGGAATTCTCTTGCTTTTTCTATGATCCGACAGATGTTGGTAATTTGATCTCTGGTTCCTCTGCCTTTTCTAAATCCAGCTTGAATATCTGGAAGTTCTTGTTTCACATATCCAAGAGTAAAACTTATTTATTTTCATTTTCTTTGTAAAAGTTGTGGGAAATCTCCACTTGCATCAGTTATGGGACAATTATAGAGATCCAGGTGCTCTAATTTATGGTTAAACTCATAAAACGTCTTAAGTTTAACAAAATAAAGGACCAATTATTTTTCCAACTTTTTTGTGCCAAAGCCTCTCTGAATTAGACATTTGTGCCTCAAAAGACACTAATTAAAATTATCCAGAGAACTTTTATTTGTCTGTCTATTTTTGAGGCAAATATAGACAGTAGTAAGAAATTATTTTATCTATGAGTATTTCAATATATTGTAAATAATTTTCCTCCCCTATAATTACTATGCAAATGTCAAAATTGCAAATGAATGAATAAAATTACAAGATGAAATAAGCATGAAAACTGGTTTAATAACCTCAGCTATCAAACTAATTGTGGATAACTGGAAACACTTCATTCAGAACTATTTTATTGAGTGATTAAATGTGATTTGCATAATTCTCTTTTAGAGTAAAAATAGGTCTGAAATCCTTCATAAAATGGAAGCAGAAAAGCACATCTGAACCAAATATTTGACACAGAAGTGTGGGAGAGTAAAATTTTCATTTTATACAATTTAAGGAAAAATATATCTAAATCGATTTATTCCATATGTATATTCTTCTAGGCATTAAATCATCCATTCCTTCAGCAAATATTTTGAACAACTCTTTGCCAGATTTCAGTATGCAAATTCTAATATAGTTTCCAAAATTCAAATTAGCCTCATTGAAAGAGATGATCCATAAACATTCTACATGTAATTAAAATTTTGAAAGCCAATAATATGTTGAGTAGTCCAACTATAGGAAATGAATAATTTATTTTATAGTTAGAATTTGAAAGTCTTTAACAGAATAATAGACTTTACAATATTGGAGCACTTTAATTGCACACTGACTAACACTCAGGAGAGGATAAATCATGCAAAAGGATAGGAAATACGTTTCTAAGTCTTTTCAGATATTTGACCCTGTCTCAGCCACAGAAAATGAATGAACACATCTCTATTTGTATGCTGATTTTATTAATAGAAACACTTTTCTTCTAGATTAATTATCTAAAGTAGAACAAACATTCTGAGAATACCAGTTGGAACAGATGACATTTTTTACATATCCAAGTTAACAAGGTTTATCCTTGCTCTATATTAGGTGGAATTCTGGAGTAGTTTCCTGATAATATCATGTACTTTTCTGAGTCTAACTCTGAAAAGAAATTATTGAACTTTAATGCACAGGGATATGAATGGTTATTTTCAAAGTTTTAAAGAAATCATATCACAACAGGAGAAACTAAGGAAGAAAGTAATGAGAGTACACAAGGTTAGGATCAGTCATCATATGTACCAGTGTTCTTTATCTGTGTAGTAATAGTTAAAGTAACTATAATTTTCAATTGCTTCATGTTGAAAGGCATTAATCTAAGCATTAGAAGTCTCTTTAACCTTGTGGTTTGATCATTTGATCTTTATTTTGCAGATGAGAAAATTGAGTCTTAGATGAATTAAGGGTGCTGCCCAAGTCTCCATGGACAGTATACTGTAAAATTGGATTTGAATTGAGACTGAATGCAAAACAATTAGGCCACACTTATGGATGGTTTTGGGCTTCCCTGGTGGCTCAGTGATAAAGACTACACCTGTAAATGCAGGAGACATGGGCTCAATCCCTGGGTCAGTAAGATCCCCTGGAGGAGGAAATGGCAATCCACTTCAGTATTTTTGCCTGGGACAAAAGGAGCCTGGCAGGCTACAATCCATGGGCTTGCAAGAGAGTTAGGCAGGACTTAGCAACTAAACAACAACAAGAACAGTTCCAGGTTTTGCAAAACCTAAAGCAGAGAGAATTTTGAGGTTAACTTGATAAAAGACAGATTTCAAAACTAAAAACACTGAATTAGATATCTCACCATGCATTATGACCTCTGGCCTTGAACTTTCAGCTCATGATTCTGGGTAATTTGGCACAGGGAGCAGTAAGGGTGCTACCAGAATCATGCTTCCTGTGGGGTGATCAGCAATTACTTAGGCATATATAGAGGTGGAACAGATGGTAAATATTCTGCTTGCTAATGCAGGAAACCTGGATTCGATTCCTGGGTTGGGAAGATCTTTTAGCAAAGGGAATTGCAACCCACTAAAGTATTCTTGCCTGGGAAATCCCACGGAGAGAGATGCCTGGCAGGCTATAGTTCATGGGGTTGCAAAGAGTCAGACACGACTGAGTGACGAACACACACACACAGATAACTACAAGCCACTTCCATATAGTCCACGATACCTCGATTGATGATATGCTTTGTTGTGCAGTGCACAATACTCCTCATATATTGTTTCAATGTGTTTATTTTTTTAATTGAAGGACAATTGCTTTACAGAATTTTGTTGCTTTCTGTCAAACCTCAACATGAATCAACCATAAGGACACTTATATCCCCTGCCTTTTGAACCTCCCTCCCCATCCCACCCCTCTAGATTGATACAGAGCCTCTGTTTGAGTTTCCTAAGCCAAAGGGCAAATTTCCGTTGGCCATCTCGTTTACATATGGTAATGTAAGTTTCCATGTTACTCTTTCCATACATCTCACCCTCTCCTCCCCCAGTGTCTTTATTAATTATCAAGTGTATCTAAATTTGAATAAGCCAAATAGAATGGAACGGGACCAACCCTAACTCAAACCATAGCTAGAGATGAAATTCCTTCCAATTATGACACATATACAATAACTTTTTAATATCACTAGCAAAGTAATGCTCAAAATTCTCCAAGCTAGGCTTCAACAGTAAGTGAACTGAAAACTTCCAGGTGTTCAAACTGGATTTAGAAAAGGCAGAGAAACCAGAGATCAAATAGCCAACATCCGTTGGATCATCGAACAAGCAAGAGAGCTACAGAAAAACATCTACTTCTGCTTTATTGATTATGCCAAAGCCTTTCACTGTGTGGGTCACAACAAACTGTGGAAAATTCTTCAAGAGATGGGAGTACCAGACCACCTTACCTGCCTCCTGTGAAACCTGTATGCAGGTCAAGAAGCAACAGTTAGAACTGTTCCAAATTGGGAAAGGAGTACGTCGAGATTGTATATTGTCATCCTGCTTATTTAACTTATATGCAGAGTACATCATGCAAGGTGCCGAGCTGGATGAAGCAGAAGCTGGAATCAAAACTGCCGGGAGAAATATCAATAACCTCAGACATGCAGATGACATCACCCTAATGGCAGAAAGTGAAGAAGAACTAAAAAGGCTCTTGATGAAAGTGAAAGAGGAGAGTGAAAAAACTGGCTTAAACTCAACATTCAGAAAACTAAGATCATGGCATCTGGTCCCATCACTTCATGGCAAATAGATGGGCAAACAACAGAAACAGTGAGAGACTTTATTTTCTTGGGCTCCAAAATCACTGCAGATGGTGACTGCAACCATGAAATGAAAAGATGCTTGCTCCTTGGAAGAAAAGCTATGACAATCCTACAGCGCATATTATAAAGCAGAATCACTACTTTACCAACAAAGGTCCATCTAGTCAAAGCTATGGCTTTTCCAGTAGTCATGTATCGATGTGAGAGCTGGACTATAAAGAAAGCTTAGCACCAAAGAATTGATGCTTTTGAAATGTGGTTTTGGAGAAGACTCTTGAGAGAACCTTGGACTGCAAGGAGTTCAAACCAGTCAATGCTAAAGGAAATCAATCCTGAATATACATTGGAGGGAGTGATGCTGAAGTTGAAACTCCAATACTTTGGCCACCTGATGTGAAGAACTGACTCATTGGAAAAGACTCTGATGCTGGGAAAGATTAAAGGCAAGAGGAGAAGGGGCTGACAGAGGATGAGATGGTTGGATGGCATCACCGACTCAATGGACATGAGTTTGAGCAAGTACTGGGAGCTGTTGATGTTCAGGGAAGCCTGGCATGCTATGAGGTTGCAAAGAGTTGGACAGGACTGAATGACTGAACTGAACTGAACTGAACCGATACAATAATCAGTCATATCCCTTGTTGACTTTTAGATACTTAAATGATATTTAGTAGCTTAGATTTTTAAAAATGTTTCATTTCTACAGAAAGGTTGAAGAATGATGAACTTATTTCAAAATTTAATAGTAAAAGAAAAATAATGGGTAGTGAAACCTAGAAATAAAAGCAAGAGCAAAAGCAGCAATAAAAATAAAAGGAAGAAAGAATAAATCTTAGTCATCAGGCCATGCTAAAAATTAGCAGCCAAAGTAGTTTTCTCAAACAAAGAGAAAATTAAAGAATGCTATGGCACAACTTCTCATTCTGTCTCTACCTTCTAGATATGAAAGTAGATAAAGTCAGGGAATTAACAAAATTCTTACTATTGCTTCTCAACCTTTTAATTTGAACAAAGTTGGAAAGAGGTAGCCAGCAAGTAGCTTAGTAAAATTTTTTAGAGTACAAGTTTATAACCAGTGTCAAAATCCTGCAAGAGAAGAAAGAACTACTAGGGGAAACATAGTCTTTTAGCACATTCTAAAGACTTGTGGGAACAATTTGAAGTTCAAATATTTTGCAACATGGGAGAGACATAGAACACTGATTTGGAGGAATGGGCCCATTTTATGAAATTTAGGAGAGTAGACCCAGTATTCCATAAAGTCTGACAGCTACCCGACTCAGCCATCCATGTCATCCCCTTGCACTGTAAACCTCAGGTTCAAAATGATAAAAACGTCTCCTGAAACCAATCACAACCTTTAGCTCAAAGCATAACACAAGTAGGTAACACATTACCTAAGTAGTATGTACAAGGTAGTTCATGTATACGAGAGCAATGTTCATGTGACCGATGCTTGAAATAACCATAAATAGCATGGTGTCTGTGCTGCTGAGTTACAACTATAGCAAAGCAAAAAGAAAAGGCAAGAAATAATGTATATGGAGGTAAAGAATCTCATTTAAAAAATTAACTATTTTATCAAAATGGAGGCTTTTTTTTTTTTTTTTCCAAGTGGTCATATACAGCAGTCTACATACTTATTCTCATGGAAATAACTTTAAAAATATTTAGGAATCTTTCCCCCATATTTAGCTTCATTTTTTCAAAATATAACATACATTGTACAATATAAAGAATGGGCTTCCCTGTTGGCTCAGATGGAAAGAATCTGCTGCATTGCAGCAGACTCAGGTTGGATCCCTGGGTTGGGAAGATCCCCTGGAGAAGGGAATGGCTACCCACTCCAGTATTCTTGCCTGGAGAATTCCCTGGACAGAGGAACCTGGAGGGCTCAGTCCAAGGAGTCACAAAGACTGGGACACAACTGAGTGACTAAAACGCTAACACTAAAGAATTGTAAGTTGTGAATATTACTGACTTTTTCTAATGGTCCATAAGGGTTTTAAGCAATTAAACTACTTTATTTTCTCCCTTCCCCCAATCCATTTATATGCCATTTAAGGTTAATTTTTGTTAAAGTTTTTCATTATTTTGATTCAGTTCAGTTCAGTTCAGTGGCTCAGTCGTGTCCGACTCTTTGCAACCCCATGAATTGCAGCACACCAGGCCTCCCTGTCCATCACCATCTCCTGGAGTTCACCCAAACTCATGTCCATTGAGTCGGTGATGCCATTTAACCATATCATCCTCTGTAGTCCCCTTTTCTCCTGCCTTCAATCTTTCCCAACATCAGGGTCTTTTCAAATGAGTCAGCTCTTTGCATCAGGTGGCCAAAATATTGGAGTTTCAGCTTCAACATCAGTCCTTCCATTGAATATTCAGGACTGATTTCCTTTAGGATGGACTGGTTGGATCTCCTTGCAATTCAAGTGACTCTGAAGAGTCTTCTTCAACACCACAGTTCAAAAGCATTAATTCTTCAGTGCTCAGCTTTCTTTATAGTCCAACTCTAACATCCATACATGACTACTGGAAAAACCATAGCTTTGACTAGATGGACCTTTGTTGGCAGAGCAACGTCTCTGCTTTTTAATATGCTGTCTAGGTTGGTCATAGCCTTTCTTCCAAGGAGTAAGTATCTTTTAATTTCATGGCTGCAGTCCCCATCTGCAGTGATTTTGGAGCACTAAAAGTAAAGTGTATGACTGTTTCCACTGTTTCCCCAACTATTTGCCATGAAGTGATGGGACTGAATGCCATGATCTTTGTCTTCGGAATGTTGAGTTTTAGGCCAACTTTTTCACTCTCCTCTTTCACTTTCATCAAGAGGCTCTTTAGTTATTCTTTGCTTTCTGCCATAAGGGTGATGTCATCTGCACATCTGTAGTTATTGATATTTCTCTTGGCAATCTTGATTCCAGCTTGTGCTTCTTCTAGCGTAGCATTTCTCATGATGCACTCTGCATAGAAGTTAAATAATCATGGTGACAATATACAGCCTTGACATACTCCTTTCCCTTTTTATAACCCATCTGTTTTTCCATGTGGCAAGAATACACAGAAGAACTATACAAAAATTATCTTCACAACCTAGATAATCATGATGGTATGATCACTCACCTAGAGCCAGACATCTTGGAATACAAAGTCAAATGGGTCTTAGGAAGCATTACTACAAACAAAGCTAGTGGAGGTGATGGAATTCCAGTTGAGCTATTTCAAATTCTAAAAAATGATGCTGTAAAAGTGCTGCACTCAATATGTCAGCAAATTTGGAAAACTCAGCAGTGGCCACAGGACTGGCAAAGGTCAGTTTTCATTCCAGTCCCAAAGAAAGGCAATGCCAAAGAATGTTCAAACTACCACACACTTGCACTCATAACACATGCTAGCAAAGTAATGCTCAAAATTCTCCAAGCCAGGCTTCAACAGTAGGTGAACTGTGAACTTCCAGATGTTCAAGCTGGATTTAGAAAAGGCAGAGAAACCAGAGATCAAATTTCCAACATCCATTGGATCATTGAAAAAGCAAGAAAGTTCCAGAAAAACATCTTCTGTTTTATTGAGTATGCCAAAGCCTTTGACTGTATGGATCACAATAAACTGTGGAAAATTCTGAAAGAGATGGGAATACCAGACCACCTGATCTGCCTCTTGAGAAATTTGAAAGTTATATTATGAGGTGCAAATATATTTATATTATTATGCCCTCTTGGAGGACTGATCATGTTCATTATCTTTTGTAATATCCTTTGGATTGAAATTTATTTTATCTGATATGAATACAGCTAAATCAGATCTTTTTGTTCATGTTATTTTTACATAATTACATGGTACAACATTTCCCATCATGTTTTTTTTAAACTATCGTGTTTTTGCATTTAAAGCTGCTGTGTAACATAGGAAGCCCAACTTGGTGTTCTGTGATGGCCTACAGGGGTGGGATGATGGGGATGGGAGGAAGACTCAGAAGGGAGGAGATATATATACGTATAGAAAGAAAGAAAGTGAAGTTGCTCAATCATGTCTGACTCTTTGCAACCCCATGGACAATAGCCTACCAGGCTCCTTTGTCCATGGGATTTTCCAGGCAAGAATACTGGAGTGGGTTGCCATTTCCTTCTCCAGGAGATATTCCCAACTCAGGGATTGAACCTGAGTCTCCCACATTGTAGGCAGATACCTTACCATCTGAGCCACCAGGAAAGTCATATATATGTATATATGTACATATATATATATATATATACATATATACATATGGCTGATTTGAGTTATTATATGGCAGAAACCAACACAACTTTGTAAAGCAATTATCCTCCAATTTTAAAGTCTAAAAAATACCTCTCAGGGTAGATATTTTTGGCAAACCTTTTGTTTGTTTCACTTATATATGTATACATATTATATACATGTGTGTGTTTACTGTACTGTGATATAAAATGTATTTTTTAGATCAAAAACGTTTGCAGGTCACTGTAGTTAAGTTATACTGGTAAATAAAAGCACAAATTAACCTCAAAAAAGGTGTGTATTTAAAGCACAAATTTGGAGGGAGGAGCTAAGATGGCGGAGGAGTAGGATGGGGAGAACCCTTTCTCCCCCACAAATTCATCAAAAGAACATTTAAATGCCGAGTAAATTCCACAAAACAACTTCTGAATGCTGGCAGAGGACATCAGGCACCCAGAAAAGCAACCCAAGTCTTCCAAAGGAGGTAGGAAAAAATATAAAAGACAAAAAAAGAGACAAAAGAGGGAGGGACGGAGTTCCGTCCCGGGAAGGGAGTCTTAAAAACAGAGAAGTTTCCAAACACCAGGAAACCTTCTCACTGCTGAATCTGTGCCGAGCCTTGGAAGCACAGAGGGCAACAAACAGGGAGGAAAAATAAATAAACAATTAAAACCCACACATTGCAAGTCCTATGGTAACTCCCCCAGCGGAGAAGCAGTGCAGACACCTGCACACGCCACTAGCAAGTGGGGGCTGGGCAGGGAGGCACGGCACGGGCTGCATCGCTTAGAGTAAAGATCTGGCCTGAATACCCTGAGCACTATCTGAGCGAAATAATTTGGGCTAGCAAACCAGACTGTGGGATATCTACCACATGAAAAGCCAGCCCTAACCTAAGACACCGCACAGAACAAAGGACTGAACAGAGATAGCCGGTGGCAGACCATCCCCCTCCGTTGACAGGCAGCCAGAGCAGGAAGGGGACAATTGCAGCCCCAGAGAGACATTATCTATAAAGCTGTAAGCAGGATCCTTTGCTAACCAAAACTTCTTGGGGGTCTGGATGGTCAACATCTGCCTAAGAAGATGCGCCGGTTGCACACCTAGATAACTGAGCAGTGGGGAGGCGATAAGTTGCAGCAATTGTGCTTGCCAAACACCTTATCACCTGAGCTGCTCGGATCTGGGAAGGGTACAAAACGCAGGCCCAACCGAGAGTCTGCGCCTCTGAGGACTACCCGAGTGCCTGAACCTGAGCGGCTTGGACCTGGGAAGTGCAGGCAGCCCAGGGCCGGCCACGGATGGTTCCTGGCAGAGCAACCTAGAGCCTGAGCAGCGTGGACAGGGAGGCTACACGCGCCATGAACGGGGGCAGACCCTGTGTGGCTGAGGCACTGCAAGCACACGCCAGCGTTATTTGTTTGCAGCATCCCTCTCTCCCCATAGCGCGACTGAACAAGTGAGCCTAAAAAAAAAAAAAAAGTGTCCTCCACCGTCCCCTTTGTGTCAGGGCAGAAACCAGACACTGAAGAGATCAGCAAACAGAAGAAGCTGTAACAGAGGGAACCGCCTTGGAAGCTACAGGCAATAGATTAAAACCCTGTGGTTAGTACCAACTACATAGGAAGGGGCCTATAGATCTTGAGAAATATGTCAGACCAAGGAACTAGCCAAAAATGAACTGAACCCACAATACTCACAACAAAACCAGAGAAAGTCCTCGATATATTTTTACGATCATTCTTTCTTTCTTTTTTTTTATGTTTTTTTAATTAAAAAAAATATTTTAAGTCCTCTATTATTCCTTTAATTTTCACTTTTATAACTGATTACTTTGCAAAAAAAAAAAAAAGAAGACCCTATTTTTTTTAAAGCAAACTTCATATATATTTTTTATAATTTTTTTGACCTTGTTTTTTTTCTTTTTTTCCTTCTTTTCTTTAACATTGTATTTTTGAAATTCCAAACTCTACTCTAGATTTTTAATTTTAGCTTTTTGGTATTTGTTATCAATTTTGTACCTATAGTTTTTTTTTTTTTATAATTTCTGTGACCTTTTTTATATTTTTTCTTTTTCTCTGTTTCTTTCTCTTCTTCTTTTAAATAACATTGTATATCTGAAATTCCAAACTCTACTCTAGATTTTTAATTTATGCTTTTTGGTATTTGTTATCAATTTTGTACCTGTATTTTCTTTATAATTTATGCGACTTTGTTTGTTCTTGTTTGTTTTTTTTTTTCTCACTCTTTCTTTTCTTCTTCTTTTTTTAACATTGTATTTTTGAAATTCCAAACTCTACTCTAGATTTTTAACTTTTGCTTTTTGGTATTAGTTATCAATTTTGTACCTATATTTTCTTTATAATTTTTGCAACCTTGTTTGTTTTTGTTTGTTCATTCTTTCTCTCTTTCTTTTCCTTCTTCTTTTCTTTAACATTGTATTTTTGAAATTCCAAACTCTACTCTAGATTTTTAATTTTTGCTTTTATGTATTTGTTACCAATTTTGTACCTTTAAGAACCCAATCTTCAGTACCCATTTTTCACTAGGGAGCAAGATTACTGGCTTGACTGCTCTCTCTCCCTTTGGACTCTCCTTTTTCTCCACCAGGTCGCCTGTGTCTCCTCCCTAACCCCTCTCTACTCTACCCAACTCTGTGAGTTTCTGTGTGTTTCAGACGGTGGAGAACACTTAGGGAACTGATTACTGGCTGGATCTATCTCCCTCCTTTTCATTCCCCCCTTTTATCCTCCTGGTCACCTCTTTCACCTTCCTCCTTCTTCTCGTCTCTGTATAACTCCATGAACAACTCTGAGTGGTCCAGTTGTGGAATGCACATAAGGAAGAGATTACTGGCTAGCCCACTCTCTCCTCTACTGATTTCACCTCATCTCATTTGGGTCACCTCTAACTCCCTCCTCCCTCTTCTCTTCTCCATGTAATGCTGTGAACCTCTCTGGGTGACCCTCATGGTAGAGAAATTTTTCACCTTTAATGTAGATGTTTTATCAATGGTGCTGTGTAGAAGGAGAAGCTTTGAAACTACTGTAAAAATAAGACCGATAATTGGAAGCAGGAGGCTTAGGTCAAAACCCTGACTCCAGGGAACTCCTGACTCCAAGGAACATTAATTGACAGGAGCTCATCAAATGCCTCCATACCTGCACTGAAACCAAGCACCACACAAGGGCCAACAAGTTTCAGGGCAAGACATACCAAGCAAATTCTCCAGCAACAAGGAACACAGCCCTGAGCTCCAAGATACAGGCAGCCCAAAGTCACCCCAAAAACATAGACATCCCATAACTCATTACTGGACATTTCATTGCACTCCAGAGAGAAGAAATACAGCTCCACCCACCAGAACACCGACACAAGCTTCCCTAACCAAGAAACCTTGACAAGCCACCTGTACAAACCCACACAGAGCGAGGAAATGCCACAATAAAGAGAACTCCACAAACTGCCAGAATACAGAAAGGACACCCCAAACTCAGCAATTTAAACAAGATGAAGAGACAGAGGAATACCCAGCAGATAAAGGAACAGGATAAATGCCCACCAAACCAAACAAAAGAGGAAGAGATAGGGAATCTACCTGATAAAGAATTCCGAATAATGATAGTGAAATTGATCAAAATCTTGAAATCAAAATGGAATCACAGATAAATAGCCTGGAGACAAGGATTGAGAAGATGCAAGAAAGGTTTAACAAGGACCTAGAAGAAATAAAAGAAAGTCAATATATAATGAATAATGCAATAAATGAAATTAAAAACACTCTGGAGGCAACAAATAGTAGAATAACAAAGGCAGAAGATAGGATTAGTGAATTAGAAGATAGAATGGTAGAAATAAATGAATCAGAGAGGATAAAAGAAATGAAGACAATCTCAGAGACCTCCAGGACAATATTAAACGCTACAATATTCGAATCATAGGAGTCCCAGAAGAAGAAGACAAAAAGAAAGACCATGAGAAAATACTTGAAGAGATAATAGTTGAAAACTTCCCTAAAATGGGGAAGGAAATAATCACCCAAGTCCAAGAAACCCAGAGAGTCCCAAACAGGATAAACCCAAGGCGAAACACCCCAAGACACATATTAATCAAATTAGCAAAGATCAAACACAAAGAACAAATATTAAAAGCAGCAAGGGAAAAACAACAAATAACACACAAGGGAATTCTCATAAGGATAACAGCTGATCTTTCAATAGAAACTCTTCAAGCCAGGAGGGAATGGCAAGACATACTTAAAGTGATGAAAGAAAATTACCTACAGCCCAGATTATTGTACCCAGCAAGGATCTCATTCAAATATGAAGGAGAAATCAAAAGCTTTTCAGACAAGCAAAAGCTGAGAGAATTCAGCACCACCAAACCAGCTCTCCAACAAATACTAAAGGATATTCTCTAGACAGGAAACACAAAAATGGTGTATAAAATGGAACCCAAAACAATAAAGTAAATGGCAATGGGATCATACTTATCAGTAATTACCTTAAGTGTAAATGAGTTGAATGCCCCAACCAAAAGACAAAGACTGGCTGAAAGGATACAAAAACAAGACCCCTACATATGTTGTCTACAAGAGACCCACCTCAAAACAGGGGACACATACAGACTGAAAGTGAAGGGCTGGAAAAAGATTTTCCATGCAAATAGGGACCAAAAGAAAGCAGGAGTAGCAATACTCATAGCAGATAAAGTAAACTTTAAAACAAAGGCTGTGAAAAGAGACAAAGATGGTCACTACATAATGATCAAAGGATCAATCCAAGAAAAAGATATAACAATTATAAATATATATGCACCCAACACGGGAGCGCCACAATATGTAAGACAAATGCTAACAAGTATGAAAGGAGAAATTAACAATAACACAATAATAGTGGGAGACTTTAATACCCCACTCACACCTATGGATAGATCAACTAAACAGAAAATTAACAAGGAAACACAAACTTTAAACGATACAATAGACCAGTTAGACCTAATTGATATCTATAGGACATTTCATCCCAAAACAATGAATTTCACCTTTTTCTCAAGTGCACATGGAACCTTCTCCAGGATAGATCACATCCTGGGCCATAAATCTAGCCTTGGTAAATTCAAAAAAATAGACATCATTCCAAGCATCTTTTCTGACCACAATGCAGTAATATTAGATCTCAATTACAGGAGAAAACCTATTAAAAAAATCCAACATATGGAGGCTGAACAACACGCTGCTGAATAACCAACAAATCACAGAAGAAATCAAAAAAGAAATCAAAATTTGCATAGAAACGAATGAAAATGAAAACACAACAACCCAAAACCTAAGGGACACTTTAAAAGCAGTCCTAAGGGGAAAGTTCATAGCAATACAGGCATACCTCAAGAAACAAGAAAAAAGTCTAATAAATAACCTAACTCTACACCTAAAGCAACTAGAAAAGGAAGAAATGAAGAACCCCAGGGCTAGTAGAAGGAAAGAAAACTTAAAAATTAGAGCAGAAATAAATGCAAAAGAAACAAAAGAGACCATAGCAAAAATAAACAAAGCCAAAAGCTGGTTCTTTGAAAGGATAAATAAAATTAACAAACCATTAGCCAGACTCATCAAGAAACAAAGGGAGAAAAATCAAATCAATAAAATTAGAAATGAAAATGGAGAGATCACAACAGACAACACAGAAAGACAAAGGATCATAAGAGAGTACTATCAACAATTATATGCCAATAAAATGGACAACGTGGAAGAAATGGACAAATTCTTAGAAAAGTACAACTTTCCAAAACTCGACCAGGAAGAAATAGAAAATCTTAACAGACCCATGACAAGCACGGAACTTGAAACTGTAATCAAAAATCTTCCAGCAAACAAAAGCCCAGGTCCAGACGGCTTCACAGCTGAATTCTACCAAAAATTTAGAGAAGAGCTAACACCTATCCTGCTCAAACTCTTCCAGAAAATTGCAGAGGAAGGTAAACTTCCAAACTCATTCTATGAGGCCACCATCACCCTAATACCAAAACCTGACAAAGATCCCACAAAAAAAAGAAAACTACAGGCCAATATCACTGATGAACATAGATGCAAAAATCCTTAACAAAATTCTAGCAATCAGAATCCAACAGCACATTAAAAAGATCATACACCATGACCAAGTGAGCTTTATCCCAGGGATGCAAGGATTCTTCAATTTCCGCAAATCAATCAATGTAATACACCACATTAACAAATTGAAAAACAAAAACCATATGATTATCTCAATAGATGCAGAGAAAGCCTTTGACAAAATTCAACATCCATTTACGATAAAAACTCTCCAGAAAGCAGGAATAGAAGGAACATACCTCAACATAATAAAAGCTACATATGACAAACCCACAGCAAACATTATCCTCAATGGTGAAAAATTGAAAGCATTTCCTCTAAAGTCAGGAACGAGACAAGGGTGCCCACTTTCACCATTAGTATTCAACATAGTTTTGGTAGTTTTAGCCATGGCAATCAGAGCAGAAAAATAAATAAAAGGAATCCAAATTGGAAAAGAAGAAGTAAAGCTCTCACTATTTGCAGATGACATGATCCTCTACATAGAAAACCCTAAAGGCTCCACCAGAAAATTACTAGAACTAACCAATGATTATAGTAAAGCTGCAGGATATAAAATCAACACACAGAAATCCCTTGCATTCCTATACACTAATAATGAGAAAACAGAAAGAGAAATTAAGGAAACAATTCCATTCACCATTGCAACGGAAAGAAGAAAATACTTAGGAATATATCTACCTAAAGAAACTAAAGACCTATATATAGAAAACTATAAAACACTGGTGAAAGAAATCAAAGAGGACACTAATAGATGGAGAAATATACCATGTTCATGGATTGGAAGAATCAATATAGTGAAAATAAGTATACTACCCAAAGCAATTTATAGATTCAATGCAATCCCTATCAAGCTCCCAATGGTATTCTTCACAGAGCTAGAACAAATAATTTCACAATTTGTATGGAAATACAAAAAACGTCAAATAGCCAAAGCGATCTTGAGAAAGAAGAATGGAACTGGAGGAATCAACCTACCTGACTTCAGGCTCTATTACAAAGCCACAGTTAAGATGTGGTACTGGCACAAAGACAGAAATATAGATCAATGGAACAAAATAGAAAGCCCAGAGATAAATCCACACACATATGGACACCTTATCTTTGACAAAGGAGGCAAGAATATACAATGGATTAAAGACAATCTCTTTAACAAGTGGTGCTGGGAAAACTGGTCAACCACTTGTAAAAGACTGAAACTAGAACACTTTCTAACACCATACACAAAAATAAACTCAAAATGGATTAAAGATCTCAACGTAAGACCAGAAACTATAAAACTCCTAGAGGAGAACATAGGCAAAACACTCCCCGACATACATCACAGCAGAATCCTCTATGACCCACCTCCCAGAATATTGGAAATAAAAGCAAAAATAAACAAATGGGACCTAATTAAACTTAAAAGCTTCTGCACAACAAAGGAAACTATAAGCAAGGTGAAAAGGCAGCCTTCAGAATGGGAGAAAATAATAGTAAATGAAGTAACTGACAAACAACTAATCTCAAAAATATACAAGCAACTCCTATAGCTCAACTCCAGAAAAATAAATGACCCAATCAAAAAATGGGCCAAAGAACTAAATAGACATTTCTCCAAAGAAGACATACAGATGGCTAACAAACACATGAAAAGATGCTCAACATCACTCATTATCAGAGAAATGCAAATCAAAACCACTATGAGGTACCATTTCACACCAGTCAGAATGGCTGCGATCCAAAAGTCTACAAGTAATAAATGCTGGAGAGGGTGTGGAGAAAAGGTAACCCTCTTACATTGTTGGTGGGAATGCAAACTAGTACAGCCACTATGGAGAACTGTGTGGAGATCTCTTAAAAAACTGGAAATAGAACTGCCTTATGATCCAGCAATCCCACTGCTGGGCATACACACTGAGGAAACCAGAAGGGAAAGAGACACGTGTACCCCAATGTTCATCGCAGCTCTGTTTATAATAGTCAGGACATGGAAGCAACCTAGATGTCCATCAGCAGATGAATGGATAAGAAAGCTGTGGTACATATACACAATGGAGTATTACTCAGCCATTAAAAAGCATACATTTGAATCAGTTCTAATGAGGTGGATGAAACTGGAGCCTATTATACAGAATGAAGTAAGCCAGAAAGAAAAACACAAATACAGTATACTAACACATATATATGGAATTTAGAAAGATGGTAACAGTAACCCTGTGTATGAGACAGCAAAAGAGACACTGGTGTATAGATCAGTCTTATGGACTCTGTGGGAGAGGGAGAGGGTGGGGAGATTTGGGAGAATGACATTGAAACATGTATAATATCATGTATGAAACGAGTTGCCAGTCCAGGTTCGATGCACGATATTGGATGCTTGGGGCTGGTGCACTGGGACGACCCAGAGGGAGGGTATGGGGAGGGAGGAGGGAGGAGGGTTCAGGATAGGGAACACAGGTATACCTGTGGCGGATTCATTTCGATATTTGGCAAAACTAATACAATAGTGTAAAGTTTAAAAATAAAATTAAAAAAAATAAAGCACAAATTTGGGTTCTGTTTTTTTCATTCATATTAAGATTTCTAGAGCATCCATTTGATTCTTTCATATGGATGTCTGTTAAAATTGCCATCTTTTGTCCATTTGGTCTGTTTTTCATTGTCTTGCATATATCAATAACAATTACATTAAACTTTTCACTATTCAATATCAAAAAATAGGTCATCTACAAGTCAATTTAAATTATTAATTTTTTAAAACAAAATTATTGGCCACATTATCTTGCACTTTAAAAAGCCAGAACATTTTGATTGTTTTCAAGGTAGTATTTAAAAGAACCATGGAGGGTACCATATAGATTGGGCTAGGTTTATGCTTTTTTGCTCTTTGAGTAATACAACTCTTCTCTCTTCTCTCAGTCCCTCCCCAGCTATGGCCATCAAGATTTTGACTGAAAGTTTGGCTGGTCTCTTTCTTCTCAGCCCTGAATCTCTGAAGAAGAGTTGCTTCTGCTCTATTGCGGGTTATTGGTTGGGTTCTTTAGTCTTCCTTCCCTGCTTGCTTCAAATGATAGTTTACATATTAAGAGGATATTAGTTACACATTTATGGTGGGCTTTTACCTTCTGTACAACATTTCTCCTACACATTGTGGGATTTGAGGTATTTCTCCCTTTTAAAAACTTTTCATTTCTCCCCTAGTCTCCTACTTTCCTGAGAGACACCATGTGCTCTATAGAGAAAACTGGCTATTCCTTTAGAGTTCTTTTAGTTTCTAATGTGTCATTTAAGCCCCATGCAATAAGCTATAGTCTGTTTCTCCTTTCCTCTGTTAAAGGCTGTCTGCCAGGCTAAGCTTTATCCTCACCACTTGGGTACCACAGTGGTTAAGGCTACAAGGCATGAAAACAGCCTGTGGACATAATCTAACTTATGAATGGCTCTTCTGTATCTGGAATTCTAGTTTTACTCTTCTTGTCTCCACAAATCTCTGGCTTTTGTAAAAAATGATTTTGCAAAATATATCTATTTCTTTTTAATAACTGCACCAGGTTTTTTGTTACTTACTATGTGTTACTTATAAATGAAACTCTTTCTTCTTTCCACATTTTTGTAATTATCATATTTACTTTGTTTTTTGTATTTATGTGTTAGTAATTCTATTTCTTTTATATTTTGAATGCTCTAGAAATTATATATGAAATGAGCTCATATAATATTATACTTTTTTGTTCAATATAATGTTAATGAATAAAGTTCATGTTTACACATGGTTGTAGTTTATTCATTTTTATTGCTATTCATGATTCCATTATATCAATATGCCAAAATTATTTTACATATCCTGTTGATAATGGAAATATAGAGAATTCCAGAATTAGTTAGTATGGTATTCCAAATCAGTGATACTTGTTTCTATCTTGTTGCTTTGCTATAAACTATTTTCTTTCCTAAGTTTACCTTATCATCTCAAGTGATTTCTTATGCTCCAGCCATTACCTCTACATTCTGGACATCAGGAAAGATAAAAGGAAGAAGACAAGCACACTCTTTTACAAACTTCATATCATTTATATTTACTCTAAATGGCCAGAACTTAGTCATTTGGTTATATCCAGGTACATGAAAGAGCAGGATAAACATTTTTCATTTTAGGGAGTTGTATTTTTAGCTAAAATTGGAGCCCACTATTAAAAAGGATAGCTGTAAGTTGACAACTATTAGTCTGCCTTAATAGTAATAAGTAGTCTATAACCACATTTCTATGTATTATATATAGCCAGCCAGTTTGCGTTTTCTACCACACCACACACCAAGCCGCTTCAGTCATGTCTGACTCTTTGTAACCCTGTGCACTGCAGCTCACATTTACAAAAAAATTTTGGTATTCAAAATTGAGAAACTACTGTGCCCATATTGATTATTTGAACACATATATTTACTAAAGTATAAGTAGTGCATGTGTTTTATTTAGACATACTTTTTTTTTTATTGTTGATATGTGCTATGGATTGAATGTTTGTATTCCTCTTAAATTCATATGTTAAAATCCTAACACCCAATGTGATAGAATTTGGAGGTGGGATTTTATGGAGGTCATTAGCCCTCATCAATGGGATTAATGTCTTTATGAATGAGACCCTAGGAAGCCCCCTGTCGCTTCCACCATGTGAGGACACAATGAGAAGACAGTCATGTGTGCACCGGGGATAGAGCCCTCACCAGACCCTGAATCTGTGGGTGCCTTTATCTCAGGCTTCCCAGCCTCCAGAAGTGTGGGAAATACTTATTTGTTGTTTGTAAGTTACTCTATGGTATTTTTGTTACAGCAGCCTGAATGTTCCAAGACAATAAAATATGCTATTTTTGAAGACTATTCTTGTAATTTGTTGTTGTTCAGTCGCTCAGTTGTGTCCAACTCTTTGAAACCCCATGGACTGCAGCATAACAGGCTTCCATGTCCTTGTAATGATTATAATATATAAATGTGCTATTAATATTAACTGTTTTTTCCAGTAGTTATGTACAGATATGAGAATTGAACCATAAAGAAGGCTGAGCACTGAAGAATAGATGCTTTTGTATTGTGGGGCTGGAGAAGACTCCTGAGAGTCACTTAGATACTAAGGAGATTAAAATAGTCAGTCCTAAAGGAAATCAACCCTGAATATTCATTGGAGGACTGATGCTGAAGCTGAAGCCTCAATACTTTGTCCCCCTTATGCGAAGAGTGGACTCATTGGATAAAACTCTGATGCTGGGAAAGATTGAAGGCAAAAGGAGAAGGGGCAGCAGAAGATGAGATGGTTAGAGAGCATCACCAACTCAGTGGACATGAACTTGGGCAAAATCCAGAAGATGATGAGGGACAGGGAAACCTGGTGTGTTGCAGGCCATGGGGTCACAAAGAGTAGGACACGACTGAGTGACTGAACACACACACATTAACATTAACATTATAGCATGTAAAGCTAGAGTAAACGCTGAAGAAACAAAGTGATGAGAAGTCTCAATGTTTATTTTCCATCAATAATATCTGATATTGAAAAAAATTGGGTACTATGAAATAAACAGAATAACCATATACATGATTTACAGACATTTAAAGATAGAAACATATTTTGATTCTGAGTAATAAGGGTATCTCCTTTTCTAAGAAAAGAAAAACAAAACCTAGTAGTACTAATTATATGTATTTAGTCAACTCAGTCATGTCCAAACTCTTTGTGACCCACCAGGATGGTAGCCCACCAGGCTTCTTTTTCCATAGGGATTCTCTAGGCAGGAATACTGGAGTGGGTTGCCATGCCCTCCCCCAGGGGATCTTCTCAATCCAGAGATCTAGGGATCTAACCCAGCTCTCCTGCATTGCAGGAGGATTTTTTACCGTCTGGGCCACCAGGGAAGCCCTAATTATATACTACATGTTAAATCATAACTTGAGCTTCTTGACAGTTTGATTTCCCTAAGATGCCAATTACTATAAATTCATAGTGTTTATAGTCTGTTCTTTTGTGCAGAATAAATATGTTTGGTATAACTGTCTTTTTGATAATTATGGTCATGAAAGATTGAGTTAGCTTCTGGGTATTTAAAATTCTGTGAATACATAAGAATTAAAAAAAAATATCTCTGCATCCCTCAGAGTATCGTAGCATTAATATATGGTATGTGTTTCAAAGAAATAAAGAAGATACAACCAAACAAATATTTGAATATGGATGTGTGCATGTATGCTCCGTCATGTCCGTCTCTCTGTGACCCCATGGACTATAACTCCCCAGGCTCCTTTGTCCATGGAATTTTCCAGGTGAGAATACTGGAGTGGGTTGCCATTTTCTACTCCAGTGATCAACCTTACTTCTCTTGCATTGCCTGCATTGGTGGGCAGATTCTTTTTACCACTGTGTTAACTGGTAAGCTCATTTGAAGTATATTTGTGATTATGTGAAACTTTCAAGGACTATTGCAGACCAGGTACAACATTTTATTACTAGAATATAGAAACAGCTGGATCTAGGTAGCAATGTGAACCTCTTAGGATTATAAGGATGTTAAGAAGTGAGGTAAACATTTATCTTTTAATTGTCTGCTTTCCTTTTCTAGCAATTTGGACAGAAAGTAAGAACTCAAGCAAGACAAGCAAAGTTGATTATTTCAGCTCTGTTAAAAGACATGTATTGTGGAATGGATCTGCTCTTCCTGAGTTTGAACTTATAACAGTTCTCATTTCTTCTATGTGTTTGGTGGTTTGAAATTTTAAGTGACTTCTTTCTGGAAGGATATAAAAATGGGGGCCATATTACAGAAAAATGAGGAATGAGAAAAATCTGCCCCAAATAATTGATTAAAACATAAAAATGAACTGAGAATTTGATGTCCAATAGGAACACATTTTTGGAAAAAGAGAAACATGGGATCTGCTGTAAAGAGAGTTAATGCCTTAACAAGACTGGTGTTGACTATGTGTCAGGCCCTCTTCTGACTATTGTACATGATTAGTCAGTTTCATTCTTACTAATATGAAGAGTTACATGTCTCCATAACTCTATTTTCAGATGAGGAAGCTGAGTCAAAGAGAGGTAACTTGCTCAAAGTCACACGAAGAGTATATGGTAGATCCAGTAGAACAAAGATCCTCACTCTAGAAGCTCCAGACTCTGTTTCTTTACTGCTTTCATGCAATGGACCAAAAGTAAAGATGAACTTTCCAGGTGTCAGAATTTTTGAACTTTCAAAATAAATAAAGGAACCAACAAAGGAAAAGTAGAGGGAATAGAAACAACAAAGACAGAACATCATTGCACTGGGAGTGTAAGTGATTTTGCCTCCCACAGGATCAAAATATTATTCAGGAATCCACATCTAAAGATTAAATTGATGTCTAGATTTGGAAAGAGATCATGGACCTCATTCTGTCACTGAGCTTTGACAAACCAAACATAATTCAGAGTAATTTGTCAATATGAGTAGTGAGCTGTTCACAGAGAGATGGTATAATAGCTGACTGGAGTTTTTTTTTTTTTTTTAATTTTATTTTATTTTTAAACTTTACATAATTGTATTAGTTTTGCCAAATATCCAAATGAATCTGCCACAGGTATACATGTGTTTCCCATCCTGAACCCTCCTCCCTCCTCCCTCCCCATTCCATCCCTCTGGGTCGTCCCAGTGCACCAGCCCCAAGCATCCAGTATCGTGCATCGAACCTGGACTGGCAACTCGTTTCATACATGATATTTTACATGTTTCAATGCCATTCTCCCAAATCTTCCCACCCTCTCCCTCTCTCTCAGAGTCCATAAGACTGTTCTATACATCAGTGTCTCTTTTGCTGAGCTGACTGGAGTTTTGAGAATTCAAAAGATCTTCTGGGAAGCCATCTAATAAGGGCAACTGGGAAAAAGGTAACAGTAGACAAGTATGTTTCTCTGTAAACATCTACTGTTAGGAGAAGGCTATGAGTCATACAGTGGAAAATTACGTGGTCTTTGGAATTTTAAAGTCATAATTTCTTCTTCTGAATAGTGTCTTCAGTACTTTTTATTTTCTGTAACATCAAAGACACAAGTTGTTGGAGTCTGTTTTTATTTTCCATAAAATCAGGACAAGAGTATCAACTTGATAGTGCTGTTTCAACTTTTACACAGCATGCTGTATATAATAAAGTTTGGGCATCGTGTCTGACTCTATATTATTAATATTTCCTGATTGCCTTCAAAATTGTTTCTAAAATTTTAGCTTACAAAGACTATTTTTGATATTTATGTCCTGACTCACTGTAACCATTATTGTTGTTGTTTACTCACTAAGTCGTGTGTGACTCTTTTGCAACCCTGTGGACTGTAGCCTGCCAGGCTTCTATGCATGGAAATTTCAGGCAAGAACACTGGAATGTGTTGCCATTTCCTTCTCCATGGGATCTTCCTGACTCAGGGATCAAAACAGTGCCTCCTACCTTGGCAAATGGATTCATTACCAATGAAAGCCAGAGAAGCCCACAGTAACCATTAATGAAGCTTATAAAGGAAGAGGAAAAAAAAAAGGATTTTAGAGTCCATTTTGCTGACAGCACGGGCTAAGATGTTCTAACCCCAAGTATTTAAGGAAGAGTCAGGGCAGGTGGTTGATTTAATCAGAGTGTAAGCATCCTTCAGGATATATTCCTTGGCCTTGGTCACATGGATGGAGAGAGCCTTCCAGAATCACATCATGGCACAGTCCATTGGACAGGATAACTTTGATGTAACTGTTGCTCTTATTTCATGATCCAGAACTAAGTCACAAACTGGAAGAGCAAGGCTAGTATAGGGTGTCTAGAGAGACTTAAGCTCAGGAAAAACTCGACATTTAAAATCCAGTGTTGTAAATGCTATGATAAATGGATGAACATATTGCAAAGGGGAGCTGAGATAAAGGAGCAACTAAGTCAGCATTTTGAAGTAAGGAATATTTTTCCCCAGTCCTCATAAGGTTGACAAACTACACACACACTTTCCTATTGATTCTTTGTGAAGTGTACTTTCCTGGGTGAATTTTAAGATATGTGTTGTTTTTCTAATATTTTAAAATCTTATTCCCTAAATTTTGGTATTTTCCCAGAGTTTGCTCTTGGGCATAGAGCACTGAAGTTGTCATAATGGTAGACTGTGTTACGTCATTTAATTAAGTGGCTCTTACGTGAATATACTACTTCCTTCATTTCTTCATTTTTTAGATGGCAGTTAAATATAAGCAGATGTTTTAAATCAATATAGCTGAAAATTGGAAAGAGGGAAGGGCGTTGAAGTCAGTGAAATCAAACCCTGGGAGGAACACCCCATTACCATTAAAATGAAGGAGCTGAATCGAGGAGACAGAGAAATCAGGAAAGAAAATGTGACACTAAAAGTGGGCCATGAGGTGTTCTCAGATGGAGTATTGTTGGACCTGTGTTCACTTAAATAACCATTCTAAGGGGAAAGACTGTCTAAAGTCCTCCCTTCAAACATCAGAGTTCTTGCATCACAGCGTCCACTTGACCCAAGCATGGCTAAAAAGCACTGCTGCTGCTGCTGCTAAGTCGCTTCAGTCGTGCCTGACTCTGTGCGACCCCATAGACAGCAGCCCACCAGGCTCTGCCATCCCTGGGATTCTGCAGGCATGAACACTGGAGTGGGCTGCCATTTCCTTCTCCATTGCGTGAAAGTGAAAAGTGAAAGTGAAGTCGCTCAGTCGTGTCTGACCCTTCACGACCCCATGGACTGCAGCCCACCAGGCTCCTCCATCCATGGGGTTTTCCAGGCAAGAGTACTGGAATGGCTTGCCATTGCCTTCTCCACTAAGACTGCTAAATTAATAAAAGGTATTACTTCTTTTCCTATTGAACTGTTCAAGGTGTTTTGTGTGTCTTGAATCCTAACTTCACTAAGAAATCATCAGTAACACATTTAAGAAACATTCATTGATACTAAGTATAGCTTTAAAAAAAAAAAAGCTAGCTGTGGAGATGGAAAGATGCTCAACGTCTGTCAGAGCAGACAAAACCATGGAAATCAATTTTTAGGATGGTTACTGTAGTAATGGAGGCATATGTAAGTGAGACATAAAGTTACAGAGTGGTGGTTTGCATTCTGTGGATTGTAATTTAAACACTCAGATGCTTTTTGTGGAAAGGGCAAAAGAATGGATGTCTGGGCTCTTCACCCTTTCTGTCCCCTCTTACACAGCCTCTTTCCACTGGTTCAACCAGTGTAGATTGTGCTTTTAATGGTTTATACCTTCAAATTCTACTTTCAGTTTGTTTACAGAAAGAATACTATAGCCAAAAAAATAAAGACCCTGTTGTTTCAAGATACACATCTAAGAGAAGTCACTGATTCTGCCTGAATGTTACGGATATAGATTATGAAAAGTTTCCTTGGGTAATTCTATATTTTAATATTTATTGCAAAATATATTGAATGAGTAAATATAAATAAAAATACTATACTAAGCCCCAATGTATCTACTACCTCACTCCTAAAGGAAATCAGTCACGAATATTCATTGGAAGGACTAGCTGAAGCTGAAACTCCAATACTTTGGCCACCTGATGCGAAGAACTGACTCATTGGAAAAGATCCTGATGCTGGGAAAGATTGAAGTCAGGAGGAGAAGGGGATGGCAGAGGATGAGATGATTGGATGGCATTACTGACTCAATAGACATGAGTTTGAACAAGGTCTGGGAGTTGGTGATGGACAGGGAAGCCTGGTGTGCAGTGGTCCATGGGGTTGCAAAGAGCCGGACATGATTGAGCAACTGAACTGAATCTATTTTAAAAGAGAAAATTCCACAATTATGGACAGAGACTCTTTTTAGATTTTACTCCATCCTTCCTCCCAGAGGTGATTCTTAAACTAAATTTGGAGATTATCATACCATTGTGTACATTCTCACAATATACTATATAGTTTGACTAAATTTAAACTTTATATAGTTTATACCATTTTTTTTTGTCTGTATATTGCTGTTTTTATGGAATCCATCCATGTTGATAAAAATAGCTTTATTTTATTCATTTGCAGTATTGAATACTACTTCATTTTTTTAAACTAATAAAACATAATTAACTGTCACATTGATTTCATACATTTTTTCTTAATTTTAATAAAGCAGTATGGTAGGCAGAAATCTGAGATGGCTCCCAAGATTTCTAACCTCTGTTCTACACATCATGTATAATTCCCTACTAGTAGCTGTGGGCAAGACTATTTATATGATAGATTTAACTTAAAAAAAAAACTAAGTTACATTCTAAGCCAAAGCTGAAGTGGTTTGGAAATGAATTTGAGGTTGAAAATCAATTGACTTTGAGTTAATCAAGTGGGAGATTGTGCTAGGTGGGCTTAACTTAATCTGTGAGCCCTTAAAAGGGGCCAGATCTTACCTAAAGGAAAAGATCCAAAATATGAAAAATATACTCATGCTGGCTTTAAATAAGCAGACATTGTGAACTGCCTGCAGAGAGGGGTAACCTCTAGCAACAGGGTCCAGGCTTACAGTCACAAGGAACTGCTTCCTACCAACTATCTAAATGAGCTTGGGAGAGGATCTCCAGTCTCAAATGGAATCTCAGCTCTGGCCAATACTTGGGTTTTAGTCTTGGGAATTCCTGAGCAGAGGACCCAGCTCCTGACTTCTGGAAACTGCAAGATAATTTGTAAATGACCAAGTTTGTGGTCAATTGTTACACAGTAATAGAAAATTAATATCAGGCTTCCCAGGTAGCTCAGTAGTAAAGAATCTGCCTGCCAATGCAGGAGACACAGGAGATGTGAGCTTGATCCCTAGATTGGGAAGGTCCTCTGGAGGAGGAAATGGCAACACACTCCAGTTTTCTTGCCTGGAAAAATCCCATGGACAAAGGATCCCGGCAGGCTAAAATCCACAGGGTCACAGAGTCAGACCTGACTGAGCATGCCAGATGCATAGCAGCTATATATTTTTGCTATTTATTTCCTTGTACACTTGCATGAGTGTATCTCTTAGTTATGTACTGAAAGCTCTGTTTGCAAAGTTGTAGGCTGTATGTGTTTAACTTTGCCAGATAGTGCTAAATGGTTCCATAGAGGTAAATCTTATTACCAACTATGTATAAAATGGCTTACCTGATAGCTCAGTTGGTAAAGAATCCACCTGCAATGCAAGAGACCCCAGTTGGATTCCTGGGTTGGGAATATCTGCTGGAGAAGGAATAGGCTACCCACTCCCGTATTCTTGGGCTTCTCTTGCAGCTCAGCTGGTAAGGAATCTGCCTGCAATATGGGAGGCCTGGGTTGGGAAGATCCTCTGGAGAAGGGAAAGACAACCCACTCCAGTATTCTGTTGTAGAGAATTCCACGGACTGTATTGTCCATGGGGTTGCAAAGAGTCGGACATGACTGAGCGACTTTCACTTTCACTTTCATTTATAAAATAGCAGCTGACTTTCTCAGGTGAAGAAGTAATTTTCAAATTATCCATCGTGTAACCCATCTCTGTGATACTTTATTCTTTTGGGAAAGTCCTTTACTAACACAGGTTCCTAGCATAATAGAATATTATTAACACATATTTTCTTAAGAATGCAATATGGTAGATGTGTCTCTCACATTGCATAGTATCTAACTGCATTCTACAAATTAAAAATATTACTAAAACAATAATTGAGGATACTAATTTTTAACATGTAGCTACTATATTTTTGGTTTTGTTTTTCCATTTTGTTTCCTGAGATGCAGAAGTCTTCTTGCTCATGCAAAATATAGAGTGAAAAATAATACAATGTCTGCATCCTGAGTGACCTCCAAATTTATGAGCAATACCGAAATACTCAAAAGATCCTTTGTAAACATTAGAGGCAGGAACAAAAGAAAGGTCACTACTTTTGCTTCTGCACATCTATATTTGCTCATGTTGCTAGGCAATGGAAGAAAATCATAGCCCTAAAGCTTTAGCTGGCCTTTTTCTGACATCCACTGTTAAAACAAAAAAAATCCCCCTGAAACAAATATATGAAGTGAAATAATTTTGCATAAGTATTTTTGGAATGTTGTTAAACATTAGCACCTCTTAGGCAGTGAAAAATTAGTTTCCCACTGTTAGAAAATATGAAATTTTGTTTCTTCTTTTCTCTTGCTTTTCTCATGAAACAATGTCAGATTTCTTATTTATTATATTTTTTAAAAAGTCAGTTTTCCCCTAAAAGTCCAAAATAATGTTCAGCAGTCTCTTGACATTCATAGGTTAAACATTTGAGATTTTGATTTTTCATGAGAGATACTGATGATTACCTATATTCTTTCATAATTTTGCTGAGGCATATATGTGGGAGTGGGGACTTTCCAGGTGGTCCTAGTGTAAAGAATCCACCTGCTAATGCATGAGACACAAGAGATGCCAGTCCAATCCCTGGGTTAGGAAGATCCCCTGGAGTAAGAAATGGCAACCCACTCCAGTATTTTTACCCATAATATTCAATGCACAGAGGAGCCTAGAGAGTTACAGTCTATGGGGTCACAAAGAGTCAGACAGGCTGAGCATATATACATATATGTGGGAGTGGGATTAGCCAACCATTCAGCATACTTATCACACAAGACAAGTTTTTCTTTGCATATACTCTCTTTTCCTTGTGAATTAGGAAAAAAGTACCTTTGCTTCTTTGTGAAATTGCCACCTCTCATCTCCACATTCACACATTTCAACTCCAGTGGGGGAAAAAGTAATGAGCATTGGTTTAAAACATTACTACTAATAAAAAGCCTTTGACTGTGTGGATCACAATAAACTGTGGAAAATTCTGAAAGAGATGGGAATACCAGACCACCTGACCTGCCTCTTGAGAAACCTGTATGCAGAGCAGGGAGCAACAGTTAGAACTGGACATGGAACAACAGACTGGTTCCAAATAGGAAAAGGAGTGCATAAAGGCTGTATATTGTCACCCTGTTTATTTAACTTATATGCAGAGTACCTCATGAGAAACGCTGGGCTTGAAGAAGTACAAGCTGGAATCAAGATTGCCGGGAGGAATATCAATACCCTCAGATATGCAGATGACACCACCCTTATGGCAGAAAGTGAAGAGGAACTCAAAAGCCTCTTGATGAAAGTGAAAGTGGAGAGTGAAAAAGCTGGCTTAAAGCTCAACATTCAGAAAACGAAGATCATGGCATCTGGTCCCATCACTTCATGGGAAGTAGATGGGGAAACAGTGGAAGCAGTGTCAGACTTTATTTTTCTGGGCTCCAAAATCACTGCAGATGGTGACTGCAGCCATGAAATTAAGACACTTACTCCTTGGATGGAAAGTTATGACCAACCTAGATAGCATGTTCAAAAGCAGAGATATTACTTTGCCAACAAAGGTCCGTCTAGTGAAGGCTATGGTTTTTCCTGTGGTCATGTATGGATGTGAGAGTTGGACTGTGAAGAAAGTTGAGCACCAAAGAATTGATGCTTTTGAACTATGGTGTTGGAAAAGACTCATGAAAGTCCCTTGGACTGCAAGGAGATCCAACCAGTCCATTCTAAAGGAGATCAGTCCTGGGTGTTCATTGGAAAGACTGATGCTAAAGCTGAAACTCCAATACTTTGGCCACCTCATGTGAAGAGTTGACTCATTGGAAAAGACTCTGATGCTGGGAGGGATTGGGGGCAGGAGGATAAGGGGACAACAGAAGATGAAATGGCTGGATGGCATCACCGACTCGATGGACATGCGTTTGAGTGAACTCTGGGAATTGATGATGGACAGGGAGGCCTGGCGTGCTGCAATTCATGGGGTCACAAAGAGTCGGACACGACGGAGAGACTAAACTGAACTGAAGTGAACTAATAAAAAAAGAGCCTTGTTAATGGCCAAGTTTGAGATCGTAGCCTTTCTGTAAGTCTTCAGTAGGCATCTCATTTGAATGTCATATATGGCCTTTTGACCTTCTGTGCCATTCATTGTGACATCTGTAGGCAAGGATCTGATGAGACTTTAATTTTTAATGAAAGCATTGGATGTATATAAAGCATTCTATAAGGAACACAAGCTTTCATGGTCCTCTATTTTTCTGTCTCTGGGAATGGACCCTTCCTGGGCATTTTTTCATCTGCTATGAAACTACCTTTTTACTGGAACTGTTTTCAGTGTCTTTTGTTTTAGGCTTTCTTCATTCCTCCACTTGTGCCTAAATTGGTGTCCCTTCCCTGCCATTATACCCAGGGCAGCCCTTTCTGAACATCATTAATTTATGCTATGACCATATATTTATCCCACTCCTGCCCTGGACTGCATATTTGAACATGCAAAGTCCTTATTGATCCACTTGCTATGATGTTGTGAGGCATTCACACAATGCCTGGAATATAGCAGAGCCTTAATAGCTGGAGAGTGAAAGCAATAGTAATATAATAGCTAAGAGCAAGAATTTTGGAGTCATACTGCTTGGGATAGAGTCCCGGTTCTAATGTTGATAAACTATATTTACTTCAAGTCATCCACATAGCACAACATGTTTCATATACTGCTCGAGGCTATGGGGCATCATTCACATGAACTACAATATAAATGGTTAACCTGGTGTCCTTATTGCTGATGATCTCTGCTTGTCTTGGTTTTCCCATCTTTTCATGGGGATAACTATTGTTCCTACATCAAATAGCTGTGAAGACAAAAAGAGATATTATATGTTAGGTAATTAGAATACTGTCTTCTATGGACTAAGAACTAAAACTGTTAAATATTTTTTATCTTCTAATTATTATTATTATATGAGATGAAAAACAGTCATAATTGTTGCCTAGGATTACATTAAATGAATAAACCATTTACTTTTTTATTAAATTTTTTAAGAAATAACTTTATCTATTTATTTATTTTTGTTTGCATTGGGTCTTCGTTGCTGCTCAGGCTTTTTCTCTAGCTGTGGTGGGCAAACTTCTCATTGCTGTGGCTTCTCTTGTTCCAGAGAAAGGGCTCTGGGCTTGCAGGCTTTAGTACTTGTGGCACATGGCTTAGTAGTCGCAACTCCCAGGCTGCAGAGCACAGGCTCAGTAGTTGGGGCATGCAGACTTAGCTGCTCCGTGGCATGTCTTTCTGGACCAGGGATTGAACCCATGTCTCCTGCATGTGCAGGCCGATTCTCAAACACCAAGCCACTAGGGTAGCCATTCATTATGTTTTGATAAATGATCATTAGGTTTTTATCCATTTTTTGTCTTTATAATTATTGCAAATTAAAAATGCATTCTAATGTATATCTCCATGAGCACTCATCTCTAGGACAGATACCTTGAAGTAGAATCTGTGGGTCCAAAGGTATGCACATGTTCAATCTAACCAGATAGAGAACAGTTGTTTTCCACAGGACCACCATAACAACTTATACTCCTACCAACACACTAGTTGTGTATATGTTCCTGTTTCTCCAATCTCCATCAATACTTGTTTGATCTTGGCCATGCTAATGGATAGGAAATATTTCATTGCTGCTGTATCAGAATTCAATTTTTTAGTTGGAGTATAATCACTTTACAATGTTGTATTAGTTTCTGCTGTACAACAAAGTGAATCAGTTATACGTATACAAATATCCTCTCCTCTTTGAGCCTCTCTCCCTCCCATCTCCCCATCCCACCCCTCTAGGTCATCACAGAGCACCAAGCTGAGCTCCCTGTACTATACAGCAACTTCCCACTACTATGTATGTTACACATGGAAGTATGCATATGCCAATATTGGTTTTCTATTGCTATGATAACAAATTACCACAAATCTAGGGGGTTAAAATAACAACCATTTATTGTGTTACAGTTTTGTAGATCAGAAGTCTGGGAATAATGTGTCTAAGCTTGTTTTGTGTTTAAAATCATTCATGGGAAAAATTGAGGTGTATGCACGTCTATGTTTTCTTTTTTTTCCCTAGATTCTCTGGATGATTCCATTTACAAACTCAGTCATGGTGTTGGCCTAATTCAGGTTTCTTTTTTTCCGTCTGGCTGTAAGCCAGGCACCAGGCTTTGCTCTGAGAGGTTGCCCACCTTTCCTCTCAGTTGCCCCATGTGGTTCCCCCCCAGCAATGGTGGGGCCATCCCAGCTCACTTAGAATTTCTGAGACTTCTCTTTAGACCTTACCTCTCTTGTTCCAGCTAGAGAGCTTCTCTGCTTTGAGGACTCATTTGATTGGGTTGCACCTACCTAGATAATCCAAACTGCTGTCACTATCATGAGGCCCATACCCTTAATCACATCTGCTAAGTCCCTTTTGCCATGTAATGCAAAGAGATCCTAGGGATGGGGCCTTCTCATCTTTGAAGTGAAGTGAAAGTTGTTCAGTCATGTTTGACTCTTTGAGACCCCATGGACTATACAGTCCATGGAATTCTCCAGACCAGACTACTGGAGTGGGTAGCCTGTCCATTCTGCAGGGGATCTTCCCAATCCAGGGATCAAACCCAGGTCTCATACACTGCAAGTGGATTCTTTACCAGCTGAGCCACACCTATCACAGTTCTGTTGATTTGCCTTTTGCTGTCTGTTAATTGCCCAGACTGACTTCTATGGTTTGAATTGCCTATTCATAGACTTTTTCCAGTTTTTTTTTTTTTTAGTTCATTTGTCTTTAAATTCCAGAAAAACATCTATTTCTGCTTTATTGACTATGCCAAAGCCTTTGACTGTGTGGATCACAATAAACTGTGGAAAATTCTGAAAGAGATGGGAATACCAGACCACCTGATCTGCCTCTTGAGAAATTTGTATGCAGGTCAGGAAGCAACAGTTAGAACTGGCCATGGAACAACAGACTGGTTCCAAATAGGAAAAGGAGTACGTCAAGGCTGTATATTGTCACCCTGCTTATTTAACTTATATGCAGAGTACATCATGAGAAACGCTAGGCTGGATGAAGCACAAGCTGGAATCAAGATTGCCAGGAGAAATATCAATCACCTCAGATATGCAGATGACACCACCCTTATGGCAGAAAGTGAAGAGGAACTCAAAAGCCTCTTGATGAAAGTGAAAATGGAGAGTGAAAAAGCTGGCTTAAAGCTCAACATTCAGAAAACGAAGATCATGGCATCTGGTCCCATCACTTCATGACAAATAGATGAGGAAACAGTGGAAACAGTGTCAGACTATTTTTCTGGGCTCCAAAATCACTGCAGATGGTGACTGCAGCCATGAAATTAAAAGATGCTTATTCCTTGGAAGGAAAGTTATGACCAACCTAGATAGCATATTCAAAAGCAGAGACATTATTTTGCCAACAAACGTTCATCTAGTCAAGGCTATGGTTTTTCCTGTGGTCATGTATGGATGTGAGAGTTGGACTGTGAAGAAGGCTGAGCACCGAAGAATTGATGCTTTTGAACTGTGGTGTTGGAGAAGACTCTTGAGAGTCCCTTGGATTGCAAGGAGATCCAAACAGTCCATTCTGAAGGAGATCAGCCCTAGGATTTCTTTGGAGGAAATGATGCTGAACAGTACTTTGGCCTCCTGATGTGAAGAGTTGACTCATTGGAAAAGACTCTGATGCTGGGAGGGATTGGGGGCAGGAGGATAAGGGGACGACAGAGGATGAGATAGCTGGATGGCATCACCAAGTCGATGGACGTGAGTCTGAGTGAACTCTGGGAGATGGTGATGGACAGGGAGGCCTGGTGTGCTGCGATTCATGGGGTCTCGAAGAGTCGGACACAACTGAGTGACTGATCTGATCTGATCTGATTAATTTGCTGAGGTTTATTATATATTGTGACTAGTAATGCTTATACATATATCCATTGCAATATTTTTAAATTGTGGTTTAACTTTTAAATGTAACTTATGACATCTTAAAATAGTCAAACATTTCAAATTTTAATGTGGTCAAATTTAGCAATCATTTTTCCTAATATTATAAGAACATTCATTTATATTATCTTCTAAAAACTTTTCAGCTTCCTCTTTTCCATTTTGTCTTTCTGTCTCTTAAAATGATTTGAAATTGAGATTAAAGGATGTGGCATTGGATATAGGTATGCAAACATGCGTGCATGCTCAGTCATATTCAATTCTAGGACCCTGTGGACGGTTGCCTGCTAGGTTCCTCTGTCCATAGAATAACTTTATCTTTAAAAAAATTTGCCACAACACAATTTAATAGTACCAATGACTTGTTTGGTATTGTTGTCAAATTATCGTAAATATAGTTTCCATAATTTTTAACTCTTGACTGTTTTATGCTTACTATCATCATATGCAATTAATAACCATAGTAAATCTTATCAACTGGTAAGGAAATCCTTCTTTATTAATCTTAAGTTTTCCTTGGTTATTATTTTCACATCTGCTCATACCTCTATATTTTAGGACCAGTTGGTAAGTCTTATTTTAAAAAAAAACTTTAGGAATTTTAAATACTGTACTGCATTTGTAGTTCATGTGACCAAGAACTATCATCTTCAGAATCCTAACTTCCTTTCATTAAAAGAAATTGTTCTCCATGTGGGTTTTGTTTTATGTTTTGTTGGTTTCTGTTTTTCTTTTTTTATTGAAGTATAGTTGATTTACAATGCTGTGTGAGTTTTAGATGTATAGCCAATGACTCATATATATATATATTCTTTTTCAGATTCTTTTCCATTAAAGCTTATTATGATATTTAATGTAGTTCCCTGTGCTATGCAGTAGGCCCTTGTTGTTTTCTACTTTATATACAAGAGTGTGCATCTATTAATCCCAAACTTTTAATTTATCCCTTCCCAGAGCATTCCCCTTTGATAGCCACAGTTTTGTTTTTTATGTATGTGAGTCTGTTTATATTTTGCAAATATGTTCATTAATATCTTTTATTTTTTGATTCTATGTGTAAGTGATATCATATGGTATTTTATGTTTTTTTGACAGCTACTATGATCTTAATCTCACACGCTAGTAAAGTCATGCTCAAAATTCTCCAAGCCAGGCTTCAGAAATACGTGAACAGTGAACATCCAGATGTTCAAGCTGGTTTTAGGAAAGGCAGAGGAACCAGAGATCAAATTGCCAACATCCACTGGATCATTAAAAAAGCAAGAGAGTTCCAGAAAAATATCTATTTCTGCTTTATTGACTATGCCAAAGCCTTTGTGTGGATCACAATAAACTGGAAAATTCTGAAAGAGATGGGAATACCAGACCACCTGACCTGCCTCTTGAGAAACCTGTATGCAGGTCAGGAAACAACTGCTAGAACTGGGCATGGAACAACAGACTGGCTCCTAATAGGAAAAGGAGTACATCAAGGCTGTATATTGTTAGCCTGCTTATTTAACTTATATGCACAGTACATCATGAGAAATGCTGGGCTGAAGGAAGCATAAGCTGGAATCAAAATTGCCAAGAGAAATATCAATAACCTCAGATATGCAGATGACACCACCCTTATGGCAGAGAGTGAAGAACTAAAGAGCCTCTTGGTGAAAGTGAAAGAGGAGAGTGAAACATCTGGCTTAAAGCTCAACATTCAGAAAACAAAGATCATGGCATCCAGTCCCATCACTTCATGGCAAATAGATGGGGAAACAGTGGAAACAGTGGCTGACTTTATATTTTTGGGCTCCAAAATCACTGTAGATGGTGATTGAAGCCATGAAATTAAAAGACGCTTACTCCTTGGAAGGAAAGTTATGACCAAGCTAGATAGCATATTAAAAAGCAGAGACATTACTTTATCAACAAAGGTCCATCTAGTCAAGGCTATGGCTTTTCCAGTAGTCATGTATGGATGTGAGAGTTGGACTATAAAGAAAGCTGAGTGCTGAAGAATTGATGCTTTTGAACTGTGGTGTTGGAGAAGACTCTTGCAAATCTCTTGGACTTCAAGGAGATTCAACAAGTCTGTCCTAAAGGAGATCAGTCCTGGCTGTTCATTGGAAGGACTAATGTTGAAGCTGAAACTTCAATACTTTAGCCACCTGATGAGAAGAGCTGACTCATTTGAAAAGACCCTGATGCTGGGAAAGATTGAGGGCAGGAGGAGAAGGGGATGACAGAGGATGAGATGGTTGGATGGCATCACAGACTCAGTGGACATAAGTTTGGGTGAACTCCTGGATTTGGTGATGGACAGGGAGGCCTGGCATGCTGCAATTCATGAGGTCACAAAGAGTCAAACATAAATGAGTAACTGAACAACTGAACTGATGATCTGGATGTTTTTGTTCTCTCCAAATGGGTTAAAATCCTAACCTATCAAAGGTGATAGAGTTAGGAAGTGAGGCCTTCGGGGTGATTAGACCTGAGGGTGGAGCTCTCATGAATGAGATTAGTGCTCTTGTATTAGACATCCCATACAGCTCCCCAGTCCCCTCTGCCCTTTAAGAATACAAAGACAAGTCTGCAACATGGAAGAGGGCCCTTCTTCAATCATGTTGGCTCCCTGATCTCAGACTTAAGCCTTCAGAATTATGAGAAGTAAATTTCTGTTGTTTATAAGCCACTCAATCAATGGTATTTACAATAACCCAAACTGCCTAAGACAATAACTATTATACTTTTTCTAAAGGGTTTCTGTTTTGACGGACCAAATTCAGAATGTTTATGTCTTTTGTTTTTACACTTATTGATATTACATTTTTAATTGCATTGTCAAAATGTTTTTGGCTGTGTATATAAATGTTACTGACTTTCTACATTGATCTATACCAGGTAAATTTTCTAAGTTTATTTACTGTTAATTGTTTATAAAATGAAAGTGAAGTCGCTCAGTCGTGTCCAACTCTTTGCGACCCCATAGACTGTAGGCTACCAGGCTACTCCCTCCATGGGATTCTCCAGGAAAGAATACTGGAGTGGCTTGCCATTTCCTTCTCCAGGGGATCTTCCCTACCCAGAGATCGAACCCGGGTCTCCCACATTGCAGGCAAACTCTGTAACCTCTGCGCCACTCTTTAATTTCTGTGTAGACAAATATAACAATTATATATTTATATTTTTATTTCTTTGTCCCAAATCTTTTTTTTATCTATTTATCTTATTTACACTGCCTTAAATTTTCATAAAATTATAAAGAGTAATGATGATGATTATCATTCTTGTTTTGTTTATTAAGTTTCACAGAATTTTTTGACGTTTGTTTTGATATATCCCTATTTTCAAATTAAAAAATGTTCTCATATTCCTAAGTTTTCTGAGTTTAAAATGATGTGGTGGATTCATGTTGCTGTATGGCAAAACCAATACAATATTGTAAAGTTAAAAAATAAAATAAAAATAAAATAAAATAAAACAAACAAAAAAAGAAAATATAACCCAATTGATTGATATAAAAAAAATGATGCCTGTGTGTATTTGATTTTATAATGTTCTTCATTATCACATCTGATTTATTTTTACGTTTATATTTCTCTTTTAATTAACATTATAAATTACGTTAATGTTTTACCATAGTAAAATATCCTCCCATCCCAGCTATTAAACAAACACTTAAAATCCCAATTAAAAATACATTGCTGAATTTAATTTGCTCATATTTTATTAATGGACAACATCTTTGCCATAAGTGAAACTGGTTGAAATTTTGTCATACCATTTTTGATTTGAATGCTTCATTAAATGAATGATAATTTCTCTCTTTTTCTATATCTCAGAATAATATACACATAAGTTAAATACTGACATTTCTGTGAATGTTTCATAGAACATATGTGTTGAATTAAATCTTCAGTTTTTCATTGTTTAGTATTTCTATTTTTGTAATTGTTTTTGATAGATTCTTATTTTCTGTTTCTTCTTGAATCGCTTTTATCTAGGAATTTATCGATTTGTTAGATGCTTTCATTATGTATGAAATATTGTCCTAGATTTCTTTCCAATTTTATTTGTGTCTTCTTGGTTATTTCCTTTTCTTTTGTCTTATGTCTCATGTCTTTTTATTTCCTTAATGTTTTATGTCTTCTTTTTAAATTTTATTAACACCTCATGATCTCACCTATAGAGAGATAGGAATAAAGAGTCTCATAAGGAATCTCAACCCTGATCACCATATCTTCCTAAGATTACGTTATTGTACCTGATATTTACAGTCACAACTAGACAAGGGTGTTCAAAGCAGCACCAAGCAAGTCACCTGGTTTTTTCTTTTTTCCCTTCCTGCCTATATCAGGTACATTCTTCCCTCAACTCTCAGGATCCCTTAGCCCCGGCAAGATAGCACCTCCATTCTTGCCTACTGTTCCCTGAACATAAGGAGCTTAAAGCACCCAGGTAATGGCTATAGTTTTTAATAAATGGTATCTTTGCTGTGTATCTCTGTTCTATTCAGTAACAGGATCCAAGCATTGCATGAATGGGAAGCACGAACTCCCCCAGGGATGCTGTGTGCAGATGCTACGTGTGACTACTTCTACATTTACCCATTGGTTAGTAGACTCATGAATTTTTCCTGGTTGGGAGACAATGCCATACAGAGATCTGTGATCAGCTGCACATCCTCCATTCTGAAGAACAGTGGCAGATCCTTACAAAGTATGCCACCCTGCTGGAATATCACCTGCCAACTGGCTACCAAGTGACTGGTTGGTCTTTTGAAGTATGGTTCCATCATAACGGAGACTCAGTGTTGGTCCCTGTGACAGGCAGTCTGGTTTTTCAGCAGGATCAGTGCTAGATCAGCTTTAGTAGATTAAGGTCCATGGTGTTTGTTAATTAAATCTTAAACTGGGCAGTCTCTCTCTGAGTCATCACCATGAGGCCACAGTGTCAATAATCTCATAATGAGGGTTCCTAGGTTCATTAAAGACTTTCAATGTTTCTTGGAAATTACTTGGAATCATATTATGTGCATTTCATTTCAATCTGAATAATTTTTTATTTTATTAGATGAGAATTGCATTTTAATGAGAACAAAAAGCTTTGAAACAGAGCACTGAAAGGAAATAACTTGTACATTTTGTTACACAGAAAGAGTAAGGCAGTATTCCATAGAGCAATGGTCCTTAACTTTGTGTACATTGGAATCACCTATAACGCTTACTAAAATGCAGATTATGGAGCCCACTCCCAGTTTCTTACTTGGCAGGTTCTGAGTTCTGCTGAGATTTTTATTTCTAATGGGTTTCCAGCAAAGCTTATGCTGGTGGTCCTTAAACTTTGTGTACATTAGAATCACCTGTAAGGTTTATTAAAATGCAGATTATGGGAGTTTCTTACTTGGCAGGTTCTTACCTGGCAGGTTCTGAGTTCTGCTGAGATTTTCATTTCTAATGGGTTTCCAGCAAAGCTTATGCTGGTGGTCCTCCTGAGAACCACACTTCGAGAGGCACTGCACAGAAGATACTGTTTATCTGGTGTGCATTTTCTAGATTCTAGGTCCTTTCATTCAGTGAATAGAACCTTTCATGATGTTATTTTCTCTCTAGAGATCATTTTTAAAGGTTCGCTAGGTAAGAAATTTAGGATATTCATAATTTTGGTAGGATTTGATTCCTCTTGAATTCTTATTTTTTCGTAGTGCAAGTTTTGCTAATCTTCTTGTATCCTACTCCACTGTTATTCCATGAAGCAAGAACTCTTCTTTGCCTTTTCTGTCTCAACTGAGTAGACACCATGAAATCTCCACCTGGGCAATGACTTGTTAAATGGCTGATACAACTCTGCCTGCTTTTATGTTTTGGCACCTTAGGGGGAACTTTCAAACTCTTTCTCCTCTCAATCCTCCAAAGATAAGAACTCTGTGATTTTTGTGCCATTGCTTAGAAGCCGGTTTCTGCTTTTTGGCCTCCTTTTCATTTGAACCATATTTCTTTTGTTTATCAAAACACTGTGTGCACAGCCATAAAAGCAGCCAGTTCTGGGTCCCAGTCTAGATAAAAGATTTTCCTGAACAGCTAACATCCCAAAGAGGAGCATACAGACACTCTTATTAATGCACTCACAGCAATTTTTATATCTGTTTTGCAGTTGCTCAATGTCTACTATAAATACTGAGTTTTCATACAACAATACCCAAGGAAATTCTCTAAAGGGTCTCAATAGCCTACTTCTAAAGACTTAAAACTTGGAAATCACTTATAGCTCCTATGTTTTTGATTGACAGCTTTCCTTTTTTCCCTTACCCACATTTTAGTGTCTGTCAAGCTGTTGAGCAGAGCTGTTTTGCTATGCTAATTTTTTGGTAGCAAGAATAAAACAATAGCCCCTGCCAAAGGTGAAACTAGAGCTTTTACTTAGCAGAAACGTTTTGATAATGACACCTCTGGGCTGCCCTAGCTTAAGGATGTCACTGTTTAAACAATTTATATCCAGTTTTACGCACCTTACATATATCCATTGTCCTATGTAATATTCTATAATAAACATTCAAAACAGCCTTCCCGATGGCCAAGCAATAAAGAATCCTCCTGCAGAGCAGAAAACTCAGGCTTGATCCCTGAGTTTGGAAGATCCCCTCGAGGAAGAAATGCAACCCACTCCAGTATTTTTACCTGGAAAATCCCATGGACAGGGAGCCTGGTGGCTACAGTCCACAGGGTTACACAGAGTCAGGCATCACTGAGCAAGTACACACAAGCAAACCTTCAAAAATATTCATATACTAACAGAAAACACACATTATCATAACTTACTTAGCTTTCTACTTTACAAGTATGCATTCCTTAACATCCTCATTTTATTTTTTTGATGGCTTACAATATAATTAATAACCCGTGTGAGGAAAGTTGAAACTTGGATATGAAACAAATCACTTTTTATTTGCTATGCTTTAAGTGACCTCAGTCCTCAAGAGTTAGCATTTATTATATTCATTCTCCTCACACATTCTGTTTATACCTTATGCAAATTAGAAGATCATAAAGCATTCCATGGAGATGTTAGTTATGCATGTTTTATGACACTATTAATGCATCTTTGGACGTCTAAAATGACACATTGGCAAAAAATTGATTAACCACTATGTATTTTACAAACTGAAACTAATTGTTTAACTAAATGGATTAGTTAGAACTTGTTAGCCTTGTGGGAGCACATGTTGAATTGTTTTCATGCTTTTCTAATTTTATTATAATAAATTTTCTGCAAATGAATGGTTTTAAAAAGGAGTGCATCTCAGTTTATAGGCAATAGGAGTATGTCTACTTCCTCAAAATATATGCTCAAACTAATAAAAAAGACTAATGAATACATTATTACACTTTTATGGTGCATATTTTTGCCTGTCACATTAAAATAAAACTAGTTTAGGGACTTGCAAATGATTCAGATCTAAAAACTTTGCTGTGACTATGCTCATTATGAAAGTTTGACCTTTTCTCCCCCTATCTCTTGTGAGTATAGATCAAGGAAGAAATAATGAATTTCACTTAGTCACTTACATTGCTATTAGGTAGCTTTTAATGGTGCTCGCTGACAGATCTGCCTTGAATTTTGCAGCAGTGAAATCCATCATCATAAGAATAAAATTTTTGTTTTTGCTCAGTTTAAGTATATTCAACTTGAGCCTTCTTACTTGTGAAGAAGAAGTCTTAAGACATATTTTATTCTTTTTTTTAAGGTAATTAATTTGCTTATTTCACTGCACTGGGCCTTAGTTGCGGCACATTGGACGTTCCATGCGGGATTTTTTTAGTTGCAGCGTGTGAGATCTTTCGATTTGGCTGCAAACACTTTCGCTGTGGCATGTGGGATCTAGTTCTCTGACTAAGGATAGAACCCAGGTCCCCTACAGTGGGAGTCTTAGTACTTGTCCACCAGGCAAGTCCCAAGAAGTCTTAAATTTGATGACCTGATTTGAACTTTTCAGGACATTTTGGTCCTCTCCAAAGCATCCATGAGATATTTGGTCTGTAAAACTTTGGTCCACACCAAGAGGTCCTTGAGATTTAGAGCAATCTCCCATGTTTATAAGTATATTTGGTCTATGTGAACTGGTTTTAGACAGGACGAAATCTCAAGGACATTTTGGTGTGGACTAAATGTCTCAAGGACATTTTGGACAGGACCAAATGCCTGATGATCAACTTGGAACATATGACTGGTTTTTCATAAATGTGGTCTAGATATTTATGATCTATTACCTGCTCACAAAGAGACATATATTTTATGTCTTTTTGTGATGTCAGTTATCCCATACTCAGTTTGTCAAACTTCCTGACACTTTCAATTTTGTATGTTGTTTGTATTACTTAGTGAAGAGACCAGACCACAGTAATAAGAAAATCACAATGTATAGCATCTCAAATAAGTTAGAAGATGACCTTTTTCTTAAGTCATAGTTCAAAGCAAGGTAAGTAGTCCAGTGTGGGTGGGCAGGCAGCTGTATTCTACATGATCATTCAGTAATCCAGGCTCCTTCTCTCTTGCTGCTCTTTCGTTCTCTAAGGTCCTATCTCTTTCCCAAGTTCTGGCTTTCAAGAGAAGAAGAATGAAAAGGGAGGCAAGCAATTTCTTAAGAATGAGTTGGGGCAGCAATTGGCAACCTCCTGTCTTCCCTTTTGAGAAGTAGCAGGTTGATTTTACTACGCCTAATAATAATTCTTATTTTCTAATCAAAGTTGTATTAAAATATAGTCTTCAAAATTGCTTTGTGATTAAAATGTATGTGTGTGTAATTTATATGTAAAATTACACTGTGGTAAAATATTCACTTTGTGAGTATATCTAATAAAAAAGCTTTGGCACACATGTTCAAATCTTTTGTCTATAACTTCATGAGATTAACATTTCCACCTAACTTGACCATTTTAAGTTTATATACCCTTAGGGGGTTACCAGAATCATTTAATGTTCTTGAACTTTAAAATATGGTATTTAGATTAGTGGCACAATATCTCTGTAGAATTACTCATAAATATGTCAAATATAATAATTTTGACCTCACAAATGCATTTGTTGATTTATATCACTTACACTTTTATTATAAAATGTGGTATTAAAAATGAACATTAAATCAAACATTAAACATTATTGGCACTAATTACTAAGTTTGAAGGAGCTTTTAAAATGATGAAATATAACAATATTCAAATGATGTTATAGAATTAGGTACATTAAATGGATAAATGCTAAGAAAACCTTGTTTTAAAATGATTAATATCCTAGAAAAGCACCTAATATAGAGATATTTTCTATTTCCCCAAAAATGGTCTATATTATATGCTATTTTAAAAAATGAATGGATAAACATAAAATCAGCAATGGTATTTTTTCCTAGATAATTTTTCCTGCTGGAATTCCAACTTGGATATTTTTCCATCTTTAAGAAAACTAAGATCATGGCATCTGGTCCCATCACTTCATGGGAAATAGATGGGGAAACAGTGGAAATAGTGTCAGACTTTATTTTTTTGGGCTCCAAAATCACTGCAGATGGTGATTGCAGCCATGAAATTAAAAGACGCTTGCTCCTTGGAAGGAAAGTTATGATCAACCTGGATAGCATATTAAAAAGCAGAGACATTATTTTGCCAACAAAGGTCCGTCTAGTCAAGGCTATGGTTTTTCCAGTGGTCATGTATGGATGTGAGAGTTGGACTGTGAAGAAAGCTGAGCGCCAAAGAATTGATGCTTTTGAGCTGTGGTATTGGAGAAGACTCTTGAGAGTCCCTTGGACTGCAAGGAGGTCCAACCAGTCCATCCTAAAGGAAATCAGTCCTGGGTGTTCTTTGGAAGGACTGATGCTAAAGCTGAAACTCCAATACTTTGGCCACCTCATGCGAAGAGTTGACTCTTTGGAAAAGACCCTGATGCTGGGAGGGATTGGGGGCAGGAGGTGAAGGGGAATGACAGAGGATGAGATGGCTGGATAGCATCACCAACTTGATGGACATGAATTTGGGTGAACTCCGGGAGTTGGTGATAGACAGGGAGGCCTGGCGTGCTGCGATTCATGGGGTCACAAAGAGTCGGACATGACTGAGCGACTGAACTGAACTGAACTGTAGAATATATTTTGCTATATAGTAAGTTTTTTACCTATGACTATATATTTGCATTATATATATATTATATTTACATTAATATGAATTGAGATCACCCATTATGACCAGCCTAGATAGCATATTCAAAAGCAGAGACATTACTTTGCCAACAAAGGTTCGTCTAGTCAAGGCTATGGTTTTTCCTACGGTCATGTATAGATGTGAGAGTTGGACTGTGAAGAAGGCTGAGCGCTGAAGAATTGATACTTTTGAACTGTGGTGTTGGAGAAGACTCTTAAGAGTCCCTTGGACTTCAAGGAGATCCAACCAGTCCATTCTGAAGGAGATCAGCTCTGGGATTTCTTTGGAGGGAATGATGCTAAAGCTGAAACTCCAGTACTTTGGCCACCTCATGCGAAGAGTTGACTCATTGGAAAAGACTCTGATGCTGGGAGGGATTGGGGGCAGGAGGAGAAGGGGACGACAGAGAATGAGATGGCTGGATGGCATCACTGACTCTATGGACTTGAGTCTGGGTGAACTCCAGGAGTTGGTGATGGACAGGGAGGCCTGGCGTGCTGCGATTCATGGGGTCGCAAAGAGTCAGACACGATTAAGCGACTGATCTGATCTTATCTGATAGCTGAAATATTTAAAGCTACTTTAATGCTACAATTAGTTATAAGGCTTTTGTTTTAGTCAAATATCCAGACTTTAGAAAATGTTTTATAATTTATAGTTTTACACTATTTTTTATTTTACTTATTAATTTCTTTATTTCTCTCAGTTAATAATCCAGCATGCTATAACTGAAACTGATTTCTTCTAGGAATTAGAAAACATGATATCAAATTCCAGTTCGGTAACTATTGTTGTTCTGTGACTTTGAATAAAACATTAACATTCTCTGAGTCTCAATTTTTCAATATCAGTATGAAGGGATTTAGTTCAGTTCAGTTCAGTCGCTCAGTAGTGTCCAACTCTTTGCTACCCCATGAATCGCAGCACACCAGGCCTCCCTGTCCATCACCAACTCCCGGAGTTCACTCAGACTCATGTCCATCGAGTCAGTGATGCCATCCAGCTGTCTCATCCTCTGTCGTCCCCTTCTCCTCCTGCCCCCAATCCCTCCCAGCATCAGAGTCTTTTCCAATGAGTCAACTCTTCGCATGAGGTGGCCAAAGTACTGGAGTTTCAACTTCAGCATCATTCCCTCCAAAGAAATCCCAGGGCTGATCTCCTTCAGAATGAACTTGTTGGATCTCCTTGCAGTCCAAGGGACTCTCAAGAGTATTCTCCAACACCACAGTTCAAAAGCATCAATTCTTCAGCGCTCAGCCTTCCTCACAGTCCAACTCTCACATCCATACATGACCACAGGAAAAACCATAGCCTTGACTAGACAGACCTTTGTTGGCAAAGTAATGTCTCTGCTTTTGAATATGCTATCTAGGTTGGTCATAGCTTTCCTTCCAAGGAGTAAGCGTCTTTTAATTTCATGGCTTCAGTCACCATCTGCAGTGATTTTGGAGCCCAAAACTCCTAATTCCATTTTTAAAATTATGTATACCTATCACATTTTTAGAAACTTTTAGAAGCCAATTGTTACATTTACAAGATATAAAGATGATTTAGATGTAGTCTTGCTTCATGGGGTGCTTATTTTCTTAGAAAGTATTATTTGCACAAAAATAGAACACTTAATACTTTAAGTGCCACAAGAGAAATGTAAATTTTCAAATTCCTTGAAAAAACATTAAAGAAGGCATTATTGTAAACTTTCTGTCAGAATGGTATGCTATTATAGTTTTTCATCAATTTACAGATTATATTTTCCCAGGTTCAACTAACGTCACTTCTTTTTTATATAGCCCAAATTGTCCACTCTTCTAACTTTTATTCATGCATCCAATTGCTTCTTTTTTTAACCACTTGCATCTTGAAAATTGCATCTTGAAAATTCCAAGTGGAGAAAAAAAAACAAAAGTATTTTCTCCTGGAAAAATAAATTCAGCTCCTTAAACTGGACTCATAACTTGCTATATGTTGGTGTCAAACCTTTTCAGTATTAACTCTTGATTTTTCTATATGACATTTCGCTTTAAATATATGAATCTATTTGTAATCCAGCTGCATGTATGCTCAGTTGTTTCAGTCTTTTTTGGCTCTTTGTGACCCTATGGATTATAGACTGTCAGGCTCCTCAGTCCATGGGATTCTCCAAGAATACTGGAGTGGGTTGCCATGCCCTCCTCCAGGGGATCTTCCTGATCCAGGGATCAAACCTGCATCTCCTGAATCTCCTATATTGTAGGTGGATTCTTTAAAGCCAAGACAGCTACACGAATGTAAATTAGTTGTGGATAATTTGAATAGAGTGGACACTTGCCTAATAAACAATTTTTCTATATTTCTTTTATCCTTCAACATTGCATGGAATAAAATGAGTCAAGGAGGTACCATTAATCCAACACCATGAGCAACAACTTCTTGCTTGTCTTTAAACAATTTCTGAAACATATTTTAAAACATAATATAAAAGACAAATTTTGTGTAATATCATTTATATCTGGGATCTAAAAAAGCCAAACTCATGGAAACAAGTAAAATGGTGGTTATCAAGGACTGTGGGTCAGGGAACTGAAGACATGTCAATCAAATGGTATAGGTTACCAGTTACTCATTGGAAAAGACCCTGGTGCTTAAAAAGATCAAAAGCAATAGGAGTAGGGGGTGGCAGAGGATGAGATGGTGTGATAGCATCACCAACTCAATGGACATGAATTTGAGCAAACTGATGCTCAAATAGTGAGGAGATAGTGGAGGACAGGGAAGCCTGGTGTGCTGCAGTCCATGGAGTCACAAAGAGTCAGACACAACTTAGTGACTGAACAACAACAACCAGTTAAAAGGTGAGTATGTTCTGAGGACCTAACGTACAACAGAGTAACTATAGTTAACAACACTGTCCTATATACTTGAGAGTTACTAGGATAACAGATCATGAATTTGCTCACCAAAATGAAAAGAAAATGGTAATTATGTGAAGTTATGGTGGTGTTAGCTTACCCGACTCTGGTGATCATTTTGCAATATATGCAAGTATCAAATCATCATCTTAAACTTGCACGATGTTAAATGCCAGTTATATCTTAATAAGTCTGGAAAAAAATCTGAAGAGAAACATACTCTAGAGATAAACATAGACAGAGTTCAGGAATTTGAAAATACAATTAATACCAGACATCAAAAGAGACAAGTGAAAGCATAAGGTGCCTTTTTTTTTTTTTTTTTTTTTGCCATGTCAACCAATCAAATAAGGCCACTGTGGTCAGTACCCATTGACTCTTCTGGATAATACCTAATTCATTTAGGTCCAAACATACTTTTTCTTGGGGTAAGTTAACTTTGGACCTCTAAAAATAGTTTTCCTAAATTAGGTAAAAGCATCCTCCATTGAATCTATTGTTTTACTTCAGAAAAACCACAAATGACTAGATCGAACTCTGGCCGTGAAAAGTATCCACCTTCAGAAACTAGGGATTATAAAAGAGAATGAGGTGGTTCCCATTAAGTAAATGGAAACAGGCCATATAGGATCAACCAATATTACCGAGAATGAGAGATATTGAATATAAACACAAAACACTTTTGAAAAAGGCTTGGACAGGATTAATGGGAGCCAACAAAGTCTGTCTGAATGATTAATGGGAACTATCAGAGGGCAGTTATCCAGGGCCAGCAGCCGCAGGAAATCTCCTGCTATCTATTGATATTATCTGCTAATATGCAGAAAGCTGAAGAAGCCAAAAGAATGGGCTTACCTTATTCAGGACTATAGTGTAGAAGAACAACTCCAGCTAACAATAAAGGAGAGCAGTCTCTGGAAAGCCATGGCCCACCATGGAAGTAAGCCAGCAAAGAAATACTCTAATTTCTCTCCCTACCTGCCCTCTGATTTGCTCCCTTTGGCCAAACTCAACTGGAACCAGGGAATGTTGTGGCCCAGGGGATGCAATTCTAGGGTACAACCTCTTGGGGGCAGAATGTAGGGTGAAAATGGGTAGGGAGCAATACCCACAGAAGCACTGACCCAAATGGAATAAAACACAATACTATCTGATTTTTCCCATGCCCTACCTTCAGATTTTCTCTCTTCCATGCAACACCCTTCTCTGATTTTAAAAAAAGAACTATTTAAAACAAAGACATTTTAATAATGTACTGAGAGATTGTAGCTAAGGCATAAGACTTGAATATTTGCAAAATGGATTGTTTAATCCAGAAGGACACAGATAATTTGGACAAAAGTATAAGGTCTGAGATCCCATACATTTGAGAAACAGTACACTGTGCCTGAGCCAGCAGGGAAGTCCCCCCAAAACACAGTACACTGTGTTCTGTTGCTGGAGACCATCAATGGGCATCGGCTAATGAGGAAACGTGTTGCATATTTTATGGTAGTTAAGAATCCAGACTTTCGCTTTGGTCTGATTTGGTTCATACAGCTTCTTCAGCAGTTGCTGTCCATGTAAATTCACCCAAATTATTTGATATAAGCCTAAAGATCCTCAGCTCTAAAATAGGAGTGAAGATAATACTACTTATCTCAAAAGACTCTTGTAATGATCACATGTAGATTTGTCATAATGACCTAAATCAGAGCAGGCTCAATAATATGAGCTATTATTTATTATATTAAAGGTACTGAGAAGTCTCCCAGTTTTTTTTTTTTTTAAGTCTTTGTTTAATCTCATATTACCAAATTTACAAATAACAATGCCTCCCCCCATTTTTTAATAGTGCTGCTAATAGTAATTCTGGAGTATATAAACTAACCTAATTCTTGGTTATTTGGGGAAGTCATTCACTGTAATCTGTCAAATATATTTCTTCAAAAGAAAATAATTTCAATCCCTGGACTTTTAGAAGTTCCAGAGGATTTGTATATATTTTCTCCCTGAATACCATGTATCAGAAGTATTTTGTTGTCAGGAGAAAAAAAATCCCATTTATATCTTCTAATCTATATTTGGCATTTGAGCTCCCACACTATCTAGACAGCAGCATATGCAAACTTGATTGAATCCCACATATTTTTCTCTTTCTTTTTTTAAACCAAATGTCACATAGTTGAGTTATGAGTTTTACTAATGCAGCTTGCATCTTCAGAAATACATACATTTTTTATCTGAGAAAAACAATCTAGTCCTTAGTTAATCCTAGTATATTTCTTAAAAAGTTAACTTATAACATGGAAAGGTCATTTCTTATTGCCACAAAATGTATACATGCAAATTCTTGACAACAGCAGAATTAGATATTTCTTTAAATTACAACAACCAAGTGGAAGAGCATACCACATTTGTTTTAACTATTAAGAATTTACCTTATTCTACTTACCATATTCACAGGGACTAAATGATATTTTTTAGAAATGTTGAAGATGGAAGAAAATAACTGTGTATGTATATAGGTTGAAACTGGCAGAATGGCAGAATAGTACTTGAAATATTTTATTTCTTTCAAACAAAATTAGCATTACAATTTTTACATACTTTCTAGTATTTATTATGCAAAGCTATATGTATGAAGATACACATATGGATATATATACATGTTATATATATAATACACATGGATGTGTGAATACACAGCATTATATATGTCTATATATGAAAATACATGTAAGTATACATATGACATGTATAAATATAAGTATATTTTCTTTACACAAGTTTGTTTCTCATTAAAACACTGTCAAAATCATTTTCTCACTGTTTTAAAATTTACAAAAACATTTTAAAGGTACAGTATATTTCCTCATATAATTTATGTACATCCTTTTTCTAGGTATCTAGATATTATTTAGTGTGCAACTAATATACAAGAAAACTGTAGAGAAGAAAAAATGTATTGGGTAGAGAATAGAATACCAATGATGAGTTTGGTTAGGAATTTAAATAAAAGTGATATCTTCTTTATTATTGCTATTAATATTATTCTTTTAAAATATTTATGCTTTTACAGTTTGTTATTTAGCTAAGTATTTGGGCCCAGAAGCAATTCACTGAAGAAAACCTTTTTAAAAAAATTAAATAAACAGAAATAAAGTCTGAAGAGGATGCCCTGCTGCTTTTTATTTCTGAAAAATCATATAATAAAAGGAGGACCCACAGAGGATTTTAAATAAACCCCAGAATGAGGTATAAATAAAATGAAGAAAATAGCTTCCTTGACCTATTTAAAAACATGTTTTTTCAAACTTTTTTCTTTATTCCTATAGCTTTCTCAATCAAGGACTTAGTATAGCTCAGTAGGTGCAGTAGGTTGGTAAAAGTTAATACCAATTTTGCATGAACTAGAGCTGTTCCTCACTTGAACTTGAGAAGAACAATGTCAATTCAGCTCAGTGTGAAAGAACACATAAAAATATACTAAATTTTATTTGGATTTATGGTACTAGCATAGCAAAAGGTATCTGTTCTTCATGTACATTTATTCATCTTCAGACTGAATTATTCATGGTGAATATCCTAGTGAAAATCTAGTCCATCTTCCAGAAACCAATCTTTTTTGCCTGAATTTTGGGAAGAGATGAATTAAGTCTATTCAAACAGCATTCAGTCTCGCTTTAAAATAGACATTTGAACAGTCATCTAATGACATTTCCTTATGTTGGGAGTTGACAATCTAAAACATCTACATCCATGATATATTGCACTTTGAGGGGAGAGTCCTCAAAATATTCTACATCTTGACACGATTGCAAGCATCATTTCTGATAGAGTTTTATGGTCCCTAGGATAGCCCAGATGTCAGTGTTTCTGCATATTTGATTCGGTACCTGCAATATCTTGGAGAGAGGCCAACCCTGAATCACTAGCTAACTAAAGAGAAATCTTAGAAAGTGATGTCTTTGGAGAAGTAATTCACATAAGCATAGTAAAATTCCTGTGCTCAAGTTTTGATTTGGAAGTAGGAGAGTGAGAAGCCCATAGAGATAGAACAAAATAAGGGAACTTAGGAAACATGGTTTTACCCAGAAGAGACATGATTTACTGATGTAAAGATGACAATGTGAGGTTTTATTTTCTTTACTATTATGATATATTTGTGATGACTTTTTTTTTCCATCAAGCCAGGCATAACTATGTGAAGTCTAGATCAGTGGTTATTATATGTAAAGTGCCAAGTAAGCCCCCACAAGAATCATGCTGGGTACCATTAAAAATGTAAAATGAGGCCACATCCCCAAAATTCTGATTCAACAAAGAAGGAATGAGATTCAAGAAGCTTAATAATAATAATAATGTAATAATAAATCTCTAAGAGGTCCAGTACAGAAGCAACCACATGCCAGACCACATCAAACTGAAATAAATGAGACATCGTGAAATAGATCAGGATGGATCACTGAGTAAATAGGTTGACCCAATATTTTAAGTCCTGGAGGTAAAAGTGGGTCAGTGAGGCAGGTTGATAGTTTCCCTTAACCCTAATTCTTCCCTAATTTCATTTTAATAGAACTTTTAGCTAAGCAGATAAACACTGAAACATAAAGATAAATTTCTAAATCTTTCCTTGCCTGTTCATTCATTCATTTCATTTCAGTTGCATAGTCACGTCCGACCCTTTGCAACCCCATGAATTGCAGCATGCCGGGCCTCCCTGTCCATCACCAACTCCTGGAGTTTACCCAAATTCATGTCCATCGAATCGGTGATGCCATCCAGCCATCTCATCCTCTGTCGTCTCCTTCTCCTCCTGCCCCCAATCCCTCCCAGCATCAGAGTCTTTTCCAATGAGTCAACTCTTCGCACGAGGTGGCCAAAGTACTGGAGTTTCAGCTTTAGCATCAGTCCTTGCAAAGAAATCCCAGGGCTGATCTCCTTCAGAATGGACTGGTTGGATCTCCTTGCAGTCCAAGGGACTCTCCAGAGTCTTCTCCAACACCACAGTTCAAAAGCATCAATTCTTCAGTGCTCAGCTTTCTTCACAGTCCAACTCTCACATTCATACATGACCACTAGGAAAACCATAGCCTTGACTAGACAGATCTTTGTTGCTAAAGTAATATCTCTGCTATATAGGTTGGTCATAACTTTCCTTCTAAGGAGTAAGCGTCTTTTAATTTCATGGCTGAAATCAAACCATCTGCAGTGAGTTTGGAGCCCCCAAAATAAAGTCCAATACTGTTTCCACTGTTTCCCCATCTATTTGCTATGAAGTGATGGTGGATGTGGTCAAATGACTGAATTACAGCTAATGGGCTGTCAGAATAAATGTCCTATGTCAGTTTAGGAGATATCTTTCCCCATTTTTTCATCATTCTTTTCTTTTCTTCCCTTTGGCTATTCCAAAGGAAACAAAGTAGAAGCTGCCAAATTATCTTTATCTTACCTTTCACATTATTCCTCACCTACAGTATTCTTATTTTAAAAATTATATAAACATGAATAAATATCAAGGGTGCACAGTGTAGAGGAGGTAGTAATCTGGGATGCCAAGGGCAGGATACAAAGTGACTCAGAAATAATTTCTTCATTGGGTTGGTCCTATGTCATTTGAAACATTAGAAAGCAACATATCAAGTTTGAGAAATTTGTAGTTTAAAGGATCTGTCTGCAATACAGGAGACCTGGGTTTGATCCCTGGGTCAGGAAGATTCCCTGGAGAAGGCAACCTACTTCAGTATTCTTGCCTGGAGAATTCCATGGACAGAGGAGCCTAATAGGCTATAGTCCATGAGGTTGCAAAGAGTCAGACATGACTGAGAGACTAGCATACACATACAAAGATACAACACCAGAAAAGTAAGGCTGCTAAGGGTTTTAAAACATTGATAAAGTGTGCACAAATAGATAACATATCAGTTTGCATTACTACTGCCTGAAGGCAATTTTGATTGTTCTAAATATATATATTTTTAATGAATGTGTGTGCACACAAAGTTTGTGTTTACATATGTGTTCACATTTAAATATAAAAATTTGAAGGACAGACTTATAATGAAAAGTAGAACCTTTATTTTTGTATTGACTTGCCATTTTATAGGGGATAAATGACAATAAATGTCATCTATATCATGAGAATTAAATTGTACATTTAGAAGATGTGAGAAATCTCACTCTAAATATACAAGTAACCGAGGATAATTCTGCTTAGATATTTTTGATACCATGATTCTAGAACCTTTATAGGAGAAGGCAATGGCACCCCACTCCAGTACTCTTGCCTGGAAAATCCCATGGATGGAGGAGCCTGGTGGGCTGCAGTCCATGGGGTCGCTAAGAGTCGGACACGACTGAGCAACTTCACTTTCACTTTTCCCTTTCATGCATTGGAGAAGAAAATGGCAACCCACTCCAGTGTTCTTGCCTGGAGGATCCCAGGGACCAGGGAGCCTGGTAGGCTGCCCTCCATGGGGTCGCACAGAGTCAGACATGACTGAAGCAACTGAGCAGCAGCAGCAGCAGCAGCAGAACCTTTATAAAAGCATCAGTGTCAGGAACAAACATTGGTTGATGGTTTTATTAAAATTGAATCGTGATAAGAATCTAACATGATATTTTTGTGATTGAATTTCAAAGAAAGTATTTCTTTTGAATATTTTTGAAAATAGATTTTGGCCATTTATTTGAATAACCTAGAATTTAGTTTGTCTTACTTCAATAAGCTCATGCTTGATTATTATGAAGAAACTACTTAGCTTTCATAGTATTTTCAATATACTAAAGCTTTCTCATGGGCATATTTTTTAAAATAAATATTTTTATTTTCATAATTCATGCTGCATGTGTTAGTCGCTCAGTCATGTCCAACTCTTTGTGACCCCATGGACTGTAGCCCACCAGGCTCTTCTGTCCATGGGGATTCTCCAGGAAGAATACTGGAGTGGGTTGTCATTTGCTTCTCCAGGGGATCTTCCCGACCCAGAGATCAAACCCAGGTCTCTTGAATTGCAGACAGATTCTTTACCATCTGAGCTACCTGGGAAGCCCCATGTTTCTAATAATAATAGTTTGCATTTGCTCTGTGCTCACATGCTCAGTCATGTCTGACTCTTTGCGACCCCACGGACTGTAGCCTGCCAGGCTCCTCTGTCCATGGGATTTTCCAGGCAAGAATACTGCATGTGTTAGTCACTCAGTCATGTCCAACCCCATGGACTGTAGCCCACCAGGCTCTTCTGTCCATGGGGATTCTCCAGGAAGAATACTGGAGTGGGTTGCCATTTCTTCCTCCAGGGGAACTTCCTGACTCAGGGATCGAACCTGGGTCTCTGGCATTGCAGGCAGATTGTCTAACAACTGAGCCACCAGGGAAGTCCCTGGTGGGACTAATAACACAATGTGTTTCTAATAGCACAAAATAAAGGCAGCATGTGGAAGAATATGAGAAACACTGAAATAACAATTTCCTGATGAGTCACTTTTATAATCTTTGCTTATATTTTATCTATTTTGATGCCTTTATTTTTGAAAGTCTGTGGTAAAGTATATGAGCAATACAAACTCATTATATAAAGTAAAAAATGATATGTAGCAAATTATATGTAGTAAAATGTTTTTTTCCCCTATACCCAGCCTCTACAAGTAAACAGCAATTTACAGTGTGTCTTTTCAGACATTCTTCTGTGCCCTCCTAGATAGACTGATAAATAGATAGATAGGGTATCGACACACACTGAGAGAGACACATATATAATACTTTCATAGACATTTTTATAATATTGATGTGATAAGTCTCTCTCTTTGTACACATATATACACACACACACAAATATTTCTGCACCTCAAATTTTGCACCTAATAACATACCAAATTGCAGAACAAGTGAACATTAGCTTCTTTACTTTAAAATTCTCTAAGTAATATTGGTCAGATTCAGTTATAGAAAATATAATTCTAAATTCTAAACCTAGTGTTCTTTTGAAGTTCTTTGAAAAGCATGAAAGTAAGAGAGATTATGGAAAATCAATTCAACACTTTCCTGAAAAAGTTTAAAATGTTAAAAAAAATCAGATTGTAGAATAAAAATTAAAGGTTTTTATTCACAGATGATATTTTTGACTATTTATGTAGAAAATCCTATGAAATCTATGAAAGGCTACCAAAACTAAAAAGTGAGTTTAGCAAGACCAGGATACAAAATCAAGGTATAAAAATATCTACAGTAGAAATAAACAATCAGAAATTGAACTTAAACTAGATTTGACTTACCATAGATTATTCTGGATCATGTAAACTTAAGAAAAACATTTGGGTTAGTTTCTCTAGCTTTGAGAGTATACTTCATTTATACTTGTTTATCTGTAAGCCACTTAAATTTCACTTTTTACAAATTAATTTTGGCAATATCATCCAGAAGTAGAAAAGTATCACACACTAAAAACATATATACATACATATATATATATATACACACACACACATATAACCATACACATATGATAAATGGAATGTTTCCTGCCATATCAGTAAACAAAGAATGTCACGGTCATCAGTGATGGCAGCCACCACCAGATGGTGAACTGGTAAGCCCTGAGGGAACTCAAAAAGGAAAGAATACCAGCCATCTAGCAGCCATCAGGCAGCAGCCACTTTCCAATGTAAGCCCTGAGGAAACTCAGGATATGAAAGCAAGAGGATACTGGCTCCATAGCCCGGACTCTAGCATCTTCTGATACACAGACAAGTGTTAAATGCTTTAACTTGACATATTTGGTTTTCTTTAATTAACAATAATCTTTAACCTTCAGACAACCTGCCCTTTGCTGCAAAATTTTTATATACCCTGGCTCCCTCCTCACCTCTTCAGAGCAGTTCTTTCAGGGTTGCTTGAGATGCTGCTCCCTGGGCTTGAAGTCCTGAAAATCCTTCCAAATAGAACATAATTCTCAATTTTTATGTTGTGAATATATATTTTTAGTTGTCACATAGATGCAAAAATCTTACAGTTTTCACTTAAAATTTTTAACTATGATATGATATAATGCAGATATAATATTATAGTTCTATTAAACCACCAGTTTATAAAGCACAAACTAGACCCAAATTGTGTTTCTGCCAGATAGAATATGTTAGGGTTACCTGCTCAGATGGCTAAGATTTTTATTAATACTTGTAAGAAAGACTTTTAAAATTTTGTATTCACCTAATTTCCAAATTAACTTTTAAAATAAGTCTCTCTCTGAAATTTTCAAGAGATGACTCTGTTCCTGGAGGAGAACAAGTAAAAGAGTTACCTCTCATAGGCACTGAGAAAGGATATGTTTCTCCAAGAAGGGCTTTTGTTTCCTAAATCCAAATATTTTACCAGCCTTTTGACATGAGTAGCGGAATATTTGGGGATTGGTAAAAGAATAGATGGGCTTAAAATGTTTCCACAGCCATATATCTGTTGTTATAAATATGGGATTTATAAGACAAGTGCTTTTTCTTTCACTTCCTCAAAGAATTGGGTTGCAACCTGAGATGATATCAAGACTCTGACATCTGACTATGTTGCCTTCAAATTGCCTCTTTATATCAAGAAAAAGATCTTCAACTAAGATATAAATCAAAAGATTCCTATGTTCTAGATTTAGAACTGTGTTTCCTGGAATGCTTTAGTAAATCCTAGAAGACTTCACAGTGGTTTTCTTTCCCTCTGGGTACATAGTTTCATTTTGACTTAAGGGAGAAGACCTAGAAACAGTCACTATCAGGCTCTCAAGAGCAGCTTCCATATTGGCCAACTTTTGACCATAGAGCTGGTTAGAATATCTTGGAAGATTTCAGCTGGACAAATGGTAAACATTGCTGCTGTATTGAACAACCTTATTCACACACACTGGAGAAGGCAATGGCACCCCACCCCAGTACTCTTGCATAGAAAATCCCACGGGTGGAGGAGCCTGGTAGGCTGCAGTCCATGGCATTGCTAGGAGTCAGACACGACTGAGTGACTTCACTTTCACTTTTCACATTCATGCATTGGAGAAGGAAATGGCAACCCACTCCAGTGTTCTTGCCTGGAGAATCTCAGGGACAGGGGAGCCTGATGGGCTGCTGTCTATGGGGTCGAACAGAGTCAGACACAACTGAAGTGACTTAGCAGCAGGAGCAGCAGCATTCACACACACAAAAAGAAATTGCAATAAAAAATCATATATAATAGTTTAAAATATTACGTACATAGGGATATCTTTAATAAAAAGTGTCACTTATTTACTGAAAACCACAAAACACTGCTGAGAAAAATTAAAGACCCAAATAAATGGTTAAAGATATGATGATCCTGAAACAGAGAACGATAATGAAATTATGCCAAGTCTCTCTAAAATGACCTCTGAATTCAACACAACCTCAATCAAAATCCTAGCAGTCTTTTCTGTAGAAATTAAGTAGCTGATCCTAAAAGTCATATCAAAATGAATAAATAGCATTGAAAGAGAAGTCAAGGCTGGAAGACTTATGCTGCCTGATTCAGGATTCATTTTTAAGTTAGAGCAATGCTCAATGAGGTATTCAATAGACAAATAGATCAGTGGCTCAGACGGTAGAGTCTGCCTGCAATGCAGGAGATCCGGTTTCCATCCATGGATTGCAAAGATTCTCTGGAGTAGGAAATGGCAACCCAGTCCAATGTTCTTGCCTGGAGAATCCGTTGGAGACAGGAGCCTGGCAGGCTACAGCCCATGGGGGTTGCAAATAGTCAGGCATGATTGAGTGACTAACCGTTTCACTAGATCAGTGAAAAAGAATAGAGTCCAGAAATAAACCTGTACAAACACAGCCAATGGAGTTTTTGACGAACATGCAAAGGTAATTCAGCAGAGAAAGGATAGATTTCTCAAGGAATAAACAATGCTGAACATACCCATCCCTTGCCTCATATACCAATATTAATTTTAAACAGTTCAAAGACCTTGATGCAAATCGTGAAACTACAAATGTTATAGAAGAAAACAAAAGTGAGTATCTTTATGAATGGTTTTGGTAAATAAAGATGTCCTGGAGCTCCACCATGCTTCTGTTTATTATTGCCTCAGGCTGATTTTGCAATAAAACACCAGAGTTGGGTTACAGACCCCATGTCCACAGAGTCTAAGTTATTGACTATCTTAGATCCTTTTCTGAAGTTGCTGAGTCCTGCTGTTGATTACAGGGAAACAAAAACCCAACAAAGTCTGACTTCTTGGCTGAAACAACTGCAAAACTGGGAGGTGAGTGGCTTCAGTTCAGTTCAGTTCAGTTCTGTCACTCAGTCACGTCCCACTCTTTGTGACTCCATGAATCCCAGCACGCCAGGCCTCCCTGTCCATCACCAACTCCTGGAGTTCACTGAGACTCACGTCTATCGAGTCAGTGATGCCATCCAGCCATCTCATCCTCGGTCGTCCCCTTCTCCTCTTGCCCCCAATCCCTCCCAGCATCAGTCTTTTCCAATGAGTCAACTCTTCGCATGAGGTGGCCAAAGTACTGGAGTTTCAGCTTTAGCATCATTCCTTCCAAAGAAATCCCAGGGCTGATCTCCTTCAGAATGGACTGGTTGGATCTCCTTGCAGTCCAAGGGACTCTCAAGAGTCTTCTCCAACACCACAGTTCAAAAGCATCAATTCTTCAGCACTCAGCCTTCTTCACAGTCCAACTCTCACATCCATACATGACCACAGGAAAAACCATAGCCTTGACTAGACAGACCTTTTTTGGCAAAGTAATGTCTCTGCTTTTGAATATGCTATCTAGGTTGGTCATAACTTTCCTTCCAAGGAGTAAGCGTCTTTTAATTTCATGGCTGCAGTCATGATCTGCATGATTTTGGAGCCCCAAAAAATAAAGTCTGACACTGTTTCCACTCTTTCCCCATCTGTTTCCCATGAAGTGATGGGACCGGATGAAAGGTGGTCCTAAAAGCACAATCTGAGTTTTGTGAGTCAAACTCATCTTCAGACAGTGGCTACAGAAGGCTTCAGGGCAACGAAGCACAGATGATGGCATCCAGAGGGGAAATGAAAGAAGTTGCTCCTTCCTGGAGCGTGGTCTTCAATTTCTGGAGACTTTACTCAAATGTTCTCAATAAGCTAAATTCAGGTACCTCTGGTTTTAATGACAGTGTGACAGGGGAGTGACAGTCTTCTTTCCAAATCATCCTTTTTTCCATGAGTTTATGACTTGGGTCACATTTCTGAATCACCCGTCAGTGGGAATGGATTACCCGTTGGCCTCTGATGGCCATCTTGTGAGTAGGAATGGGTTGGAGGGAAGTCAGATGAGGTGGCGGCAGTGATTCTCCATGTGTGCTTTCTCCTATTACTCTAAAAAGTACTATTTGCCTCATTTTTTTTTAATTGGATTCTGCTATAAGTTTTTAGTTTTGATTTTTGGTGGTGGTGGTTTCATTGCTAAAAATGCCTTTAATTAATTAATTTCATTTTTAGAAATATCCTCAGCTTTTATAATAAAAAAGGAGAAGCTGTCTACATATAGTATTCTAAGAATTTTAATTAGTAGTATATTTTTGGGCTTCCCTGGTGGCTCAGATGGTAAAGAACCCGCCTGCAATGCAGGAGACCTCGGCTTGATCCCTTGGCTGGGAAGATCTCCTGGAGAAGGGAAAGGGTACTGACTCTAGTATTCTTTCCTGGAGAATTCCATGGACGGAGGAGCATGGTAGGCTACAGTCCATGGAGTCACAAACAGTTGGACAAGACTGAGCGACTTAAAAAAAAAAAAATAGAAGTGTATTTTCAAGTTTTAGATGTTGTTTACTGCATTTTAAAACACTATTTAAAAATTAAAAATCTAGAAATGTGGTGAATCATATGGTTATACTGTCTAATATCACTTCACTTTTGCATTTCTGGAATGTATCCTTTTGGATTATGGAGTATTTATCTTTTAATATACTTTTAGTTTACCTTTTATCTATGATTTTTTTTTTTTACTTCTAGTCATAAATAAGATTTAAGTCTATATTTGGGGCTTTCATTGGATTTCAAAGTTAGTTATATAAACTGTAATATCAAAGGTCTGTAAAATAGTTTTGAAGCATTTTTTTCCTTATGATGTGGAATTCTATCAACAAAATTGAAATTTTTTTCCAAGATAGTTTGATATAACTGATTCTTAAAACTGTCTTTGCCAGGCATATTAAAAAAAGTCATTATGATTTATTGTTCTAATAACATTATGTTACTGTATTTAATTTTAGTAACATATATTGAAATATATTTAAAATTCTTATTGTATGAAGCTTGAATTTTTCATTCTTTTATTAATTTTGCTCAGTGGTAAAGAGCCCACATGCAATGCAGGAGAGGTTGATGCAGCTCACTGGGAAAAGACAGGCTTTGTGTATAGAGGCTCTGGGTTTGATCCTTGGGTGGGGAAGATCTCCTGGAGGAGGACATGACAACCCACTCTAATATTTTTGCCTGGAGAATCCCATGAACAGAGGAGCCTAGGAGATGGGTGAGTTACAGTACATAGCGTTGCAAAGGGTCAGACACAATTGAAGCAACATAGCACACGCAATGTAAGAGACACAGGAGGAGCTGCGATATCCATCCCTAGGTTGGGAAGATCCCCTGGAGTAGGAAATGGCCACCCACTCCAGTATTCTTGCCTGGAAAATTCCATAGACAGCACACTGGGGTCACAAATGAGTCAGAAAGGACTTAGTGACTAAACAACAACATTGGCATATAAGCTCAATAGCATGTATAAACATAAATCATTATCTAAAAATAATTGTAAAACAATACTAAAACTTGCCTTTTTTTCCCTTTTAGGCACTAGTTATATGTATTTTATAAATATTTGGACTCATACTTGGACACTCTATTAAGAGAAAAATTAAAATTGTCTTAAAAGTTTTATGGATAGTTAACATGAGAGAACTGGAGAAGGAAATGGCAACCCACTCCAGTATTATTGCCTGGAGAGTCCCAGGGATGGCAGAGCCGGGTGGGTTGCAGTCCATGGGGTTGCTGAGAGTTGGACACGGAATATGGAATGAAGCAGGGCAAAGACTAATAGAGTTTTGCCAAGAAAATGCACTGGTTATAACAAACACCCTCTTCCAACAACACAAGAGAAGACTCTATACATGGACATCACCAGATGGTCAACACCAAAATCAGATTGATTATATTCTTTGCAGCCAAAGATGGAGAAGCTCTATATAGTCAGCAAAAACAAGACCAGGACCTGACTGTGGCTCAGACCATGAACTCCTTATTGCCAAATTCAGACTTAAATTGAAGAAAGTAGGGAAAACCACTAGACCATTCAGGTTTGACCTAAATCAAATCCCTTATGATTATACAGTGGATGTGAGAAATAGATTTAAGGGCCTAGATCTGATAGATAGAGTGCCTGATGAACTATGGAATGAGGCTTGTGACATTGTACAGGAGACAGGGATCAAGACCATCCCCATGGAAAAGAAATGCAAAAAAGCAAAATGGCTGTTTGGGGAGGCCTTACAAATAGCTGTGAAAAGAAGAGAAGCGAAAAGCAAAGGAGAAAAGGAAAGATATAAGCATCTGAATGCAGAGTTCCAAAGAATAGCAAGAAGAGATAAGAAAGCCTTCTTCAGTGAGCAATGTAAAGAAACAGAGGAAAACAACAGAATGGGAAAAACTAGGGATCTCTTCAAGAAAATTAGAGATACCAAAGGAACATTTCATGCAAAGATGGGCTCGATAAAGGACAGAAATGGTATGGACCTAACAGAAGCAGAAGATATTAAGAAGAGATGGCAAGAATACACAGAAGAACTGTACAGAAAAGATCTTCACGACCCATATAATCACGATGGTGTGATCACTCACCTAGAGCCAGACATCCTGGAATGTGAAGTCCAGTGGGCCTTAGAAAGCATCACTACAAACAAAGCTAGTGGAGGTGATGGAATTCCAGTTTGAGCTATTCCAAATCCTGAAAGATGATGCTGTGAAAGTGCTGCACTCAAAATGCCAGCAAATTTGGAAAACTCAGCAGTGGCTACAGGACTGGAAAAGGTCAGTTTTCATTCCAATCCCAAAGAAAGGCAATGCCAAAGAATGCTCAAACGACCGCACAATTGCATTCATCTCACACGCTAGTAAAGTAATGCTCAAAATTCTGCAAGCCAGGCTTCAGCAATATGTGAACCGTGAACTTCCTGATGTTCAAGCTGGTTTTAGAAAAGACAGAGGAACTAGAGATCAAATTGTCAACATCCACTGGATCATGGAAAAAGCAAGAGAGTTCCAGAAAAGTATCTATTTCTGCTTTATTGACTATGCCAAAGCCTTTGACTGTGTGGAGCACAATAAACTGTGGAAAATTCTGAAAGAGATGGGAATACCAGACCACCTAATCTGCCTCTTGAGAAATTTGTATGCAGATCAGGAAGCAACAGTTAGAACTGGACATGGAACAACAGACTGGTTCCAAATAGGAAAAGGAGTTCATCAAGGCTGTATATTGTCACCCTGTTTATTTAACTTATATGCAGAGTACATCATGAGAAACGCTGGACTGGAAGAAACACAAGCTGGAATCAAGATTGCCTGGAGAAATATCAATAACCTCAGATATGCAGATGACACCACCCCTATGGCAGAAAGTGAAGAGGAACTGAAAAGCCTCTTGATGAAAGTGAAAGTGGAGAGTGCAAAAGTTGGCTTAAAGCTCAACATTCATAAAATGAAGATTATGGCATCTGGTTCCATCACTTCATGGGAAATACATGGGGAAACAGTGGAAACAGTGTCAGACTTTATTTTTCTGGGCTCCAAAATCACTGCAGATCATGACTGCAGCCATGAAATTAAAAGACGCTTCCTCCTTGGAAGGAAAGTTATGACCAACCTAGATAGCATATTCAAAAGCAGAGACACTACTTTGCCAACAAAGGTCCGTCTAGTCAAGGCTATGGTTTTTCCTGTGGTCATGTATGGATGTTAGAGTTGGACTGTGAAGAAGGCTGAGCGCTGAAGAATTGATGGTTTTGAACTGTGGTGTTGGAGAAGACTCTTAAGAGTCCCTTGGACTGCTAGGAGATCCAACCAGTCCATTCTGAAGGAGATCAGCTCTGGGATTTCTTTCGAAGGAATGATGCTAAAGCTGAAATTCCAGTACTTTGGCCACCTCATGCGAAGAGTTGACTCATTGGAAAAGACTGATGCTGGGAGGGATTGGGGGCAAGAGGAGAAGGGGATGACAGAGGATGAGACGGCTGGATGGCATCACTGACTCTATGGACGTGAGTCTGGGTGAACTCTGGGAGTTGGTGATGGACAGGGAGGCCTGGCGTGCCGCGATTCATGGGGTCGCAAAGAGTCAGACACGACTGAGGGACTGATCTGATCTGTTCTGAGTGACTTCACTTTTACTTTTTACTTTCATGCATTGGAGAAGGAAATGGCAACCCACTCCAGTGTTCTTGCCTGGAGAATCCCAGGGACGGGGGAGCCTGGTGGGCTGCCATATGTGGGGTCACACAGAGTCAGACACGACTGAACTGACTTAGCAGCAGCAGCAACATGAGAGAACATTATGTTTTCTTCTTTTGAAGAAAAAACATTCTAATTCCAGTACATGAAGAATTCCAATACATGAGCCTCTATGGAAATCATATTCCGTCTCTCAATAGGCAGTATTTTTTTTAATAAAAATAAGAATATATTGATATTTTTCATCACATGGCTCAAAAGAACAAATCATTAGCAAATGAAAAAAAGCATTAGGTGAAAGTCAACATATATTCATGATTCAGGAAACCCCAAATCCTTAACAAGCTAGGAAGAGACCAAGCCTTCTTTAAGCTGATAAAAGAGATGTATCTACAGCAAGGGCACTCCTTGGCAGTCCAATGGTTAGGACTCTGCACTTCCACTTCAGGGTGGACCTGTTCTTTTAACTAAGATCCTGCAGGATCCTGCAGGCTTCGCAAGGCGGTCAAAACCAAACCAAACAGCAGACCTACACAAAGCGTCATAGTTGGCAATGAAAACGTAAGTCAGGAACAAGGTACCATCAGTACTGCTTCTATTCACTCCTGTGTTAGAGCCTCACCAGAATAGAAAAACAAACAAAAAAGACAGCTTCTGGGTACAGCAGTGTTCATTGCTCCTGGGTCAGTAGGGCTTTAGCAGGAGACAGAAAGACAAGAGGTCAACTAAGGGCGAGTAGTTAAGAGCAGGTGGGCACAGATGGCCGGTGTGCAGGCAGAGCAGAGTGGAGCTGAGGTCCCCAGCATCTCCAGTCAGAGCAGGGGACAGAGAAGACATAGGGGGTGGGGTGGCTGGGAGCTGACCAGGTGGGGGCTAGAGGTGAGAGGGCTGGGTGCTCCTAGGCATGGTGATGCAGTGCCCACCCTGGCACCCAGCATGGATAACTCCTCAGCCTCCTCCCATGGCTTCCTCCACAGTGGTCTCCACCTGTAAATATCTACAGTCATCAATACAAAAAGCATCTACTTTTATTAAATAAAGCAAAGGTAGAAGACAGATGGTGGAAGAGGCCAGGGACCCCTCCTCCTAATTACAATATACAGACGTAAGTACAGACACGACTGAGAAAAGGACAGGGACAATTCTGGGGACAGACTGAAGGGCAGAGAGAGACAGCACCCTTTGAGAATGGTCCTGGACCCAAGGGTGGGTAGAGACCTGGGTCAGTGGCAGGTGTTCTGAGAGGTTATGCTTGAGCAGCTTGGGGATGAGGTCCTGGGCTCCCATGGGCACAGAACGGGGAACTTCAGTACCACCTTGATGATGCGCAGATACATCTTGTTCCTTGTGGGAGGCACTCAGGAACATCAGGTTGTCCACCAACAGCTGGTAGGAGAGCACTCCAATGAACTCCAAATCTACCTGTCCCTGTGTGCCTGTGTGTGCACGCCCCTCAATCATCTCTTCGGAAAGGGGGACCAGGTGCCAACATTGTCTTCCTCCTCAAGGAGAGGGCATGCACCTGAAGAGTCAGTTCCTAGGCAGGTTGATAAGAAATCCAGGGGTCCCCAAGGAGATAGGGGGCTGGAATTCTCAAGGAGGAGGGAAGGACAAACATCTTTTTTTCCCTCTACCTTCCTTAGTCTTAGTCACATAAAACGTTTTCTTCTTTAAGCCTGGAACTGATGATTACACAACAAACAACTCAGTTTAAACTCTGAACTAAGGAAATGGCAACCCCTTCCAGTACTCTTGCCTAGAAAATCCCGTGGACGGAGGAGCCTGGCAGGCTACAGTCCATGGAGTGGCAAAGAGTCAGACATGACTGAGCTGCTTCACTTTCTTTCACTTTCAAGGATTATATAAAAACAATGTATCCTGCTTGAGGACAGTTTCTCCTTCCTGAAAACCTTCTGGCTAATCCTGTTATCTTAAAATGTAAATTATGGGAGTGGGTCTAGTAAGATCTTGACAACCTTGAGACATTCTTTTGCTTTACTATAATAGCTAATTTAAAAAGTATATAACTCCCTGGCTAACACAACCGAGGGGGGCACTCTCCGTCCCCTTCTGATCTCTATGTCAGAAGCTTTCTCTGTGCCTTTTCTTACTTGAATAAAACTCTGCTACACAAAAGCTTTTGACTGATCAAGCCTGGTCCCTGTCCCAAAGCTAAATCTTCTTTGGAGATCAAGAATCTGACACCATTCACCATAAGCTATCACACCGACCAGCTTATCAGCTCTCTTTGGGGCCGCGAGAGCAGATTCTCTGGCTTTAAGTCTCTGTGAATCACCTGTTTTCAGCAGCAGTACATCAGAGCATCTGCCAGCTCCTGGCTGTTCGCTGCTCCACAGAAGTGCCGCCCTTTCACGGCTCCTTGTTGAGCTTCCCTCTTCCTCCTCAACCCAGTGAGGGGCAAACCCAGAATCAAACAGATCCTTCGCTGGTTAGAGAAATTGTTGAGAAGCAAGACGTTGGGGCGCAAAGAGTCGGACACGACTGAGCGACTGATCTGATCTGATCTGAAGACGTTGGGAGGCTGCTGATCTCCCCACACAGCTGGTGCTCTTCACCCTCCTTCTCTACCTGAGACTTGAAGAGGGCTTTGAGTGTCACGTGGAAATGGTTTTTCTTCTTCCGAGCCAGGTATACATTTTCAAACTTTCTTTTGCCTGGAGGACGCCCAGTCTCGAAGTCATGGATTGCGAAGAAACACGTTGAGAAGTTGGGGGTCCCCCTGCTGTTCTCCACCATCTTCTGGCCAGGGAGCATCTGTGGGCTGGACATTGGAGGAGCTCAAGGGGACAGAAGAGATGGGATGACAAGTTTCTTCTGGAGAACCTCTCTGGGGTAGGTGTTCAGACCAGGCTGAGCCGTCTGCTGGCCGTAGAGATTAGGGTAGGTGTTTTCCTTCCTGGCAGTCCTTAGAGGGAAAGGGTGTGAGAACTGGAGCCCGTGGTACAACCTCCACATTCAGATCAGATCAGATCAGTTGCTCAGTCGTGTCCGACTCTTTGCGACCCCATGAATCGCAGCACGCCAGGCCTCCCTGTCCATCACCAACTCCCGGAGTTCACCCAGACTCATGTCCATCGAGTCAGTGATGCCATCCAGCCATCTCATCCTCTGTCATCCCCTTGTCCTCCTGCCCCCAATCCCTCCCAGAATCAGAGTCTTTTCCAAGGAGTCAACTCTTTGCATGAGGTGGCCAAAGTACTGGAGTTTCAGCTTTAGCATCATTCCTTCCAAAGATATCTCAGGGCTGATCTCCTTCAGAATGGACTGGTTGGATCTCCTAGCAGTCCAAGGGACTCTCAAGAGTCTTCTCCAACACCACAGTTCAAAAGCATCAATTCTTTGGTGCTCAGCCTTCTTCACAGTCCAACTCTAACATCCATACATGACCACAGGAAAAACCATAGCCTTGACTAGACGAACCTTTGTTGGCAAAGTAATGTCTCTGCTTTTCAATATGCTATCTAGGTTGGTCATAACTTTCCTTCCAAGGAGTAAGCGTCTTTTAATTTCATGGCTGCAATCACCATCTGCAGTGATTTTGGAGCCCAGAAAAATAAAGTCTGACACTGTTTCCCCATCTATTTCCCAGGAAGTGATGGGACCGGATGCCATGATCTTTGTTTTCTGAATGTTGAGCTTTAAGCCAACTTTTTCACTCTCCTCTTTCATTTTCATCAAGAGGCTTTTTCGTTCCTCTTCACTTTCTGCCTTAAGGGTGGTGTCATCTGCATATCTGAGGTTATTGATATTTCTCCAGGCAATCTTGATTCCAGCTTGTGTTTCTTCCAGTCCAGTGTTTCTCATGATGTACTCTGCATATAAGTTAAATAAAAAGGGTGACAATATACAGCCTTGATGTACTCCTTTTCCTATTTGGAACCAGTCTGTTGTTCCATGTCCAGTTCTAACTGTTGCTTCCTGATCTGCATACAAATTTCTCAAGAGGCAGATCAGGTGGTCTGGTATTCCCATCTCTTTCAGAATTTTCCACAGTTTATTGTGCTCCACACAGTCAAAGGCTTTGGCATAGTCAATAAAGCAGAAATAGATGTTTTTCAACCTCCACATTGGTTGCTAGCAAATGACTGACCTTCTCCACACGCAGTTTTATAAATATTTTTAAACTTGTACTTTGGAATTATTTTAGGCTTCCTCTTTGTTTTAGTGAACTTGATCTAGAAACACAAGCATTTATTTACATAGACTGTTTTGCTTTATTTACTGAAAATGTAAAATCATTTCTTAGGCATGGTTATATTTCTAACACTATTTATTAAACCCATCTTCCATCTCCTAGCTTCCTAAAATTTTTCCTGGACTGAAAGTTTGTCCCTTAGTAAATGGCTTCAGGAAAGAACAAAGTTAGTTTGAATATTAAGTTCTTTTTGTATCAGAATATTAATAAATGGACTGTAATCCTTTTAGAAAGCCTAAAATGTAATAACCAGACATCCCTACTCAAAGGCATTTGAAATTAGTTTCCCCCTACATATACTTTTTTTTTTTTACATATACTTTTTATTGCAAAGGATCTGGTAGCTCAGATCATAAAGAGTCTGCCTGCAATGCGAGAGACCTGGGTTTGATCCCTGGGCCGGGAAGATCCCCTGGAGAAGGAAATGGCAGTCCAGTCCAGTATTCCTGTCTGGAAAAATCCCATGGATAGAAGACCCTGGTGGGCTACAGTCCATGGGGTCACAAAGAGTCGGAAATGACTGAGCACCTAACACTTTTCACTTTCATTTACTACTTAACATTCTGTAATGCTGAGATTTGTAATAAAAAGATAATTTAAACATAGAAACACTTCCAGGATTAACATAGGATAGGACTGCATTGTTTTTCCCTTGCAGAAAAGCAGATGCCTTCTGTCAGTCCTAAAATTAAACATAAGGCAGTTTCCCCTTAGAAACCCGTTTGTCTGCTATAAATGTGCATGACAATATTACCCTCATAAAGTATAATAATTAAAATCACAGAAAGTTTCTGGAATCGTGGCTTTTCCTCTGGATATTTAGTATTTCTTTAAAAAAACTATTAAAGTTTATAGAGCTCATTTAGTTGAATGAGATATTAGGCTATTAAGTATCATTAAGAAAATAGATTAACACTGATATCAGGAGGCAAGTGTTTATAGTTTCTGAATGATATATTGCTTTTAATAAAATTGAAATAATTAATTTTAAAAACACATTAGGACTTCCAAAATTAAAAGTCTTTCAACATTCAAGGTCATGGATATGAACCCTTGCTTTATGGTGTTTCAGCTGATTCCCAGGCCCTCTTTTTTTATGCCTGAGGCTCCTGCATACTTATACAATTACTTATTTAACTATTTATTTACTTATTTATTTCTCTTCTCTTTGGAAAAACGTGGGAGTAAGAAGCTGTACCTATTCACTATTGCCCTCATGCATTCAAAACTAAAATCTCTCTACCCCACTCTCAAAAAGATAGATTTTATGCAGTTCCCATGGAATTTCTGTTGAGTCTTCTCTGGTAAAAAAACAACTGCCTGGAGTTTCTTTCTTTTTTTTCAATATTTCTGCTAAATTGAACGTAGGGACTTGCCTATTTAATTGGCTTCAATTGAGGTGGTTATTGAATCTCATTATTGCCAATTAAAATTTTCCCTAAGAGGCATTATAAAGGGGATCTTTGAAGTTGAGTCCAAGTTTTAGGTAAAGCCCTTCTGCTTAGCCACACCATACACACCAAAAAGTGAGATCTGTTTCTAGACATGTTGGAGAGATGACAAAAAAGCAATTTTTTTCAACTAAGTTCATTGTCTTACTATCTGAATGTTATTTAGTATAATTTTATATAATAAATGACTAGCAAACTTTTGACTGGTTTTTAGGTGTATTCTTGCCCTGTAATATATGCTTCATTCCTTATAGTTAGGCACTGAATTTATAACAACTAAGGGGAATAAATCATCTTTTATTTAGACAAATAATATGTACAGGTTCTCCATGTACGGTTGTGTAGGTTGTTTACTGCACAAGTGTACTTGGATAAGAAGCCGTATGGGGACTGATAGTCATCTTGGGATTTGCTCTTCAAGCCATTTGCCCTTGTAAAGTTATGTCCTCCAAAGAAAGTCACTTTTTCTTCTAATTACCCAAAAGCTGTGACTTGGCTATTATAGCCATTTAATTTGAGAAATTCATGTAGTCATAGAAAAATGTGACATGTGTTCTGAGGCTATGTCACTATCATAACAAAAATAAGCTGAGGCTTTATCCCTAAGGAACACAACCTTAGATTTACTCCTTTAAATATATTACTTTAATATTATAAATATTGTATGCATAGAAATTTTTTTAATTTAAATTTATTTATTTTAATTGGAGGCTAATTACAATATGTTTCTGCCACACATCAATAGAAATTTAAAAAAAAAATTTACAATAAATAATTTTATCTCTGTGTTTAAAGTTCCATTTCTTTGTGGGATTTTCATAGGATTTTGACAAATACAATTAAGAAAAACCATCAGAAGTCAAGTAAGTGAAAATGACAGTAGTATGAGATACTGTGCTATCAATAGGAAATTATTAGGTTGTACATTAAACTGCCATTTTTTTGTGGTTAAATATAGTCAAATGCCATTGCTTTCTTATTGTTCAATCTAATTATTGCTCAGTACTCAGTATCTAAGTCATGTCTGACTCTTTGCGATCCCATGGACTATAGCCTACCAAGCTCCTCTGTCCATGGGATTTCCCAGGCATGAATACTGGAGTGGGTTGCCGTTTCCTTCTCCAATGCATGAAAGTGAAGTGAAAATGAAAGTGAAAGTGAAGTAGCTCAGTTGTGTCGAACTCTTAGCGACTCCGTGAACTGCAGCCTACCAGGCTCCTCGGTCCATGGGATTTTCCAGGCAAGAGTACTGGAATGCCGTGCCATTGCCTTCTCCATGGGCTTGTGATTGGAACAAGGTAAATGAAGAAAATCTAAGAAAGTTCCAAATATAAGAGAGGGCGTATAGTAACATAAAAGCAAACTCAACAGCTTTTATAAGGTAACATCATAGATATTTAAATAGCCATTGATATATACACATAGTAAGATAAAAAGGAATCTATTTTGATTATCATTTATTTTTGCTCAAAAATTTTTTTATGGTATAAATTTTAAGAATGGTTTTGTTTTCTTAGAACAAACTATTTTGGTTATTATTTTAATGATTTTATTTGGGAGAATGGCTTTCCATTTGAGGCAGCATTTTTCTGGGCTCCAAAATCACTGCAGATGGTGATTGCAGCCATGAAATTAAAAGACGCTTACTCCTTGAAAGGAAAGTTGTGACCAACCTAGATGGCATATTCAAAAGCAGAGACATTACTTTGTCAAAAAAGGTCCGTCTAGTCAAGGCTATGGTTTTTCCAGTGGTCATGTATGGATGTGAGAGTTGGACTATAAAGAAAGCTGAGCACTGAAGAATTGATGCTTTTGAACTGTGGTGTTGGAGAAGACTCTTGAAAGTCCCTAGACTGCAAGGAGATCCAACCAGACTCTCCTAAAGGAGATCAGTCCTGCGTGTTCATTGGAAAGACTGATGTTGAAGCTGAAACTCCAATACTTTGGCCACCTGATGCGAAGAGTTGACTCCTTGGAAAAGACTCTGATTCTGGGAGGGATTGGGGGCAGGAGGAGAAGGGGACGACAGAGGATGAAATGGCTGGATGGCATCACCAATTTGATGGATATGGGTTTGGGTCAACTCCGGGAGTTGGTGATGGACAGGGAGGCCTGGCATGCTGCAATTCATGGGGTCACAAAGAGGCGGACACGACTGAGTGACTGAACTGAACTGAACTGAATGCAAAAGAAGGACCAGAATCCTATACACGAGGCGACCTGAAATCTAGATTTTCCATGCATATACTAACTCTGGTTGTGTTGGTATGTCTTTCACCTCTTTGAATCTCATCTTAATTTTTAATGTGGGGAACACTACTTCTCCTGCTTGTATTAAAGAGAAGCACTCTTTACATTAGAAGACCTGTATAAATAATGTAGCAAGAGGATGTCTATTGACAATTCTTATGTTTTGTTTTAAAATAGATGTACTGTGAAACCCCGTATTGTTCTGCCTTATACCCCAGTATACTGTTTCAGGAAGCATATGGTGTCCTATGTTCCTACTTTCTTTAGATTATAATTGATTTGCAACATTGTGTTAGTTTCAGGTGTACAGCAAAGTAAATCAGTTACACTTATACATATACATATATCCACTCTTTTATTAAAAATTCTTTTCCTGTATAGACTATTACAGATTACTGAGTAGAGTTTCCTGTATTATGGAGCAGGTTCTTACTAGTTATCAATTTATATACAGTAGTGTGTATAGGTCGGTCTCAATCTCCTAATTTATTCCACCTCCTCTAACTCCATAGTAACCACAAGTTTGTTTTCTACATTTGTGACTCTACCTCTTTTTAAAATAAGTTCATCTGTACCCTTTTCTTATATTCCACATATAAGTGATATCATGACATTTGTCTTTCTCTGACTGACTTCACTCAGTATGACAATCTCTAGGCCCATCCATGTCGCTGCAAATGGCATTATATTGTTCTTTGTTTGTTTTTACTTTTGGTAGCTACTCTACTGTGCGACGAGGTGGCCGAGTGGTTAAGGTGATGGACTGCTAATCCATTGTGGTCCTGCACGTGTGGGTTTGAATCCCATCTTCGTCGTCTGGTTGAGTTTATGGCTTTCTGTTGTGGCTCAGCTGGTGAAGAAACCACCACCCGTAATGCGGGAGACTTGGATTCGATCCCTGTGTGGGGAAGATATCCACTCTGGATATCCACAGCTCTCTTTTTGGGGGTCTGTTCTGGTGGATCAGAGGTTAAAGCGTCTGTCTGCAATGCGAGAGACCTGGGTTCTATTCCTGGGTCCGGAAGATCCCCTGGAGAAGGAAATGGAAACCCACTCCAGTATTCTTGCCTGGAGAATCCTATGGACGGAGGAGCCTGGTGGGCTACAGTCCACAGGGTCGCAAAGAGTCAGACACGACTGAGCGACTTCACTTTCTTTCTTTCTACTGTTTCACCTCACCATATTTGTAACTTAGGAAACCTTTCCCTTTACCCTTCCTTTTTTTGAATGTGGAGCCAAAACTATTTAAATTCACTAGTTATGAAACAAACTTCTTGGTGCAGTGGAAAGAGAATTCATTAGGAGTTAAAAGAAAATGGATTATTGTCTTAATTTTACCATATCCCTGTCTGGTGACCATGGCCCAGTCTTGGCTTTTCTGGTCCTTGTTACAAAGCAGTGTGGCTGAATTAGGCAAACTGAAGTGCCTCCTCTTTTCTGAAATCCTGTAATTCTCTTTGTGGGTTGGTTTACTGTTTTATTTTTGAAAAAAATAACAATGCAAAACCATGAATGTTGTAAGTTATTTTTGTGCATAAACATCAAATCATATCATTGAATTTATTGTATGCTTTGTTCAGAAAACTATATTAGGTTTTATTGTTCTTTTCAAAGTTTGCAATATGATTCACTAAAGCATAATATATTTAATCTTAGCCATATACCGATATGAAATCAATATTCCATTCTGAGATGCAGCCAAGTTTATGAAATTCCCATAAAATTTTACTTTCTGTATGGTTAAAAAAGAATGGAACTTCAACAACAATGTGTTTATCTCAGTGGAATGAAATGTTATATAAGCAGGATAAAATGTTATTTTAATGTCATTTTTCATATTGTGATATATTGAAAGTGAATGTAATTTTATTGCCAGTACAAGTTTTGAAAACATGTCTTTCGTTACAGATCACTTATTGTTCTGAAATGCATTTTTTCTTTAATTTTAATAAATTATTTCTAAACAGGCTTTTAGCACACATTTCTGACAGATAGAGGCTTCACAAGTGGCTCTGTGGTAAAGAATTCATCTACTAATGCAGGAGACACAGGAGACGTAGGTTCCATCCCTGGGTTGCGAAGATTCCGTGGAGGAGGAAATGGCAACCCACTCCAGTATTCTTGACTGAAAAAATCAAATCCCAGGAACAGAGGAGCCTGGCAGGCTACAGTCCATTGGGTAGCAAAGAGCTGGATATGACTCAGTGACTAAGAACATTGTGGCTGAGAGAATTCCTATTTTTAAGACACTAAGAAATCAGAGGATATAATGCATTTGTCCAGATATATGGTACAAAGATTGCCAGGAGAAATATCAATAACCTCAGATATGCAGATGACACCACCCTTATGGCAGAAAGTGAAGAAGAACTAAAAAGCCTTTTGATGAAAATGAAAGAGGAGAGTGAAAAGCCTGGCTTAAAGCTCAATATTCAGAAAACAAAGATCATGGCATCCAGTCTCATCAGTTCATGGGAAATAGATGGGGAAAAAGTGGAAACAGTGTCAGACTCTGTTTTTTTGGGCTCCAAAATCACTGCAAATGGTGATTGCAGCCATGAAATTAAGACACTTACACCTTGGAAGGAAAGTTGTGACCAACCTAGAGAGCACATTAAAAAGTAGAGACATTAGTTTGCCAACAAAGGTCCATCTAGTCAAAGCTATGGTTTTTCCTTTAGTCACGTATGGATGTGAGAGTTGGACTATAAAGAAAGCTGAGCACTGAGAAATTGATGCTTTTGAACTGTGGTGTTGGAGAAGACTCTTGAGAGTCCCTTGGACTGCAAGGAGATCCAACCAGTCCATCCTAAAGGAGATCAGTACTGGGTGTTCATTGGAAGGACTGATGCTAAGGCTGAAACTCCAATACTTTGGCCACCTGATGGGAAGAGCTGACTCGTTTGGAAAGACCCTGATGCTGGGAGGGATTGGGGGCAGGAGGAGAAGGGGACGATGAAGGATGAGATGGTTGGATGGCATCACCAACTCAATGGACATGGGTTTGAGGGTCCGGGACATGGGTCCGGGAGTTGGTGATGGACAGGGAGGCCAGGCATGCTGCAGTCCATGGGGTGGCAAAGAACCAGACATGGATGAGCAACTGGACTGTACTGATGGTACAAAGACAAAACTGAGGTACTCTTGAAAGCCAGGGCAAAAAAGCTAGCTTCTGGAGAAATCCTTGCTTCTTGTCACACTTTCATGGATTCCATGAAGAGAATTGTTCATAGGTATGGTTAAAGCTCAAGATGGTAGAACATTAATACGAGGATGTAAATAAACCTTTTAGGGCAAATATCTTGGTTCTTCTGTTATTTCATGAAAGGTTTATATTTGAACATGACTTTTTATCTTTTTGAAGTGGTATAGCAAAACTATCAAAGCCTTGGTCTGGGGCAAGGGTCCAGATGGATTGCTAAGTCTGTATTAATTTTAAGTCCAGGCCCTCTTGCTGTAAGGGGCCCAGTGGGTACTTGTGTTCAATCTGTTTCAGCAGGAAACACTGCTGGGAATCAGTTATGCTTTATGTGTCTGCATGCCTTGAGAGCAGAGGCGTGAGGGCCTTTATTCTGGACCATCTCTTCAAAGATGCTGGTGTGATGAAAACAGCTTTGCAAGATAGAGTCTACCTTAGAAGCAGAGAGCAAGTTTCTTTCTTTTTTTTTTTTTTATATATATATTTAAGTGTAGCTACTTGAGTTTATTTTTTTATTTTTTTAATTTAATTTAATTTTATTTTTAAACTTTACATAATTGCATTAGTTTTGTACTATCTGATGTAAGAAAGATAATATATCCCTCTAAGGTAATGCCCAACCATTTCTTGAAGTCTATTACAAAAGATTTGGATTCCTTAAGCTCAAGGTTCCACTTTGTAATACAACTCATTCTTCTTTCTGTTGCACAAAGGAGTCTTGCTTTTTCAAAGTGCCAGTTACCTCTGGAAACTCAGTTTTTATCATGACTTACGAAACTATCTTACTACTTTCCATTCAAGATGCACGATACTGGATGCTTGGGGCTGGTGCATTGGGACGACCCAGAGGGATGGTACGGGGAGGGAGGAGGGAGGAGGGTTTAGGATGGGGAACACGTGTATACCTGTGGTGGATTCATGTTGATATATGGCAAAACCAATACAACATTGTAAAGTTTAAAAAAAAAAAAAACAAAAAATAAAATAAAAAAAAGATGTCAAACTAAGCGTTATTCTCATCTTCCCTCTTTGACCAAGGACTATTTCAATGACTTAAAAAGTGAAAAGAACTATTGCAACATAGATCAGGAAGAAGGCCATCAAATCACCACACATGTGGATACATTTCTAGAAGGCAAAAACTAATGAGATAACATTGATAGATCTGATATTTAAAAAAAAGCCAATCACAGTCCAGAATATTCAGAAGAGAAGGCTTCATAATGTAGACATTTTTGTTGGAAGAATCATAGAATGAGTCCAGCTTTAAAGTGGGAGAGACTTGGAGCAGTATTGGATTATAGCAAGTTATCAGGATACTTAGTTAAAGGATAGCCTATTGAAAATGATGGCAAACTCTCCAGGTATAAGAAGTCATTGTCTGTCATCAGTGTTTATCCTGCCATTAGCTTGAGTGTGGTTACAAAAAGAAATCCAATCAATACTCTAGGAAGAATAGGAAATCATACTATGGTGGCTAGCACTCCAACCTAAGGCCTTCCTTGATTTCATATTTCCCAGATGGCACACCCATACTGGTTTGACCCTAGCTATGCATGGTGCCATAAAGCCTGTTCATTGACTCACCTTTCCTGTAGTACACAAAACTTTAGTTCATTCTCTTTTTTAGGGGAGAAGTGTTATAGCAAAAGAAACCAGTACTAGGGCAGTATTCTTCATTGTATAGAAGAACAATTAGCAAAGATATCCAGAATTTTGAAAAATAAATGAATGGTTTAAAGGTTCAGCCTCAAGATAAACATGGAGACAAGATTATTCAAATTAAATTGATATTCATGGAGCACAAAATCTATCTTCTTCCCATTTAATATACAGAAAAGTTCAAGATGATATATCAAATATAGCAACTTTGAAAAAATACAAGAAAGAGTTCTGAAATCAGAAATATAAATGCTGGGATAAAATAGTAAGTAGAATAATTGGAAGGAAAATTTAGAAAAAAATCTCTCAGAAATTGAGAAAAAAGAGATGGAAAATATGAGAATGGAATATCAACATAGGTAATCCAAGATAAAACAAATATGTAAAGAATAGGAAGAGGGAGTAAGTTTAAATGGAGGACAATTTTTTTTTATAATTTATTTATATTTTTATTGAAGGATAATTGCTTTACAGAATTTTGTTGCTTTCTGTCAAACCTCAACATGAATCAGCCATAGGTAGACATATATCCCCTCCCTTTTGAGCTTCCTTCCCATCTCCCTCCCCATCCCACCCCTCCAGGTTGATACAGAGCCCCTGTTTGAGTTTCTGTAGACATGCAGCAAATTCCTGTTGGCTACCTATTTTACATATGGCAATGTCAGTTACCATGTTACTCTCTCCATGTGTCTCACCCTCTCCTCCCCTCTCCCCATGTCCACAAGCCTATTTTCTATGTCTGTTTCTCCATTGCTGTCCTGTAAGTAAATTTTTCAGTACCATTTTTCTAGATTCCATATATATGCATTAGAATATGATATTTATATTTCTCTTTCTGACTTACTTCACTCTGTATAATAGGCTCTAGGTTCATCCACCTCATTAGAATTGACTCAAAGGCACTCCTTTTTATGGCTGAGTAATATTCCATTGTGTATATGTACCAAAATTTCCTTATCCATTCATCTGTTGATGGGCATCTAGGTTGTTTCCATGTTCTAGCTATTGTAAATAGTGTTGCAATGAAAAATGGGATATATGTGTCTTTTTCAATTTTGGTTTCCTCAGGGTATATGGCTAGGAGTGGGGTTGCTGGCTCATATGGTGCTTTTATTCCTTGTTTTCTAAGGATATTGATAGCAGCAAGCAAAAAGCAACAAGTAACATAAAGGGAAACTCCATACATTTAACAGCTGATCTTCTAGCAGAAATTCTGCAGGCCAGAAGGGAACAGTAGGATATATTTAAAATACTGAAAGGGAAAAATCTACAACCAAGATTACTTATTACTTGTAGGTTACAGCAAGGATCTCATTCAAAATTGATGGAGAAATAAAAAGCTTTTCAGACAAGCAAAAGTTAAGAGAATTCAGTACCACCAAAGCAGCTTTACAACAAATGTTAAAGGGACTTATATAGTCAAGAAACAAGAGAAGAAAAAAGATCTACAAAATCAACCCCAAACAATTAAGAAAATGGCAATAGGAACATATATATCAATAATTACTTTAAATGTAAGTGGATTAAATGCTCCAACCGAAAGACACAGACTGGCTGAATGGATATAAAAACAAGGCCCATATATATGCTGTCTACAAGAAACTCACTTCAGACCTCAAAACATATATAGACTGAAAGTGAGAGGATGGAAAAATATATTCCATGAAAATAGGAAGCAAAAGAAAGCTGGAGTAGCAATCTTCAAAACAGACAAAATAGACCTTAAAGAAGATTACAAGAGATAAGGAAGGACACTGCATAACGATCAAGGGATCAATCCAAGAGGAAGACATTTGTCTCCCTCAAATGTAAATATCTATGCACCCAACATAGAAGCACCTCAATACATAAGTGGAGAAGGCAATGGCACCCCACTCCAGTACTCTTGCCTGGAAAATCCCATGGATGGAGGTGCCTGGTAGGCTGCAGTCCATGGGGTCGCTAAGAGTTGGACACGACTGAACGACTTCAGTTTCACATTTCACTTTCATGCACTGGAGAAGGAAATGGCAACCCACTCCAGTATTCTTGCCTGGAGAACCTCAGGGATGGGGCAGCCTGGTGGGCTGCCGTCTATGGGGTCGCACAGAGTCGGACACGACTGAAGCGACTTAGCAGCAGCAACAGCAGCAGTAGCAATACGTAAGACAAACACTAACAGACATAAAAGGAAAATTTGACAGAATCACAATAATAGTAGGGGACTTTAACACCTGACTCACACCAATGGACAGATCATCAAAACAGAAAATTAATAAGGAAACACATTAAATGATACATTAGATGAGATGGATCTCATTGATACCTTCTTGATATTCCATCCAAATGCAGAAGAATACACCTTCTTCTCAAATGCACATTCTCCAGGATAGACCATATCTTGGGTCACAAATCAAATCTCAGTAAATTTAAGAAAATTGAAATCCTATCAAGAATCTTCTCTGACCACAATGCTGTGAGACTAGACATCAATTACATGAAAAAAACTGTGAGAAACACAAACACATCAATATTAAACAACACGTTTCTAAATAACCAACAGGTTACTGAAGAAATCAAAAGGGAAATAAAAAAAATTTCTAGAAACAAATGAAAATGAAAACATGACCGCTCAAAACCTATGAGATGCAGAAAAGCAGTTCTAAGAGGGAAGTTTATAGCAATACAATCTTACCTCAAGAAACAAGAAAAACATTGAATAGACAACCTAACTTTACACCTAAAACAACTGGAAAAAGAAAAACAAAAATTACCCAAAATTAGTAGAAGGAAAGAAATCATAAATATCTGAGCAGAAATAAATGAAAGAAATAATAGTAAAGATTCAGTTCAGTTCAGTTCAGTTCAGTCACTCAGTCGTGTCCGACTCTTTGCGACCCCATGAATCGCAGCATGCCAGGCCTCCCTGTCCATCACCGACTCCCGGAGTTCACTCAAACTTACATCCATCGAGTCAGTGATGCCATCCAGCCATCTCATCCTCTGTCGTCCCCTTGTCCTCCTGCCCCCAATCCCTCCTAGCATCAGAGTCTTTTCCAATGAGTCAACTCTTCACATGAGGTGGCCAGAGTACTGGAGTTTCAGCTTTAGCATCATTCCTCCCAAAGAAATCTCAGGGCTGATCTCCTTCAGAATGGACTGGTTGGATCTCCTTGCAGTCCAAGGGACTCTCAAGAGTCTTCTTCAACACCACAGTTCAAAAGCATTAATTCTTTGGTGCTCAACTTTCTTCACAGTCCAACTGTCACATCCATACATGACCACAGGAAAAACCATAGCCTTGACTAGACGAACCTTTATTGGCAAAGTAATGTCTCTGCTTTTCAATATGCTATCTAGGTTGGTCATAAGTAAAGATTAATGAAACTAAAAGCTGGTTCTTTGAGAAGATGAACAAAATTGACAAACCTTTAGCCAGACTCAGCAAGAAAAAAAGAGAGAAGAATCAAATCAACAAAATTAGAAATGAAAAAGGATGAACATTGGGGTACACGTGTCTCTTTCCCTTCTGGTTTCCTCAGTGTGTATGCCCAGCAGTGGGATTGCTGGATCATAAGGCAGTTCTATTTCCAGTTTTTTAAGGAATCTCCACACTGTTCTCCATAGTGGCTGTACCTGTGGGAGAGGGAGAGGGTGGGAAGATTTGGGAGAATGGCATTGAAACATGTAAAATATCATGTATGAAACGAGTTGCCAGTCCAGGTTCGATGCACGATGCTGGATGCTTGGGGCTGGTGCACTGGGACGACCCAGAGGGATGGTGTGGGGAGGGGGGAGGGAGGAGGGTTCAGGGTGGGGAACGCATGTATACCTGTGGCGGATTCATTTTGATATTTGGCAAAACTAATACAATTATGTAAAGTTTAAAAATAAAATAAAATAAAAAAAAAGAAATGAAAAAGGAGAGGTTACAATAGACAATGCAGAAATGCAAAGGATTATAAGAGACTATTATGAACAACTATGTGGCAATAAAGTGGATAACCTGGAAGAAATGGACAGATTCTTAGAAAAGTTCAATCTTCCAAGACTGAACAGGAAGGAATATAAATTATTAACAACCCAACTACAAGTGTTGAAATGGAAGCTATGATCAAAAACCTCCCAAAAAACAAAAGCCCAGGACCAGATAGCTTCACAGGAGAATTCTATCAAACATTTAGAGAAGAGCTAATGCTTATCCTCTAAAACTCCTTCAAAAAATTTCAGGGGAAGGAACACTTCCAAACTCATTCTATGAAGCCACCATCACCCTGATGCCAAAATCAGACAAAGATAACATAAATGGAGGACAACTTTGATAGCTGAAATAAGACAAATGCTTTTAAGTTGAAAGGGCATAAAAAATAAAAACAAAATGGAATAAAAATATGGTCAATTAGACATATTTTTGTAAGATTTCAGAGCATGATGGCACAAGAGAAGATTCTAACACCTTTCATAGAGAAGTAACCTATCAAAAGGATCACTGATAAACAATTATTTTTTATTAGCTCTGCTGCTGCTGCAGCTGCTGCTAAGTCTCTTCAGTCGTGTCCGACTCTGTGCGACCCCATAGACGGCAGCCCACTAGGCTCCTCTGTTCCTGGGATTCTCCAGGCAAGAATACTGGAGTGGGTTGCTATTTCCTTCTCCAATGCATGAAAGTGAAAAGTGAAAGTGAAGTCGCTCAGTCGTGCCTGACTCTTAGAGACGCCATGGACTGCAGCCTACCAGGTTCCAGATACTAGATATTCTCAAGTTTTGAGTGGGAAAAATAGGCATAGATTTCTCCTGTCAGCCAGAATGACCATTTAGTAACAATAGAGCAGAAGAAAATATTTTGAGAAATGTCCACAATTGTACATTCCACAAAATAAGAAAACAGAGAATCAACTATAGAAACAAAGAAACTAACCTAACCAGAAAAAAAGAAAACTAGTTCTTATGCACTTTGAACTCGCTTATACTGTGGCTGTGTGCAAATCCTAAGATGCTTCTTTTGCTCCAGGAAAACCTCATGTCTTTAGGAGATGGAAATACGTATTTAGATAGATAGTAGGTACCTATGCTGCTGCTGCTGCTAAGTCGCTTCAGTCATGTCCTAGTCTGTGCGACCCCATAGACGGCAGCCCACCAGGTCCTGCCATCCCTGGGATTCTCCAGGCAAGAACACTGGAGTGGGTTGCCATTTCCTCCTCCAATGCATGAAAGTGAAAAGTGAAAGTGAAGTCGCGTAGTCGTGTCTGACTCTTTGGGACCCCATGGACTGCAGCCTACCAGGCTTCTCCGTCCATGGGATTTTCCAGGCAAGAGTACTGGAGTCGGGTGCCATCGCCTTCTCCGAGTAGGTACCTATAGCTATATTGATATATATCAATATCTATGTATATATTGGGCTTCCCAGGTGGTGCTAGTGGTAAAGAATCAGCCTGCCAACGCAGGAGATACGAGAGATGCCAGTTTGATGTCTGGGACAGGAAGTCCCCTGGAGGAGGGCATGGCAACCCATTCCAGTGTTCTTTCCTGGAGAATCCCATGGGCGGAGGACCCTGGTGGGCTACAGTCCATAGAGTCGCAAAGAGTTGGACACGACTGAAGTGACTTAGCAAGTCTGCACATGTGCTATGCTTAGTCACTCAGTTGTGTCTGATTCTTTCCGACCCGATGGATACACACACACACACACACACACACACACACACACACACATACAGAAAGAGATTGGTAATCTGATGCTGCAGTAGCACCTTCCATGTTTGTCATTAGCGCTGACACAAAGTCAGGCAATTTACATCTGCTTGAAGAAGCCTAAGTCACTTGTTCACAAATTCAAGTACAGAGAAGGTTGGAAACCAAGTACCTAGAATTTTCAACACTTACAAGAAAGGTGGTATTTTCATATCTGCTCTCTCTTGCCCAGACTAATAAAGAAGAGATTACTCAAACACAGTAGAAGTTTTAGGTGTGAAAAGGAAGAAAAAAATGCCTTTTTTTAAGGTTTAGAAATTGAATGTAAGATTTAAATTAATTTATTTATTTTAATTGGAAGAAAATTACTTTATAATATCATGATGGTGTTTGCCATGCATCAACATAAGTCAGCCACAGGTATACACGTCCCCCCACTTCCTGAGCCCCTCTCCCACCTCCCTCCCCACTCTATCCCTCTGGGTTGTCCCAGAGCACAGGCTTTTGGTGCCCTGCTTCATTCATTGAACATGCACTTGTCATCTATTTTACATACGGCAATGTACATATTTCAGCACTCTTCTCTCAAATCATCCCACCCTCGCCTTCTTCCACTGAGTCCAAAAAAAAAAAAAAAAAAAGATTAAATATAAGATTTAAAGTTCGAGAGATCTTGAAGTCAGCGACTTTGATAAAGTTTATGAGAATATAAAGGCTCAAGGATTCCTCCCTGGATTGGTGTGCTTTGGGAGGTGTGGTAATTTTTATGAACTAAAGGGAAATACCCTACATCTTAAGTGACTCTAAAAATATTTCTCCCCAGACTGTTAATTTACTGAAATGGAGAAAATTTCTTGTAAGTCCTCTATTATCCGTGGCAGCTTGAGGAACAATTCACACTTAAATAGCTGTTTCATAATAGCATCTTTTTCTCTGCCAGCTGCATGATCCTGAAAATCTAATGTGCACCCAGGAAAGAGACTAGTAGTATAACAGAACAACACTAATGTTCTTTGAGTGCTGTATTGGATATTTTTATTGAGATGTAATCAGTTACTACATAAGCTAGCTAAAAATTATAACAAAAAGTGGTAGAAAGTTATTTTTATGAAAATTTGGGGCCAGCATATGATTTATCCAAAATGTTACTTTTCTCTTTTTTTCCTGTTAAATTCTGTCCTTTAGAAGAATACAACAAAACCTAAGTTGATATTACCTTGCATTAAATGCATAGCATATTATTTTCCACACGACTTTAACCTCAGCATATTAGACTTATAAAACTTTGTTTTTAAGTTATAATTGCTCTGTTATTGATTTGGATGACAAGGTTAAGTGCATATGGAACTTATATCTTGATTGCAGTATTTGGAAGGCAGAACTATAATTTATAAATGGAATTTTATTTATTAAGTTGAACCATATGGGATTGGGTTTGATAGGTCAAAAAATATCCAGATAGTGATAATTTCATATAGTTTAACCTAGAAAAATTGAACTTTTTATTAGAATTAGTTGTGTATAAAGACAATTCTTTGTCCTTCTACTTCCCTAAGCATTCAATAAATTTTGGAACCTGAGGAGACTGTAATGAACACTTCAACTTATGCCTTCACAAAATTAGATATTTCCTTTACAAATTGCCCTGATGGGGCTTATCACACTATAAGAATTGAAAAAAAAAATAAGACCTTGAAACCATTTTATGTTTTTGTTTAAAAATATGAAGTTTAAGCTATAGTGGTCTAAAACATTTGTGAGATTTATTAGTAATAGAGTAGTCTAAAATTCTATTTTGTAAGCATGTAAATGACCTTAATTCTGACTGAAGACCTTCACACAGTCACTCATTCCACCAGTAATACCTGTGTCTTCCCAGATTCCAAGACTTCTCCTGATCCTCTACTAAACCTCTGGCTGATTCCAAACAGCTGGATGGACATTTTTTGTTTGTTTTTTGGAATTTACACATTCATTTCAGTTCAGTCACTCAGTCGTGTCTGGCTCTTTGCGACCTCATGAATCTCGGTGCTCCAGGCCTCCCTGTCCATCACCAACTCCTGGAGTTCACCCAGACTCATCTGTGTCGAGTCGGTGATGCCATCCAGCCATCTCATCCTCTGTCATCCCTTTCTCCTCCTGCCCCCAATCCCTCCCAGCATTAGGGTCTTTTCCAATGAGTCAACTCTTCGCATGAGGTGGCCAAAGTATTGGAGTTTCAGCTTCAATATCAGTCCTTCCAATGAACACCCAGGACTGGTCTCCTTTAGGATGGACTGGTTGGATCTCCTTGCAGTCCAAGGGACTCTCAAGAGTCTTCTCCAACATCACAGTTCAAAAGCATCAATTCTTCAGTGCTCAGCTTTCTTCACAGTCCAACTCTCACATCCGTACATGACCACTGGAAAAACCATAGCCTTGACTAGACAGACCCTTTTTGGAAAAGTAATATCTCTGCTTTTAAATATGCTGTCTAGGCTGGTCATAACTTTCCTTCCAAGGAGTAAGCGTCTTATAATTTCATGGCTGCAATCACCATCTGCAGTGATTTTGGAGCCCCAGAAAATAAAGTCTGACACTGTTTCCCCATCTATTTCCCATGAAGTGATGGGACCAGATGCCATGTCTTAGTTTTCTGAATTTTAAACTTTAAACCAACTCTTTCACCCTCCTCTTTCACTTTACACATTGCTTTATACCTTTATGACATGTTTACTGAGTTAGTTATTATATGATTTCTTTCATCTCACAGCCTGAATCCTTGGGGCAAAAAAAAAGGCTTGTCTCACTTTTTGCTGTATGTGATAATACATAGGAAATGTCTTTCCTCATTAGTTATTGACACATTTGTGTCCATCAACGGATGGCTGGATCAAGAAAATGTGTACGTTTACAATAGCCAGGACATGGAAGCAAACTAGATGTCCATTCACAGATGAATGGACAAAGAAAATGTGGTAAATATATACAACTGAATATTATTACTCAGCCATAAAAAACATTACTTTGAGTCAGTTCTAGTGAGGTGGATGAACCTAGAGCCTGTTATACAGAATGAAGTAAGTCAGAAAGAGAAGAACAAATATTGTATATTAACACATATATATGGAATATGGAAAAATAGTATTGATGAGCCTATTTGCAGGGAAGGAATGGAGACACAGATGTAGAGAATAGACATATGTACACAGTGGGGGAAGGAGAAAGTGGGATGAATGGAGAAAGTAGCATCAATCTATATATACAATACCATGTGTAAAACAGATAGCTAGGGGGAAGCTGCTGTATAACACAAGGAGCCTAGCCTGGTGCTCTGTAATGATACAGAGTAATGGGATGGGGGAAGGGGCGGGAGGCTCAAGAAGCAGGGTATAAGTGTATAATTATGACTGATTTACATTGTTGTATGGCAGAAACCAATACAACATTGCAAAACAATTTTCATCCAATTGAAAACTAAAATAGTAAAAATAAATTGTGTAACTTTATATAATACAGTATTATACTGCACTCAATGAGAAGATAATTCTATTATTTGTGACAATGTGGATGGACATGGAGGACATTGAGCAATGAATGAAATATGTCAGAGAGACAAAAGCTGTATGGTATCCCTTATACAGGAATTTTTTTAAGTAATATATATAGAAACAGGGAGTAGAAAAGTGGTCACCAGGAGCTGGAGGAGGATGGAAGAATAAGGTGAAGTTGGCAAAAGGATATAGACTTTCAGTTATAAGATGAATAAGGTCTGAGGTTTTAATGAATAATATGATGATTATAATTTATAACTCTGTATTGCATGTCTGAAATCTCCTAACAGAGTAGCACTTAAATGTTCTCATCAAAAAAGAAAACAGAAAAGAAAATAGGTGAAGTTATAGATTTATTAATGAAATCAAAGGAGAGAATTTTTTCATAATATACATTTATAGCAAACCATCACTACGATATATATTTTTAAATATATCAAAATTTTATTTGTCAATTGTATTTCAATAAAGTTTAAAAAATAATATATTGGCTCAATTAAATGACATTCTGAAAAAAAATTGAAAGCAACTACTGAACTTTCCTTAAAAATGATTAAATGAATAATATGTATTTTAATATACATAAATACATTAGCATTATATATATACAGATACATATAATTGAGTCTTCTCAAAATTAATATGTTCAAAGTTTAACCACCAGCCACTGTGACTGCATTGGAAAACAAGGCCTTTAGAGAGGCAGTTAAGGTTAAATGAGTTCGTAAGGGTGAAGCCTTAATCCAGTAGGACTATGTCCTCAGAAGAGGACAAGACACCAGAGATGCAGACACAGGAAAGTCCGTGTGAAGACACATGAGAACAGTGCCCAGGAGAGAGGCCAATGGAGAAACCAAACCTGCCAACACCTTGATCTTGGACTTCAACCTTCAAAACTATGAGAATATGAATATTCATATTCATAGCTCATAGAATCGGAGAGGGCAATGGCAACCCACTCCAGTACTCTTGCCTGGAGAATCCCAGGGACAGAGGAGCCTAGTGGGCTGCCGTCTATGGGGTTGCACTAAGTCGGACACAACTGAAGTGAATTAGCAGCAGCAGCAGCTCATAGAATAGAAATAAGTTCTCACTTCTTTTAAAGTTCCCCAGTCTGTGGTACTTTGTTATGGCAGCCCTAGTAAGTGAATTACTCAGCCATTAAAAAGAATACATTTGAATCAGTTCTAATGAGGTGGATGAAACTGGAGCCTATTATACAGAGTGAAGTAAGCCAGAAAGAAAAACACCAATACAGTATACTAATGCATATATATGGAATTTAGAAAGATGGTAACAATAACTGTGTATATGAGACAGCAAAAGAGACACTGATGTATAGAACAGTCTTTTGGACTCTGTGGGAGAAGGAGAGGGTGGAATGATTTGGGACAATGGCATTGAAACATGTATGATATCATATATGAAATGAGTCACCAGTCCAGGTTAGATGTACAATACTGGATGCTTGGGGCTGGTGCACTGGGATGACCCAGAGGGATGGTACGGGGAGGGAGGAGGGAGGAGTGTTCAGGATGGGGAACACATGTATACCTGTGGTGGATTCATTTGATATATGGCAAAATCAATACAATATTGTAAAGTTAAAAAAAAATAAAAACAAACAAACAAAAAAAGAAACCCTGGATCCAAACAGTGTTTTCTGGGCCAGCATGTAATTCACGGATATATTGTCAGTTGTCTACCATTAGTTCATTACTCCAACACCAAAGTAAGCAAAGGACATTAGGGACCTGAATCTGACAGACTCAGGACTCCTCCAAAAGAAATGTTGCATACATGCTTGGATTTTGCTTATATTCACTGTGAATCATTAGTAAAATTTAGCATTGAGTGACAGCTATGCTTTCTATGAGTCTGATTTGATAAGGAACGTTTTACGGTATTTCAGGTGGTCCTGCAAATATCTGAAAGCTAACACATTACAATTGAAACAATTTCAGACCTGTAAACCTGCATCTTGATAAATAGCCCTTGTACTCATTTCTTAGGGCTGCCATAACAAAATATCACAAACTAGGTGGTTTCATACAATAGAAATTTTTTCTTTGAAAGCTCTGGAAGCCCGAAGTCCCATATTAAGCTGTGGACAGGGTCATGCTCTCTCTGAGGGCTCTCAGATGAAATCTCTTCTATACCTTATTGTTAGTTTCTGGTGTCACCAGAAATTCTTAGTCTCCCTTGGCTTACAGACGCATCACTCATCTCTGCTTCTGCTATTACCCGGCGTTCTTCTTGTGTGTCTCCATCTCTATGTGTCTCCTCCTCTTTTTAAAAGAACATCAACCATTTGGCTTAAGGGGCCACTCTACTCCAGTGTGAATTCACATTAACTTGATCATATCTGCAAAGTCCCTGTTTTCGAATAAGATCACATTCATAGGTACCAAGGCTTAGCACTTGAATGTATCTTTTGTGAGGACATCATTCAATGCACAGCAGCCCCTAAATCCCTAAGTCACTTCCATTTCTTATTTCTTCTTTAGAGTAGAAGAGGAATTTAAAGAATAATTCATCCATCTATTTATTCACTTATAGAACACGTATTTATCTAGCATCTAATTAGTGTCAGGTACTATTTTAGATGCTGATGGTAAAGTTGTGGACAAGATAGACCAGGACCTTGCTCCTTCAGAGTTAATATTCTAATTATGGGCATCTGGAGTGAACATATAAATAAGTAGATGAGTGGGGGGATTTTTGATAGTAAGTATTATGAGAAAAATGTGGCAGGAAATAGGACACAGAGTGACTTAGTAGAAATGAGATGAAGGCTTCCTTGCTTAGGAAATAAGACTGCAGAAGGCTTTGTTAGAAGGGAATATTTAAACTGAGACCTAAATGAAGAAAATTCTAATAGGGAAGCATTCTAAGTAAAATGATGAAACAATTAAAATTCTTTAATATCTGTGGTTTAAAAAGTAAAAAGAAAACTCCTATGATTAGTGACTGAGCAGGAGGCAAAGGTAGAACCTCAGACAAAAGTGGTCAGATCATTTCCATGGTAACAATATGTTTAAATTTTATTCTAATTAAGGATGGAAACAGAAATCAGTTTGGAGGTATTTGAATTAGTCTAGGTAAAAGATGACGGTGATTTAGATCAGAATGGTAGCAGTGGAGACAGTGAGAAGTGATTGGCTTTGCCATAGATTTATCAGTTATTTACTATGTGCCAAGAACATTCCATCTGTGGCAGGCTGAGTAATGAAAGTGTGAGTTACTCAGTTGTGTCCTTCTCTTTTTGACCCCATGAACTATTGCCTGACAGGTTCCTTTGTTCATGGAATTCTCCAGGCAAGAATACTAGTGTGCGTAGCTGTTCCCTTCTTTAGGGGATCTTCCAGACCCAGGGATCAAACCCCAGGTCTCCTGCATTGTGGACAGATTCTTAACTGTCTGAGCCACAATCTGAGCCACCAGGAAAGCCCCTGAGTAATGGCTACCTCAAAATGTCTCCATATTATGCGTATATCTTGTGAATATATCATGTTTCATCACATGTATTGTGTAGTGAAGGAGACTTTGCAGATATAATAAAGTTTGGACCTTCAAATAGATAAATAATTATGGATTATTTTATAGGGAAAATCTAATCACATGAACTCTGGCTAGAATCAAAAATATGAGGCAGAAGGAAAAATTGGAGAGATGCTAAGGAAGGGAAGGACTAGACCCACTGAGGTGAAAGGAGAGACACAGAGAAAACATGGGAAGGAATGCAGAGCCTCTAGGGTCAGAGACTCGTCCCTGGCTGACGGCTGGCAAGGAAACTGCGACTTCATTTCTCCAGCTGCAAGGAAATAAATTCTGTCAACAACTGAGCTTGGAAGCAAATTCAAGCCCAGAACCTCTGAAGGGAATTCTAACACTGATTTTGGTTGTTTGAGACTAAGCAGGAGACCCATCTGAGCCAAGCTGCACCTGGATTTCAGATCTACAGAACTATGAGATAATGCATAGTGTGGTGTAAGCCACTGAATTCATGGTTATGTGTTACAGTAACAATGGAAAACACAATTTCCATCAAGGAATTGGTTCAAGTAACGGATCTTTTCTATTCCCATTGTCATAAATCTTAGGTAATAAATTACTTGAGTTTCCCTGGTGGCTCAGACAGTAGAGAATCTGCCTGCAATGTGGGAGAGCTGGGTTTGATCCATGAATTGGTTCAATCCCTGAAGAAGGGAACAGCTACCCACTCCAGTGGTCTGGCCTGGAGAATTCCATGGACAGAGGAGCTTGGCAGGCTACGGTCCTTGGGGTCACAGAGTCACGAGTGAGTGATTTTGGACTTTTTTTATCATAGATGACCACTGAAAAACCTCTCTAATCTAACTTAGTGTTCACATTCAGTCAGAGCCATTGTTTAAAGTGCAAATCTGATTGGGATAGTGTGTCTTTACATGAACAAGTACTTTTGTCCTTAAAACCAATTCAAATGGCCTTTCCTGCAGGAAGCCTTCCATAATGAACTCCTCCAGGTTGAATGTTTTTTTTTCTCTGCTTCCAGAGCACAGTCCATATTTATCATTCTATCTCATCTCCTGACCTACTACAAAGTCTTTTTTCCTTTTTAATATGTATTCTATTTTGTATTTCATAAATGATACATGAATCAGTCAAAAACATTCATTGAATATGAAATGTTACACAATTTTTTTCTATGTAATCTCATATCTAAAAGAAGTCACTATTAACAGTTTCAATTTTGTATATTTTCTATACATACAAATTGAAAATTGATATCTGTATATGTCATATATATGTGTGTGTGTGTGTTTACATATGCACTAGTATCCTTCTTAAATAGGGCTTCCCTGGTAGCTCAGCTGGTAAAGAATCAGTCTGGAATGCAGGAGACCCTGGTTCGATTTCTGGATTGGGAAGATCCCCTGGAGAAGGAAACAGCAACCCACTCTAGTATTCTGGCCTGAGAAATTCCATGGACTGTATAGTCCTTGGGGTCACAAAGAGTTGGACACGACTAAATGACTTTCACTTCACTTCACTTTATCCTTCATAAAACATGGAACATGTTTATGAATTTGTGCTGTAATAGTGTTTTTATTAAGTTTTTACATTAAGCATAGTTAAGCTATGTTTTTCCTAATGGCTCTAAATTATTCCATTGTTTGTGTATATTTTCTTTAATTTGATCCCTTTTAGATAATTTTTAGAAATAATTTTAGCTTTATCTTGATAATGAAAATACTTCTATAATTGGTGTGCAAATATAGATATGTGTTTGAATTTGTGAAAATATGTGGAATAAATATGTAAAAAAGGAATCAAGGAGTATGTCATTTGAAAATGTCAAATTGCCTTCCAAGAATTCTGTGATAATTAAAATTGGTATGCATCATCAGTGTATGATGCCACCTGTCTTTTCACAACCTTAGTCACATATAATATTTGAGGTATTTAGAATAAAGATAGCAACTACAGAAAAACTATAAGTAGAAGCTACGAGAAGAAGTCTCTGAAGAGAGTAAGTTTGTAGTGAGGATTAGAACAGAGATTTTGTCTTTTTATTATAAAACTTTCTGTGCTGCTCGATTTTTTTAAAACTAAGATAAATCTTAGGAAAAATAATCACAAGAAAGGATATCTCTTTTTCGGGGTAAAGACTATAAGGTGGCACTTGTGGTAAAGAACCCACCTGGCAATGCAGAAGACCTAAGAGACATGGGTTCAATCCCTAGGTTGGGAAGATTCCCTGAAGGCAGGGATGGAAACCCACTCCAGTATTCCTGCCTGGAGAATCCCATGGACAGAGGAGGCTGGTGGGCTACCATCCACACAGTTGCAAAGAGTCAGACAAGACTGAAGAGATTCAGTGGTGGACTTTATATTTGGAATTTAACTTTTTGTTATTACCAGTTTATTAATTTTATTTCTCTCACAGTAAAGTATATGCTTTATGAAAAGAGTTTTTCAACAGTTCTCCCATATTTCATCATGCCAAACACATCAATTTAGCCATATGGCATGCTGTGTGCTAAATCACTTCAGTCATGTCCAGTTCTTCATGACCCTTTGGGCTGTAGCCCATCAGGCTCCTCTGTCCGTTGGATTATCCAGGCAAGAATAGTGGAGTGGGTTGCCATGACCTCCTCCAGGGGATCTTCCCCACCCAGGGGTTGAACCTGTGTCTTTTATGTGTCCTGCATTAGCAGACAGGTTCTTTACCACTAGCGCCACCTGAGAAGCCTTAGGCATATTAGATGGGCTCAAAAATATAAGCTGAAGTAATTTACAAAGATTAGGTACCAGAAGAATGCTATAAATCTGAAACAACTGGCCAAGGAAAGTAAGCCAAATTTAATTCTTATTTATAAGAATTCTTACTTACTTATAAGGTAGTGAAGAAGCCATTTCAATTGTCAAGTATACTGGACCAGTCCTTCAGGCACAGTGCGATAACATGCAGTTCTGGGTATCTGGAGATTTGATTTCCAGTCTTAGCCATGAGCTAGCTGCATACCTTTCCTGAGTCTTAGTTTTCCATCTACAAATGGATACATAGAGACATAGACATATATATATATATATATATATATATATATATGCCTATGTATATGTGTGAATGTATGTAATGAAGTAAGGTTTCATCAGTATCATACTTACTATGACATAATTAATAAAAAATAATCGTATAGCATTAAATGATTCATCAGAGTATTTTTTTTTTTACTGCTGTCTTTAGGAACTGTTTATCTTATAATAAATAAAAAAATAAATATATTAAAAATATGAGTTATTCAGTAGCACAATTCATGGTCAAAACTTTAAAAAAAAGCATATTGTAAGACTTAAAAATACTATTTAAAATATGTTTATATGTGTGTGTGCTCAGTTGCTCAGTCATGTGCAACTCTTTCCAACCACATGGGCAAGAATACTGGAGTAGGTTGCCATTTCCTACTGCAGGGGATCTTCCTAACCAGGGATTGAACTCACATTTCTTGCATTTCCTGAATTGCCAGGGGGGTTCTTTATTACTGCACTACCTGGGAAACCCTATAGGATATGTAATAGCACTTTTTTTCTAAAAAAACTAAACCTAAAGGTAGCTGCATTTAAGTAAGAAAATTAAAATTTTGGGTAATAAATATCCCAGATGCTATACAAAAGTATGCTTTTATAAATAGAAAAATGCAGTTGATTGTGGGAAAATACAATAGCTCAGATTATATGGATTATATTTGTGCATGTACCTATTATATTTCAAATATTCACTTATGGAGTTAATATTGTTACATCTAATCATAACTTTTTTAGTCACAATTTATTTTTTAATACTCTAATATCTTTGTGGTATTTCATACACAGATGCAAAGTTTTTACAATCTCATAATATACTTTTAATCTCTGACATAAAATAATATATAAAAGAGTAAGAAAGATAAAGAGGGAAAATATGATCTATTTCTACTCATTTATTTGTCATAAAAATTGGAATGAGAAAGCAAAATAGTCTCTCAAGTTTAAATTAAAGGGAGCTGGTGTTTCTTTCTTTCTTTTTTTTTTTTAAGTCTTCTTCCTTTAGTGAATTTACTAACTGATATTTTTTCCTTCTGGACAGAATTCCCTCCTAGCCTCACTAAACTGACCTCTGTTTGGTTCTTCCAGCAGTAATGATAGAAAGTTTGCTTATAATGTCCTGGCATTGAAGAATGCTACTCTTTCAATTTCAAATCTCCTGTGTCTTCAGCTGGAATGTAGCCTTAGGGGAACACATGTAGATAGGTGAAGAGAAAGGAGACACCCGCTCAACTGGCCAAAGCTTTTGAACAAACGATCAATAGAGTAACAGATGCCACTGCCAGCTTGTCCTGACATGCCATGCCCAGCCTGGGAATGAGTTCATTGACTTTGTCGTGGAGAGGTCTTTTAGAGTTTCTCTGGTGTCACCTACTTCTGTTGCTGTCTAGAGGCAAGATCTAATAAACTGACTGAGGATTGAGACAGACGTATTATATTTCACAAAGGATGTCTTTATGCTGTGCAAATTAAAAAAATGGACTCAGTGGACGAAGGGGAGGGTGGGATGATTTAAGAGAATAACATTGAAAGATACACACTACCATATGTAAAATAGATAATAACCAGTGTGAGTTTGATGTGTGAAGCAGGGCACCCAAAGCCAGTAATGTGACAACCTGGAAGGGTAGGATGCGGAGGGAGGTAGGACGGCGTTCAGGATGGAGGGGACACATAGCCATTGCTGATTCATATTGGTGTATGGCAAAAACATCACAATATTGTATTGTCCTCCAATTAAAATAAATAAATTAAAGAGAAAGAGAGGCTTATTTCATTGAGTCTTATGACATCTACCTCTCATTTTTTCTTCTTTTTCTTTCTAACATTTAATGGCATTATAGAGAGAAAAATGTAAACAATCCCAAAGAGGAGTAGAAAAAGAAGAAGGAAAGACTTTTAAAAAGATGTGTGAATATAAAGGTAAAGAAGGAATATAGAGATGAAGAATCTCTTCCATTACCAGTCATCAATATTAACTTCTGATTGATTGCAAAGTTAAACATCATTTCTGGAGTAAATTTTGTGTACTTGGTAAATTAAGGTAAGAACTGACTGATCTGTTTTCTTTACATCCATATACAGTTATACTGCATTTATAGTTTAGAAGTTTTATCCCCTTTTGACATTTTGTTAACTCATCAGCTCATAATTATTATATAGATATTTACCATTATTTTATTACATATATTTTTCTGTCTCACTCACTGAAATGTCAGTTTCATCAATCATGGGGTTGATTCTCTTTTTCTCACTCTTCCAACAGGAATGCCCATTGGATTAGTCAAAACCCAGTAAATACTTTTTGAATAATAGTATTTTATGTAATATAGTTTATATTTCTTTAGAATTAACTAAAATAAACTTTCACTGAAAATATTTCATGAAGTATAATGTTCAGGTCTTAATACAATAGGCTGGACACTGTTTGATCAGTATATTTGAAAATCTCATCTCTTTTTGCAGGCCAGTGGTTTTCAAATATTTATTTGTGGAAAATTATTCTTTCAAATAAATATGTGTGAAGAATTCTAATTTAATAAGGGAAAGGAATTATTCTTGTTAAAGGAAATTTTGAATGCCTTTGGTCAAACTAACTTATTTGTTCTTCCTCTGTTCCTACGCAGCAACATTTGACATATCTTTAAAGGAATTAAGGAACCCAAAGCATAATGTCTGAAACATATTTTGACAGATTAACAGTTTATTTTTGAGTCTCAGGCTTTCTATCATTAATTTATTAATGCATTGACATAATATGAAGATAAAAATAATGTTAAAATATGAATATATTTAATTGAAATTTCTTATGAATTTTCCAGTTATATCACATGCCTTCTATATGTGATCATTTTGAAATAAATGTCTAGCACATGCCTTTTATAAAATGTATACTTCTATTTCCTGAAAAAGTGAGCTAATTATTTTAGAATCAATTTTCCTTCCTTATAAATGCTCAATGTATTTTATTTAATTTCCTTAATGAGGTTGAAGAGTTTGAAAATAGTAGAGATAGTGAAGATAATTTTAGTAGAAAGTTATGAACCTAGACATCTGGAAAGAATATGAGAGCACCAAATTTTGTTCTAAAAGCATCATCTGACACCTTGTAACTGGTTTTAGCTAATGAAGAGCTAGAGACTAATCTAGAACCAGGACTATCAAGGTGAGGATTTCATAAGAAATCCTCCCCACATTTACTTGAAAGTCAAAGATCTCTTTAGAGTAAGCATGAACGAGAAGGAAACCTTCCTCTCCTCCTATTTCTCTAAGCTCATGGTTCTGGAAAAAGGATCATAAAATCATTCACATAAATGAAAAAGTATCCTAACTTCATTTCTTTTCCATGGGGATGGTCTTGATCCCTGTCTCCTGTGCAATGTCCATAGTTCATCAGGCACTCTATCTATCAGATCTAGTCCCTTAAATCTACTTCTCACTTCCACTGTATAATCATAAGGGATTTGGTTTAGGTCATACCTGAATGGTCTATTGGAGAAGGAAATGGCAACCCACTCCAGTGTTCTTTCCTGGAGAATCCCAGGGACGGGGAAGCCTGGGGGGGCTGCCGTCTATGGGGTTGCACAGAGTCAGACACGACTGAAACAACTTAGCATGAATGGTCTAGTGGTTTTCCCTACTTTCTTCAATTTAAGTCTGAATTTGGCAATAAGGAGCTCATGACAGTTAGCTCCCTGTCTTGTTTTTGCTGACTGTATAGAGCCTTTCCATCTTTGGCTGCAAAGAATATAATCAATCTGATTTTGGTGTTGACCATCTGGTGATGTCCATGTGTAGAGTCTTCTCTTGTGTTGTTGGAAAAGGGTGTTTGCTATGACCAGTGTGTTCTCTTGGCAAAACTCTATTAGCCTTTGCCCTGCTTTCATTCCATATTCCAAGGCCAAATTTGCCTGTTACTCCAGGTGTTTCTTGACTTCCTACTTTTGCATTCCAGTCCCCTATAATGAAAAGGACATCGGGCCTGGCGTGCTGCAATTCATAGGGTCACAAAGAGTCGGATATGACTGAGCAACTGAACTGAACTGAACTGAATCCTAAGTTTATAAAGTGGAAAAAGTATAATTTAAATTATCTCAATTTTCTCCAAATTGATGGGTGTATTTAATACCACACCAATCAACATTCAGTGTGGTTTGTGGATGTGTGTGTGTATGGCTGTGTTTGTATAACTTAACAATCATATATATATATATATATATAAAACAATCATACATGTATATAAACAATCATAGATATACAACTATATATATAATGATCATATATATTTATAAATATATATATATATACACATATAGGATTGAAAATGCTCATAACACTCTTGGAAGAACTTTTGAAAGGTCAAAACATATTGTAAAGCAATAATAATAAAGCTGGTTTGGAATTGGTTCAGAAGCAAACAGGTCCATGGTTAGGAATAGAAAGTACAGAAAGTATATTTTTGACTATGGCAAATATGTCATGAATGATGAAAAAAACAAAGTTTTGGTTTTTAATTTTTTCACGTTAAATGGTTCTAGGAAAATTGAGTATTCAATAAACTTTCAGATTACCAAAGGCCTATAATTAAAATTTAAAAAAGTTAGATAATCTAGAAGTCATGTGAATGCTTAAGTCATGAAAGAACAACTTGAATTATAAATAATATCAGACTTGTGTTTTTTGGGCTCCAATATCACTGCAGATGGTGATTGCAGCCATGAAATTAAAAGACACTTACTCCTTGGAAGGAAAGTTATGACCAACCTAGATAGCATAAAAAGCAGAGACACTACTTTGCCAACAAAGGTCCATCTAGTCAAGGCTATGGTTTTTCCAGTGGTCATGTATGGATGTGAGAGTTGGACTATGAAGAAAGCTGAGCGCCGAAGAATTGATGCCTTTGAATTGTGGTGTTGGAGAAGACTCTTGAGAGTCCCTTGGACTGCAAGGAGATCCAACCAGTCCATTCTAAAGGAGATCAGTTCTGAGTGTTCACTGGAAGGACTGATGCTAAAGCTGAAACTCCAATTATGGCCACCTCATGTGAAGAGTTGACTCATTGGAAAAGACCCTGATGCTGGGAGGGATTGGGGGCAGGAGGAGAAGGGGACGACAGAGGATGAGATGGCTGGATGGCATCACCAACTCGATGGACATGAGTTTGAGTGAACTCCAGGAGTTGATGATGGACAGGGAGGCCTGGCGTGCTGTGATTCATGGGGTTGCAAAGAGTCGGACACGACTGAGCGACTGAACTGAAACATACAGAAAGAGGGCTTCCCTCATAGTTCAGTTGGTAAAGAATTTGCCTGCAATGCAGGAGACCCAGGTTCAATTCCTGGTTTGGGAAGATTCCCCCGGAGCAGGAAATGGCAACCCATTCCAATATTCTTGCCTGGAGAATTCCATGGACAGGGAAGCCTGGAAGGCTACAGTCCATGAGGTTGCAAGGATTGGACATGACTTAGTGACTAAAGAGAGAGAGATATACAGAAAAATACTGATAAAATTTGCTATGTTATATTAAGCACCTTTGTTCATTAAAGCACCTAAGGGAGAAAGGAGAAGCCACAAGGTAAGGGAACTCTATATTAGAAAAAATAGCTTTCTCAAATGTTATAGCCAGATAAAGAACACGATTCTGTAAGTGAAGCACAAATTGTGTTTCAGCTCTCATTGTCTCCTTGGCTGCCTGTCCTGATGCTTGGCACCACAATATACATGGGGTGATGATATTGTGGGAGAGGGTAGTTACTGTATGCATAACTGAAAAAGAACAGACATTTAGACTATGGAAACAACTCTAGTGTTATTTTTTTAAATTAATTAATTAATTATTTTTTACTTTACAATATTGTATTGGTTTTGCCATACCTCAACATGCATCCACCACAGGAAGCTTGGGGCTGGTCCACTGGGATAACTCTAGTGTTATTAAGGGCAACACAGACAATGCGATAGAAAAACATGAGCAAAAATCTTGCACAGGCAAATTATAAACAAAAAAGTCCAAAAGGAAATGAAATGATATACATGGTTACTATTTTATAATTAATAATCACAGTGATAAAAATGAAAGCCATTATCATTAAATGATAGGAAATATCATTATATAAGTACTAGATTGGACAAAATTAACTTGGAATATGAAATGTCTGAAAGGTTGTGCAGCAATAGAAATGTATCCACTGTTGCAGAAATGAAATTGGTATGAGTATTGACAAGTGAAGTTTTGAACACACTCTAAGCAGTTCAGCTTTAGGTATAACAGTAGAGAGTAGAATATTGCTACTACATATATGAAGATATGGGCTTCCCAAGTGGCGGAGTGGTAAAGAATCTGCCTGCCAATGCAGAAGATGCAGGTTCGATCCCTGGATTGGGAAGATCCCTGGAAAAGGAAATGACAACTACTTCAGTATTCTTGCCTGGGAAATCGCATGGACTGAGGAGCCTGGAGGGTTAGAGCTCACGGGGTCGTAAAGAGTCAGACACCACTTAGTGACCGAACAACAGCAAATATAAGGATATAATTACAAGAAAGTTCAACTGAAGTATTACCCAGAATAGCTCTACTCTGGAAACAAACCAAGCGTTCATCAACAGTAGAACAGATAAGAACTACAGTGTTGAAAGTTGAAAGTGTTAGCCACTCAGCCGCTCTTTGCGACCCCATGGACTGTAAACCACCAAGCTCCTCCGTTCATGAAATTCTCCAGGGAAGGATACTGGAGTGGGTAGCCATTTCCTTCTCCAGGGGATCTTCCTGACCCAGGGATTGAACCCAACAATACAAACAAAGGAAAAGGCAATGGCACCCTACTCTAGTACTCTTGCCTGGAAAATCCCATGGACGGAGGAACCTGGTGGGCTGCCGTCTATGGGGTTGCACAGAGTCGGACACGACTGAAGAGACTTAGCAGCAGCAGCAGCAGCATACAAACAAAAATATCATATTTATGTATGCATATATATCATAATTTCAATTATATGATGTCAAAAAGAAGTCAAAACAAAAGCATGCTTCATAGAGACCATAGTAAGAATGCCACAAGAATACCAAAGAAATTATTGAAATCAGACTCTGGAAAGTGGTTACACATGGAGGGGAAAGAGGTGTGACTTCGAAGAAACTTTTGAGAAATTTGCACAATGCAGGCAATATTCTATTTTCATGTACATTTTGGAGGTGATTTCTTTTGTATTCACTTTATATTTTTTGTCCATACCAGTTTTGCTTCATATATGTTTTATATTTGATTTGTTTTGTATATTGCTTTCTTTGTGAAGAGTTTATAAGTTTTTAAGTAGAGAAAATTATTCTCAATTGGATAATTGGGAATTTGCTAATTTACTGGTTCGGGAGGTATATTGGTTTCCTGGGACTGCTTTTAGAAAGTGCTAAAAACTGTGGGGGTTAAAACAAGAGAAAATTGCTCACTCACAATTCTGGAGGTTAGAAATCCAAAATCGAGGTGTGGGCAGGCCCATGCTCTTCTGGAAGGCTGTAGGGGAGACATTTTTTCTTGGCTTTTCCTGGCTTCTGCGGGTTGCCAGCAATCCTTGGCATTCACCGCGTGCAGCTGCATCACGGCCTGTGTCTTCACGTGGTTGTCTTCCTTCTGTGTCTGTTTCTGGGTCCAAAGTCTCGTCTTCTTATGAGAACAGCAGTTGTATTAGATTTAGGGTCCCTTCTAATCCAGTAGGACCTCATTTTTTTTCTTAAGTTTTTTTTTTTTTTTTGATGTGGACCATTATTTTAAGTCTGTATTGAATTTGTTACAATATTTCTTCTGTTGCTTATGTTCTGGTGTTTTGGCTGTGAGGCTGTGGGATCTTCGCGCCCCAGCCAGGGATGCAACCCTCAGCCCCTGCAGTGGAGGGCGAAGTCTCAATGACTGGACCACCAGGGAAGTCCCCAGTATGGCCTCAGCTTAATTTATTACATCTGCAAAGATACCATTTCCAAATAAGGTCACATTCTGAGGTTCTGGGTCACATGAATTTTGGAGGGATACTATTCAATCCAGTATATGGGTGCATAGTTTAATAAATTCATGAGGTTTTATAAATTATGTTTTATAAGCAGCAATGTTAAGTTTTAGTTAACAACTCATCTCTAAATCATGACCACAGAACCTGGCCCAAGGTTTGAAATCTTTCCAAACCAAGGTAAAACACACATATATAAACTAGGGAAAGCAAACTTGATCTGGGTATCTTGAGGAAGTAGTTATACGGCAATTTGCATCATATTCTCTATGGAAACAAGACCCAAAGTGATAGATAGCAAAATGTTTTTGAGGATTAAAATAAAAATTGTGTTCTTCATTGCTGAATCTAGCTCAGAGAGGGGTTTTAGTTCTGCTAATCACTGAATCTATCAGAAGGAACACTATACTCTAATTCTTAATAAATCAATTCCTTAAAATTAGATAAACATATTTTATATTGAAAAATACCAGAGGTATTTAATGTGTAGTTAATAACAATCTGAATATTTGAATATTCTTCTTTTTTTGGTTACAGCTATCTTTTTGTCTTTTATATTAGAGTAAGCATTGGACTTCAACATAATTTGTATTTTCTTTATGTCCATTAAATAATAATCATGACTAACGTTCACATTTTGGGGTAATATATGACCTTTTAGAATCTAAATATATAACAGAATTGTTTTCTCTAAAATAGGTTAAATAACATTTTCTTTGCAATCCTTTAAATTTGTGTGTCCACAGTCTGTCAGCTTTCCATTAGTATCTGGAATGTTGTTTCTCAATACTTATAAAGTTTTGAAATATGAGATTTGAATTGGAAAATATGAGTAATTATCTCTAAAACCAAATTGGGCTTATGCTGTATCTCCTTAGTAGCTCAGCCCACAAAGAAAAACAAAGTGCTTTGGAAGCAGAGTGGGAAAGAGAGGAATGATAAATCTGGCTTCATTTTAAAGTTAAAAAAAAAAAAAATTGGCTCCTGGCAGAATCAAAGGCCTGAATTATATTCAAAATATCATAGAATGCTAAAACTGGAAATTATCTTACAAATCATTATCCAATTCAATCCTTTCATTTAATAGATGAGGAACCTGAAGCACAGAGAGAAGTAGTATCATGCTTAAGTTTTCCCAGCTAGCCAGGCGTAGTTCTGCTTTGTTCTGTCTCTAGGACCCAAATGAATAGATTTGTAAACACCCCTGCTTTCCCAAACACCCGGATCCATTGATGTCCTGGCTTAAAGTTCAAGAAGACCTGCGGTGTTAATACCTAGTGTGACAGTGCGGGCAGCCTTAGGGGTTGTTCAGATGGGGACGTGAGTGGTCACAAGTGAAAAATCAGGTTTACACAGACGTTGATCTTTCACCCTTTACAGTACCATCCTGTCTTTATTTAGATTATTTTAAATAGCATGCTAATGAGAGCCTATAGCTTATGATTTTTAATTGTTTTGAAGTCCAATGAATAATTGTGGATGAATGTGGCTAATTGTCTTTAGAGTGAAAGTGAAATTTTAAAAATTTACTTTAATCAACTTCACTTCTTTGGAGCACTTCTCAGCACAGGTGTCTGCATCAAGCTTTGTTCACAGGCATATGTCTCCACATTTTTTCTTTGGGCCTTCAGGTCACCAAGGACTTTTTTTTTTTTTTTTCCTGCACCATGCAGCTTGCTGGAACTCAGTTCCCCAACTATGGACTAAACCTGTGCCACAGCAGAAAAAGTGATGAATTCTAAACTAGACAACCAGAGAACTCCCTGACACAGGACTTTTGATCTCATTTCTTTGTTACTGGCATTTATATATATATTTTAACCTGCATCTAAATTTTGGAGGCATCTTGAATTTATTCAATCTATCTGGGTATATTTGTCTTCTGTATGGATTGAGAAAAAGAGGTAATCATAGATAATAGAAAATTTTAAACTAAAACCTACTTAAAATACTGTCCCTGATTTAATATTCTGCATAATTAGTGATCAAAAATAGAAAATTAGTTTGATACATGGATTTTTGTCTTGAATTTGTGTCATTTCTATTCCCTGAACATATTTCCATTCAGGTACATGATTGTCATCTTTTTTTTTTTTAAGAGTGTGTTGGTGGGTAAATAACATTCTCTGATCCAATCCAGGTCAATTCTTGAGTTTCTACCAGCTGTGTGACTCAACAGTCCATTGAGGAGAATTTCAAAGCCCCAAGTGTCCTCCTCTTAAAGGCTCGGATCTTTGGCTTCTAGCCTTTGAAGAGGTGTGGAGTCCAGTCCAGTTTGGTCCTACTCCCATGACAACTGGGGGGTATTATTTGCTGAGTAGTAGTTCTCAGTGAACCTCGATTTGAAGCTTTACATGAACTCCGTATTCTAGACAATACTGTAGTTTCCATGAAAGACACTGCTACATTCCCAGTCCTTTTCCAGAGGTATTAATTTTTCAGTTTGGTGTCCCAAAGGAAAATGAACTTCATGCTAAATTGGTGAGTGCCCTCAAGGTCAGTGCCTGTATTTCAGCAAACCACACTTAGTAGCAGGTCTTGACAGTGTTGAACATCCGTCTCCTGATGGGCTTTGGGGACAGGGATTCTGGCTACAGTGAGGCAAGACCATTGTTTAGCTGTTCTGTCTTCCAGCTGTGGGGGTGGATCAACTGAGAACAATCACCATGTAATATTTAGTTTATAGGAATCGATGCCCTAGTTGGCTTGATCATGAGATATGACAGTTTTATTAATTAGCTTTTTAAGTCCCACACAGAAGCAATTCCAAGGTTATAAAAGACCCAGTTCCAGCATCAAGCACATCATGAACTGGGATCTCTGCCTCCCTTCTTGCCTTCTTGTTGAATGCTGGGATTCATTCCAGACTACCATACTTTTGGACCATGCTGTGGACATTGTTTCAGAGGCCTCATTGCCCTCCTTTTCACAGGCCTTCAGGGAAGAAGTCACCTTCCCTTCACTTTGATTTTCACAATTGTGAATCTCTGAGGAAAAGCATTGGGATGCCTACTGCAATCACAGATCCCATATGTAAATTGTCCTATGCCCTCTGCAAAGTACTTCATATAACAGTTATACTGAACTTCCCAAGTGACCACTGTACATATTTTATCTGCTGAATTAAAATGTTATTCAAGAACAGCACAGGATATCTCCTTTATCTTCACAGATAGCAACTAAAAGATTTTGCTCTTTTTTTTAAACTTTACAATATTGTATTGGTTTTGCCATATATCAACATGAATCCACCACAGGTATACATGTGTTCCCCATCCTGAACCCTCCTCCCTCCTCCCTCCCCGTACCATCCCTCTGGGTCATCCCAGTGCACCAGCCCCAAGCATCCAGTATTGTGCATTGAACCTGGACTGGCGACTCATTTCATATATGATATTATACATGTTTCAATGCCATTCTCCCAAATCATCCCACCCTTTCCTTCTCCCACAGAGTCCAAAAGAGTGTTCTATACATCAGTGTCTCTTTTGCTGTCTTGTATACAGGGTTATTGTTACCATCTTTCTAAATTCCATATATATGCATTAGTATACTGTATTGGTGTTTTTCTTTCTGGCTTACTTCACTCTGTATAGCTTTTCACTGGAGACAAATAATAGATTGTTTTCTCATTGCACACCTTAATATTCTTGTTTTATTTATGCTTATCCATGTGAAAGCAAGAAACACAACTTGAATTTAATAAACTGATAATGTTTGAACAAGATCAGTCAGTTCAGTTGCTCAGTCATGTCCGACTCTTTGCAACCCCAAAGACTGCAGTATGCCAGGCTTCCCTGTCCATCAGCAGCTCCCAGAGTTGCTCAAACCATCTCCATAGAGTCCATGATGAGACATTACTTTGCTGAGTTGGTGATGTAATCCAACCATTTTTTTCTTCTGTCATCCCCTTCTCCTTCTGCCTTCAGTCTTTCCTAGCATCAGGGTCTTTTCTGATGAGTAAGTTCTTCACATCAGGTGGCAAAAGTTTTGGAGCTTCACCTCCAGCATCACTCTTTCCAATGAATATTCAGAATTTTCAGAACTGATTTCCTTTAGGATTGACTGGTTTCACTCCTTGCAGTCCAAGGGACTTGCAAGAGTCTTCTCCAACACCACAGTTCAAAAACATCAATTCTTTAGCACTCAGCTTTCTGTATGGTTCAACTCGCATATCCATACATGACTACTGGAAAAACCATAGCTTTGACTAGATGGACATTTGTTGGCAAAGTAATGTCTCTGCTTTTTAATATGCTGTCTAGGTTGATCATAGCTTTTCTCCCAAGGAACAAGCACCTTTTAATTTCATGGCTGCAGTCACCATCTGCAGTGATTTTGGAGCCCCCCAAAATAAAGTCTGTCACCGCTTCCATTGTTTCCCCATCTATTTGTCATGGAGTGATGGGACCAGATGCCATGATTTTAGCTTTTTGAATGTTGAGTTTTAAGCCAGCTTTTTCACTCTCCTCTTTCACTTTCATCAAGAAGCTCTTTAATTCTGCGCTTTCAGCCATAAGAGTAGTGTCATCTGCATATCTGAGGTTATTGATATTTCTCCCTGCAATTTTGATTCCAGCTTGTGCTTCATCCAGCCTGCCATTTCACATGATGTACTCTGCATAGAAGTTAAATAAGCAGGGTGACCATATACAGTCTTGACATACTCCTTTTCCAATTTGGAACCAGTTCATTGTTCCATGTTCAGTTCTAACTGCTGCTTCTTTTCCTGCATACAGATTTCTCAGGAGGCAAGAAAGGTGGTCTGGTGTCTGGTATTCCCAACTCTTTAAGAATTTTACACAGTTTGTTGTGCTTTTTCTATAATCCAACGGATGTTGGCAACTTGATATCTGGTTCTTTTGCCTTTTCTAAATCCAGCTTGAACATCTGGAAGTTCTTGGTAGTATGTGTAAGAGATGTGAAAGGTTATTCCTGATTCTTTGATCAGAGAAAGCACTGTCATGAAATACGTTCACTTTTTTTGAAAACAGATTTTTTTTCTTTAGACTAGTGTTCAGTACGGAATAGAAATAGAATAGTACACAGACTACCCTCACTCTCTGCCACACACATTTTTTTGTATTATTAACATCCTCCATTAGTGAAACACATTTGTTACAATTGATGAGCCAATATTGATAGTTTATTATTAACTATAGTCAACAGTTAACATTAAAAAAGCAAAATGGCTGTCTGGGGAGGCCTTACAAATAGCTGTGAAAAGAAGAGAAGCAAAACGCAAAGGAGAAAAGGAAAGATATAAACATCTGAATGCAGAGTTCCAAAGTATAGCTAGAAGAGATAAGAAAGCCTTCTTCAGCGATCAATGCAAAGAAATAGAGGAAAACAACAGAATGGGAAAGACTAGGGATCTCTTCAAGAAAATCAGAGATACCAAAGGAATATTTCATGCAAAGATGGGCTTGATAAAGGACAGAAATGGTATGGACCTAACAGAAGCAGAAGATATTAAGAAGAGATGGCAAGAATACACAGAAGAACTGTACAAAAAAGATCTTCGTGACCCAGATAATCACAATGATGTGATCACTGACCTAGAGCCAGACATCCTGGAATGTGAAGTCAAGTGGGCCTTAGAAAGCATCACTACGAACAAAGCTAGTGGAGGTGATGGAATTCCAGTTGAACTATTCCAAATCCTGAAAGATGATGCTGTGAAAGTGCTGCACTCAATATGCCAGCAAATTTGGAAAACTCAGCAGTGGCTACAGGACTGGAAAAGGTCAGTTTCCATTCCAATCCCAAAGAAAGCAATGCCAAAGAATGCTCAAACTACTGCACAATTGCACTCATCTCACACGCTAGTAAAGTAATACGCAAAATTCTCCAAGCCAGGCTTCAGCAATATGTGAACCGTGAACTTCCAGATGTTCAAGCTGGTTTTAGAAAAGGCAGAGGAACCAGAGATCAAATTGCCAACATCTGCTGGATCATGGAAAAAGCAAGAGAGTTCCAGAAAAACATCAATTTCTGCTTTATTGACTATGCCAAAGCCTTTGACTGTGTGGATCACAATAAACTGTGGAAAATTCTGAAAGAGATGGGAATACCAGACCACCTGATCTGCCTCTTGAGAAATTTGTATGCAGGTCAGGAAGCAACAGTTAGTACTGGACATGGAACAACAGACTGGTTCCAAATAGGAAAAGGAGTTCGTCAAGGCTGTATATTGTCACCCTGTTTATTTAACTTATATGCAGAGTACATCATGAGAAACACTGGACTGGAAGGAACACAAGCTGGAATCAAGATTGCCGAGAGAAATATCAATAACCTCAGATATGCAGATGACACCACCCTTATGGCAGAAAGTGAAGAGGAACTAAAAAGCCTCTTGATGAAAGTGAAAGAGGAGAGTGAAAAAGTTGGCTTATAGCTCAACATTCAGAAAACTAAGATCATGGCATCTGGTCCCACCACTTCATGGGAAATAGATGGGGAAAGAGTGGAAACAGTGTCAGCTTTATTTTTCTGGCCTCCAAAATCACTGCAGATGGTGACTGTAGCCATGAAATTAAAAGATGCTTACTCTTGGAAGGAAGGTTATGACCAACCTAGATAGCATATACAAAAGCAGAGACATTACTTTACCAACAAAGTTTCGTCTGGTCAAGGCTATGGTTTTTCCTGTGGTCATGTATGGATGCGAGACTTGGACTGTGAAGAAGGCTGAGCTCTGAAGAATTGATGCTTTTGAACTGTGGTGTTGGAGAAGACTCTTGAGAGTCCCTTGGACTGCAAGGAGATTCAACCAGTCAATTCTGAAGGAGATCAGCCCCGGGATTTCTTTGGAAGGAATGATGCTAAAGCTGAAACTCCAGTACTTTGGCCACCTCATGCGAAGAGTTGACTCAGTGGAAAAGACTCTGATGCTGGGAGGGATTGGGGGCAGGAGGAGAAGGGGACGACAGAGGATGAGATGGCTGGATGGCATCACTGACTTGATGGACATGAGTCTGAGTGAACTCCGGGAGTTGGTGATGGACAGGGAGGCCTGGCGTGCTGTGATTCATGGGGTCGCAAAGAGTCAGACATGACTGAGCGACTGATCTGATCTGATCTAATCTGATGACCTCTTTTCTCACAAAGTGATCTGTATTGTGACAGAAGTGTAACCATAGACAGAACAAACTGTCACCTTATGTGCTTAGTGCAATCTCTCTTGTAGATTGAAAGAAATGTTTCAGCAAAACTAGAAATTAGTTAGAGGTAATGAATTGCCTGCAATGTAGGCAATGGCACCCCACTCCAGTACTCTTGCCTGGAAAATCCCATGGATGGAGGAGTCTGGTGGGCTGCAGTCCATGGGGTTGCTGAGAGACAGACACTACTGAGTGACTTCACTTTGACTTTTCACTTTCATGCATTGGAGAAGGAAATGGCAACCCACTCCAGTGTTCTTTCCTGGAGAATCCCAGGGACGGGAGAGCCTGGTGGGCTTCCGTCTATGGGGTTGCACAGAGTCAGACACGACTGAAGTGACTTAGCAGCAGTAGCAGCAGCCTGCAATGCAGGTGATGAGGGTTCCCAGGTTCACTCCCAGGGTTGGGAAGATCCCCTAGAGAAGGAAATGGCAACCCCTCTAGTATTCTTGCCTGGGAAATCCCCTGGACAGAGGAGTCTGGCAGCCTACAGTCCATGGGATCACAAGAGTTGGACATGATTTGGGGACTAAACCATTACCAGTACCATACTATCTATCTATCCAACTATCCATCTAACATGCAAACCTGTCACATTAGAGGAAGACCACCACTGAGCTGTTGCTTCACATTTCTTGCATGTATTTTAATAGGTGAGAGCACAGTGTGCCATGATCATTTAAAATAATTTCCAAGTTCAGAGTCTATCTACTTAAAGCTATAAATACAACCACCACCTTGTACCCAAACTCATTTTGTGAGGCCAAAAACAGTGTCACTTGGTGCTTGAACATGCTTTTCTATTGCCCATATCTTTTTGTTTCAAAATGCATAGAGGTTTTCAGCAGTTGCCTTTGAATATAAGCCCTCCTTTTCTCCAGAAGACATAAAAACATTTAAAGTGTGATTTTGTTGTACTCCATTCTGGATTAGCTCAGTTGGTAAAGAATCCGCCTGCAATGCAGGATACTCTGGTTTGGTTCTGGGCTGGGAAGATCTGCTGGAGAACAGATAGGCTACCCACCCACTCCAATATTCTTGGGCTTCCTTGTGGCTCAGTTGGTAAATGATCCTCCCACGATGTGGGAGACCTGGGTTCGATCCTTGGGTTGGGAAGATCCCCTGGAGAAGGGAAAGGCTACCCACTCCAGTATTTTGGCTTAGAGAATTCCATGCACTGTATACTCCATGGAGTTGCAAAGAATCGGATATAACTGAGAGACTTTCACTTTCCTCCATTCTGGATTTTGTGTCATCTTTAATAAAAGGATTATTTTTATTTTAAAAGTGTACTTCCACTACTTTGACTGTTCTTTAGTGGAAACTGGAGTTGTCTGTCCAAATCCTTTCTTCATGACCAGTGCAGTCATTCTCACACGCTGCTAGGTATATAACTTTTGATGGTTCATATCTCTTGTTTCTCACTGCACATTACCTTCTGCCTTAGGAAATTGCCTTGCTTAAGTTTCATCCCTACAAGTAGCAATTTGTGCCTATCAGTGTCTTCTTGTGTCCCATCTCAATTTCTTCCCTTTCTTAAATGGTGTATCTACCAAGAGCACTCTAGGATAACTCTTGCATGACATTATTCACTTTACTCTCTGTTTCTGGGGAACTTGAATGAAAATAGTTGCTATGAAGAGGGGACACAGAGAGTGAAACCTTCCAGCTGCTTTATTCACCCTTTGGTTGGCACTGAGTACTCTGTTGCTGATAGTAAGTGGATATGGATAGCACCTGGCATACTAAAGCAGTACGATCATTGAACTATATTTTGATGGCAAATTTAGATGGTATGCAAATGGAAAGAATCTCATTTGTTGATACAATATTTCTGGAATTTGAGAAATATGAGAGAAACTGTGCTTATAAACAATGGCATTTGGTGACTCTTGCTGAGTACCACTGAATCATTAACGAGAGAAAATGGCAGGTTGTGGGTGATAAATCACCATTTCAAGAGAAACTGAAAGCAGAAAGTTTTTCTGGAAATATTTAAGGAAAACTTAATTTCTTGCAGCTGGAGGACAAACAAAATGAAAGATTTGGCTCAGAAGTTAATCATAAAATAGCAGAGCTTCACAGAAGGTTGAGCTATCAGCCCCACCTTCCTCTTACCCGAAAGTCTGAGACTTAACAGGAAGTGAATGTGTCCATGAAGCTTGAGATGGAGATACTTGGGTAGATGAGCTTGAGATTCTTGATCCAGTAAGTTTCCACTGAATCCACTAGGCCTACAGAAGTGAAACACACACACGTTGATTAGATAGCACCTCTCCTCCCTCGGGACGGGGTTGGGGATGAGGCAAGTGAAGCACACAGAGAGCAACATTTGAAGGGGCTCTCACTCTCAAGGTTGTGAAAATTCAGGATCTTCTCGGGCCCCAAGCTCTTCTAGGCACCTCACTTGTCTTCTCCTAATCTTGGCCCTTCCTTCATGTTTGAAGTTTATGAAAAATACTTACATCAGGCAAGTTTCTTTCAAGACAAAGTTCACATCTCTCAAGATGTACCCTACCTCTCTTCTGTCAACCAGACCATTAACAGAAGTTGGATCTCAAGACAGTATGAATGATAAGATGCTGAGCTTCCTAAGGGAAGAAAAGTATAATCCATGCAAGGAGCTGCAGAATTTCTAATATGTGTCAGTAAGATCTAGGACAGTGGACATGGGAAGAAATCCTGAGGTGTTCTCAAAGGGATGCAGAATATTAAGTTAGATTAGAGATAGTTTATAGACATTGGAGTAATCTTGCAGTACAAGATTTAACACCATGGCAAAGACCCCAGTGATGCTATATTGGGAAGCAGTGCTGTTGAATAATATCCTTCAAACTGATAAAGAACTTTGAGACCAATAAATGAAGTGGGCAACTCAATCAAGTGCCATTGTGAAGCTTATTGAGAGTAACTTACATACAGGAAGAAAGGGTCAGGCAGATGGATGCTCCAGAGGCATTCACAGCTGCACTCACATCACTGAAAGGAGTACAGGGGGGAATTTAAGGGGTCAAAGTTAAAAATAGAATCTGACTACCACGTGAGTTGCATGTCTGCACAGACTGGAACTGGGACTATTTCCTCTCCCAGCAGTTTCATAACCATTAACCATCTGTATCAGGGAAAGGCATTCTTATAGTTTTCTTATCTGATGAAGGTAAGGGTTAAACTTGATAGCTTATCTGACTTGGGTGCCTTCTTTGTGAGTAGGCTGAAGCTTGATCATGCAGAGAGAGGAGGGAGTATGACTATGGGTCTTAGAGGAGATGACAAAATGGAGTTGGTGTGGTTCAACCACACGTTGCTGTGCTACTTGGATGTCTCTTTGAAATTTAGCAAAAGCAATTGCTCATACTAAGTATAAGTGCCATATCATAGAGAAATGGGTCAAAATGGGCATGCCAGAATGTATATCCTATGCAGAGATGGAAGATTCACCAGTTGACCTTGTTCCCAGAGTAGATTCAGAAGACACTCCTTTTACAGGTAACATATACAGTCAAGCCAAAAATTAGCCAAAAATTAGCATTTCATACATGATTCTAAATAAGTTTTCAGACTCAGAACTCACCCACTTATTGAAGAAGAAGCTGAAAGTCTATGAGAAAGGATCTTTCAATGTGACATTCTATGGAGTGATCTTCCCCAGTCCGGCCCTCAAGGATTCTATTGCCTTTTAGTCATGTAATTATGCATTGGAGAAAAAACTTCTCAAGGAAAGAACTATTAAACACTGGTTCTGAATTGGCATGGACTATGGACTACGTTGGGCTTCCCAGGTGGCGCTAGCAGTAAGAACCCACCTGCCAATGCAGGAGATGTGTCATAAGAGACATGGGTTTGATCCCTGGCTCAGGAAGATCCCCTGGAGGAGGGCACAGCAACCCACTTCAGTATTCTTGTCTGGAGAATCCCATGGACAGAGGAGCCTGGCAGGCTGCAGTCCATAGGATCATAAAGAGTCAGACACAAGTGAAGTAACTCAACACACACACACACACACACACACACGCACACACACACGCACGGACTATGTTACTCTCCTGCCCTCTGTCATATTGTAGTTCAAAGGGACCTGAACCATCTGGTTATTCTGCAGAACAACACATTGATCTACTCTACTGCTTTCATCATGTGAATTGCACCAAATGAGCAAGATGTGACCAATGTACAAGAATCCTCAGTGAAGACATTTGAGAAGGTGAGAAGTAAATCATAGCAAGATTTATAGCCTACCATATAAGAAGCCTGGGGTCTAGTGGGCTGAGGTATGATGGGACATCCTCTCCTAATAAAGGACACGTCATTGCATTACAACCCTCTTACTACCAAGGAAAAAAGATTGATACTTGGTAAGCAGGCCTGCAGGAGGCATCATACTCTGCACTCCTCCAGCCCAGTCACTGCGTGAATAAAAGTCTGCTGCTGCTGCTGCTGCTAAGTCGCTTCAGTCGTGTCTGACTCTGTGCGACTCCAGAGACGGCAGCCCACCAGACTCCCCTGTCCCTGGGATTCTCCAGGCCAAGAATACTGGAGTGGGTTGCCATTTCCTTCTCCAATGCATGAAAGTGAAAAGTAAAAGTGAAGTTGCTCAGCCGTGTCCGACTCCTAGCAATGCCATGGACTGCAGACTACCAGGCTCCTCCATCCATGGGATTTTCCAAGCAAGAGTACTGGAGTGGGGTGCCATTGCCTTCTTAACATAAAAGTCTGCCAGCTATGAATTGGATCCAAATAGGGAAATAATTCTGCAGCATTTCCAGGCTATGGGAACAGTAAGAACGGCTGCTTGAGCCATGAAATCAAGAGGACATTCTAGTATTAGAGATAGCCATGGTGGATAAAGATGCTTGTGTGAATTTTAAGCCAGCCCCACCCAAAAGAGGATCACAACATAGAATGCCTAGGAGTCTCAAACAAATCATATAATCAGTAACATATAAAAAAACACGCTATCTGTAAAGTAGCTCTTGGTGTCTTAGTGGGTAGGGTAGAGATGGCTTATTCGATTAGGTGATAGCAGGTGATTCTGTGGCCAAAAATAGATTCTGTCAGACCCACTAAATTCTCAACATGGGTAGCCCTACCAAAAGATCACTGCAAGTGAAAGCACCACATTTGGGGCTGAGCATAAGCCGGACCAGAAGCATGAGTAAACTATCAGATAGGTGGCCCAGAACTCTATCTGATTATCCATCAGTGTACTAAGGGTAACCTCAAGGAGATTAGATTGGAGAGACAGCTCAGTAGGAACTCATTAGTGAACAAGGATACAGAAGCATGAGTTCAGTTAAGAATGCTTCAAGTTGCAAATACTTTAAATACATTGAGAATGAGAGTTACAAAAGAAACAGACAATAGAAAACTTGTTACAGGGGCTGCAGTGAGGGGAGATGGCGGTGGTGGAGAAGACAGGGAGAGGTTGGTAAAAGAAAGCAAACTTTCAGTTATAAGACAGGTAAGATCTGAGGATCTAATGTATAATATGGTGATTATAGTTGATAACACTGTATTATATAATTTAAATTTGCTAAGAGAGTAGAATCTAAATATTCTTACCAAAAAAAAAAAAAAAAAAGGAAAGAAAGAAAGGTGAAGGATATGTTAATTTAACTTCATGGGGGGAATCCTTTCACAATGTGCACATAAATCATTATGGTATACATTTAAAATATATAACAACTCACAATTTTGTCAATTATACCTCAGAAACACGGGGGAAACTGAATCAGAGTTATAAATAGGAGCCTATATTGAATATGTAAATTTGGAAATCTTTTTGTGTACAGAGAGTAATTGAATCTATAGGAGTAAATGAATGAGAATAACAGGACTTTGATTCCAGTCTTGGGGGACTTCAAAGTTGAATGTCTTAGAGAAGAAGATGAGCTTGCAAAAGAGACTCAGAAATAGCAAGCAGACACCTAGGTGAAAAAGCTGGAGACTAGGGTCATGGAGCTAAGGGAAAAAAGAGTTTTATAAAGAAGAAACTAATTAAAGAGTGTCATATGTTGCTAAGACATCAAGTAAAATGAGAACAAAAAATGTTCACAGAATGTAGTGAATTTAATAGCAACAGTGTCAATTATTTAAACGACAAAACTGCACAGATAACAAATGAAATTGTATTGATGTCTGTCTGTGACATGATATGGAGGCAATGAGCATAGTTAACTCTTGTAAAATACTTGGCTGTAAAGGAGAGGAAAGAAATGAATCTGCATCTTGGAGGATTATTAGATAAAAAATACACTGTTCACTTTTTTTTTTTTTTGCTTATTTTGTTAGGTTTTTGGAGTGAACTTGCTTAAGGGTGGCAATACTCCAGCTCAAGGTGACTTCCAGCTTTAATTTAAGGAGTAGAAAGCTGAAGAAAACACTACCAGCCTAAAAACACAACAAGCTCAATATGGACAGTCAGTAGATTCACAAAACCAACTTTTTATTGAACCTCTCAGAGAGTTGAGGATACTGAGCCACCAATTAGCCCAAAACCTAAAGGGAGACAGTCACCTACAAGAAGAGATTGGATGTGAGCATTTGCTTACTTGGGGAAGATGCTACAAAACACCGATAAGAAAAATTCAACAAGACTTTTTAATTAATTTCAAAGAATTGAGTGTGATATAGTAAGAAAATGGGCTTCCCTGGTACCTCAGAAGGTAAAGAATCTGCCTGCAATGCAGGAGACCCAGATCTGATCACTGGGTCAGGAAGATCCCCCGGAGAAGGGAATGGCTACCCACTACAGTATTCTTGCTTTGGAGAATTCCATGAACAGAGGAGTTTGGTGGGCTAACGTACATGGGGTTGCAAAGAGTCAGATACAACTGAATGACTAACAGTAGTAAGAAAATACAGAACCACATGTGGTCCAGAGAAACAAAATGAATTAATTATTAATTGTAGGTTCTTTTTAATAAGATTGGGGGCAGGATGAGGGTCCTCTAAAAGAATCCCTTTCCTATCAGTAAAAGATGAGGGAGGAGAATACTTGTAACTGTGGGAAAGGCATGAAGCATTGTTTGGATCCTTCTCCCTCTTTTACAGAATAGAGTTCTAAAACATTTTGGGAAGAAAAATAGAACCTGGTGCTTTTACAGCACAGGTGAATATCAATTGCATCTTGGGAAATTAAAAAAAAAAAAAAAAACATTCAGTGGGAAGGAGCAGGCAAAGGGATTGGCTCAGAGGAACACCAGGGCTGGGTCTGATAATTGGGAACGTCTGCACACTCAAAAAAAAAAAAAAAAACAATATGAGAGTTGGAGTTAAGTTTTATTGGGGGCAAAATGAGGGTTGCAGCCTGGGAGAAACCATCTCAGGTAGCTCTGAGAAACTGCTCCAGAGAGGCAGGGGGAAACGGTCAGTGTATATGTGATTTTGGTGAAGGGAGTATATATGCAATCAACCCTATATTTTTCCAGAAGCTTTCTACTAGTTTCCTGAAGCTTTTCTGGTCATGAGGAACAGTCATCACCATGAAGGATTTTAGTGCTTTTATACATATGAGAAGATACCAGAATTGGGCTCATAAAATTGGCTCCTGAAAATATCTAACCATCTGAAGACCTGTCCTGCCAGCTTTTCCCTGAGCACAGAGTGCCTCATTTCTATCCTCTACCCTAAACTCCTTTCAGGGGGTGTTGAAGGTCAGCAGCTGCAGCAGCACATGATTTAATCCTCATAGAGGTAGATAGGTAGATGGCAAGTGCCCATGACAAGTGCCAATTTGTAGATGACAGTCTCATATGACCCAGGGACTCAGTGTCTGCCTAAGACCGAAGAGTAAGCAAAATAACAGGAAGTACTTCTTTTCCTTCTCCTTCAAAACCATCTCCAGTGTAACAAACATCACTATCAACTAGAGTGAAGTAGTAACATTGCTTGCAGAAGGGAAAGTGCCCGGAGAAAGACACTCCAAGGGTTAGGGTGCAGAGAAGACCTAAATCAAGTGCGGAATGGACCTTGTAAGGGAGGAATCCTCCTGAAAACCAGCCTCACCTCTAAAGATAAGGTAATGTCAGAGGAATTTGAGACATTTGGTTCCAGAGGGTGTCACAAGAAGAAATCAGAAACCCACCTTAACTTCTGACTTCACTGACTCAATCTTCCACATTAAAATTTCAGCAGAAGGAAAGTGTAGCTATACCCATTGTAGTCATAACAATTAATTTGCTTCAGTATCTACTGCTCAAGACAATGTACCTACTTTCCACCAGAAACTTATGAGATAGAAAAAATTAAGTAAAAGCAGCACATTTCAAGAAACCAGCAAAAAATAGGGACAGATATAACATTAGATATGAATCTCAAAACAATTCTCTTGAGCAAAAGAGAAGAAAGTCTCTTGAGCAAAAGAGACTTTTCATATGCATGGTCCACTGGTTAACTTCAGCAAATACACAGAAACTGTAAGAAAGAATCAAATGTAAAAACACATTTACAAAGATGAAAAATAACTTTGACAATCTAATGAGTAGATTTGACATACCAGAGGAAATATCAGTGAACCTGAAAACAGGTCAGCTTGAAATTATACAAACTGAAACACATATAGAACATTGTTAAAAACAAACAAAAAAGAACATTGAGTAAATGTGGTACAAAATTAAATCATCTAAAATATATGCCATTGGAAACTTAGAAAGACAGGGATAACTGCTGAGACTTTTAAAAAGTCTATACAGATAATCCTAAAAATATACCAAAAGATACTAAAACTATAAAGTGACCTTAGCAAGAAGTCCAGTTACAAGTTAATATTTAAAGCCAATTATATTTTTATATGCTGCTGGTGGTGGTTTATTTGCTAAGTTGTGTCTGGCTCTTGCTACTCCATGTACTGTAGCCTGCCAGGATCCTCTGTCCATGGGATTTCCCAGGCAAGAACACTTGAGTGGGTTGCCATTTCCTTTCAGGGGATCGACTTTCAGACCCAGGGATCAAACCCATGTCTCTTGAATTGCAGGTGGATTCTTTACTGACTGAGCCACCAGGGAAGCCCCACAGGAAGCAAGCACATGGATCCCAGCACGCCCTGTCTGGGCTCACGGTGGTGGGGTGACCTAAGAAGCTAAGAAGGAGGGAAAGGTGCACACTGAGCTCTATGGCTCACCCCACCTGTAGTGAGGATGGCCCAGTGTTGGAGCTCAAACCAGCGTGCTGCAGGGGTGGCAGGGAGGGCTGAGGCAGGTCCCCTTCGATATGCTAGCAATGAATACTTAGAAATTAAAAAGAGCAATTGCCAAAAGTACGAATACATGAAAAGGGTATAAATCTTCCAAAGTATATACAAAATGTTGTTATATGATGAAAATAATAAAACAAAGTTGAAATAAATCAAAGAAGAAACAATAAATGGAGAGATACCACACTAAGCTGGGAAGGTTTAATATGGAAGCTCAAAATTGTTAAATGTCAATTTTTAGAAACTGAACTGATCTATTGGTTCAACCCAATTGAACTTGAAACCACTCAAGATTACTTTGTGTCTGTGTGTGTAGATTGACAGGATGATTTTGCCTATGAAGAATTTAACCAATTGTCGATTTAAGAAAAAAGCAGAAAATTTTATTTGAACAAATCTGAGAATTATAACCCAGGAGACAGTCTCTTAGAAAATCTGGGGGACTATCTCACAGAAGGAAGGGGAGGCCAGCTCACGTGTCATTTTAACAAAGGGGTACACAAAGATTGAGCACATATCCTGGTAGATGTTTACTGCTATTTTTAAGGGGTATATCTTATTTAATGGCTTTGGTGCTCTTCTAGCTATAGAGGGTTCAGGATGGGGAACACATGTATACCTGTGGTGGATTCATTTTGATATTTGGCAAAACTAATACAATTATGTAAAGCTTAAAAATAAAATAAAATTAAATTAAAAAAAAAAAGAAGAAAAAAGAAAACTGTAAGAAATTGGGCTCATAAAATTTTCTCCTGAAAAGATCTAACTATCTGAAGGTCAGTTCTGTCAGTTTTCCCAGAGAACGAAGTGCCTCGCTTTGATCTTCATACTGAATTTCTCTCAGCGTGTATTGTAGGTCGGAAACTGCAGTGCCTAATGACTTGATTCTTATGCAACTGGATGGCAGGAGACACTTTATTTCACAGTCAGCTCTCTTTTGGTTTTAATCTTGACCAAAATTTGGGAGGCATTTTGTGACCCATTTGACCCATGGCCCTAGAAATGCTCATTCCCCAGGTCAGGCAGATTTTGTTGATGGACAGACACTACAGTGCATCATTACTGGACTAGGTCCCCTTAACAGTAACCACTGGGCCACCTGTCTTACTAGTCAGTGATGGTGCGGGAAATGATTCCCTCTTATTGCTTCTTCCCATTTCTAGGGTTACACTGTTAATATTTCAATCATATTTCACGTGGTCAATTGTTTCAAGTTGCTACGACATAATTATTTTTATTGGAGGCTCAGTCACACATGTAGTAATGCAAGAAACAATAATCATGTAAAACAGGCAGATTACAAGTAATACAGCTAGTGACATTGATAAGATCATAAGTAAATATTTAAGCTAATCTACTCCATACCAATGACTATCTTTAAGGGAAAGGATTTATTGGCATTGTACATAAAGTTCACCAAAGATGTCTGCACATAGAAGGTGAATGGTGGGTCATCATGACCCTTTACAAGATTGAGAAAGGAATGTTATCTTTTAAGGAGTGACATGCTGATGTCAGAGGAAGAAAAATTGATCCCTCTGGTTGAGCAGGCCATTGAAGGATTTGGTTAATACATAATGCAGATGCACAATGCACCCTGCAGGGGAAGGAAGAGGCCCAAAGGAGCAGAGAAAAAAAATATGCTTCATTTTCTCTTATCTTGCCTTAAATAATGAACTTTATTTAGTCAATTCTTAAATGTATAAGGAAAGGGAAAAAAAGGGAAAACTAATTGTTAAGTGAAGTCAAACGTAGAAAAGACACAGGGATACTTAAAAGTATTTATTTCTATTTTTGTGGATACATTATGAGGTATGTTTTATGAATAAAGAAAATAAAGTTCAGAGAACTCTATTGCTTGCAGACAGGTAAGCAAAGAATAGGGCTTATAATTAAATCAGAAATTCTCATATCAAAATGTTTCATTGAATTACATCAAAGCTAAATGCTCAACTCTGTCAAGGTGACTCTCTGAGTTTATAGTATAATTTACAAGACTATATCTGTAACCATGCAAAGAGGCTAAGAGTATGTAATAAAAAACAAACCAAGTGTATGCAGAGTTTAAAAACAATTATTTTTCAAACAACTATTTTGGTTATATAATTTACAATAATGATTACTTTTTTTATTGTCTTTCCCAAATGACACTTTTTTTTTTTTTTTTGTGAATGCATAGCATAACAGAACATTTCAAATGAAATATTGACTAATAGTGTTTACAGTCTCTGCCCGGGGCAGACTGTCAGGATTCATTCCCTGGAAGGGGTTAGAATCATTGCAGTTTATGGTGACAATTTAGGAGTGAAAAGTTCACTGAGATGGAAGAGGAGTCTCCAGAAAGCTTCCAGGGACTGAGATAAACTAATTCATAGTCAGATTATTCCTTCTATAATATAAAAAGTTGGACTGCAAACCAAATAATATCATGATATGTATCCATAAAATTGTTTTAGAAACACTATATTTTAAAGTGATCTGACATTTAAAAAATTACTTGGGGTGAAAAAGAGTTTGAAAGGCTACTGCTGCTGCAAAAAAAATGATTTTAAAGGATTTTTCAAATTGGAATATAATTGCTCAGGAGTATGAAATGGCAACCCGCTCCTGTGTTTTTGCCTGGAGAATCCCATGGGCAGGGTAGTCTGGCGGGCTGCCGGCCAGGGGGTCACGGAGAGTCAGACACGACTAAACACAGCACAGCACAGCACAGCATAATTGTTTGACAATGTTGTGGGTTTCTGACATATAATAAAGTGAATCAGCGATAATTATATATATGGCCTCCTCCTTGATCCTCTCTCCCCTCCCCACCCCTCTAGGTCATCACAGAGCATCAAGCTGAGTTCCCTGTGCTATACAGCAGCTTCCCACTAACTACCTATTTTACACGTGACAGTGTATATATGTCAGTGCTGCTCTCCCAATTTGCCCCATTCTTTCCTGCCCTCCTCCGTGTCCACAAGTTCATTCTCTATGTTTGCATCTCTACTCCTGCGCTGCAAATGGATGATCCAAACCAATAGTATGACATTCCACTTGAGAGAAAGGAAATCTTTAGTTCATATTGTCCTTCCTCTTCTTTATGAAGGAAGAGAATTTTCAGATTTTAAAAGGAGGTTTCTATATTGCTTACTCTGAGCCAAAGCACTTGAAGAGATTGTTTGAGAACTTAATTTGTTCTACTGTCCAAGACTGACTATATTCTTTGTTACAGAGAGGACCTGAAAATATGTATGCCAACTTCTATCCATGTTCTTAGAGATTTTTCAAATTAGGACATTTGCAAGTGAAAAAATATAGAGAGTTTTTTTATGGGATCATCCTTCCTTAGAAATAAGCTAAAGAATAAACATCATTCCTCTAAGTACTCTTTTGCATGCTCAGTTGCTTCAGTCATGTCTGACTCTTTGAGACCCTATGCTCTGAAACCCACCAGGCTTCTCTGTCCATGGGATTCTCCAGGCAAAAATACTGGATTGGATTTCATGCCCTCCTCCAGGGGATCTTCCTGACCCAGGGATTGAACTAGCATCTCCTGTGTGCATCTCCTGCACTGCAGGCAGATTCTTTACCATTGAGCCACTGGGGAACCCCAAGTACTCTCCTAGGAAAATAATTTTATTTGTGCACAATATTGTCTGCAACATGTATTAGTGCCTAGCATTACCAGAGTCAATTTTACTAGAATGTGAGGAGAACTCACATTTGTGGCAAGAACTTTCAGAACAACAAATCAGTGAGAAATAAACCTCTATTTCTTTTAATGCAATACCGAAGCTGAGCCCTTGTTACAGACTGGAGTGGTTGAACATATGTATTCCTTTTTCAGATGATGCTTTAAGACAATTGACTCTGACTTTCCTTATAAAGTAAATGAAGCTAAGAGCTAAGAGAAGCTCCAGTATGTGGTCTAGTATCAGACACAAATAATATAACTAGACATCCCAGTGTGAAATGAAAGATCTCCTGTCATATCAGTAAACAAGAAATGTCACAGCCATCAGTGATTCTGGCCTGCAAATATGAATGAGGACTTTCCAAATTGCAATCCTGAAAATGCCACCAACCCCCACGATGATTACTGAGAAGCCCAGGGCAGCAGGGGAGGGAAGGAACCCTTCTGCCCCAGCTGCCACTCCTTAAGTTGGAAAAGGGAACAGAAAATAGCTTAGGTGCACATGAAAGGAATAGTTCAGTGAGCCCAGAGGTTTGCATCTTCCCACACACAGACAGCTAAATTCCTTAACGTGATATCTGATTTTGATGTTCAGACTGCCTTCTTCATTTGTTGCAAACTTAAATATAGTCTGACTCCCCCTCCAGCCTCCTTGGAGCAGTTTTCTCAGAGCTACTGAGATGTTATCTCCCAGGCTCAGAGTCCTAAATATTCCCACCAAATAAAATAACTCTACTTTCAGATTGTGACTAAGTTTTAGTAGACACCAATAACCTGCTTATTAAAAAGCAGAGACATTACTTTGCCAACAAAGGTCCATCTAGTTAAGGCTATGGTTTTTCCAGGGGTCATGTATGGATGTGAGAGTTGGACTGTGAATAAAGTTGAGTGCCGAAGAATTGATGCTTTTGAACTGTGGTGTTGGAGAAGACTCTTGAGAGTCCCTTGGACTACAGGGAGATCAGTCCTGGGTGTTCATTGGAAGGACTGATGCTGAAGCTGAAACTCCAATACTTTGGCCACCTGATGAGAAGAGCTGACTCACTGGAAAAGAGCCTGATGCTGGGAAAGATTGAAGGCAGGAGGAGAAGGGGACGACAGAGGATGAGATGGTTGGATGGCATCACCGATTCTATGGACATGAGTTTGGTAAACTCCGGGAGTTGGTGATGGACAGGGAGGCCTGGCGTGCTGCGTGTGATTCATGGGGTTGCAAAATGTCAGACACGATTGAGCGACTGAACTGAACTGAACTGAATAACCTGCTTAAAAAAACTCAGAAAAATAGTTGATTGCAGGTGGGGCTTTTTCCACCATTGCATTTTCAAGTTTAGTTCAGTTCAGTCGCTCAGTCGTGTCTGATTCTTTGCAACCCCATGTACTGCAGCACACTGGGCTTCCCTGTCCCTCATCAACTCCCGGAGCCTACTCATGTCCATCGACTCAGTGGTGCCATCCAACCATCTCATCCTCTATCGTCCCCTTCTCCTCCTGCCTTCAATCTTTCCCAGTCTTTCCCTCCCAATCTTTCAGGGTCTTTTCCAATGAATAAATTCATCACATCAGGTGGCCAAAGTATTGGAGTTTCAGCTTCAGCATCAGTCCTTCCAATGACTATTCAGAACTGATTTCCTTTAGGATTGACTGGTTTGATCTCCTTGCAGTTCAAGGGACTCTCAAGAGTCTTCTCCAACACCACAGTTCAAAAACATCAATTCTTTGGTGCTCAGCTTTCTTTATAGTCCAACTCACACCCATACATGACTACTGGGAAAAACATAGCTTTGCCTAGACGCAACTTTGTTGGCAGAGACATTACCAACCTGTGACCTGTTGGAAGGTCACAGCTTTTCTTCCAAGGAGCAAGTGTCTCTTAATTTTATGGCTGCAGTCACCATCTGCAGTGATTTTGGAGCCCCCCAAAATAAAGTCTGTCACTGTTTCCATTGTTTCCCTATTTATTTGCCATGAAGTGATGGGACCAGATGCCATGATCTTAGCTTTCTGAATGTTGAGCTTTAAGCCAGCTTTTTCACTCTCCTCTTTCACTTTCATCAAGAGGCTCTTTAGTTCCTCTTCACTTTCTGCCATAAGGGTGGTGTCATCTGCATATCTGAGGTTATTGATGTTTCTCCTGGCAATATCGATTCCAGGTTGTGTTTTTCACCCCAATATAGAGCTTTGCTTTAAATGTTTAGATGCTAAGAGTTCTAAATTTGATCTGCCTATGTGGATAAATTAGGGAGGAAATGTGTCTATTGTTGCTACTGGGACTGGGCTCAAAGGTAGTGAAAGAAAAAAGGCTCCCAAATTTCCTTGAGTGATCCTCAGTCTTCCTCACTGGGGCTTGTATTGCCTATTATGTTTTTATATCATCTACAATTCAATTCTGAGTTTATCTTTTTGATTTTTCTGAATCAGAGTCTTCTGGAACAAAAGTAGTTACAATTTTTGAAACAAACTGAAAGATGTATTTCAGTACCATTAGATAGCTACTATTTTCACCCTGAAATAAATTTAATGTAGGCAATCATTGGTTTATTTATTCCAACGCCATTAGGTAGGCAGTTACTTTGTTCCATATACTCTCCTAAGTATGAGATTGCAGCATTGAATTAAACACACAGAAAAACTTCCCAGAGCTTGAATTATAAGCATTAGTAAAGAAATACTTATATGGGAGTAAAATAAGAAGATAATCATCACTGAGAATTCAGATTTTCTGTTCTGAGACCAATAGACCGGGGGAATGTCAGAGTTTAAAGCAAATGCTTTGACAAGACTTCCTTTATATATCATGCTGCTGCTGCTGCTAAGTCGCTTCAGTCATGTCCGACTCTGTGCGACCCCATAGACGGCAGCCCATCAGGCTCCCCCATCCCTGGGATTCTCCAGGCAAGAACACTGGAGCAGGTTGTCACTTCCTTCTCCAATGCATGAAAGTGAAAAGTGAAAGGGGAAACAAAAAAAGTGAAAGGGAAGTCGCTCAGTCGTGTCCGACTCTTAGCGACCCCATGGACTGTAGCCTACCAGGCTCCTCCATCCATGGGATTTATATATCATACTTATGTATATATATACATATATGTATATTTCATATGTAAAGCAGAGCAATAAAGACTAAAATGTGGTATAGCTGGGATAATATTTGATAATTATAATGCAAGAAAGTAACTTCTAAATAACAACAAAAGAGATTTTCAGTGGCATTTTGAAAACTTTGTTTTAATCAATATTTTATAGTAATTTTTATATGTATAAAATTGTATTTCATGTTGGAAAAGTGCAATGCAACAGAAACATAATTGAGATAGATTAAAATGAATGTGCTGATCATTTAGGAAAAATAAATCTAAAATATATTCTGCACACATTAGAAGCTTCCCATAAAGGCCTTAATGTCTGCATGGCCCTCTCTCTTGCCCCCTCCCAAGTGTCCCACACACAGGCAACTGTCACCTTTTCACTGTTTAATGAATGATAAGCAAAACCTGGGCTACTCTGGTGGCTCAGCAGTAAAGAATCTGCCTACAATGCAGGAGATGCAAGTTCAATCCCTGGGTTGGGAAGATCTTCCAGAGAAAGGAATGGAAACCCACTCCAATATTTTTGCCTGGGAAATGCAAGGACAGAGGAGGCTGGCGAGCTAGTCCATGGGGTTACAAAGAGTTGGACATGACTTGCTGACTAAACAACAACAAACAAAACCTAGAGAATTTGAGGAACCACTTCATATTCTGGAAAATTAAGGCTGAAATTCTAGCCTCTAACACATATCTGAGATACAGAAGATGCAAGAAATGCTGGTTATTTTTTTAATTAGAATTATTGTGATTATTAATTTTAATATTTTCTTCTTCCCTGTTACTTGTATTTAGGAAAGATTCATTTAATTTCTTATCTCTTGTAGTGTCTGAAAATTTCCAGGCATTCAGCAAAATTTTTCCGCATGTAAAAGTTATTGAGATAATATCCTATTTATAGATGGTATGAAGTTTAATGAGAATAGTTTGGCTAAAAGACGATAGTCATGAAATATTACCTATTAGAGTATTTCTAATTAATGTTTTCAAATTGTGGTGTTGGAGAAGACTCTTGAAAGTCCCTTAGACTGCAAGGAGATCAAGCCAGTCAATCCTAGAGGAAATCAACCCTGAATATTCATTGGAAGGACTGATGCTGAAGCTCCAATACTTTGGCCACTTAATGTGAAGAGCTGACTCACTGAAAAAGACCTTGATGCTAGGAAAGATTGAATACAAAAGGAGAAGTAGGTGGTAGAGGATGAGATGGCTAGAAAGCATCACTGACTCAGTGGACATGACTTTGAGCACACTCCAGGAGATAGTGGATGACAGAGGAGCCTGGCCTGCTGCAGTCCATGGGGTCGAGAAGAGTAGGACGTGACTTAGTGACTGAACGACAACAACAAAGAATAGATCAAATACGATAAAGTGTTATAAGAATAAATTTATAAGTATCTTTTAATGTTCAGGAACATATATAGGATAGAAAGCATATGAATTACCTGAACAAATGATACACATTCCTACTAGGAATGTGCCGAGTCATCTGCAGTTGTACCAAGAGAGATATGGGTGTTTAAGTGGAGAAAATGGGTTAAGTCTTAATAATACAAAGCCTGAAACTTTATGCTTGGGTTAAACACTGGTTGGAGAAATGTTAGCCTGCCAATGACTACATCAGAGTCAAACATGGATTATTAGTCACAGATGTGAAACAAGAAAATAGAAGCAGCTGCTCTTGGGTTTGCCCGGCTAAGTCAAGGCTTTGGCAGTATGACATTTTCCTCTTTTTGGGATTGTATGAAAGGATCCCTGGAAGGCAAACAATCCTAATATATAACTTCTTGATAGATGATTTCTACAAATGGATTTTCTGTCCTTGATTATCAAAACAGGCTATACATAGAGGCAGCATTGAGGAAGTTCATGAGAGTAAAGCTCAAGTACAAATGCTTTTCTGTGAATTTCATCACATCTCATAATGAACTGTTTTCCTGACAGATATCAGTATTGGTCACAGACCTGATCTCATATTTTGACTATAATTCTTTATAGTATTGTGTGCCTCTGTGCAACTTAAACTCTTAAGGACAGGGATCTTAAGTATAAAATAAGGGCATGAAAACCTAGTATTATTACAAAGATTGACTGAAATAATGGATTATTGCAAACATTAAATTTTCATAAAATTAAATTAAAACATTAAATAATGGAGGAATACAGGTTTATACCTGACACAAGGAAGATTCAAAATGGTCCCTTTGAACCTTCTTCTCAACTTCTAGGGAAGAGACTCATGCATAAGTGTAAATAATCAGACAAGTCTCATATTGGAGTTTTACTTATGAAAAAGAACTTAAAAAAATAGAATTGAATGGAGGTAAATAATTTTAACTTCAGTGAAAGATATTTCCTTCATGAAAGTGAAGGGTGAAAGTAGAGAATGAAAAAGCTGTCTTGAAAGGCTTTGGTTTTTCCAGTAGTCATGTACGGGTGTGAGAGTTGGACCATAAACAAGGCTGAGAGCTGAAGAATTGATGCTTTTGAATCGTGGTGTTGGAGAAGACTCTTGAGAGTCCCTTGGACTGCAAAGAGACCAAATCTGTCAATCCTAAAGGAAATTAACTCTGAATATTCATGGGAAGGACTGATGCTGAAGTGAAGCTCCAATACTTAACCACCTGATGTGAAGAGCTAACTCACTTTCCCTGATGTTGGGAAAGATTGAAGGCAAAAGCAGAAGAGGGTGGCAGAGGATGACATGGTTAGATAGCATCACCAACTCAATGGACATAAATTTGAGCTAACTCCGGGAGACAGTGAAGGAGGAGCCTGGTGTGCTGCAGTCCACTGGATCACGAAGAGTCAGACACAACTTATGACTGAACAATAACAAAAAGATATTACGGAAAAAATAACTTTAATACCAACAAGATGCTCCAAAAATGAGCAGAAAGTGAGATTGTGTATAAGAGGCAGTTGAAAATATCATTCAAATATTGGGAGAAAAAGTAAGCATAGAGATGGGATTAAGATATTTTTCCTTCAAGGAAAGCAATATTATTTCATATGGAGCAACTGATTTTCAGTATTCATTAGGATATTCTTTCTTTGATATATTCTTCCAGTTGATTCTAATTACTAAGTCAACTTTGGGAAATTATTTTAAAATTCATCTTTTAAATACATTTGGAGAATTATGTAAAATATTTAGTTGTCCTATCACTGAACTGGAAGAAACACAGCTGGAATCAAGATTGCCAGGAGAAATATCAATAACCTCAGATATGCAGATGACACCACCCTTATGGCAGAAAGTGAAGAGGAACTCAAAAGCCTCTTGATGAAAGTGAAAGTGGAGAGTGAAAAAGTTGGCTTAAAGCTCAACATTCAGAAAATGAAGATCATGGCATCCGGTCCCACCACTTCATGGGAAATAGATGGGGAAACAGTGGAAACAGTGTCAGACTTTATTTTTCTGGGCTCCAAAATCACTACAGATGGTGACTGCCGCCATGAAATTAAAAGACGCTTCCTCCTTGGAAGGAAAGTTATGACCAACCTAGATAGCATATTCAAAAGCAGAGACATTATTTTTCCAACAAAGGTTCATCTAGTCAAGGCTATGGTTTTTCCTGTGGTCATGTATGGATGTGAGAGTTGACTGTGAAGAAGGCTGAGCACAGAAGAATTGATGCTTTTGAACTGTGGTGTTGGAGAAGACTCTTGAGAGTCCCTTGGACTGCAAAGAGATCCAACCAGTCCATTCTGAAGGAGATCAGCCCTGGGATTTCTTTGGAAGGAATGATGCTCAAGCTGAAACTCCAGTACTTTGGCCACCTCATGCAAAGAGTTGACTCATTGGAAAAGACTCTGATGCTGGGAGGGATTGGGAGCAGGAGGAGAAGGGGATGACAGAGGATGAGATGGCTGGATGGCATCACTGACTCGATGGACGTGAGTCTGAGTGAACTCCGGGAGTTGGTGATGGACAGGGAGGCCTGGCGTGCTGCGATTCATGGGGTCACAAAGAGTTGGACACGACTGAGCGACTGATCTGATCTGATATAATACCTCTATATGATTATTTCTGTGTAATCAAATATTATTTTATTCTCCTCAGTACAATTATGTAGTATCTGTCCAAATCCTTTTTAATATGATTTACTGTACCCTGCTGTTTATACCAAAACTATTGCTTTGTGTGCAACGTATCTGAATTTTCTCATTATTGATTCTGATAGCTTTTAGATGAATTCTTCCTACCATTCTTTCTGTGTGTGTCTGTCACACACACATGTCTTTGTCAGACATTATTTTAGATACTGTGAAATCTGGAAACAAAGATGAGATAACTTTCCTACTACTATAATTTGTTGTTCAGTTGCTCAGTCGTGTCTGACTCTTTGCGAGCCCAGGGCAGCATAAAACTGGTCAGGATGTCAAGCAGCAGGTACACTCATTCCGTGCTGGTAGGAATGTAAAACAACTCTGGAAGACATTCGTACTTTATTGAAAAACTAAATATATCCTAATTACATTATTCAGCAATTTCAGTCCTTGGTATTAAATATGTATCCATGTAAGCCGACAGCTTATGTTCACAGGAAAACTGCATACAAGTGTGTATAGAAGCTTTATTAACAATTACCACAACTTGGAAGCAACTAAGATGTCCTTCTATAGATGAAGGGTGAACAAACTCCTCTGTTTATGGACTTCTCCAGGTAAGTGGGTTGCCATTCTCTTTTCCAGGGAATCTTCCTAACCCAGGGATCAAACCCAGGTCTCTTGCGTTGCAGGCAGATTGTTTCCCATCTGAGCCACCAGGGAAGCCTGGTATATCCATACAGTACAATACGTTGTTGGTGACAAACATAAATGAGCGATCAAGTTATCTAAAGACATAAAAAAACTTAAGTGTATATTGGTAAGTGAAAGAAGTTGATTTGAAAAAGCAAAATACTGTATGATTTCAACCATGTCATTCTGAAAAAGGCAAAGTTAGGAAGGTTGTAAAAAAAAATCAATGGTTGCTAGGGGACTTGGGAGAGAAGGAATAGAGAGTGGTTAGGTGGAACACAGTATAACATAATGATGCTATATTATATTGCAATGGCGGATACACGCCAACTTACATATGTTAAAACTCATAGAATGTATAACACGAGTATGTCCTAATGTAAAATTTGGCTTTTAGTTAATAATAATGATTCAATATGGGTTTTTTGGACTTCCCTGGTAGCTCAGCTGGTAAAGAATCTGCCTGCAATGTGGGAGATCTGGGTTCGATTCCTGGGTTGGGAAGATCGCCTGGAGAAGGAAATGGCAACCCACTCCGGTATTCTTACCTAGACAGTCCCATGGACAGAGCAGCCTGGCGGGCTACAGTCCATGGCATCACAAAGAGTTGGACAGGACTGAGCGACTAAGCACAGCACACGTGTTCTTCATTGTGACAAGTGTACCACACAAATGCAAAATGTCTTACACTAATGGAGGATGTGTACAGGGGGACATAGGATACTTTCTGTACTATGCTTCATTTTTTTGTTTTTGTTTTAAACTAAAACTTCCCTAAACAGTAAAATCTATTAATTAAAAAAATGAATAAGATCAGTTCCCACCCTCAGTACACCTGTATTATGGTGAAAGAAGGTAAAGGATGAAAAAAAAGATGAATACAGAAGTTGATAAATGAGGATCAAGGAAAGTGTGCACTCTCTCTTGGTAAATGATAGTTGGGTGTTGGGCTGGGGACCTTTAGATGTCATGGTTAAAGGTCTCTCTGTGACTCTTAAGCTGGATTAAGATCAGCTGTTTCTCAGAAGTAGGGCTTGCATCTACTCATTTGCCTCAAAACTACATTGCTAATAAGAGTTGGAGTAAATCTGGTTTAAACAGAAGAGTTTTTAACTAGTTTTACTACTTCTTCACCTACGCATTTCCAATCCTTGAAAGACTAAAAGCAGTGCTTTGAAAATATTAATTCAATCATATCACTTCTCTGCTTTCAAAATCTTTGCTTTCTCATCTATAATACAGTATTCCAACAAGACCTCCAAAGTCCATTGCTAACTGGAGTTTCCTTTCCAGCTTAACCTCACTGTACCCCCTCTTCTGCTTCACTAAAATGCCATCCTTACCAAGTTCTCACCTGGATCCTTTTTGCCCTCAAATACATAAACTCTTCCTGACCTCAGGGCCTTTGTGCTTGCTATGCTTTCTCAGACATTATCTCCCAATTCTTCTTTTAAATAGCTGTGATGATCAGTGTTAGGAAAAAAAAAATTAACAAAATAGGCAGTGGTAAAATGCATGGATTTTATTCTTCCATCAACTAATCTCCATGGCTGCCCTCCCTTAGTCCAGATTTTAATCAAATTTCTTTTTCTCTGAGGTTGTCCTTGCCCTCTCTGTGATATATATGTCCTTCCTTGCTTTTTCCCCTTTAGTGTTTATCATGTTCAAACTTGCAATTACTTTCCTTGTTCAGTTCAGTTCAATTCAGTCGCTCAGTCATGTCCGACTCTGCGACCCCATGAGTCGCAGCATGCCAGGCCTCCCTGTCCATCACCAACTCCCGGAGTTCACTCAGACTCACGTCCATCGAGTCAGTGATGCCATCCAGCCATCTCATCCTCTGTCGTCCCCTTCTCCTCCTGCCGCCAATCCCTCCCAGCATCAGAGTCTTTTCCAAGGAGTCAACTCTTCGCATGAGGTGGCCAAAGTACTGGAGTTTCAGCTTGAGCATCATTCCTTCCAAAGAAATCCCAGGGCTGATCTCCTTCAGAATGGACTGGTTGGATCTCCTTGCAGTCCAAGGGACTCTCAAGAGTCTTCTCCAACACCACAGTTCAAAAGCATCAATTCTTCTGTGCTCAGCCTTCTTCACAGTCCAACTCTCATATCCATACATGACCACTGGAAAAACCATAGCCTTGACTAGACGGACCTTTGTTGGCAAAGTAATGTCTCTGCTTGTTATCACAAGGAAATTACATTTCCTTGCAATGTTGTTAAGTGTTTGTATTTCTAACCAGAATATAATCTTCATGAGGACAGGGAATTTTGTCCCTTCAGAATTTTGTTCTTTCTTCAGCACCAAGGAAATGCCTGGCCCATAATGACACTCAATAAATACCTGATGAATGAATGGATAAAAGCACAGGTGATATTTACAAAATGCCTACATTTTTGTTAAAATTATAAAGAGTTTTAATAGAAGTAAGCATCATCTTATTTTAAATTCTCTCTGAATATATTATATAGCTACTATGTAACTTACAAACTCGTATTTTCTTTCCCTAGATTTATAAACAACTTGAACATAGACATTGTTTTCCATTCACTGAAATTTACCTGGGGCTCACACTGAACTTTGCACTGTGTCAATCATTCTGTTAATTATTGAGGGTGAATAAAATTTTAAGTTTTAATATAAAAAAACAAATACAAAGACTCGCTGTCAGTACACTTTTATTTTAAAGCTAGACTTTTAGAACTAGGGTTTAGCCTTTAAAATTTAAATGAAGGATTCTACTAGTTCTGCATACGATGGCAAATATAAATAATACATTGATTTGGAATGAAGTCATTTAAGTTTAGTGAGTATAGGATTTTTTTTACATTGATAATTATTGACAAACTAAGATAATTATTATAATAAAACATGTTTATTCATTTTTTGGCTATAGTAGTCATAGGCAGATTATTGGGTTATCTTTTGGAGTTCTTTGGCTCAACTTAAATGAAACCTACTATATTGGAAGAATGGTGAGGAGCTGATCAAATTAAGAGAAACCCTGAAAAGCCAAACCTTAGCTAGGACAGATAATAAGGAAATATCAGGAAATTTTGCAGCAGGAATTGGGTTCCAGCTAACTTTGGTGTTTCTCCAGTAGAGAATCAGACTGAATCAAGGTGCATTCCTATACCCCAGGGGAATTGCGATTGATCAACCCTTCCTGCTGCCCTGGAATGTGGGAGCAAGAGGCAAAGGAAAACAGAGGACCATATTCAGAAAGGAAAGGGAAAGTCTGGCAAGCCAGCCAAACAAAAGAATCCAGTCTACTGATTGATTAAATAGGCTAAGGTCCTTACCTAATGCCAAGAAATCATTGAAAAGAGGACTGAAATATCAATTCATAGAATTGGTATTATTATGCCTGAAAAGCAGGGGTTTTGATTTTATTTTTGCTTTAAGTCATATTTAGATGTCTGATAATTTTCAGAACTCAGAAATAATTATGCATCTAATAAAGCTCGAGATCCTTACTTACAGTCAACTCAGGCAAAAATCTGAAGATATAACCTAATAATATTCCTGATCTTTGTTTGATAAGTAATATTGCAAAGCTTTACAAGAGAAAAATCATCACTGCTTGGTGGAATGCCTGTGATTAACATTTCATTATAATCCCAATGAAAATAAGCTTTCTTGATACTTATCTCCCTAATTTTGAAAACTTTGGCAATTGTAGCAACCTTATGGTGGCTCGGTGGTAAAGAATCCTCCTGCAATGCAGGAGCCTCATTAGATGCCTGTTCAGTCCCTGGGTTGGGAAGATCTCCTGGAGGAGGGCATGGCAACCCACTCTAGTATTTTTGCCTGGAGAATCCCCATGGACAGAGGAGCCTGGGAGACCACAGTCCATAGTGTCTCAAAGAGTCGGACATAGCTGAAGGGACTTAACATGCAGGATGCACATACTATTGCTAACTCTCTTTCTGAATAAATGTAGTCTTATTATCCCACTTATATCTGTCATATACAAGGTATCACTCTCATTTTTTTTTTTAGTGCAAGTACAGTTATAGAGAGAGTTTGCTCATAGAAATAAAAATTCAAGTGAGCCTTTTCCTATATTTATGATGTTTCCCCTCACTGTCTATAATTTATGTGAATGTTCCTGAAATGGTTTCCTTGGTAACCAGAAGGAGCCTGTCTCTGAGTGGGTATAGTACAGGCTCACACTTTTAGACATCATTTGCTTTTAAAAATTAACTGATCAATGGAATAGTCAGTAAAACAGATGAAAAACAAATCTCAATTTTGTTATAGAATTAACATCTTGCTAGTGTTTTTCCATTTGAACATTTTAACATCTTGCTACACACTATATACTCTTGCAATTAGTTATAATTCAGAGAAAATTGTTATTTATTATAGATGCCATTTTAGGAAGCTATGGTAGTGAAGCAGCTTCCTTTTCCACATCCATTTAAAATTAATTGCAATATCCCATAACTATCATCCAAGTGACATCCAACGCACAAATGTTTAATGATACCAAATCACAGAATAAACAAAATGAAATCCAATGTGCCTCCATGCACCAGGCTGCCACAGTCAGAGTCTAAACTAAATGTCAGAGGTAATGAAAAATTGACTGATTTTAATAGAATCAAATAGATTGTAAACAGCAGCTGGTTATCAGTGTTCATTATGAAATAGTAGCAAAATCTCTTCATTCTGATTTTTAGCTTATCTATGTGGTGCTATTTCACATGAAAATTGTAAACAATATCTCCTGCTGAATTTGATTTTGTGGAACCATCATTTTTCTTTTATCCAGAAGTTCCCTGGACTCTTCCAGACCCCTTTTGCCACGTCATGTTTGTCATCTGAAATATGTGGCTTTAATGAAATTTTATATGCAGTGCTATCCCTTTGGTAATTGATTTATGTCACACTCATGAAATTATAAGATATACACGCTACAGGAGCTAACTAAAGAATGAAGAGAGGTTAGTAGGTAACTTCCGATTGTTGTTATTGTTCAGTCACTAAGTCGTGTCTGACTTTTTGTGACCCCACTGAGTGTAGATCTTGAGGCTCCCCTGTCCTTCATTACTACTTCATTTTTTCTAAGAAATTCTTGCCCACAAGTAGTAGATATAATGGTCATCTGAATCAAATTCGCCCATTCCCATACATTTTAGTTCACTGGCTCCTAAGATGTTGATGTTCACTCTTGCCATCTCCTGCTTAACCACGTCCAATTTACCTTGATTCATGGACCTAATACTCCACTTTCCTATGCAATATTGTTCTTTACAGCATTGGACTTTTCCTTAACCACCAGACACATCCATGACTGAGTGTCATTTTGCTCTGGTCAAGCTGCTTCATTCTTTCTGGAGGTATTAGCAGTTGCTTTCTATTCTTCTCCAGTAGTGTACTGGACACCTTCCAACCTGGACAATTCATCTTCTGGTATCATACCCTTTTGCCTTTTCATCCTCTTCATAAGGTTCTCACAGCAAGTATACTGAAGTGGTTGCCATTGCTTCCTCCAGTGGACCACGTTTTGTCAGAACTCTCCACTATGACCTGTCTGTCTTGGGTGGTCCTAGACGGCATGGCTCAGAGCTTCATTGAGTTATGCAAGTCCCTTAGCCACGACAAAGCTGTGACCCTTGAAGGGGAACGTCTGATGACAGCATGTTAGTTTAGAACTTCATTGGCACCCTAGTGATCATTTTATTAGTTTACATTTTTTTTTCCTACCTCTTAACATTTTCATGCAAATTCAGGTAGCAATAAAACTCTGTCAAATTCATATCTTCCTGTTTTTTTTCTGGACAGTTTCTCTAAAATATTATAACTAAACTGACTCTGTTTCCCTTGCCAAGAACACTAGAATGACAGCTTCTCTGGTGTGTCTATGACATCATCAGCTTCTCTTCCCACCCCCTTCCCTTCCCATGCAATGCGTGTTATTGGCATGCTTTGAAGAGCTCTGTCAAAATTACTGAATCACTTTGTCCTAGTCTCTTCCTTTACCACCAAATTAATTAAAGCACCAGCTCTGCTTTTCTTCTGTAGCATTCATTACTCACATTATGTGCCACTACCTTTTTTCTTTTTTTAACTAGAGTACATTTTTATTTATTTTAATATATGAATACAAACCAAAATGACATGGAATATTTGAACAGTAGCAAAGTTAATTTTTTTTTTGTTTTTGTTGTTGACAAAGTAATGTCTCTGCTTTTTATTTTTTTTATTTATTTTTAAATTTAAATTTATTTATTTTAATTAGAGGCTAATTGCTTTACAATATTGTATTGGTTTTGCCATACATCAACATGAATCTGCCACGGGTGTACACATGTTCCCAATCCTGAACCCCCCTCTCACCTCCTTCCCCATACCATCCCTCTGGGTCATCCCAGTTTACCAGCCCCAAGCATTCTGTATCCTGCATGGAACCTGGACTGGTGATTCATTTCTTATATGATATTATACATTTTTCGATGCCATTCTACCAAATCATTCCCCCCTCCCTCTCCCACAGAGTCCAAAAGACTGTTCTATACATCTGTGTCTCTTTTGCTGCCCCTACCTTTTAAGATTAACCATCAGAAATTAAAAGATGGAAAAAACCCTCATTCAAATAAAGCATAGTTTCTGACTCTAGGTCTCTTACTCTTTTCTCTTCCTACCTTCCTTCCTTTCTTTCTATTTGGTATGTTGAAATTATGCTTTATACTAACGAGGATATTTGCTAACCTTGTAAACACTCCTTCAGATTTGAAATCTTGTGGAAAAGATGCAGTATTTCATTTATTTCCCAAATAATAGCTCTTGAATTAGTGCCTATGAAAGAGGACTCCTTTGCCTTGATTAATAAGGTCCAAATGCTGAGGCAGATCTCATCTGCCATGATTTGGCAGACATTTTTTGGCCACATGTTTTTCTTCCATTTTTTAACTGACATGACAAAAAATGTAAATATCAGCATGTTCTGAGATATAGTTCAAATGGTTTGCAAGTTCTACGCATTGAGTTAAAAGGTAGTTACCTATATAACCCAGATTATCATTACATAATTTCATAGAACTGCCTTACACATGGATTCTGCCAGTGCTCATGATGACAAAAATGGGTTTCAAATTATTGTATTACCAAAGAGATGCCAAGTAGAGGTTTCATGTAGTTTTGGACAGGAAGTATAATTGGCATACTGAGTCTTAAGTCACAGCATTAATGAATATCCCCAAAACAAAACAACTTTAACTAAGTAATCTATTTCCTATTCAGGTCATTGATCATTCCAACTGAATCATTGCATGGATGTTTAGCAACATATGAAAATTGATGGCATCTAAACTGAGACTTGAGGGAAAATAAAGGATGAGATTTAAGCAGAGGTCCTGAGTCAGGAAAGAACTGATCATTGATACGAAGCTGATGAAAAGTCAGGAGTAAAGTAAGCTGGGTGGATGATATTACCAGATAGGCTAGGATATAAGCTGGGCCTAATTTAAACAGGGTTTTACAAAGCATACAAAAATGGTGGAGATAAAATGGGATCCATGATATAAGGACCTTTACTAATAATAGTTGATATTTACATTTATTTTCTAATTTAATTATCATTAACACCCAAGAAGATAGAAGAAGCTATAATTATCTCTACTTTACAAGTGAGGAAGTTGTAGCACTAAAATGCTGAATAACCTTTCCAAGGTCATATATCTAGTGAATATTGGTGCCAGGATATGTATTCAGACCATCTGACTTCAGATTCTGAGCTGCAAATCCATCTGTCTGAAAAAAGTGGAAGACTGGCTTTCATCTGGGAGTATACACTACCAATGGAGAAGAAAAGGGGAACCCACTCCAGTATTATTGCCTGGAAAAACCCATGGACAGAAGAGCCTGGTTGGCTACAGTCCACGGGGTCACCAAAGTTGGACACAACTTAGTGCCTAAACCAGCGCGGCATACACTACTAAAAGAGGATAACATTGGGAATTATGATGTATTAATGGAGAGATTGCCCTTGGGGGAACAATTGAAGTACTAAGAAAGTGAGATCTGATAGTTTGATCCTCAACTAGAGGAGAAGGAATCAATTCTATAACAGTGGTTGGAATTTATTTCATTATGAGAAGTATCCTTCAGGAGATGTGAGTTTGATCCCTGGGTCAGGAAGATTCCCTGGAAGAAGGTATGGCAATACACTCCAGTATTCTTGCCTAAAGAATCCCATGGGCAGAGAAGCATGGTGGGCTATGGTCCATAGGGATGCAAAGAATTGGATGCAACTGAAGCAACTTAGCATGTATGCATGGAAACATATGTTGTATTCTCATGTATCTCACAAATACTTTTCCTTTTGGCCATATAAGAAAATATACTTCCAGCCTCCTTGCATTTAGGCATGGTAACATGATTAATTCTCTTCAAAGAAAAGTGAGAAGTGGGAATGTATGATTCTTCTAAGCTAAGGCACTTGAAAGTCTCCAAATAGTTCTCCAGATTTTTTCTTCCAACATATAGTAGAAAAATGGATGTCTCAATGGTCAAATGAGCTGGCAGCAAGAGAAAAGTAGTTCGGTTGCCTAGTGGCAACTGCTGTGTAATGCCACAAGAAGGATGGCTCCCTTGGAGAGTCACCTTCTCTGGCAAGGGAACTATGGTGCTAAGTCATTGATATAGTCTAACTCATCCTCAAAAACACAGAGAATGAAAGGAGGGACCAGTTGCAGAGAACAACATGTAAAGAGGCACTAAGCTTAGAATATAAACAAGTAGCCCTTGGCTGAAAATCAGTGGAAGAGTTTTTTTCTGACTCAGTTCTTCTAATTCTGTTTCTTCTCTGACCACCCGCTATGGTGATGGACACTGTAATTCTATTGAACTTGCTTTATTTTCATAGTCTTACTTTTCATGGAACACCTCACATCTCCAGAAATGATAATTTGGAAAATGCTTTTCCGGGTCTTAATTTTTTTTAATGTGCTTAATTACTATATTAACTACAACCATAACTCTTAATTACCGTTCTTACTTCAACTGTGTAGATTTATCCATCCAGAGAGATGATGAACACTGGTGAGGAAGATATTAGGATGGCTTACATTTTTATATATTTCTCTCTCAAGAGATCCAAACTTCTTCAGGGAGTATTACAATCCATCCATTCATTAATTCATACATATTAATCTATACTGATCAGCTGTTACTAGATCATAGAAATAAAGGATGCTTGAATAACTTATTCTTAATTTTCAGGGAAAATTGCAGCCCAATGGTATGGCTTTGAATTATATATAGTGTAAAGTCATCCAACAATATAGTGGGAACTAACTATTCTTGCCAATAAATGTGCCTTTTGGTGATCAATCACAGTGATAAAACTTCTAATTTTTAAGTCTGCTTATGAATCTCACCAATACTCAACTTATAGAACTGTACAGAAATAAAAATACACAAGAAAAAGTACTTACACAGACATAATATTTTCTTGCCCATAATTTTTTTATTGTTTTTGAGAAAAGATAGGCACATGGAAAATTAAATCCTATTAAATGTGTTGCCATAAGACCTGTTGATGAATTGCAAAGAAAAACCAGGAAAGGAGAATGTTTCTTTCTTCATTTGTGTCAGGCCCACTGTGGCTTGATTGTTATATAAGAAAAAAGGACTTGCTAATATTCTTGGTCAGAGATGGAGAAATGGATTTTAAAGAAATTACAAGTAGAAGTAATCTACTTCTGTGCTCCAAAGGACATGGTCTCTCTACTCTCCTACTTTATTTATTTATTTTTTATTTCTTGTAATGACTTCTCACATTTTCTGTTCTCCTGTGTCACAAAGATACCTAAAATGTGCTGTTTGTTTTTCTGTTTTCTACCTCCTTTGTGTAGTAAAAGAAGTGAGGATTTCCCAAGGAAAGTTAGTTCTCTCTTTTTCAGTGTCAACTTCTTTCTCTCTGTTTTTGACAGTGCACGATTTGGAGATTCCTAGAAACATGACCACGGTTCTTTCTTGGACTTTAACCTCTAGGATGAACAGGAAATAAGTGGTCAGAGTTTAAAGACATTCACTGCTGGCTGCAATCACAGGGAAGCTGTCAGTGGTAAGCAGGAGATGAGAGCTGAGTTTTGGAGTAGGACAGGCAAACAGGAGATGGGAGCATATTTTTAAGATGCCGAACAAGAAGTGAACCTAGATAATTAAAGTAGGTACATAAGTTGAAAACTTTCCAGCATAGTACTTGGGACCCTGTAGAAAATCAAGTGAGGAAATATTGAAAAATACGCCTTGGAGGTGAAATGTGAGCTTCTAGCGATGTAGTCACTGGAGAACTTTGTGCTGGGCAATGAGTTGGTATTCCCTTTTGTCATCCACACTCCTCTCCAACTCCTGTACAATTTCACTTTAGGCATACCGTAAATTCTCAGGAACGTGCTTTACACTCACTCTCTCACTTTTATATTTCTCATCCACTTTTCAACCCACAAGGTCTAGCTTCTCTCTGCTGCTGCGCTAAGTCACTTCAGTCGTGTCCGACTCTGTGCGACCCCATAGATGGCAGCCCACCAGGCTCCCCCGTCCCTGGGATTCTCCAGGCAAGAACACTGGAGTGGGTTGCCATTTCCTTCTCCAATGCTTGAAAGTGAAAAGTGAAAGTGAAGTCACTCAGTCGTGTTTGACTCTTAGCGACCCCATGGACTGCAGCCCACCAGGGTCCTCTGTCCTAAAGTGGTCACAATTCCTCCTATGATGTGATCTCTCACTTTCAATTCAACTTTTATTCTTTTTATAACACTCTACCACTCAGAGTTTTTTTTTTTTTTAACACCATAGATCTTTGTTATAGCTACTAATTTAATGATCCTCTCCCTTCTTAAATTCCTACAATAGAATATCTTGTACCAGCTGGCTTCTAAGTGGGATTGCTAGCTGTGGGTTTGTGATCCCATCATCTTCCACTCAGACGTTTAAACGTTCATCAGTCCATGTCCCTCTCTCTCTCTCTCTTTTTTTTTTTTTTTTTTGTTTAAAGGTTTCCATTAGTCTCCCATTACGATAAAATTCAAAGCCTACCAGGCTCTATTCCATCTTTCTCAAACTTCACCTCACAGAATCTCCTATGTTTCACTTTAAGCTTCAGTCATACCCAGACTTTCCCAATATTCCCCAGTTTTTTCCCTACCTCAGATCTTTTTCTGGTCCCTGAGCCTAGAGTCATACAAGCTCTTGTCCAGTATTATAGCACTTACTTATTTCCTTTATAGTGCCTATGATTTTAGAATGTTAGGAACTTAATTTTTGTGAAGCTTAATTCATATGAAGCTTTATTTATTTATTATTTATTATTGTTTCCACATCAATATTTCTTGAATGAATGAATATTTGTTGTAAGGCAATGGATCTTACCGTGGATTTTATATATATGGCTGCCTCAGGTCCTAGTTGTGGCATGTGAGTTTTTTATTTTTATTTTTTTTGTAGTGCGCAGACTCTCTAGTTTCTGTACAAGAACTTAGTTGCCCTGAGGCATATAGGCTCTTAGTTCCTAGAGCAGTGATCAAATGCACGTTCCCTGGATTGAAAGGCAGATTCTTAACCATTGGACAACCAGGGAAGTTCCATACTGTGTATTTCTGAGTGAAGTATTTTCAAAACAGATAATCAATTTGCAAGTTAAATTTCTAGTTTTTCTTTTTTAAAAAAATTAAATTAAATAAATGCCATACTTCTTACCATTACTTACATTTATATTTATTTTTTCTCTCAGTATATTTGGCATTTTAGTTTTAAAATATCACTTTTATTAATATGCTATTTTCTCAGTCATTCATCTGTTGAATCCTCAGTTATACTGTGGTCAACAGCATTTATACATCGGTTGTTGTCATTTAGTCTCTAAGTCATTTCTGACTCTTTTGTGACCCCAGGGACTGTAGCCTGCCAGGCTCCTCTGTTCATGGGGATTCTCCAGGAAGAAAACTGGAGTGGATTGTCATTCCCTTCTCAAGGGATCTTTCCAACCCAGGAATTGAACCAGTGTCTCCTGCATTAGCAAGCAGATTCTTGACTACTGAGCCACCTAGGAAGCCCTTACAAATGGGTACAGAGTATAAAAAGATGCATCATATTCTACTTTGAAAATCCAAAAAGTACTCTGTACTAACTTTATCTTTTTCTAAAAGCAATTAGTCTAGTCAAGGCTATGGTTTTTCCAGTGGTCATGTATGGATGTGAGAGTTGGACTATAAAGAAAGCTGAGCGCTGAAGAATTGATGCTTTTGAACTGTGGTGTTGGAGAAGACTCTTGAGAGTCCCTTGGACTGCAAGGAGATCCAACCAGTCCATCTTAAAGGAGATCAGTCCTGGGTGTTCATTGGAACGACTGATGTTGAAACTGAAACTCCAATACTTTCGCCACCTCATGTGAAGAGCTGACTAATTTGAAAAGACCCTGATGCTGGGAAAGATTGAGGGCAGGAAGAGAAGGGGATGACAGAGGATGAGATGGTTGGGTGTCATACCCGACTCAATGGACGTGGGTTTGGGTGGACTCCAGGAGTTGGTGATGGACAGGGAGGCCTGGCATGCTGCGGTTCATGGGGTCGCAAAGAGTCGGACGTGACTGAGTGACTGAACTGAACTGAACTGAAAAGCAATTAGGTGTTCATGATATTTGCTTAAAGCCTAATGAATACCAATGGTTCTTTTCACTTTTGACTTTTTAAACATGAATTTTAACACAGGCCTTCTTTGTTAAGCAAATGAATGAAACAGAACCTTCAGGAAGAAAATCACCCAAAATGTAAATTTAAATACATATACATGTGTGTGAAAAAGTATGTGTATACATATCTTGCACACACACACACATATATATACATGAAGAAATACAATTCAGGATTTCAAAGGCTGGTAAAATAGATGCCTTTTAAGGACCTTTCAAACTTTGAAGCACAGCATTTGATGAATTGCATCTATTGTCTAAGAGTGACCAGAAATCACTGAGATCAAGTGGACATTTTCACTCATTTGATTCAATTGAGTCTGTTTTAAAAACAGATTGAAATTCAACAAATTCACTCAACTGTATGGATGCCTGCTGCATGCCAGGCTGGGTGCCAGGTAATGAGGATTCCAAGATGAAGGAAGCATATGCCCTGCCCTGGGGCATTTCATAATCTTGTAAATGAGACTGTCATGACAAACAAAATAGATGTTGTATCTATAGTATGAGAAAAATTAAGGTTCAGACATAAAAAGTTGATATGTAGTCTCCGGCAATTATTAATCATTGTCTCTTAACTTCAACCCCTTCTCTACACCCTGCTTGCTGATTAGGGAGCTGGGATTCAGATCACTGCATTTCTGCTCTGTCAACTGTCTTTCTATTTGGCTCCGCCAATAAAAGGTATCAGAGGAGGCTTTCAAGGCTGGAGGAGAGAGAGACTTGTTCCTTCCTGTCTACCTTACATGGGCTTCCCGTCTGCTTGTGTTCCTGTGAGCATCACTGCTGCATCTCCTCACCCTGGAGGCAGCAGCTATTTCTGTAGCAGCAGCTGAATGCAGTCTGCATTTTTGCCAACAGTTGCAGAATCAGCCACATCTTGTCTTCCATCCAGGAACACCATTTCAGTCCCTCCTGAAAGGTCTGAGTTTCAGCTCCCAGAGGCCCTTCCTTTAAGTTTCTAAGTTTTTGTCATTGTCCCCTTGTTTCCTGAGCATTTGGGCTCATGGTTTGTTTTTTGCTTTTTTTTTAATAGTAGCTACCTTTATGATAGATACCTTAGCATTTTCTTTTCATCCTTTGTATTATTTAACACTTTCTTAAATCTTTCCATTCAAGTAACTGGCATGATTTTAGTCAAATAGGCTCTGGCTGATAAATATTTTCACAAAAAGAAAAATTTTTCCTTTAATTTTTCTAGGTGTCCTATATGATTGGGGACAGCATAACGACGAGAATGATCAACGAAAATATCAGTGAAAATATAAGAAATAATTGTAAATATGTAAAGCAATCATCAAGACCATTCTGTACCTATTTTGAACCCGAAATGGATTAAAAACAGAAGTGATTATTTATAGGGAAGCAGAAGATAAAAGAGAAAAAAATTGTATGATGGAAGTGGGGGAGTATTCTTGGCATATGGGCCGTAGGAACAGAGTGCAGATTTTGACCAGCTGAAGGCTAAATCATCTGAGTGAAAAAACATCTTTCAGAAAGCTTATATTATAAATGCATGTAAGAGAATTGCAGGGGAAATTTTTTCAAAATAACCAGGTACCTGTGGAGTCACTTTTGATATGACACAGCATTTCTTATCGTAGAAATACAGTTGTTCAAATTTAGAACTCATAGTAGAGTTTTTACAAGATTCTGGCAGTAATTCCTGCACATCCATAACTGTCAGTAGAGTAATTGCATTGTCACTATTAGGAGGTGGTTATCAGCACACTGCTTTTATAACAGGAAATTTGTGAAGTCTCAATTCTCCAAATTCTTTCATTTTTAAAGGTTGGAAAACAAACAAACAAAAAAAAACAGTCCTTTTCCTCTGAGACCCCTACTCCAATAAGGATGACAAAATCAATTTTTTTTTTCCTGTAATTCAATTTATTATTTTTTTAATTTTCTCTTTTATTTTTTATTTTTTTAAATTTAATTTTATTTACCTTTACAATATTGTATTGGTTTTGCCATATATCAAAATGGAGAGGGTGGGATGATTTGGGAGAATGGCACTGAAATATGTATAATATCATATATGAAACGAGTCTCCAGTCCAGGTTCAATGCACAATACTGGATGCTTGGGGCTGGTGCACTGGGACAAAATCAAATTTAACAAAACTTGAAAGTGAAAAGTTAAAGTGAAAGTCTCTCAGTCGTGTCTGACTGTTTGAGACCCCATGGACTATATAGTCCATGGAATTCTCCAGGCCAGAATACTGGAGTGGGTAGCCTTTCCCTTCTCCAGTGTATCTTCCCAACCCAGGGATTGAACCCAGGTCCACCACATTGCAGGCAGATCCTTTACCAGCTGAGCCACAAGGGAAGCCCAAGAATACTGGTGTGGGTAGCCTATCCATTCTCCAGGGGATATTCCTGATTCAGGAATTGAACCGGGGTCTTCTGCATTGCAGGTGGATTCTTCACCAACTGAGCTATCGGGGAAGCCCTGATAAACTTAACTAAGTCATTTAAGGAGGTAAGGGATAAATTAGTGCTAGAATTAAGAGTAGTCCAGGACACACTAACCACTGACCATTTCTCATTGTCTTTCCAAATATAATTTTATGCCTGGAGACAAGAACCATCTTTGAATCAACCTTTTTTCTGTTGCATCTTACTGTTGTTGAATGCACTCAATGGAGCAAGAAAGAACAAATTTGGAAAGCCTTATTCTGACCTTTAGCCCAGGCCACTGGGGATGGGGTTGAGTGATGAGAAGCTCCATGGGATCATCCTTGGGCAACACAGTTCAAAGTGACTGCCACTGAATGTGTTTCTGTTCCCTTAACTATTATAAAGAGGGGAAAATACACAAAAAGGAGAAATGTTTAGAAGGGAAACCCAATCAGTATAGGCATTATTGCAAAGAAAACATTTTACTCCTTCCTAGGTGATAACAGAGAGGATAATTTATTACATTAGAGACTGGTTTATTTAATTTTCCCCCTACTGATTGGGAAACAGGTGAGATAATCACTTTTCTTATCATACCTTGCTTCCCTTCCTGTCCTCTTGGGCCAACAGCTCAGGTCCATCCCTCAGTTTAGATCAATTCAGTTCAGTCGTTCAGTCGTGTCTGACTCTTTGTGACCCCATGGACTGCAGCATGCCAGACCTCCCTGTCCATCACCAACTCCTGGAGTTAACTCAAACTCATGTCCATCCCTAGGGAGGTCCAAGCTGTGTGGTTCAACATAATTGCCTCTAACTGCCTGTGAGCGCTGAAATTTAAGTTGATTTAATTAAACACATGTCTAAAGATGTTAGTTTCTCTATTGCAAGATTAACTTTCAAGTTCAGTAGCCACATATGGTTAGTGGCTGCATCTTAGACAACTCAATGTCCATCATCTTAGTGTTCCAAAGAACACATCTGTCATTTCAGAAAGTTCCCCGGGACAGTGTGGACTCAAAAGCATCAACCTAGTAAACATGCAAAGTATTTTTCTTCTATTTTCCATCCCTATTAACTTAGTGTGTTAAAAAAAATTGTGCTTGTAGCAAATTATTTTTTTTCCAAATTGTTGGAAGAAAATGGAGGGACAGAAAATTTATTAATGCCTCAAGTAGCATAGGGGCTTCTCAGATGGCTCTAGAGGTAAAGAATCCACCTGCCAATGCAGGAGGTATAAGAAACACAGGTTCAGTCCCTGGGTTGGGAAGATCCCACGGAGGAGGGCATGGCAGAGCACTCTAATATTCTTGCCTGGAGAGTCTCATGGACAGAGAAAGAAGTCTGGCAGTCTACGGTCCACACCAATGCAAAATGTGAGACACGACAAAAGCAACATAGCACGCACGCATGCAGGTAGCATAGTCAAAGCATTTGAGCGGAAGGGTTGTACTTGAGAGTGATAGATAATGTATTTTCCAAAGCCTTAAAACAGAAGATTTGGAAACCATTTGCAGGGACTTGCCTTATGAAGTAGTAGTGCCACCAAGTGTCGGGTGAAAGAGGTTAAATTTTTGGAAAACACTTGATAAAAATTCTGACTTAAAAGGATTAACAGAATTAACCATAGTGGCCATTAAGCTTGTATAGATAGAATCACATTTCAAAGCTTTATACATCATTATTTATTTAGTTTAGAACACAGTAAAGATGGATACAGTTACAAATATTCTGTGCTTAATATCCTTTTTATTCTAGATAAAAGAGATAAACAGTGCAATCATTTGAAGTGGATTATTGGTTTTCTCTTGTACTTTGGCTCAAGTATGTTTAGATACTTTGAAATGTCCAACACTGCAGTTGTGTATGGCAAGCGTTTAAGAATTTTTTAATCAGTGGTTTTGCCACTGCCTGTGATCTTCTATATCTTTCTGATTCTACTTCATTTCGCCAATCCTTACACCCTACCTTCTCTCCCTTCACACCTTGTAGATTACTGTCTGTCTTTGTGGAGATTTTCATCCAAATTATGACTTGCATTTTATGATTAGGAAAGCCATAGACAGAAAAAAATGATGGTTTTCATTTTCTGTGTTGTCTTTGTCACAGATTGAGGGAGGAAAAGTCCAGGGTTTCTCCACCTCATTTATAACTGCAGCAGAAACCTAATTTTACTTGTCCTCTGTTGCCATGGTTACAAGTTTTCTGATTTCAACAGGTCAGTACAAGCTTTCAGTTTACATAAGGTCGTGGGTAATTCATCTCAGCATTGCAATAACAAAAACCCAGCTCTTCTTTCCTGTTTTAAAAGGATAATCTATCAAACCTCTGAAAGCACAATTAGTTCTGATTTCCATAATTTATTATTCTCATTCTCATTCTCTTGTTTGTGGCTTTGTGCTTATGTTTAAGTACTTCAAAATAAGAGGTGCTGGTGTATAGCAACCATTAACAGTTCTCTATACTACTAGAGATCTAAACTGGCTATTTTGCAAACAATACTCCTGTGATGAATGTATTCAACAAAGCTTCACTTAAAAAATACAGGTCAGATGGGAGTAATTTTTGTCAAGTATTAATATATCTACTGATACATTGTTCTCATTGTTCATCAGCTATAGGCATGTTGTTGGTTTTTGTTATACCCAATTAAAGAAAATAGTGGAAATCATAATACTAACATATTGAAGTTATGGCCAGGTGGAATTCTCCTCCTTTGAGGGCAAGAAAAGATTCTGAGTGGAGAAAATGGGGGAGAATAAATGAGAATCTTTGTAATAAGAGGCAGAGGGAAGATTATCCATTATGTGGGAGAACCAAGGTATGAATAGATTTAAAAATTATACGTGTGCACACATGTACATACACAATGTGTGTATATTTGTACATACATGTATGAAATTAATATATTGTGTGTACATGTAAACACACATGCATGTATACATACATTCTTTACTTACAAAGGAGATGGGTTTATATTCATATTTTTATTTGCATAAAATAGGGATCAGGTAACAAAAATTCAAACACTAAGGAGTAGTGTGGACTTTGGTGAACTGGAAGCACTAATTCATACAAAAGTGTTCAGATTGATGTTTTTCAACCTTATAGTAGCTAAATAGGTAGTATGGCCATGTATCTCTGTATGCCAGGGGACTGACTGTCGAGTTTCATGCCTACTGTCACTTTCAAATGCATCTTGCTTTGCACTATGGATCGCATGGCCATCTTACAAACGCAACATAGCGGAGTGACCCATTTTGACCAGGGTGCCAGTTTGGAATCCCTTGTACTAAAGTCTTCCCGAAGAGTGTTATACAAGATAAGTTAGTCAAAATTTATTCCTAAAATATAAGCATGCTGTAAAAATTAGTTCATATAAGAAATGTGATTTTTATAATAAGGGGAAGTAATATGAATATAATTGCTTTGTTGAGAAATTTTTCAAATATCCTTATAGTTGACAACATTTGTGAATTTCTCAATTTTTCATGATTTGCGTAAGTTAGTTAAGATAGATCTTTCCTGTACATAAAGTGCTAACTTCTTCTGAACCACCATATCTACTGTTATTACTCCTATTTTGTCTTCTTGGGTTAACTCAGTAACTTTTATACCCTTTGTGGGCTGTGGTTAAAGAATTTGCCTGCCAATGCAGGAAACATAAGAGACATGGGTTCTATCCCTGGGTCAGGAAGATCCCTTGGAGGAGGAAATGGCATCCCACTTCAATGTTCTTGACTGAAGAATCCCATGGACAGAGGAGCCTGGCAGCTTAAACACACACACACACACACACACACACACACACACACACACACACACACACACACAGAATCCCACTACATAAGAACAAAGATGTTGTGGTTGAAGATATAAGAAGATATTAGATGGAGGTTTCCAAGCTGTTCTTCTGCATCCCTTTGTCTGCTCTGCTTTTCACCAAACTGGCCCCAAGTAAACTCTCTAGACCTCTAGGGCTCTGAAAACATAATCTCAAAGAAGCACCATTATGAAAGCATCATCTCAAATAAATCTCCAATGGGAAAAATAATAGAGTTTAAAGTTAGACTTTGGGATTTCATCTCAATGTTTAGAAATTGTGTGTCCATGGATATAGCTTAAACTTGGTTACTCTTTAATATAATTGAGATGTAGAGATGGTGTACAGAATTCATGATAAATAGTATTCCTAGTGCCTGCGGATGTTTCTCAAGATTACAATTCTGGGCCAGCAAACTTGCCAATAGGACAGCTTAATGACAGAGCTCAACTGAATGACAGAGAGCTACACTTTGGCTTCTCGTTTCTTCATGCATAACATACCTTTGATAAGTTAACTCTTATCATTTAAGAGGGGTTGTAGCAACTAACTCTCTTTATTTCCCTCCCTACATTTGTGATTCTCACTTTGCCTGTGAATCAGAATCACTGTGGATCTTCTTTTAACTAAATAGGTCAGTTGCTACTCAAAACCTACCGATCGAGGATTCTCAGTGTTTGGACCAACGAATCTAATTGTAAAGCTGCACAATTGGCCACTGTTAAGAACGACTGCTCTGAATTCTCTTGTACAACTATTTTTTTCTTCTTTCCAAAGTCGATGTATTCATCAGTTCCCATTCTTCCCTTAAGCCTGACTTAAGATATTTATTTGTGGATGGTAAATTGGATAAGAGCGCAATCTTTTGTAGCTAGCATGTCTATATGTAAGTCCTGGTGCTACCAGTGATCAGCTAACTAACACTAGACACTTTCCATCTTTGGGCTTCACTTGCCTCATCTGAAAAATTGGTTTATGGCAAGCAGCAAGCACGCAGTTAGATGAGTGCTTTGAACCTAGTAAATAGTTAACAACACTAATTCTCATCATCAGAATTACTTGGGTGTTCTTTTCATTTGACATCCATCCTTGAAATCATTTTTTTTTTTCTTCTCTTAAAAACAAAAGGAAAAATAACAGAAGCCAAACACAGCTTTTCTCTTACATTTGCATAATTTTAAATTATGACTTTTATTCTCCAGGTAATACAGATTCAAAACTTTGGAGACATTTTTTCCATTTCTGTTCAGCTTTTATTAGCCACAAGGGATGTGCTCTTATTAGCATCTGTAATACAGAAATAGCCTGTTGACTGTGCCTGAGGTTTCAATCTCTTTAATTCCATTCTTTAAATCTCCCTCTGAATAATGTTCCTAACTACTATATTTTATGACCATTTTACTCCCTAGGTCAAAGAACATTTAAGATGTTCTTTGGCATTCAGTGCTTATGAAACAAAACATAATCTCCTTAGTATGGACTTCAAATATAATCTTAATAAATGATCAAAGTAGAGCTATGATAGAAGCATTGCCATTAGTGGGGAATCTGAAATTAAGATTCTTATGAAGCTGTATGTCTTGATACCTCAGGATAGTGTTAACAGGTTTCTTATGTCAGCAGTGAGACATTTGTCTCTGATATATAATCAGAAACATTTTACTTTTATCTATTACTTAATCTTTGCTCACTTATGAAGTAGGTCTTTTCAACACTTCCCTAATTATTTTGTCAGTAGATATACAGACACAGGTATTGTTTCTAATGTTTATAATGGTATAATATATAACAGAATATTATCCAGCCATAAAAAAGAGTCACACAGAGTCAGACATGACTGAAGCCACTTAGCAGCAGCAGCAGAAGGGGGAATTGGATGAAGGTGATCAAAAGGTCCAAATTTGAGTTACAAGAAAATGAGTACTAGGAATGCAATATACAACGTGATTAATATAACTAAAACTCCTGTATGTTATACATGGAAGTTGTTAAGAAAATAGATCCTAAGAGTTCTCATCACAAGGAAAGCAAATTTTTTCTTTTTCTTCTATTTTGTATCTATATGATATATATATACAAATTTATTATAGTAATCATTTCTTGATGTATGTTGTTAAATCATTATTTTGCACACTTTAAGCTTATACAGTGCTATCAATTATATTTCAATAAAACTGGAAGTGAACATTTTAAAAAGAAAATCAAAAAAGATACTTAAATAGAAGTTTAATAATGAAAAGGGGGATCTGATAATTAAATTTCACACTTAAATTAGGCATTTTAAAATACTTAACAAATCTGATAAACATATCAAAATGATCAACTGATGTTGGACATTACATTTTTTGTTTAGATAGTCAAATGTTGTCAAGTAGACTTAAATTTAATGCATCATTATACATCCTAAATCAGGTAAAAATAGATATTGGCTTAAACTTTCAATCAATTGTTCTCATAAAATGGCTTAATTAACCAATCCAGTCCCACTGACATTATTGTTTCTCTTGCATTTACTAATAGAAACATGATCTCTATCTGAGTTATTAATTCTGATATATCAATTTTCTTGTCTCACTTCATGCAGTCTCACTCAGCCATCTCTGATTCTTGCAGCATGTTAATTAATGTGTTTTTTTATAAAATATGTGTTAATATTTTCTAGGACCATCCTGTTGCCATAATATTTCATTTTCATATCTCTCCTCTTAATTGAACCTTGGGTACTTTGAGAAATTTTAAAATAAAGGATTTTGCTTAGCATTTTTATTAGCTATTATTAGTTTGGGAATATGATGTATTAAATTATTCAATTTCTGAGTTTAAATCATTAATATCTGGTCATCTAGTCAACTCTAGTCAGTTCAGTCACTCAGTTGTGTCCAACTCTTTGTGACCCCATGAATCACAGCACGCCAGGCCTCCCTGTCCATCACCAACTCCCGGAGTTCACTCAAACTCATGTCCATCGAGTCGGTGATGCCATCCAACCATCTCATCCTCTGTCGTCTCCTTCTCCTCCTGCCCCCAATCCCTCCCAGCATCAGGGTCTTTTCCAATGAGTCAACTCTTCACATGAGGTGGCCAAAGTATTGGAGTTTCAGCTTTAGCATCATTCCTTCCAAAGAACTGGACTGGTTGGACCTTCTTGCAGTCCAAGGGACTCTCAAGAGTCTTCTCCAACACCATAGTTCAAAAGCATCAATTCTTTGGTGCTCAGCGTTCTTCACAGTCCAACTCTCACATGCATACATGACCACTGGAAAAACAATAGCCTTGACTAGATGGACCTTTGTTGGCAAAGTAATGTCTCTGCTTTTAAATATGCTATCTAGGTTGGTCATAACTTTCCTTCCAAGGAGTAAGCATCTTTTAAATATCTGGTCATCTAGTCGACTCCTTTTATGTATCAGATAAATTTCATAGCTTTGTCTTATTTTGCTGAACTCCTTTCTTGTAATAGCTATGTTATATTTTTATCTACTTGTATATTTTTATCTATTTATTTATCTGGTACTACTTTAAATAATCTTCATGACCCAGATAATCACAATGGTGTGATCACTGACCTAGAGCCAGACATCCTGGAATGTGAAGTCAAGTGGGCCTTAGAAAGCATCACTATGAACAAAGCTAGTGGAGGTGATGGAATTCCAGTTGAACTATTTCAAATCCTGAAAGATGATGCTGTGAAAGTGCTGCACTCAATATGCCAGCAAATTTGGAAAACTCAGCAGAGGCCACAGGACTGGAAAAAGTCAGTTTTCATTCCAATCCCAAAGAAAGGCAATGCCAAAGAATGCTCAAACTACCGCACAATTGCACTCATCTCACACGCTAGTAAAGTAATGCTCAAAATTCTCCAAGCCAGGCTTCAGCATTATGTGAACCGTGAACTTCCTGATGTTCAAGCTGGTTTTAGAAAAGGCAGAGGAACCAGAGATCAAATTGCCAACAGCCGCTGGATCATAGAAAAAGCAAGAAAGTTACAGAAAGACATCTATTTCTGCTTTACTGACTATGCCAAAGCCTTTGACTGTGTGGATCACAATCAACTGTGGAAAATTCTGAAAGAGATGGGTATACCAGACCACCTGATCTGCCTCTTGAGAAATTTGTATGCAGGTCAGGAAGCAACAGTTAGAACTGGACATGGAACAACAGACTGGTTCCAAACAGGAAAAGGAGTACATCAAGGCTGTATATTGTCACCCTGTTTATTTAACTTATATGCAGAGTACATCATGAGAAATGCTGGACTGGAAGAAACACAAACTGGAATCAAGATTGCTGGGAGAAATATCAATAACCTCAGATATGCAGATGACACCACCCTACGGCAGAAAGTGAAGAAGAACTCAAAAGCCTCTTGATGAAAGTGAAAGTGGATAGTGAAAGAGTTGGCTTAAAGCTCAACATTCAGAAAACGAAGATCATGGCATTTGGTCCCACCACTTCATGGGAAACAGAAGGGGAAACAGTGTCAGACTTTATTTTTCTGGGCTCCAAAATCACTACAGATGGTGACTGCAGCCATGAAATTAAAAGACGCTTACTCCTTGGAAGGAAAGTTATGACCAACCTAGATAGCATATTTGAAAGCAGAGACATTACTTTGCCAACAAAGTTCGTCTAGTCAAGGCTATGGTTTTTCCTGTGGTCATGTATGGATGTGAGAGTTGGACTGTGAAGAAGGCTGAGCGCCGAAGAATTGATGCTTTTGACTGTGGTGTTGGAGAAGACTCTTGAGAGTCCCTTGGACTGCAAGGAGATCCAACCAGTCCATTCTGAAGGAGATCAGCCCTGGGATTTCTTTGCAAGGAATGGTGCTAAAGCTGAAACTCCAGTACTTTGGCCACCTCATGCGAAGAGTTGGCTCACTGGAAAAGACTCTGATGCTGGGAGGGATTGGGGGCAGGAGGAGAAGGGGACAACAGAGGATGAGATGGCTGGATGGCATCACTGACTCGATGGACGTGAGTCTCAGTGAACTCCGGGAGTTGGTGATGGACAGGGAGGCCTGGCGTTCTGTGGTTCATGGGGTCGCAAAGAGTCGGACACGACTGAGCGACTGATCTGATCTGATTGTAAATAAAATATTTTTATCATAACTTCTCATTAATTATGAGTGTGTACATATACTCATGTAACAGACATCTGTTAGATTGGGTGACTTTATCCTGAATATTTTAATATACTGAATTCTATCTTTCTATCACTGACTCAATTGACATGAATTTGAGCAAACTCCAGGCAACAGCAGAGGACAGAGGAGCCTGGCATACTACAGTCCATGGGTTCACAAAGAGTCGGACATTGACTTAGCTACTGAACAACAACATTCTTCAATCAATATAACATTTAATTAAATCATGTGAACAGAAACAAAATAAGATTAATTTATTAACTGATAATATGTAAAAAAAATATATCTGCATTGGAAAAACTTCAGGAAATTTTTATTTAAAGCAAGTCTCAAGGATTGGTTGATTTTCATTATGAAATGAAAATAGAATTAGTATAAGTGCATATTAAGCAAAGGATCAGATATTTAAAATTTCAGGATAAATTGTGAACACAAGTTTGAAGTATAATATTTGTATAAATCAGATGTGTTACAATAAAAACTGCAATCAAAATAAATATAGAAAACTGTTAAAATCTTAAATAGTTAATTTTAAAACAGAAGACCATTTGATTAAATTGCTTCTCCATCAAAGAAAATGTTCATGTGGACAAATTCTAACATATTTTTTAAAACTTAAAGGTGACATACTTCCTACATGTTCATTAGTTTTAGGTGCTGTTGTTTTCAAATTGCTTAGAGCATTTGACTTAAGCTGAGTGCAAAGTATGTCACATACATTTTCAACAATGGTGGACACTAATTCTCTTCCACAGATAGTTTTCCAGAGTCCAAAACAGTTCATCCTTTCTCTGCATATCTCCTAGTGCAGGTAATTTCCTACTGATAGGCTTATAGTCACCATTTTCTGTGACCGCTTCCTGAACTTGATTTCAAATGCCCATGGCGGATTCATGTTGATGTATGGCAAAACCAATACAATATTGTAAAATAATTAGCCTTCAATTAAAATAAATAAATTTATATTAAAAAAACAAACACTACTGGCTGCTAAAATCCTTTCATGATACATACTGTATAAATCAATAATGATTTTGGCTAAAGATATGACATTAAGCATTCAATTCAGTTCAGTTCAGTCGCTCAGTCGTGTCCGACTCTTTGCGACCCCATGAATTGCAGCATGCCAGGCCTCCCTGTCCATCACCAACTCCCGTGAGTCCATCGAGTCAGTGATACCATCCAGCCATCTCATCCTCTGTCGTCCCCTTCTCCTCATGCCCCCAATCCCTCCCAGCATCAGAGTCTTTTCCAATGAGTCAACTCTTTGCATGAGGTAGCCAAAATACTGGAGTTTCAGCTTTTTCATCATTCCTTCCAAAGAAATCCCAGGGCTGATCTCCTTCAGAATGGACTGGTTGGATCTCCTTGCAGTCCAAGGGACTCTCAAGAGTCTTCTCCAACACCACAGTTCAAAAGCATCAATTCTTCGGCGCTCAGCCTTCTTCACAGTCCAACTCTTACATCCATACATGACCACAGGGAAAACCATAGCCTTGACTAGACAGACGTTTGTTGGCAAAGTAATGTCTCTGCTTTTGAATATGCTATCTAGGTTGGTCATAACTTTCCTTCCAAGGAGTAAGTGTCTTTTAATTTCATGGCTGTAGTCATCATCTGCAGTTATTTTGAAGCCCCAAAAAATAAAGTCTGACACTGTTCCCACTGTTTCCCCATCTATTTCCCACTGTTTCCCCATCTATTTCCCATGAAGTGGTGGGACCGGATTCCATGATCTTCATTTTCTGAATGTTGAGCTTTAAGCCAACTTTTTCACTCTCCATTTTCACTTTCATCAAGAGGCTTTTTAGTTCCTCTTCACTTTCTGCCATAGGGTGGTGTCATCTGCATATCTGAGGTTATTGATATTTCTCCCAGCAATCTTGATTCCAGCTTGTGTTTCTTCCAGTCCAGCGTTTCTCATGATGTACTCTGCATATAAGTTAAATAAGCAGGGTGACAATATACAGCCTTGATGTACTCCTTTTCCTATTTGGAACCAGTCTGTTGTTCCACGTCCAGTTCTAAATGTTGCTTCCTGACATTAAACATTAGTGACATTTTAATTATCTCACTTAACAGCAATTGTGCTTTAGCTACTGCTGGGTTGATTTAGCAACTTAACAGTGTCAACAGGATCTAATTTCTTTTCATCTTCTATTGCATCATCCTGAGTGTGTTAGCTTTTTGTCCTGCTTGTTCCTCACGGTAACAAGGAAGCCCTTGCCACTCCAGATGTCTCAGTTGCATCTCCAGAACATATGTTAGGAAGGAATAGCATCATCTAGTTTTTGTCTCACAATATCAGTTCTTTAGACCTTTTTAAAAGATTCAATTTATGTAAACAAACAAAAAAAGAAACAAAACCAGTTCCCCCATTTCTGCTTTTGGTTTTGTTTACAATTAGGCAGCAAAATATTTCTTATATCAAATTGATCAGACCTTAATCACATTTTCAAAACCAGTGTGTGTGTGTGTGTGTGTGTCTTAGTCACTTAGTCGTGTTTCTTTGTGACCCCATGGACTATAGACCACCACGCTCCTCTGTCCATGGAATTCTCTAGGCGAGAACCCTGGAATGGATTGCCATTCATTTCTCCTGGGGGTCTTCCCAACCCAGGGATCAAACCCTGGTCTCCTGCACTGCAGGCAGATTCTTTACCATCTGAGCCACCAGGGAACAGGAGTCAAACCCATCTTTCATTCAGATTGCTGCCTAGTTTATAGATGAGTTCAGAGTCTGTTTATTATACAAGAAGAGACTTGCCTGTTAGGTGAGCAGTCAGTTCCTGTCAACACATGGCTCTTTGTTCAGTACTCTGGGCAGAATTTAGGCAATCCATGAAACACAGAGTCATTAAAATTTTCCCAGATCTTACTATATTTGACAAAGTTAATTCAATTTTCTTTTAACTTGAATGGTATGAGTTCTGTAAGATGGAACAAAATATAAAATAAAATTGAGAAAAACTACATAAGCATATTTGATTAGACAGGAGACAAAACTGTCAATACAAAGAGGGTGACATAGGAGTACTATTAGTTCAGATTTAACTAACAAAACCTCATATCTTGCCCTACTAGATGCTCACTACATCTTCTGAATTAATCCCATTGGAGGATGGGAATTCTGCCCACAGTAGACTTGTAACATAGACTGCCTTCTCTCTTCCATGGCAACTGCCACAGGTGGGGTTTTTCTAAAGCAGGTCCTAACCAGGATTTCCCTGGATCACATTAAACTTCAAAATAAATTCTGGAAAAATTTAAGAATTGACTAAAAGTGAATATATGTCTTAAGAAAATAACTAATATTTATGTTAATTCTTTTTTTTTAATTTAATTTTATTTTTAAACGTTACATAATTGTATTAGTTTTGCCAAATATCAAAATGAATCCACCACAGGTATACATGTGTTCCCCATCCTGAACCTGCCTCCCTCCTCCCTCCCCATTCCATCCCTCTGGGTCGTCCCAGTGCACCAGCCCCAAGCATCCAGTATCGTGCATCGAACCTGGACTGGCAACTCATTTCATACATGATATTTTACATGTTTCAATGCCATTCTCCCAAATCTTCCCACCCTCTCCCTCTCTCACAGAGTCCATAAGACTGTTCTATACATCAGTGTCTCTTTTGCTGTCTCATACACAGGGTTATTGTTACCATCTTTCTAAATTCCATATATATGCATTAGTATACTGTATTGGTGTTTTTCTTTCTGGCTTACTTCACTCTGTATAATAGGCTCCAGTTTCATCCACCTCATTAGAACTGATTCAAATGTATTCTTTTTAATGGCTGAGTAATACTCCATTGTGTATATGTACCACAGCTTTCTTAAAATGATACCGAAAGGAAACCAGAAAGCTTTAAACTTCCAAATTTTAAGCTTTCAGTTTATAAAAAATACAAGTCTCTGAAATTCAATTTGTTAGTATCTAAAAAATAGATTACTCTATTTAATTTGATTCAAAATTCCAAATCTAAGACCTTATAATGAGAAAATAGACTCCTGTGAAACTATGTATGTGAAAATACTTATTTGCAATCTAATAATGGTGGACAAATGGAGAAAGATATGACAATAGAAACTGGTAAAAAAAAAAAGCTGCATCCATTTGCAGCAAATAAAATGATGTGCATATTTGTTTTAATGGGAACAAATAGCTATTTTAAATGAAAATACAGTTAAAACAACATCATCCGTTTTGTGTATAAGCTTATAGGAAACTTTTGTGAAAGATGTATCAGATCAGATCAGATCAGATCTGTTGCTCAGTCGTGTCCGACTCTTTGCGACCCCATGAATTGCAGCACGCCAGGTCTCCCTGTCCATCACCAACTCCCGGAGTTCACTCAGACTCACGTCCATCGAGTCAGTGATGCCATCCAGCCATCTCATCCTCTGTCGTCCCCTTCTCCTCTTGCCCCCAATCCCTTACAGCATCAGAGTCTTTTTCAATGAGTCAACTCTTTGCATGAGGTGGCCAAAGTACTGGAGTTTCAGCTTTAGCACCATTCCTTGCAAAGAAATCCCAGGGCTGATCTCCTTCAGAATGGACTGGTTGGATCTCCTTGCAGTCCAAGGGACTCTCAAGAGTCTTCTCCAACACCACAGTTCAAAAGCATCAATTCTTCGGCGCTCAGCCTTCTTCACAGTCCATCTCTCACATCCATACATGACCACAGGAAAAACCATAGCCTTGACTAGACGAACTTTTACAACATATCAGTGATGGTTTTCCTTCCTGCTGAGATTGATTTGTATTCACACAGACTTTTTGACCTGCTGTATTTCTTTTTTTCTATGAAGAAATTTATTTCATGACTGTTAGTAGCAGAATAAAAATAATGACAGGAGAAAAATATCCTACAAAAGAGAACTATTGATTTGAATCCTGCCTATAAACAGGCCATTCCAGGTGAAACTTAGGGACACCAGGCATCATATGAAGTTTATGGAACTTAAGATAAACTAAAAAGAGGCTTTATGTAGGCCATCCAAGGTAGCACTTCAAAGTTTAAGTGCCAACATCAATGTCAAGATGTCATCTTTTAGGTTTATATATGGTTCGCCCTGATGTCCCCATTCTTTTTGCTCATCTTGCAGTCTTCAATGTCACTGGGCGCTTTGTTTTTGACCAAACATTTGTAGCATTTACCACCGGAGAAGGCAATGGCACCCCACTCCAGTACTCTTGCCTGGAAAATCCCATGGATGGAGGAACCTGGTAGGCTGCAGTCCATGGGGTCGCTAGGAGTCAGACACAACTGAGCGACTTCACATTCACTTTTCACTTTCATGCATTGGAGAAGGAAATGGCAACCCACTCCAGTACACTTGCCTGGAGAATCCCAGGGACAGGGGAGCCTGGTGGCTGCCATCTATGGGGTCGCACAGAGTTGGACACTACTGAAGCAACTTAGCAGCAGCAGCAGCATTTACAAGTTGCAATTTATTAAAAAAGTTGAAGGATATTAGATGGGAAAAAAATGAATGGATGAATAAAGTTAAAATAGAGGGCCTTGGGAAAGAAGGATAAAAAGGGAATACAAAGAGAAATTGGTGTCTGAGAAAAATAGACTTATGAGAACAGATCAAGATAAACAGTTTGTTACTGAAAGAATAGAACAATAAACATCGGGCACTTCTTTTCTACAAAATCTAGTGAATTTTATGTAAGAGTGTGGCAGCTTAAAGGAACTCATAAAGCGGGAAATAAAATGAAGTAGCAGTATGTACTTCGAATCACATGGTAAAATAGCAGGATAAGACCATGTGAGAAATCATTAGACATATAAAAAGCTGTAATGTAATTCATTGATATATTCTTGTTGGTAACTATTGCCTCTGAAAGCTTAATATGTTTTTAAAAAGGACTAAAGATAAGACCAAATATCTTCCAGAACACAAAGGAAATTTGTTATTAGATTAAGAAAGCAAAACTATTATTTCAGTATATGTTTGATGAAACATGTCTTTGTATTCCTAGTTTGCAATATGATTCTTAAGAGTAGCATCACAAAATTTTGCTGAATATAATTGAAAGGTTTGTCCATTTATAGTTGATCATGATGTTTCTCCTCTTCTTTAATGCCTTAATGTAGTTATTGTGTTGAATTGGCTAAGATGTAAATCTTACCTTAAATTCTTGGGATAACTCCAACTTTGTCTTTATGCTTGATCTATTTTCTTTTTTTTAATTTAAATTTATTTATTTTAATTGGAGGCTAATTACTTTACAATATTTTCTTTTTTTTTCTTTTTTTTTTTCACTTCATTTTTTAAAATTTATTTTTAATTGAAAGATAATTGGTTTACAAGGTCGTATTGGTTTCTGCCATACAACAATGTGAGTCAGCAACAAATATACATACATCCCCTCCCTCCTGAGCCTCCCTCCCACTCACCCCTCTAGGCTGTCACAGAGCACCTAGCCGAGTTCCCTGTGTTATTATTTTTTTTTTTTTATTTTATTTTATTTTTAAACTTTACATAACTGTATTAGATTTGCCAAATATCAAAATGAATCCACCACAAGTATACATGTGTTCCCCATCCTGAACCCTCCTCCCTCCTCCCTCCGTGGGAATGCAAACTAGTACAATATTTTCTTGATAGTTCCTTTTAAAATGAGCTTAAATTCTAATATTATAATACTGGTAGTACAAAAACACATATTTAATATAACATATTAGTTTTAGAGATTTTCCTAGAGACTACCAATCACATGTGAAGAACTATCCATCAATCATTAATGAAACAAAAAGGAGTCATGTGCAATTTTCATGAAGAACATCACCATCTTCAAGTTAAATTCCAAGGAATGGCTTTGACTAAAAAAGCAAAGTGGTGTTTCAACATCCACTGTCTCAGAGAGTCAAATCCTTAAATACATACCATGCTGTAAATGCCTACTAATTTTTCAATTTTATAAAGTGTAAATGTGAAGTAACCAAAAAACTGGCAAAAAAAGCATAAAAAATATACTTATGCAACTCATAAATAAGAGAATGACTTTCACCAGGAAAAACCATTCATCATAGTTTTGTATGATTTAAAGTATATTTGGTCATATATTTAAAAAGAAAACACTTTAATGTGCATCAAAGGCATTTTATTTTACATGCTTGAAAATTTAACTTTTGTTCATTTGTACAGAGGAAAACAATTTATGAATTCTGTAAACACTAGTATTTGTATAATTTTTAGGCACTCAATACTTTTCACTATTAAACTGTGAATGATTTTAATGAAAATTAGTTAATGTATCAGCTCTGAAAATATATCCATTCCTTGAAACATTCTTTCCCTTGGTTCTTCCTGTAAAATCTTAGGCCACTTCTATTGTCCTAGCTTAATTTAAAATCTGTGCCTATTAGTCCTTTGAATATTGTACAACCAATTCCTAACCCCTTGGGTTTTTACCATTCTTCCCCCCAACCCTAGTCTTCAATGTTATTTTCTCTAGGAATGAACACATTGGTGGAAACGCTTTCCTTTAATTACTGACCTTGAACTGAGGAAAGCACTAGTGATGAGAGAAAAGCGTATGCATTTGAAATGTTGCAGCTGTAATCTTCTTTCAGATAAATTAATGGCATTGCTGTTCAGACACCTGGGTTATAGTCCCTGCTCTGTAGCCAACTAGCTGAGTGACATTGATCCAAGGCCACATGGGAGCTCAATGCCTTCATCTCTAACATGAAAGATTTGTACTAAATTATCTCTAAGATTCTTAAATTTTTAACGGTTTTAATTATCAAATTCATTCATTTTTTAACTTCCCCTCTTTTGTCTGTCTTGGCGAAGCTGACACCTCCATTTCTGTATAAATATCCTACAGGATAATAAATAAAACTCAAATTTATAATTTTTGCCACTGGTAAAAAGCACTGGGTGTGGAGGATATTGAAATTAATGAATACAATTGCCTTTTGTATTATCTGCGGATTTCATTTATCAAAACTAATTTCTTCTTGTAATGCCAGATCTTGACTGTAAATTATTTTATTATAGTAGATAAATATAATGGCTCACTTTATGATTAGCTCCTTACCATAAAATCTAAATTAGCAATATGACAGTTGAGGTCTTTGTTTTTTATTTAGGTATTTATGAAAAAGAAAAACAAAACCTTTATGCCACCTCTTCATATAGGTGTTACCTTTGCATCCTTATGTCAGCAATTACCACATTACATGATAATTTTCTAACTTCTTCTGGTCTTCCTCAACTAGATTGAAATCCTTAATGGTAGGGACTATGTCTTATAAATCTTTGTTTCCTCAATATCTAGGGGAGTGCCTACCTAAAATGAGGGGAGCTTAAGAAATGTTTACTGAATGGATGAGTGAAAATCTGCTTCATAGAATAACTCAATTTCACAATCATAGTCTCATTTCAAATATACATAGTGAATGAAGATGGATGAAAGCTATCGTCAATGTTACAGCACCTGAGTTGGGTGAGAGCTGCAAGGATATTTATCAGATTATTAAATATTTGATCAGATAAAGTAACAAAAATATATATGAATACACATAATGCACATACATCTGAATGCCAACTTGATGTTTTATGATTTGATATATTTATGTAAGTAAGTGCTGTTTACTAATAAAGTAAATATTAATAATGATAGCATTAATCAAAATTAGAAAATGCTTACAAAGCCCTTAGTAGGTACTAGGTACTTTACTTAATATGATAGTTGCACTCTGCATTCAATTTATTATAATATGTTGGTTTTCTGCAGTGCAAGAAAATCCAGCCTACACAAATAGGTATTAATAATTAGAACAGATAAGTATTTCATAGCCCTTTCATATTATTTTGGCTATTTCTGTTTTGATTCTACACAAAAACTTGATGATGGTCACTTTTTAAGTTGACTTGGAATGTGGAATCTAGTCTCATCCACTAACTTTTTATTTCTCTTGTTAAATTAAAATCGGTTATTTATCATGCATTTTTAATGGTTTTACCCATGTGTGATTTTGTACCATCCTGAATGGACCATTGTAAATGATTCACTGAGATATATTAATGTTCTCAACGTTGGCATATCTCGTTGCACAATATCAGAATATCTTAACAGAGGAACATTTTAAGCATGCATTGATAAGTATCAAGCTTATATGATTGATACAAGTTTTCAGAAAAAAAAAATTCTTCTTGGAAAGTTGAATGTTATTATAGTCAAAAGATAATATCAGTTTTCCCTGAAATGACAAACTCGTTTCATTAATTTTTGAGAAAACATCTCTGTGAAAATATACAAGTGTGAATAACCACAGTTTGTCACAGGAAAATGATATTCCATGAAGAAAGCAGCTAGTTCAGGCCAGAAAGCAAACAGCAGATGATTTTCCTCCAGCCAGCCATGTATATTAGGATGCAGAGGACTGTACACCTACTTCCTATTTTTGCACATAGAATATTAGAATTAAGCATACTGAGATGTAGAGATTGAATCAAATCGGTAACTTTTCTGTATCATCAATAGAATACTTATGTGAGACATTATTATTATTGTTAGTTAATCTGTAACAGTGGAGAATGCAATGACGGTTAGTTTAGATTTTGTTCCTCCATTTTGATTTATGGTTAAGGTGCCAGAAATTTTACCCACCGACGTGTTCATATGATCAGTGCAAATATGTCCAGTTCAGTGAAATGCGGAAATACCACATAATATTGCTATGGAAGAGTTTTTTTTTTTAATTTTATTTTATTTTTAAACTTTACATAATTGTATTAGTTTTGCCAAATATCAAAATGAATCCGCCACAGGTATACATGTGTTCCCCATCCTGAACCCTCCTCCCTCCTCCCTCCCCATTCCATTCCTCTGGGTCGTCCCAGTGCACCAGCATGTAAAATATCATGTATGAAACGAGTTGCCAGTCCAGGTTCGATGCACGATACTGGATGCTTGGGGCTGGTGCACTGGAAGAGTTTTGATATTGGGTATATCTTGAGAAAATTCAAGTGTTTGAGAACTGCTGGTCAAATGATTAATCAAAATCACATGCGTGAAAATGTTGGTTAAGAATATACACTTGGATTTAAATGCCAGCCTTATGTCTTGATAATTGTGTGAGAATGGGTTAATTTCTTCAAGAATCTAATTTGCAAAATGAGGATGAGTGTTAACTCTATGTGTTGTGTAAGTTGGAGGAGGAAATGGCAACCCACTCCAGTATTCTTGCCTGGAGAATCCCATGGATAGAGGAGCCTGGTGGGCTACAGTCCATGACGTCCCTAAGAGTTAGATACAATTGAGCGTTATGTATCTGGCTTTTGAAATCTTTGCATTAATTGAACTATACCTGATATGTAACATTGTGTTAGTTTCACGTATACAGCGTAATGATTCAGTATCTGAAAGCTGGAGGTGTCGGCCAGCATAGGGGTTTGCCTGATAGGTGGTATGAGCCAGACTCTTTGCTGATGAGTCCAGGATGTGGGGGCACTTGGATATGTCTCATTCTAGGACTCCTCTGATGGCATGCTGAGCTCCTAAGATCCTGGGAGGTCAGGCTTCCTCTGGTGAGGGTAGTTGGGACTTCAGCACCTGGGACCTGATTCTATTGTTCTCTGAGCTGCCCTAGATGCCCAGCACAGCACAGCCCATCCTCTTCCTGCTCTTCCATCAAGACCCACACTAACTCTCTGCACACATCCTCAGGGCCACAACTGGATCCTGTTTGCCTTTTTAGAAAACCCCACACTTCATCCATCTGGATCAGGCTCTCACTCTGTTTCCCAAAACAGACCACAAAACATAAAACATAAAAACAAAAAGATAAAAACAGAAATCTTAATATATTTTTATGATGAAGAAATCCTCTGGTGGGGGCTTCCTTGGTGGCTTGGTGGTAAAAATTCCCCCTGTCAATGCAGGGGGCACAGGTTCCAGCCCTGATCTGGGTGGATCTCACATGCCAGGAGTAACGAAGCCCCTGTGCCACAATAAGAACTACCAGAATGAGAAGCCCATGCACTGCAACTAGAGAGTAGCCCCCGCTTGGTGGAACTAGAGAAAAGTCCATGCAGCAAAGAAGATTCAGCACAGCCAAAAATAATAAATTAATAAAATCGTAAAAAAGAAATCCTCTGGTTATAGAAGTCTCCTTGGGGAGGAGCAAAGACTGCCTTTCTATACAGTAGCTGAAAATGCTAGACTTTTGTTTTCCTAGCTTCTGAAGTTTGCTTAAACATGTGCATTGAGTCAGTGATGCCTTCCAGCCATCTCATCCTCTGAAGCCCCCTTCTCTTCCTGCCCTCAATCTTTCCCAGCATTAGGATCTTTTGCAATAAGTTGGCTCTTCATTCACTTGATCTCCCTTTCAGCTAGACCAGAGGTATCTAATCTATACTTTTCTGATCAATTTAACTATTCCAGATGTGGACTGTGCAGATAGTGATGGCAGAAAGAAATTGGAGAGCTCACTCTGGGATAGGAGATGTGGTGCTAGTGAAACACAGGTAGAGCTCCTGGTACAGAAGGGAAGGACTTGTATGCTGATATGGGTAGAAGTTGCAAAAGATGTATAATTGTAGCTTCTAGTGCTTGACTACAGCAATTATGTCTTCATCAATGAGTTCTGCTCATGGTTTGGGAAATTATTCTTGAAAGCTTAGGCCCTGAGTCTGCTCTCCAGCTTTCCCAGCAATTCAGAAAACTGCTGGGCATCCTTAAATGGTGTCTGCAGCTGTTGCTTGTATTCAAAATCCTAGGGAATAAACCAAGTCCTAATGCTGTGAACTTAAATGAGATAAGCTATGTAGCAAACTTGGAAAAATTCCTGATTCATAAATAAATGAATATGTAAGTACATGTTAAGTACCTAAAGATGGGTTCCATATTCCTTTCCTTTCCTATATGTTTTTCCAATACACTGCACTGCTTCTATCAAAGCAAATGAAAACATGGGTAAGATCGATGAATACTTATTCTTTTTGTATTTAGTGGCTTTTACACAGAATAATTTCCAACAGTAGGCATCCATATAGGAGTACATAGGCTTCCTGGTTGCTTGGATGGTAAAAAATCTGCCTGCAATACAGAAGACCTGGATTTGATCCCTGGGTCAGGAAGATACCCTAGAGAAGAGAATGCCTACCCACTCCAGTATTCTTGCCTGGAGAATGCCATGGAAGGAGGAGCCTGGTGGGCTGAAGTCCATGTGGTTGCAAAGAGTTGGACATGACTGAGCGACTAACACTTTCAACTTAAATTATCTGGAATAGGGATGCCTAGAGTTTAAATATTATAGTAAGTAGGCAGGAAAATAATTAATGGTTCAAAAACACTGATGAGAAAATAAGTTATCTCTTTTTTGACAATGGATATAAAAAAAAAGTCTAGCCGCTGCTACTACAAAAGCAAAGAGATGCAGGATAGTGTAGCAAAGAAAGGAAAAATTTGGCCAAATATTAAAAAAATAAAAATAATGATTAAGGAGGAAAAATGGAAAAGAGCCAAGAAATGCAGAAGTGCTATTTCTCTGGCCTTAGTCCACCAGTCTGTGTGTAAATCTTCCTGGAGTGCTGGCCCTTGTCAGTGCATATGTCTAGTTTCCCACAGATAGATAGCTCTCGAATTTTATACTTTTGACCTTCAAACAGTCTGTTGTTCAGTTGCTAAGTTGTGTTCCACTCTCTGTGATCCCATGAACTGTGTAGCATGCCAGGCTTCCCTGTCCTTCGCTGCCTCCCAGAGTTTGCTCAGCAACCTACTCCAGTATTCTTGCCTGGAGAATCCCACGGATGGAGGAGCCTGGTAGGCTACAGTCCACGGGGTCACAAAGAGTCAGACATGACTGAGCAACTTCACTTTCACTTTTCTCATGTCCATTGAGTCAGTGATGCTAGTATATTAAACAATGGCACTCAACGTGTTTTTGATAAGCATATTCAGGCTACTTGGATCGATTTGTTGGAGACCTGTTCTAACAGTTAACAGTTCCATTTGGGAGTTCTGCCATTTTAGAAGAGCGAGGTTTCTGCAATCCCGTATTTCACTATTTCATTATTGTCATTTCTTCCCAGTTTCTCTGTAGCCTAGTGTTTTTGCAAAATCCTTCAAGAATATCCAAGGGTTGGGGGGGATATCCAAGGGGGACACAGAGAAAATGACTGAGATTCCATTTACATCCAGAGTACCTGTTGTGTCTCCAGATCAGGTCCAGATTGAAGAATGTGTTCTACTAAAATGCTGCAACAATATTTTATCATGTTGTCTTTACTATCTTTTGAAAATCAAAGAGTGACAAAACAATAAAAATTAAAAAGTGACTCACAAATTGACATTCAACTGAGAAAACTTGGGAATCATTTAACCTGACAAAAACAGGGAGATTTTATTCTCAGTAAAACAATCGATAGGTTTAAACTGCTGAACAGTTTTCGATTGCCAAGGAAATGTATCATATTAAAGAATGTGTTCAAACATTGGAAATGTTTTGACACTATTTGGACATAAATTTCAAGTGTGATTAGAGTCTTAATATTATAGTATTTTTACCTCTTTGAGAGCCAAAAGTATTTTCATAACTCTTAAGGTTTTTTTGGACTTTGAAGTTAGTTCATATTTCCAGCTAAAGCTGAAGCTCCAGTACTTTGGCCATTTGATATAAAGAACCGACTCATTGGAAAAGACCCTGATGCTGGGAAAGATTGAAGGAAGGAGGAGAAGGGTTGACAGAGGACAAAATGGTTGGATGGTATCACTGACTCAGTGGACATGAGTTTGAGCAAACTCCAGGAGATGGTGAAGGACAGGGAAACCTGGGGTGTTGCTGTTCATGGGGTCTCAAAGAGTTGGACACGACTGAGTGATTGAACAACAAACAGCAACATGTTTTCAGAAAGAAGTCATGTAAAAATGGAGAACACACAGTGCTGATTTTTGCTTCTTTGGTGGGCGCCACTGCTTGCATTGCATAGTCTGCGTCCTGTGTTAGTGGGGTAGTATTTCTCTCTCTCTCTCTTTTTTAATATTCTATTTTAAAAGCTAGCAAATCCTTACCTCATAGACTACATTCAGTGAAAGTTCTTAAGGTAAAATAAATTTAAAGGTAAGATGGGTCCTGAGAGTATCATATGCTATAATTCAACAATCAAGTTGTCCCCAAAGAAGCATTAATCAAAAGCCTTAAATACATAAGGTCACTGCACTAGGACGTTCAGTAGCTGATATGAAACTTAGTGGTGAAGTACACATTTTGGAAGCTAGAGGTATGGACTGGGAACACATAATATGAATTTAGATAGGACTGAGTGCAAATTCTCCATGCTACCTATTAAACTTTGGGCAATTTCCATAAAATCACAAAGATTCTCTTTCAAATCATAAAATGTGAATAATAATATCTATAACAGATTGGGATTGTTCCTTCTAAAGGCAACTTGCTTCAAATTTTGATATTTGTACTCATAAGGTTTTTCCATAATTTAACTTCATGATTACTCTGTCATTTAATTTATTACGAGTACATTCACTACATGAAACATATATTTAGCTGTATGATTGAGTTACTCATTTTCTGCATGCTATAAGTGAAGTTGCTCAGTCGTGTCTGACTCTTTGTGACCCCATGGACTGCAGCATGTCATGTTCCTCTGTCCATGGGATTTTCCAGCCAAGAATACTGGAGTGGGCTGCCATTTCCTTTTCCATGGGATCTTCCCAACCCAGGGATTCAAACCTAGGTCTCCCGCATTGCAGGCAGACTCCTTACCATCTGAGCTACTAGGGAAGTCTTGCATGCTATATTTCAAAGGAAAGAAGAGTTTTACTTGTCATTTAACTCTTCTTTCCTTTGCTCAAACCTAGTTCCAATCCCAATCTTCAAGTGATTTCAATTTTAAACATTTCTGTCATGTTTTTCTAGTGTTTCTCTTCCTAAGCATAAATAATATGCTTCTGTCTTTATTTTGTGATTAATCAAGTTAACATACTTACTCTGAGTTCTTCTCTTGGTTGAATTTGTTGATCTGCTTGATGTACTCGATTCTTTATTTGCTTTATTCATCAACGTTAGACTTTATGTCGTGTCTTGCCCCTATGTTAAATACGAGTCATCTCTTTTTCTCCTTCTTCCAATTCCTGTCTGCCATTCCATTATTTTTATACTGCCAAGCTTTAAAATATTCTGTTCTACAGCTATAGCTTTCTGTGGTTGTCAATCTAGTTAATTGATTTATAGATTAAGCCTGAAAAATGGATGCACACTGGACACTTCTCACAGTATAGGAACTTTCATTTTGTAGCATTCTTTGTTTTCTGTTAGATAATGAGCTTCATGAGATCAGAAATCATCCACTTATATTTTAATTAAGATCCTGATTATTTGACAGTTATTGGTTTCTACAAAGCACTGAAACAGATCCTAAGATGACAATCAGTGTCAGTGAGGTAAGCAGTAGGGCACAAGGCCCTGACTGTGGGATAATTTAGGGCTTTTAATCCTGTATGCACCAGCAAAAACAGAGCAGGGAACTGGTCTTTAGAGAATGGGGTTATTCAGTAGCTTTTTAAGTCAGAGAGTTGTTAATGGGCAATAAGGCAGGGCCAAGTGACTCAGGAGGTGCTAGTGGTAAAGAACTCACCTCCCAACGCAAGAGATGTAGGTTCTATTTCTGGGTCAGGAAGATCCCCTTGAGAAGGGCATGGAAATTCACTCCAGTACTCTTGTGTGCAGAATCCCATGGACAGAGGAGCCTGGTGGGCTACAGTCCATAGGGTCACAAAGAGTCGGACACAACTGAAACGATTTAGCCTGCAAGTGACTGGAATTGGTGTGATGGATGGTTCACAAAGCAAGTTTGTTTCCAAGGCAATGTAGAGAGAGGATAGAATCAGGCATGGATGCCACGTATGATCAGACACAGCAGCAATGTGGACAGATGCTGGGACTCCTAATCAAGCTGAACCACTGCTCTAATTCTCCTTGTTATAAGTGGGAGTGACCAAGAGTTTAATGTGGAGATGAAGTTGAAGCCACTCAGTTGTCAGGAACATAGGGGTAAGGCAAACCATTGATGAGAAAGTGATTTTTTTCTCTTTAGGATAAAAAACACATTCTATTTTAGTGTTGATAATATCCTGCAACTGGTGTACACAGAAAGGTTTCAATGAAAATATTACTCTAATATAAAAATTGTTGCAGTGCTAAATAGGCATGTGTGTGTGTGTGCACGTGCGCATGTGCGTGCATATGTGTGCACTCAGCCATCTCTGACTTTTTGCAACGCTATGGACTGTAGCCTGCCATGGTCCTCTGTCCATGGCATTTTCCCGGCAAGAATACTGGGGAAAGTGAATATTGGAGTGGGTTGCTATTTTCTTCTCTACGTGATCTTTCGAACTCAGGTCTCCCGCACTGCAGGCAGACTCTACCCTCTGAGCCACAAGGGAATCCCATCAGTGGCATAGGATATGGCAAAAAGGAGCATAGGAGAGGACATGCTCTTGCCCACTACATGAGTCACAGATCAATTTCTGGGTCCAGAAGGAAGGTTTGACCATGCCTAAAGTACATGTGCTTGGGGAAGGAGAAAGCTGTTCCCTAAAGGAAAGTCAAGATGCTGCGACCAGAAGGAAGTAGATGGATTTTGGACCACTACCCAAACTCACAGATGTCCCTTTCATGGAATACGTATCCTGAAGTTAGGATTTGGCTCTGAACCATTTAATAATGACTTTAATAATGTAGAATTGATGGTAATACAGATATGTTGTCTATGAAAGTACAAATTAATATATACCTTCTTTCTGTCAGTATAGAAATAAACATTCTTTTCATCAGTGTAGAAATTCCTTAGCATAGTTAAGCAATTTGCCAAAAGTCAAACATCTTTTAAGTGGCAAAGCCAGAGTTTAAGCCCAATATTATCTGATGTCAATAATAGCATAATAATAATTTCAGGTAAAGATATATATTACTTAAATATTTATTTTAAACATTCTCAATGTTTTATTTTAGCCAGTTACAAAGAAATCTGTGCATCAATCTTCTTTATTTGCTGAGCTGGATAACCTTAAACCACCTTTACTAGGCAACCCTTTTTACCTGAACTAAGTTATGATTAATATATGAAACTTTATTCAAATGCAAAACTGATAAAATTGACAAAGCAGTTTCTGTGATGTGGACTATTGGTTAAAGGCATAGACTACATCCAAATCCAGACTTTGTCACCTACCAGCCGTGGTGATCTTGCCTTCTCTGTTCACTTCCCTAGCTTGTAAAATGAGGCTAATTTATAACTGTATTTACCTCACAAAAATGTCGTGAGAATTAACAAAATGTAATATGTGTAAAGTGCTTAGCCTAGTATCTGGGACCTAGCAAGTGCTAGATTTTATTAGGCTTTCTTATAATTAATGCTTTGATAAAAATAAATATTGAGCACATTTTCATTCTCAAGCTCTAAATATAAGATTTGCAAATACTATTACAAAAATTCTAAATATATATATATCTTCTTTTCATCAGTGTAAAAATTCCTTAGCAAAGTTAAGCAATTTGCCAGAAGTCAAACATCTTTTAAATGGCAACTGGTTTTGTAGCCAATATTATCTGACGTGAAACTCTGTGGTCTTAGAAATTATAATATTCTGTCTCTGAAATAAATAATATAGTGTGACGATCTTTATCAAGTACTCTCGGAGACAGAGATATATTCTAGCCGCCTTAGTATTGCACCCCTTAATCCAATTTTTCACAGAACTATTTTTTCTTGAAACAATAAAAATAATTCCAAATTAAAGGAGTGATATTTGAAAAAGCTCAGATATTTGATGATACAAAATCAAAAAATCCTAGTGCAAAACATCAAACAGTAAAAGGGCATTGACATGTCACCGGTGTTCACCGCTAGGTGGTAAGAGTATTTCTTTTTTATCAGTGTGTTTTTCCAATCGTGAGAGGAAGTAACCAATAACTGAAAAAGAATTTAGTTGAGAGAGGAGGAAGGCCATGGAGGTGTGTGGCCAGCACTAGTCCTAGAAGGCTGCCATGCATACCCAAGGTAAGCCTTTCACTTGAGAGTCAATAAATTTGCTGTATACTAGCCAGAGTCATAAATATGAGTGATATTCTTAGGATCCCAGCCAATCACTTTAGAAAAGAAAAACTTCACCATTTAATGCAAAAGCATCCTATGTAATCATTGTCGGAAGCTTTCTTCTTTTGGAGCTTCTAAATTCTTCCATGGCTACTTGAGGTGCTAGCTCACATACAGGAAATGTTTTAAATGCAAGAGTGCTGTGAATTTCTATTGACAGGATATGTAAATCTCTCTCTCAAGCACACACACACACACACACACGCAAAATGATGGGGTGGAGAGTGGACAGCTTGGCAGATCAGAACAGCTTGTATGGGGGTGGCCTCACATTTCAAGTCAAGGCTGCTCAGGTGGTGAAGATGACAAATGGGGAAAACAGATTGTGAAATCTGAGCTCAAGAGAGACGAATCTTTCATAAAGGGAATAAAATCAAGTATCCAGCTTATGGTTTCCGGCTTGGAAAGAACATTGAAGATTAATTATTCCAATATTTTCATTTCAAAAAATAGAGAAAAAGATGAAGTTGAATGACTTCTTCAAAGTTACACTGAAGAGAAAGGGCTTAAGTTTAGGTCTCTAGCACTGAGAGACTTCTCTCTACTATTTCATTTGGCCCCACCAAATTTAAATATGAAACAACCACAACTCTTGCAAAATCATGCTTCTTTAGTAGGTGGGATTAAAAGGAAGAAGGACTTTAACATTTACTTTTTTTTTTTTAATAAAAGAAAGAATATTTAAATTCCTAGATTTTTATCCAAAAAATTATATCTGTAAGTATTGGTACTTTTGTCTATCCTGATGGCAACCAAGTGTGATGTAGTGATGTTTTCTTATAAAATAAACATTCAAAAATCAAGAATATTTTGTCTAATTTGGAGTAGAATTCAGGAGTCTTCCAGTTGTGTAAAGATTTCTCCCTCTGAATTGTATAGATACTATGATAGTAAGTGTAGCATTAGTAGATATTGTAGGGTTTATTAGTAGATACAATGATGGCCTTAGTAGATATAGTACTGTTAGTATATGTTGTAGTGTTAGCAGACATCACAATGTCAGATACTGTAGTGTTAGTAGGTATTATAGTGTTAGTCCTTACTGTAGAGTTGGCAGATACAGTATTCTTAATAGATACAGTATTGTTAGAAGATGCAGTAGTGTTAGTAGATATAGTAGTTTTAGTAGATACTGTAGTGGTACTAGATTGCAAGTAGATATGTAATGTTAGTAGATATGGAGATAATGATAGTGTTATTAGATATGATTGCATTAGGAGTACTGCAATTTGCTAAGTACAGTATTTAGCAAATACTGTAGTGGTAGAAATGCTGTCGTGGTAGACGTCCTGTAGTGGTAGAAGGTTCTGTAGTGTTCTGCCTTATCAGCCCATGGTGACTCTCAGCTGATACCTTACTGGGAAGTGCTAGCTGTTACAGTTAATTACCTCCCAGGACCAGCTAACATAAAGACACAATGGCCCCACCACGCTTTCAAAGGACACTCTAGTTCCACAACTTGCTCTAGGATCAACTGAGACCTCATTCAACACTGCACTGAGAATCAGCAACTCCCTCCTCTACATTCCCAATACACGTCTCCCTTGAGAGGAATCCCCAACACAATCTCTTTCTCAGAGACTATTTCCAGAGAAGCCCTTCTAGCATAGTGGACACCAGGAATGGCTCTAAGAAGCCAGACATAAATTGGAATTTTACCAACACAATGCTGACTATCTAACCAGTAATGGGGACCCTGTTAATGACAGCAGAGGAACACGGGAAAGTTGCACTGCTTGTTGCAATTATGCAATTGTTAAAATGCTCACCAGTAGACAACTGGGATGGGACACTGATAGAAAGAGATGCTTGTATAATACCTCTGGCCCTGGAGAACAAGGAGGAAAAATGTCACTATCAGATCAGATCAGATCAGATCAGTCGCTCAGTCGTGTCGGACTCTTTGCGACCCCATGAATCGCAGCACGCCTGGCCTCCCTGTCCATCACCAACTCTCGGAGTTCACTCAGACTCATGTCCATCGAGTCAGTGATGCCATCCAGCCATCTCATCCTCTGTCATCCCCTTCTCCTCCTGGCCCCAATCCCTCCCAGCATCAGGGTCTTTTCCAATGAGTCAACTTTTCGCATGAGGTGGCCAAAGTCCTGGAGTTTCAGCTTTAGCATCATTCCCTCCAAAGAAATCCCAGGGCTGATCTCCTTTAGAATGGACTGGTTGGATCTCCTTGCAGTCCAAGGGACTCTCAAGAGTCTTCTCCAATACCACAGTTCAAAAGCATCAATTCTTCAGTGCTCAGCCTTTTTCACAGTCCAACTCTCACATCCATACATGACCACAGGAAAAACCATAGCCTTGATTAGATGAACCTTTGTTGGCAAAGTAATGTCTCTGCTTTTGAATATGCTATCTAGGTTGGTCATAACTTTCCTTCCAAGGAGTAAGTGTCTTTTAATTTCATGGCTGCAGTCACCATATGCAGAGATTTTGGAGCCCAAAAAATAAAGTCTGACACTGTTTCCACTGTTTCCCCACCTATTTCCCATGAAGTGATGGGACCGGTTGCCATGATCTTCATTTTCTGAAAGTTGAGCTTTAAGCCTACTTTTTCACTCTCCCCTTTCACTTTCATCAAGAGGCTTTTGAGTTCCTCTTCACTTTCTGCCATAAGGGTGGTGTCATCTGCATATCTGAGGTGATTGATATTTCTCCCGGCAATCTTGATTCCAGTTTGTGTTTCTTCCAGTCCAGCGTTTCTCATGATGTACTCTGCATATAAGTTAAATAAACAGGTGACAATATACAGCCTTGATGTACTCCTTTTCCTATTTGAACCAGTCTGTTGTTTCATGTGCAGTTCTAACTGTTGCTTCCTGACCTGCATACAAATTTCTCAAGAGGCAGATCAGGTGGTCTGGTATTCCCATCTCTTTCAGAATTTTCAACAGTTGATTGTGATCCACACAAAGGCTTTGGCATAGTCAATAAAGCAGAAATTGATGTTTTTCTGGAACTCTCTTGCTTTTTCCATGATCCAGCGGATGTTGGCAATTTGATTTCTGGTTCTTCTGCCTTTTCTAAAACCAGCTCGAACATCAGGAAGTTCACGGTTCACATATTGCTGAAGCCTGGCTTGGAGAATTTTGAGCACTACTTTACTAGCGTGTGAGATGAGTGCAATTGTGTGGTAGTTTGAGCATTCTTTGGCATTGTCTTTCTTTGGGATTGGAATGAAAACTGACCTTTTCCAGTCCTGTGGCCACTGTTGAGTTTTCCAAATTTGCTGGCCTATTGAGTGCAGCACTTTCACAGCATCATCTTTCAGGATTTGGAATAACTCAACTGGAATTCTATCACCTCCACTAGCTTTGTTCGTAGTGATGATTTCTAAGGCCCATTTGACTTCACATTCCAGGATGTCTGGCTCTAGGTCAATGATCACACCATCAAGATTATCTGAGTCATGAAGATCTTTTTTGTACAGTTCTTCTATGTATTCTTGCCATCTCTTCTTAATATCTTCTGCTTCTGTTATGTCCATGCCATTTCTGTCCTTTATGGAGCCCATCTTTGCATGAAATGTTCCTTTGCTATCTCTGATTTTCTTGAAGAGATCTCTAGTCTTTCCCATTCTGTTGTTTTCCTCTATTTCTTTGCATTGATCACTGAAGAAGGCTTTCTTATCTCCTCTTGCTATTCTTTGGAACTCTGCATTCAGATGTTTATATCTTTCCTTTTCTCCTTTGCTTTTCACTTCTCTTCTTTACACAGCTATTTGTAAGGCCTCCCCAGACAGCCATTTTGCTTTTTTGCATATCTTTTCCATGGGGATGGTCTTGATCCCTGTCTCCTGTACAATGTCACGAACCTAGGACCATTAAATAGAGTAGCTCTTGGATTCCCTGAAAAGTGATCTGAAGGTAGAATTTCTAAAATGGCCAGCCAGAAATGTCCAGTCTTAATCCCAAAAACCTATGAACAGATATCACTTCCATGATTATATTATATGGCACAGTTGAGTCAATAAGACAACGAGACAATTTGAATGGACCTGACCTAATGCAGATGACACCACCCTTATGGCAGAAAGTGAAGAAGTACTAAAGAGCCTCTTGATGAAAGTGAAAGAGGAAAGTGAAAAAGTTGGCTTAAAGCTCAACATTCAGAAAACTAAGATCATGGCATCTGGTCCCATCACTTCATGGCAAATAGATGGGGAAACAGTGGAAACAGTGGCTGACTTTATTTTTCTGGGTACTAAGATTGCTGCAGATGGTGATTGCAGCCATGAAATTAAAAGACGCTTACTCCTTGGAAGGAAAGTTATGACCAACCTAGACAGCTTATTAAAAAGCAGAGACATTACTTTGTCAACAAAGGTCTGTCTAGTCAAGGCTATGTTTTTCCAGTGGTCATGTATGGATATGAGAGTTGGACTATAAAGAAAGCTGAGCACCGAAGAACTGATGCTTTTGAACTGTGGTGTTGGAAGAGAAGACTTCAAGAGAAGACTCCTGAAAGTCCCTTGGACTGCAAAGAGATCCAACCACTCCATCCTATAGGAGATCAGTCCTGGGGGTTCATTGGAAGGATTGATGTTGAAGGTGAAACTCAAGTATTTTGGCCACCTGATATGAAGAGCTGACTCATCTGAAAAGAGGGCAAGAGGTGAATGGGATGACAGGGGATTAAATGGTTGGATGGCATCACCAACTCTATGGGCATGGATTTGGGTGGACTCCGGGAGTTGGTAATGGACAGGGAGGCCTGGTGTGCTGTGGTTCTTGGGGTCGCATAGAGTTGGACAAGACTGAGCAACTGAACTGAACTGAACTGATCTAATTACAGTAGCCCTTAAAGCAGTTTCTGATTACAAAATAAGAAGTCAGGGAGAGTTGAAGCTGGAAAAGGTCTTTTGCCATTGCTTGTTTTGAAGATGGATGCGGCCACAACAGCAGGAAGGTAGGCAGTCTTAGAGAGCTCGGAGAGTCTTCTAGCTGACAACCAGCAAGGGAATAAGAGTCTTAGTCCTACAATAAAATGAGCTGATGTTTGCCAAAAATTTGTGTGAGCTTGAAAGCAGAATTTTCACCCACAGCCTCCAGCCCAGCTCACATAGTGATTTTGGCCTTCTAAGGCCCTAAGCTGAGAACCCAGTCAAGACCACCAGACATTGGACCCATAGCTGTAATAAATGGGTGTTGTTTTAGCATGCAAAGTTTGTGATAACTTGCTACAGAAATGATAGAAAATTAATACAAGAGATACAAAGAAGCTCAAGGTGTTGTGTTTAATCATCAATTTTACTTTAGGCAAATGTGTCAGCTTTCTCCATATTTTTCATTATCGATAATTCAAGCACACAAATTCACAGATCCCTTTGCATCTGTATCTCATATGTGATTCCCTCTATTTGATATTACAGGTAATTTTTCAAAAAATAAATTTCCATATATGTTAAATCCTGCTTCATCTATAGCTCCCCTCCCCACTCACAGGTGGATCAGACTAATAATTGTGTATTGTGTGTTCAGTAAATCGGTCATGTCTGACTCTTTGTGACCCCATGGACTGTAGCCTGCCAGGCTCTTCTGTCTTGGATACTGGGGTAGGTTGCCATTTCCTTCTCCAAGGGGTCTTCCCAACCCAGGGATCAAACCTATGTCTCTTGCACTGGCAGGTGAATTCTTTACCACTAGCACCTCTTCTATTAACTGGACCTAAATGAAATCTTCCTGCATCAGAATTTTAGGTTCATAGATCAAATTCCATCTCTCTCTTTTCCAGAATGTGCTATGTGTTTCTTGTAGGTATTACAATGCAAAATAGGAATATTATTCCATAGAGCTGCAGGTGTATGTTCCATTGCTTCCATAGACTTAATAGAGCTGACCTTATGCACACAATGATAAAATTCTGCTTTTAAGTTATTTGAGTGTCAGGGACCTATTCTGATAAGCATCCAGGGCCTGTTTGGAGCAATGAACTCCTTAAGCGTTTCAGAGACAGATGTCTGAAAATCATTTCCAAACCCTCTAACATAGCCTGAATCCTAATGACACATTTGAATCAGCAGACATATGTAAATTCTGCTTCAGTTGAAGGAATATGACTTGAAATGAAAGTGAGTAAATGGTCTAACACTGCAAAAAGGATTACGTTTTCATTATGAAGTCTACTAAATCTTATATATAGGAAGAAATCTATTTTTCTTTTTGTTGTCAAGGAGTCAGACTACATTTAAAAACTTTGTTTTTATAGGAATGTTATTGATTAGACATTTTTAACCTGTCTACAGACTTTTCTTTTGTTCCATACATTAAATTGAAGCATGTATAATATCGTATATGAAACAAAATGCCAGTCCAAGTTCGATGCACACTACAGGATGCTTGGGGCTGGTGCACTGGGACGACCCAGAGGGATGGTGTGGGGAGGGAGTAGGGAGGGGGGTTCAGGATGGGGAACATGTGTACACCCGTGGAGGATTCATGTTGATGTAGGGCAAAACCAATACAATATTGTAAAGTAATTAACCTCCAATTAAAATAAATAGATTTATATTAAAAAAATGCGTAGTGACTTTGCTTTAGAATGAGCTGGTCATATTCAGGCCAATCGGTTTCGTTGGCTGTGACAGTACTGCCTTGATTCTCAGAAACATACAGGACCACTATCTGTTAGAGCAGTCTTTGACAAGTTAAAAACAAATGTTCAGAGTTAAATCCAAAAACACTGCTTCTAATCATAGGCAAATTGCTATTGGAGTGTCACAGATGACTTCTTACCAATATCAGGGAATTCTGCTAAGTCACTTTAGTCGTGTCCGACTCTGCGACCCCATAGACGGTAGCCCACCAGGCTCCCCTGTCCCTGGGATTCTCCAGGCAAGAACACTGGAGTGGGTTGCCATTTCCTCCTCCAATGAATGAAAGTGAAAAGTGAAAGTGAAGTCGCTCAGTCGTGTCCGACCCTCAGTGACTCCATGGACTGCAGCCTTCCAGGCTCCTCTGTCCATGGGATTTTCCAGGCAAGAGTACTGGAGTGTGGTGCCATTGCCTTCTCCGATCAGGGAATTCTAGCTAAGGTTATTAAAAGAAGATCTACCATGATATATAGACAATGTATGTATACATATTTCTTTAACTGTATATATATATATATATATATATATATGTTTGTGTGTGTGTAGGTACTTATATTTCTTTAACTGTTTAACATATCACAACAGAATTACATATATTAATTAGAACTATTAATTGAGACATTTTAAACACTTTGATAGGACACAAAATCTACTTTTTGAATAATGTAATATTTTATTTCCTTCACCAAATTCCTGTGGGTCAAAGGCTTTACTTGGATATTCTATTTTTCTATAGTTTATATATATATTTTTTTTCAGTTATCTTTTTAATATGACTGGTTATTATGAACAGTTGTTCAATACATTTTAAAATTAAAAAAAAAACTTACAATGTTTCATTGGTTTCTGGCATACATATAGTTATGGCTGTATCAGCCATAGTTATACATACCTCTCCTCCCTCCCATTCCCCCATCCCATCCTTCCAGGTCATCACAGAGTGCCAGGCTGGACTCCCTGTGCTACCAATACCTTCTCACCACCTATCCATCTTACACTTGGGAGTGTGTATATGTCGACGTTACTTTCTCCATTGGTCTCACTCTGTCCCTCCCATACTGTGTCCAGAAGTCCATTCTCTAGCTCTGCATTTCCCTTCCTTCCCTGCAAATAGTTTCATCAATATCATTTTTCTAGTTTCTATGTATATAAACATTAATATACTATATTTGTTTTTCTCTTTCTGAATTATTTCACTACGTATAACAGGCTCTAGGTTCATTCACCTCCCTAGAACTGACTCAAATTTGTATTTTTTTGGCTGAGTAATAATCCATTACTTTGTCAACAAAGATCTGTCCAGTCAAGGCTATGATTTTTCCTGTGGTCATGTATGGATGTGAGAGTTGGACTGTGAAGAAGGCTGAGCACTGAAGAATTGATGCTTTTGAACTGTGGTGTTGGAGAAGACTCTTGAGAGTCCTTTGGACTGCATGGAGATCCAACCAGTCCATCCTAAAGGAGATCAGTCCTGGGTGTTCATTGGAAGGACTGATGTTGAAGCTGAAACTCCAATACTTTGGCCACCTGATGCGAAGAGCTGACTCATTTGAAAAGACCCTGATGCTGGGAGGGATTGGGGGCAAGAGGAGAAGGGGATGACAGAGGATGAGATGGTTGGATGACATCACCAACTCCATGGACATGGGTTTGGGTGAACTCCGGGAGTTGGTGATGGACAGGGAGGTCTGGCATGCTGTGGTTTATGGGGTCACAAAGAGTCAGACATGACTGAACTGAACTGAATAATCCATTATATATATGTACTACATCTTTATCCATTCATCAGTCATGGGCATCTAGGTTTCTTCCATGTCCACGCTATTATAAATAATGCTGCTACAAACATTTGGTGTACATGTGTCTTTTTGGATTATGGTTTTCTCAGAGTATGTGCCCATTAGTGGAGTTGTGGGGTCATATGGTAGGTTTATTCCTAGTTTTTTTTAAGGAATCTCCATACTATTCTCCATTATGGCTGTATCAGTTTACATTCCCACTGATAGCACAGGAAGGTTCCCTTTACCCTACATTCTCTCCAGGATTTATTACTTGTATTTTTTTTTTTTTTTTGATAATAGCCATTCTGACTTGTGTGAAGTGATACCTCATTGTAGTTTTGATTTGCATTTCTCTAATAATTAGTTATGTTGAGAATCTTTTCATGTGTTTATTGGTCATCTGTACGTTTTCTCTGGAAAAAGTGTCTGTTTAGGTTTTCTGCCCATTTTTTAACTGAATTTTTTATTTTCCTCATATTGAGCTGTATGAACTGCTTATATGTTCTGGAGGTTAATCCTTTGTCAGCTTTTTCATTTGCAACTACTTTTTCCCATTCCGAAGCTTGTCTTTTAATATTGTTCATTGTTTCCCTTTGCTGTACAAAAGCTTTTAACTAAGCCCTTTTTGCTAATTTTTGCTTTTATTTCCATTACTCTAGGATATGGGCCACAGAGGATCTTGCTGTCATTTATGTCAAGAAGTGTACTGCCTATGTTTTTTTCTAAGAGCTTTATAGTTTCTGACCTTACATTTAAGTATTTAATCCATTTTGAGTATATTTTGTATATGGTGTTAGGAGGCGTTCTAACATGCAACATTCTTTTGCATGTTGCTGTTTTCCAGTTTTCACAATATTGATTCTTCCAATCCAAGAACAAGGTATATCTTTCCATCTGTTTGTGTCATCTTTGATTGGTCCTCTCTAAGATCAAGAACAAGGTAAGTGTACCCATTCTCATCACTATTATTCAACATAGTTTTGGAAGTCCTGAACATGGCAATCAGAGAAGAAAAAGAAATAAAAGGAATCCAGATTGGAAAAGAGAAGTAAAACTCTCACTGTTTGCAGATGACATGATCCTCTACATAGAAAACCCGAAAAATTCCCCCAGAAAATTACTAGAGTTAATCAATGAATATAGTAAAGTCACAGGATATAAAATTAATACACAGAAATCCTTTGCATTCCTGTACACTAACAATGAAAAATCAGAAAGAGAAGTTAAGGAAACAATCTCATTCACCACTGCAACAGAAGAATAAAATATCTAGGAAAAAACCAACCTGAAGATACAGATTTGTTTCTTTACAGACCTCTATGCTCAACAGTAATTAAAAAAAAAAAAAAACAAAGAAAGGCACTTTTTTTTCCCCACTAGGAGGATTAAATTTAAACATACCTTCCTTTTAAGATTTTAACATTTTCCACTGTATGGATTATCTCTGAACTTATTCCCAATAAAAGAAAATATAATATTTAATCCCTGTGGCTTGTTTTTTTCACTTTGAAGTTTATACCACTGCTGCAATTTCACTTTCCTTTAGGTACAAATGGACCATTACTAATTATGATATAAATTCTGATCAACATTAGAAATACCAGTTATATAGAAGACAACAAGTAAACAAGTGAAAATCAACTAACTTTCTTTTACTTTTCCCATTATGCTCACAGTAAATACACAAATCATTTAGGAAAAATTTTAGTCTAATTTTCTTAGAGTGTTTCTAACCTGTTAAACATGATGACTCAAAGCAGATTACCATATAGACTCAAATTTTCAATATTTTGTTATAGTTAGTTAAACTGGTGAGTATATAAGGTCAGTCTTTTGCATTCATATTACCCTAGTGATCTGTTAATCTCCCCAAAGCAATCCTTTGTGACAGGTGAAAATGTAAGAAGGTCTCTAGGACTCCCATGCTCTAGTGTACATGGCCTATAACCCCTCTCCCCTCATTTTAGTATGGACTGGTACTGTGAAGATGGTGGAAGTCACTTCCATATCAGTAACATAATATGGCCAAGGTGACAGTACTTTTAAAGTGTAATTAAGGTCTCTAATCAGTAGATTTTAAAGTTAACCAAAGGGGAGATTATGCTGGGTATAGGATCAGGGGCACACTTTTTATTTTTTTGTTGTTAATTTTTTTAATATAAATTTATTTATTTACATTGGAGGCTAATTACTTTACAATATTGTATTGGTTTTGCCCTACATCAACATGAATCTTCCATGGGTATACACGTGTTCCCTACCCTGAACCCCCCTCCCACCACCCTCCCCTAATTATTACAGTATAGTTGCTTTACAATTTTGTGTTAGCTTCTACTGCGCATCAAAATGAACAGCCATACATATGCATATATTCCCTGCCTTTTGGATTTCTCTTTCATACAGGACACCACGGAGCATTAAGTAGAGTTCCCTCTGCTATATAGTGGTTCCCATCAGTTGTCTATTTAGTACATAGTATCAATAGTGTATATGTGTCAGTCCTGGCCTTTAAGAAGCAATCCACCATGAGTTCTACAGCTGCCCATGAGTGTGAATTTTGTTACCCACACTTTGAGCTTGGGAGAAGCCCCTGGGCCTCAGATGAGAATGCTGTCCCAGGAAGTATGTGGATTGCAGCTGTTTGAGATCCTGTAAGGTGGACTCAACTAAGCCGTGCCAAAACTCCTAACCTGTGAAAAATGTAAAATAATAAATGAAATTGTTTTAAACCATCAAATTTTGGTAATTTCTTATGCAGTAACAGAAAACTAATGTACTCTGTGCCCCTGCTTTTGCTTTGGAAAACAGGATTCCACTTTCCTGTATGGAAACAATTTTGTATGACTCAGTTGGAGCTGATCTTAATTTGATTCCTAGAAGTATACCCCATCCCTCTGAGTATAATGATAGGTTCAGAGAGCAAAGAACCAAGCTTGACCAATCAGCATCCTTCACATTTTCTGTCAGTCTTTGTAAGGACAGATTTCCCTTCCCACATCTGGTATGATGTGATTGTTGGTTGTAAATATCCATATTGTCTATCTTCCATTTTCTTACAGACTGTTGACATTTAGTTTTGGTTGGCTAATGAAACACCTCTTCCATAGTCTCTTTTCCTTTAAAAAGGCTGAGAAAAATGGGCTTTCATGATATCTCTTACCATTATGTAAGTGTATGTGATGTGGTTCTAGCCAACAAATGTTAATGAATAATTGCTGCGTGGCTTCTGGGAAGTGTCCTTAAAACAGAAGTCATCATGTCCCTGGATATCTTTTTCCCTACCATTCTTTATTCCTAAAATATAGATGTAAAATCTAGAGCTTGGCTCCCATCTTGATGTCATGAGATAAAGATGAACGATCCTGACATTTTTGAGCTGCTGAAGCAATGCCAGTGGCTTCTTTCCTGTGGTCTTCTTATATAAGATGTTATATGTTATGTATTGAACTACTGTAAGGTGAATATGCTTTTCTTGTATCTGAAAGTCTTTAAGTATGTTTGAGGAACCATATGAAATATAGTTAGACACAGAGTGTTACTGACATCATCAAAGCCCTGTTATCTGATTGTGTGCAAAATCAGCTTTATCCATGAGATTTTCAGTTTAATGAGGCACCCAATTCCTATTTTGCTTAACTTAATTTGAGTTAGGCTTCATTCACTCAGTTACTATTAAAGAATCCTAATAAACACAGACATTGCTAGGTGGTAAGGGCTTGGGTTTTCTTTTCTGTTTTGTTATTTACTTGCTTTGGTTTGTTTATTTGTTTTTGGCAGGGATTGGTAACAGAAGGGGCATGCACTAATAATGAGAATCTAAAACATATGGAATTTTCTGATTGGAGGGTAAGTGTGGGATACTAATACATTTCTAAATCCTACCTAGGAAATTACTGACTCCCCTGAATATTCATTGGAAGGACTGATGCTAAAGCTGAAGTTCCAGTTCTTTGGCCACCTGACACGAAGTGGCCACCTGACTCACTGGGAAAGGCCCTGATGACAGGAAAGATTGAGGGCACGAGGGGAAAGGGCTGACAGAGGATGAAATGGTGATCCGTTGAGTTGGGTCACGGACTCAATGGACATGAGTTTGAGCAAACTGAGGGAAACAGTGAAGGACAGGGAAGCCTGACGTGCTGCTGTCCCTGGGGTCACAAAGAGTCAGACATGACTTAGCGAGTGAGCAACACTTAGGGACAAAGTGACTGGTTTAAATAAATCCTGACTCAGGCCCATGGTTCACCAAGGCTAAAACTTTAAGGAGCAAGGTAGAAAAGTTTCAGGATTTTGTAAATTTTGTCTACTTCATTCTGCAGTTAGATCCTGAGGTAAAGGGACACAGTTCAGTCCAAGGAAGATGTCAAAGTAAATCATTCATAAATAGATTTTGATGTGCTTAAGATTCAGGAACACCAAGACTTACTTTTAATTACAATAATTCCAGCCTCAGGAAGATGAACAAGTAAATTGTTTATCTTACAAAACATATATCTTGAAATTTGTGAAGCAGTGTAAATTTAAGAAACTCTTAATAAGCTAAGAGCTGAATGTTTTGTATCACGTGATATTGATTTTACATCATTAATTTAATATTTACTCTTCTTTATAGTTTATTTAATAATCAGATATTTTCAAATCATATATAACAATTTGCAAAAAAAAAAAAAAGGCTTTAGTTAAGTATAACAAAATAGGAACTACCAAATTCATTAAGATAGAAGTTAACTGGAAATAGAACTGCCTTATGATCCAGCAATCCCACTGCTGGGCATACACACTGAGGAAACCAGAAGGGAAAAAGACACGTGTACCCCAATGTTCATCGCAGCACTGTTTATAATAGCCAGGACATGGAAGCAACCTAGATGTCCATCAGCAGATGAATGGATAAGAAAGCTGTGGTACATATATACAATGGAGTATTACTCAGCCATTAAAAAGAATACATTTGAATCAGTTCTAATGAGGTGGATGAAACTGGAGCCTGTTATACAGAGTGAAGTAAGCCAGAAAGAAAAACACCAATACAGTATACTAACGCATATATATGGAATTTAGAAAGATGGTAGCAATAACCCTGTGTACGAGACAGCAAAAGAGACACTGATGTATAGAACAGTCTTATGGCCTCTGTGAGAGAGGGAGAGGGTGGGAAGATTTGGGAGAATGGCATTGAAACATGTAAAATATCATGTATGAAACGAGTTGCCAGTCCAGGTTCGATGCACGATACTGGATGCTTGGGGCTGGTGCACTGGGACGACCCAGAGGGATGGAATGGGGAGGGAGGAGGGAGGAGGGTTCAGGATGGGGAACACATGTATACCTGTGGCAGATTCATTTTGATATTTGGCAAAACTAATACAATTATGTAAAGTTTAAAAATAAAATTAAAAAAAAAAGAAGTTTATCAGCTTTTGACTGCATGTCAAGAAATTGGAGGAACTATGATTTTAGTACAAATGATCCAAAGGAAACAAACAAAGAATGTGTTTACTTCTTTCATCTTTCATCAGGCTGGGATGAATAATATATGTTATCCTTCATTCTTGAAAAGACAAGCTGCAATTAGAGTGTTAGTTTTTCCTAGAACTAAGAGAGGCTTAGTAGGGGTTAATCTGAAAGCCAAGGTGGCTTTTTTGCTTGCTATTCACTTTCCAGAATGACTGAAATGGGGGGAAAAAAAGAAACAAAACTGAGCCGAGAGAAGTCAAATTCTCTACTTTATAGTGAAAACTGTTTGAGCAGGGGATCAAATCCAACCAGCCACCTAAATTTTGTGAGTAAAATTTTATTGGAAAATTTATCAGAAAATACATTGTCCATGGTCACTTTGGTGCTATCTGGCAGAACTGAACAGTTGTGGTGGAGACCAGATGGTCCATATAGCCAAAAATATTTACTAACTGGCCCTTTAAAATATCTGCCAACCTCTAATGTAGGGGAGTGCCCTGTGCTCCCTATCAAAACAGAGAAAATGTCCCACATGGTGAGAAATCAACAGTCTGAAAGCAAGGAGCAGATTATCCTGCCCTATTTCCATGGCTCCTCAGAAACAGAATTAAGAAGCAGATAAACTTCAAGAAGAGGTAGATAGAGCACCCACCATTCAGTTCAGAGACAAAATCTTAAGGCTGGAATAGAAAATCAAGAACCGTGACTTACAAGTTATCCTTCCTATAATCTTCCTTACTGAAACATAAAGTCTAAAGTATGTAAAGTGATTCTCAACCCATTTAGGTTTCAACTGCTGAAGGGAAAAACACCAAAAATGAGAAAGAGTAGCCGGTGATATTCCAAATTCTCTGGGTAATTCCTAAGCCTCTAAATCACTCTAAAAGTTAAGTGGGAAGTTTTATCAGTACAGAGTGTGAGAAGGAAATTTTTGCCAAAATCACTTTGAGATGTGAAAATAAAGATTATTTTTTAAAATGGAATTTCTCCCTGCTGATTCCTTGATCCCTTTTCTCTAGTTCCTGTCTGGGGCATAGAGGGGGCCTTTCACTTCACCGATGGAAACCAGTGCCCACAGAAAGAGTTAACCCCTTCCTTGCTTTACATAAATGTGTTTATTAAACTGGTCTATCTCCTATTAATATTTATATTCAGAAAATTGGAAGTGTTCATGATTTGGGATTATTAACAACCTTACTTCACTGTATTTTTCAAGTCTATTTAAAAACTATTTGCCCATAAAAGTTGAAGATGCCTGCCAACTGGACTTCTGGACTTTCATTCTCTGGGCACTTAATTTATGCCAGGCACTGTTGTAAGCACTCAGGATGTCAGTAAACAAAACAAAAATCTCTCTGAGTGGAGCTTACCTACATTCTATTTTGGGGAATTTGGACAATGGACAACAAACTTAATACATAATTAAAGCTTATGCTAGATATTGGAAAGTACTGAAAAGAAATTGAAAAGATAAACAGCATGATAAGGGTGACTGGAATAAGTGTCTACTACATTTTTAAACAGTAGGGTCAGTGTGGACCCCATTAACACTTAAAGGACTAGCCAGGAAAGCAGGGCTGTGTGATCCATTGCCACCGAGGCAGTTGCATCCTAGTGGAGATCTACTAATGCTACTTCATCATTTCATTTTTGATCCTGAAGGGATTCAGAGGATCATCCATCTTAAGGTTGTCTGAAGTGCTGTTATTGTATTTCTAGTGACACTTCACCAATGATAGGGAGAAATCCAAACTAATGCTCTCATATTTCTTTTGAGGAGGGGAAGAAAATGCATAACATGTTGTATGGGAAATCAAGGGAAAGATTTTATGTATCTTGATATAAATGAACTTTGAAGATTTTCCATTATTTAAAAAAATGTCTATTTTTCATATTTCAAAGTATAACTGAGATGTAGAAAATTGATCTTAAGAATTCCATTTCTCAACTAATAAAACAGGTTGGAATCCATGTATCTGGTGTTTGCATGTTTTTCAAAGTTAAAGCTATATGATTATTAATTAACCTACTTATATACCAGACCTGAGTACATTTGACAACTCACTGCAGCTGACGTTGGACTTTTATTTAATTGTGTTTGGGAGCCCACTTCCAATATTCTGACATTGAGGGAGTGATGCTTCTGATCTGATGATTAATGTATTTGAGAAGAATATCTGTTCACACTAAGGTTGCCCAATGTTGATATGAAAGAATGTTTTCCATGATTTGGAAGTCATATTTTAGTTGTTGCGTGATGGTATCACACCCTGCAATTGTTACCATGCTGTTCCTCCTGTAAAGTTATGGGGTGAATGCTTGTAGGCCCAGCATACCAGGTATCCAATATCTAGGGAGGGAGAGAAGAGAGGGAACGATTTACTCCAGATAAAGTCACATGAATTTACCTTTTAGTATCTAACCAATGCTTCGTGCTGTGCTAGACTTCTTTATTTGAAAACAACAAAAAAAAAGTCTTTTTGTAATTGAGGTTTAATTCAGGGAGAGAATTGTTCCTTTTAAACTAACATTCAAGTGGCTTAAATCATCTACCTTTTATTAAAGAGCTGTTAGTTACTACTTTATGAAAAGACTATTTTGAATTTTATGCCTAATATTCATATCAAATTTATTACATTTACAAAGTTAAAATCTTACCTCTTCCTTGAAATTTAATGTTCAGTTTATAAACTGTATTCTATTTTTAAGTCCATGAATATGTAACTACTTTTAAGAAACCTTGGATTAATGATTCATCCCATTTATAATCATTTGAAATAAACATCTCCTAATAGCTTAAATTGCTTTCAAATTCAAAATTTTTTTTGTTCATAAGAATTTTTTAATCACTTGATGTAATAAACATAATCCTTGTAAATCATTAAACAGGCCTGAAAGCCCAGTCAGTTACCACTCATATTCTACAGCTAAAAGAAGTTCCCTCATTGAGAGCACATGCCAGCTTTGGACCAACACTTTCTCTCTCAACAGGCATCTTTCTTTCTTTAATTAGGTCCTTAGACTCCCTTAACTACATTCTGAATCCTCCACATTTGGAGAGGTTACCTAAGGTTCTAATTGTATCTTTTTTTGTTGTTGTTGTTAAGCTTATCTCTTTCTGCTTTATTAATGCTTGTGGCTCACCTGGTAAAGAATCCTCCTGCAATGAGGGAGACCTGGATTCGATCCCTGGGTTGGGAGATCCCCTGGAGAAGGGAAAGGCTAACCACTCCAGTATACTGGCCTAGAGGATTCCATGGACTGTATAGTCCATGGGGTCGCAAAGTGCTGGACACGACTGAACGGCTTTCACGTCACGGCACGTCAACTTTCCTCTTTCCTATCGAATATTTTTTCCCTATGATTTAAAAGTTTAGGCTTGGCAAGGTCTTAACATCTTCACTCTGCAACTTAATGTGCTTTTTCTCATTTTTACTAATCAGACCTTGCTAGTTAAATTTGGTATTTCCAGTGGATGTCTTTAAGGGAAACAATCCTTTTATGCCCATGAGCAATGGGTGAACCGGGACTGGAGGGAGTGATGAAGCTATTTACCTGTGGACTGCTAGTTTTCTGGGCTACTTAGACTTTTTGGCTTTTCAAAAATTCTTTTGACATTTTCTAGGAATTCTGGATTTCTAAAAATCTAAAATTTAAACGAATTTTCTTAGAAAATCTTCAGTTCAGTTCAGTCACTCAGTTGTGTCCAATTCTTTGCGACCCCATAGACTTCAGCATGCCAGGCCTCCCTATCCATCACCAACTCCTGGAGTTTATTCAAACTCATGTCCATTGCGTCAGTGATGCCATCCAACCATCTCATCCTCTGTCATCCCCTTCTCCTCCCACCTTCAATCTTTCCCAGCATCAGGGTCCAATTTCTAAGAAATACTGAAACATTCTTTTTCTATCTTTTTTCATATGTACTTTATTTTTTTTTTTTAATTTTATTTTATTTTTAAACTTTACAAAATTGTATTAGTTTTGCCAAATATCAAAATGAATCCGCCACAGGTATACATGTGTACTTTAATCTATCATTTCTAAAATGGATATGATCAGGTCCTCCTATTCTTCCTCTTTGAACTTTCAGTATAATAGAAATGTATTTGTGAATAGCTCTGTTTTCCCTTACATACATGTGACAAGCAAACTTTTAAGGTGGCCACCATCTTCCTTGCCTCGAAGTAGTAGACTCATGCGAGTCCTTCTGCTTGATCATGGGCAAGACCTGTGACTTGACTGTAATGAGAAGAATATTTGGATTATGTGTATGCCATTATATTACATAAGGTTGTATCACTGTTCTACCTGTAGTCCATTTCTCTTGTGCTGGCTGAAGGAAGCCAGCAACTATGCTGGGAAACCCCACATGACACACATGACAAGGAACTGCAGGTGGCCTCTAGCATCTGAGAGTTTGACAGCAGACTACAAAGAAGTTCTCAGTCCAACATTCAAGGAATAGAATGCTACCAAGAACTGTGAGAGTAAGGAAGTGTATCCAACGTAGTGGAATCAGAGAGAGAGAGAATTCAGTTCTAGCTAACACCACGACTTCACCCTCCTGAGACTCATAAACAGAGGATTCAGATAAGTCACTCCAGGCTTCTACCTCACAGAAACTGTAGGATGATTAATGTGTGCTGTTAACCCCAAACTCTTAATTTATCCCCCTGCAAACTTTCCCCTTTGGTAACCATATGGGATTAACAGATACATCTGCTGCTGCTGCTACTGCTGCTAAGTCGCTTCAGTCGTGTCCGACTCTGTGCGACCCCATAGATGGCAGCCCACCAGGCTCCCCTGTCCCTGGGATTCTCCAGGCAAGAACACTGGAGTGGGTTGCCATTTCCTTCTCCAATGCATGAAAGTGAAAAGTGAAAGGGAAGTCGCTCAGTCGTGTCCGACTCTGAGCAACCCCATGGACTGCAGCCTACCAGGCTCTTCCGTCCATGGGATTTTCCAGGCAAGAGTACTGGAGTGGGATGCCATTGCCTTTTGCGACAGATACATCTAGTATATATAAAATAGGTAACCAACAAGGATCTACTATATGACACAGGAAAGTCTACTCAATACTCTGTAATAACCTTTATGGGAAAATAATCTGAAAAAGAATGGATATAGGTACATGCATAACTGAATCACCTTGTTGTATGCTGAAAACTAACACAACATTGTAAATGAATTATACTCTGATATAAAATAAAAATTAAAAAAAAATTTAACAAATGTGTGATGTTTTAGGCCACTAAGCTTGTAGTAATAGTGATGTTATGCAGCAAGTTATATTGAATAAAATATAACACAAAAAATCAGACTAAATTATAGTAATACATCTACAGTGCCTGACAAATTTGGGGATATTGCAACTCATCAAGGTATTTTATGCTTTTTAGATGATAATTTTAGTTGACAGTTTATTTAAAGACCACATGCTCTGGAAGCTGCTGTATAACACAGGGAGGCCAGCCTGGCACTCTGTGATGATCTAGAGGGGTGGGATAGGGAGGTGTGTGGAGGAAGGTTCAAGAAGGAGGAGATCTATATAGAGAGAGATCTGATTCACATTGTTGCACAACAGGAACCAACAAAACATTGTAAAGCAATTTTCCCCCAATTACAAAATAAATAAAAAATAAAACATAAATACCACATACTCACTGTGTAAAATATTTTGTACTGACATTATATCTCCACCAACTCACTTAAGCAATATTCCTTGAGTATCCACTCTAGGCTAGCACTCTCCCAAGTGTTGAAGATATAGTATCAAAAGAAACATCTGTCCAGATCATTTATCTACTCATAATTGATTTAACACAATTAGACTATTTTTGATTATCTAATAATATTTGATAATTATTCGGGGCTTCCCTGGAGGCTCAGATGGTAAAGAATCTGCCTGCAATGCAGGAGACCCAGGTTTGATCCCTGGGTTGGGAAGATCCCTGGAGAAGGGAATGGCAATCCACTATGGTATTCTTGCCTGGAGAATTCCATGGACAGAGGAGCCTGACAAACTATAGTCCATGGGGGTTACAAAGAGTCGGACATGACTGAGCAACGAACACATGCATGTACTATGGATAAAATAATGAGACCTAGGAAACATGTGTTTTTCCTATAACAATTCATGAAAATTGTATTATGGAAAATGGTAACAAAAAATAACTGTAATAATGGCAGGCTTGTTTAATAAATTAAAAAAAGATCAGTATATCAAAGAAGAGAACTGACTTATCAATCTTATTCAGATTTGCTAGCCAGAAAATCATGAAAACCTTTGCTTTTCTTTATACCTCTCAGCTGATGTGAAAGACAGTTAACACTGTCCATTCCCACACCTCATCTTATACTACCCTCTCTATCATCTATGGGTAGGAACATATATCATCTATACAACTAATTCCTTCCTTTAGGAAGCATTTTACATATTTAGAATAAATTTGTGTTCTAAAGATATCAATAAATACAGGGCATCCAAATATTTTCCCATTGTCTATATTTTCACTGCCATGAATTTACTCTCCCATATGCTTTCAAGAGTGTCAATTAGGGCTCCAATGCCAACATATTTTCCTACCTGCTACTAGGCCCACATATAATTCTTGTGATGGGAAACTAAAAGAATTTATTCTTCAATTAAAAACTAAGTTTCAAATGTAGTATTGATTGCTGAATTTTGCAAAGAGTAAACTTTTGGTTTTATTTTCTCTATTTTTAAAATTATCGATTTATTCCCTCTCCTACATATTCTCTTTTCTTCTGACTACTTTAAATTTAGTTTGTTCTCACTTTTTCTAGATTCATAGGATGGAAATTTAGGCTATTGATTAAGGATTTCTTTTTTTAGCATAGGCATTTACAGATACAAATCTCCTTTTAAATACTGCTTTATCTGAATTATGTAGATTCGGACATGTGTTCATTTTACTCATCTCAACTATTTTCTAATTTTTCTTGTCAGTTCTTTTTTACCCCATTCATTATTTAGGAGTGAGTGTGTTGTTTAATTTTATCATATTTGTGAATGCCCCAAGTATCCTCTGGTACCTATCTTTAATTTCATTCAATTATGATAGAAGAGTATACTTTATATGATTTTGATCTTTTAAAATTTAATCTTACACTTTGCTGTTCTATCATTATTGAAAATGAGGTTTTGAGTCATCCAAATATTATTTCTGAATTGTCCATTTGTTTCTTCAATTTAGAGATTTAGTCATACCGACTTACATAATTTTGAAATTTATTACAAACTCTTGCCAATCTATTTTCTTTGGAACTTTAAATGTTTTCTTCAAAATGTAAAACTTGAACTTTTGTATATAATTTATAAAACCTTTAAATAAAGAAATACAATTGTCAACACCGTGTAAGAAAATGATAGTATTCTATGTTTAATCAACACACGATACAAACATTTATAAGATGCAAACAAGAGAAAGGATCTACTGAAATAAATTTACATTCATAACCCATATTGTTCCAACTCTATTTAATGCACTTACAGCCCTATATCAGGATCTAGGGAGGTACTGATATATACATAATCTACCTCATTATTTAATAAGGAGCTTTAACAGCTCACTCAGTTCAGTTCAGTTCAGTCGCTCAGTCGTGTCCGACTCTTTGTGACCCCATGAATCGCAGCACGCCAGGCCTCCCTGTCCATCACCAACTCCCGGAGTTCACTCAGACTCAAGTCCATCGAGTCAGTGATGCCATCCAGCCATCTCATCCTCTGTCGTCTCCTTCTCCTCCTGCCCCCAATCCCTCCCAGCATCAGGGTCTTTTCCAATGAGTCAACTCTTCCCATGAGGTGGCCAAAATACTGGAGTTTCAGCTTTAGCATCATTCCCTCCAAAGAAATCCCAGGACTGATCTCCTTCAGAATGGACTGGTTGGATCTCCTTGCAGTCCAAGGGACTCTCAAGAGTCTTCTCCAACACCACAGTTCAAAAGCATCAATTCTTCTGTGCTCAGCCTTCTTGCCAGTCCAGGTTCGATGCACGATACTGGATGCTTGGGGCTGGTGCACTGGGACGACCCAGAGGGATGGAATGGGGAGGGAGGAGGGAGGAGGGTTCAGGATGGGGAACACATGTATACCTGTGGCGGATTCATTTTGATATTTGGCAAAACTAATACAGTTATGTAAAGTTTAAAAATAAAATAAAATTAAAACAAAACAAAACAAAACAAAACACAAAAAACAAAAGCATCAATTCTTTGGCACTCAGCTTTCTTCACAGTCCAACTCTCACATCCATACATGACCATTGGAAAAACCATACCCCTCACTAGAATTGGGTAAATATGAATAGAAATCAAATGCCTACTTTATACAAGTAATTTTAAGGTCTGAAAAAGAATGGCCTGGAGTGAAGAAGTGGCATTATAATATCCTATATGAGGACAAATAGAAATAGAAGACACCACGAGGAATGAAATCTGTGAATGGTTTAGTCACTCTATAGAAAACAAATGCACAGGAATAGGATAATATTGATAAATTCTGTGGTATATCCTTTATAGTTTATTGTTAAATGTAAACTACATGCATGCATGTGTGCTAAGTGGCTTCAGTCACGTCCGACTCTGTGAGACACTATGGGCTGTAGCCCCTCGGTCCCCTCTGTCCATGGGATTCTCCAGGCAAGAATACTGGAATGAGTTGCCATGTCCTCCTCCAGGGGATCTTCCCAACACAGGAATTGAACCCATGTCTCATATATCTACTGCATTGACAGGCAGGTTCTTTACCACCAGCACCACCTGGGAAGCCCTCAAACTACGTGGATTCAAACTGACATAAATTATCTGCATCCTAGGTTGTTTAGAGAAAAAGACAAATGTTTGTAAGTACCTAAGTGCTTCTCATACATCCACTCCCAAAACCTTGGATATATAAAACATTTTCATCCCTTAGATGAGAAGTAATATATATTTTCTGTGTACTAATCTAAGTTGACATCACTCAACTGATGGTAAAATTATTCATTTGCATAGCAAAATAGAGCTAGATTATTAAGATGAAAACAAAGATAAATGATATTTAGGACTGTTACTGTGTAAAGTTCAAGTATCTGAACCTTCCACAGACCTGAATATGTTTTTGCTTTCACTATAGATACAATAAATGTTAAAAACATATATGGACAAGGCCGACATGTTACACAACTGGATGGTGATGGGAAACAAGATCAAAATCATAGTAAATGTGAATGCATAATGGAATTGTTCAGTGTACAACATATGTGACTATATTTTATGATAGTGTGTTTCCAACTTATTATCATATTTGTGTCTATGTTATTCTGAAGTTGTTCCAAATTTTTACTTTTAATTTTAGCTGCCTTGGCTTGCATCATTGATTGTAAATTGGAGAATTTTCATCTTAATTTTCAGTTATAGTCAAAAGTGTAATTTTTTTTGATGGGAAAAATATCTTTGGACTTGTTATAATTTATATGCCTTCTACTTATTTCAGAAGTATTGGCTAGAATCTGACACACAAATAAGAAAAAATTAGAATGCCATAGTTATGAATAAAGAAAATGTGTAGCTTGGCTATTTTATCAGTAGCTTCCTGTCTACCTGGACACAATCTGGATAGTAAATAAATGAAAAGTGAAAAGTAATTTCAAAGGGAAAAATATTAAATGTAGTTAGGTATGTGTGTGCATGTTATTATAACAGAAAATGTAATAACATGCATATTTTATAATAATTTAGTGTAAATTTAATTTACATAATTTGTTTAAATTGGTCTTTACAGGCTTTCCTGGTGGTTCAGATGGTAAAGCATCTGTCTACAATGCGGGAGACCCAGGTTTGATTCCTGGGTTGGGAAGATTCCCTGGAGAAGGAAATGGCAATCCACTCCAGTACTATTGCCTGGAAAATCCCATGGACAGAGGAGCCTGGTAGGCTACAGTCCATGGGGCTGCAAAGAGTCGGACACGTCTGAGTGACTTAGGTATGTGTGTGCATGTTATTATAACAGAAAATGTAATAACATGCATATTTTATAATAATTTAGTGTAAATTTAATTTGCATAATTTTTTTGAATTGGTCTTTACATGGCAAAACATAGAAAAACTTAAGTAGTTTTACCCACATGTAAATGGTACTTCAATTAGAAATTTATAGAAAGGAAACTGCAATGATTTCACCTCATTCCCCACCCCATCCCCCATATAACCCTGTCTACACAGTCGTGCATGTCCACTCAGCACATGGGGCAGATGGAAAGGTAAAAACTGATTAATGCTGATAATAACAGAAATGGAAGGCAGTGCTCTCTTGGGTTCCCCCAGCCTCCCTTATGAACCCAGGATGAGTCATACTCACTGTATCTATTTGCATTCATAATCCCCTAGATAAAATGCTTTAGTTCTCAGTCCTTCTTGCTATGGCAAAATCATGCAATAGCTGTATATTCATGTATATAGACCTATATGTGCATTGTATACATTATACAGGTAACTTTTTTCAAAATTTTATTGAAGTATGTTGATTTATGTCTTGCTAATTTCTTTTGTACAACAAAGTGACTAGCTATACATAATATACATGTAACATTACATATTATAATACATTTTATACATTTTCTTCACTCACAAGAAAATTTGTTACCAAGACCCTGCAGTTAGCCTTGGGATTTCACTCGTAAAACCTAATTATTTCTTTCTGAATAATTCTTTCTTTCTATGCATACAGATTACATTTGACCTCACTATCATGTTTATATAACCAGATGGCTCATAAATAAATCATTATAGGATCAAGATTCTGGGTTCTTAAATATTAGGTTATTTCGTTTGCACTACATTTTTTTCTTGGGTGGGATTTTGATAAGATGAACTCATGTGGTATTAATGCAAACTTAAAATTAAAAATCTTCCTTAAAAGTAACACAATGTACTGGATAAATTATTATGCACATTATTCTTCAATAGAGGTCTTATATATTGTAATTTCAAAGCAAAGACATTGAAATAATTACATGCTTTTTGAAAATTTGTGGATTCTTAATTGAATCTATGTCAGTTTTTGTTACATCTACTTTTCTTTCCAAAATTCTCTATCTTGTACAAAATTGGAAAGTTGTTAGAAGTGAAATATAGAAAGACTTTGAATAATTTTTAATTATTTTTCATTATAATGCATAACTTTCCAAAAACCAAGATACAGTTTGTTTCTATAAAGTCTTTTAGAAAGCAGCTTGTGTAGAGAAAGTAGAATAATATATTCCAAAAAATCTGAACTTCTTAAATTCATATGTGATTTGTTCTGTTTCTGAAGGGACTTTTTTTTCACATTGGAGCAGCAGGAATAAACAGGCTTAAAATTCTGTCTTGACTATTATTTGGGTCTGTGACCTTAAGCAAATTACATATTCCCTATAATTTATGCTTTTTCATATGCAAAACCACAGTACTAAAATATGCAGTCTGTGTCATTCTGAGTATTAAACAAGCATATATATAAAACTTATAGTACCTGTTGCATAATTAAAATATTAATTCCTTCCCGCTGTCTCTATAAAATAGGAGGACAGGATTTAATTTATAGAGTTGTGCCTTATAATAAATAAGATTATGTATAAAGGCAATTCCAACTGTGCCTTGTGCTAAATAAATGATGCTTTCTCCTGCTTTTCTTTTTACATTTTCTGGGTAAAACCTCTCTCTCATTCTTAAAAATTCACTTGGGATAGTGTTTCCTGAATAAAATCCTCCCTAGGCTAACAACCCTCAGTTCAGTTCAGTTGAGTTCAGTCGCTCAGTCATGTCCGACTCTTTGCGACACCATGAATCGCAGCACACCAGGCCTCCCTGTCCATCACCAGCTCCCAGAGTTCACTCAGACTCACATCCATTGGGTCAGTGATGCCATCCAGCCATCTCATCCTCTGTCGTCCCCTTCTCCTCTTGCCCCCAATCCCTCCCAGCATCAGAGTCTTAGATAAGGCAAAGTTACTTATTCTCTTTTTATACTCACATAGAAGTGTACATGCATTTATATGAGAATATTAAATATATTGTACTGTATTTATCCATTTATATGTTCATATATACATTTTTGATTCTGTTGTTTATTTGCTAAGACATGTATGACTCTTTGCAACCCCATGAACTATAGCATGCCAGGATCCTCTGTCCATGGGATTTTTCAGGCAAGAATCCTGGAATGAGTTGCCATTTCCTTATCCAGGGGATCCTCCCTACCCAGGGATGGAATCCACATCTTCTGCCTTGGCAGGTGGATTCTTTACCACTGAGCAATGAGGGAAGCCTTCATATTCAGTTCAGTTCAGTTCAGTCGCTCAGTCGTGTCCGACTCTTTGCGATCCCATGAACCGCAGCACACCCTGCCTCTCTGTCCATCACTAACATCCGGATTCCACCCAAATCCATGTCCAATAAGTTGGTGATGCCATCCAACCATCTCATCCTCTGTTGTCCCCTTCTCCTCCTGCCCTCGATCTTTCCCAGCATAAGGGTCTTTTCCAGTGAGTCAGCTCTTAGCATCAGGTGGCAAGAGTATTGGAATTTCAGCTTCAACATCAGTCCTTCAAATGAACACCCAGGACTGGTCTCGTTTAGGATGAACTGGTTGGATCTCCTTGCAGTCCAAGGACTTTCAAGAGTCTTCTCCAACACCACAGTTCAAAAGCATCAATTCTTCGGCACTCAGTTTTTTTTTATAGTCCAACTCTCACATCCATACGTCAGTTCAGTTTAGTTCAGTCGCTCAGTCATGTCCGACTCTTTGTGACCCCATGAATCGCAGCACGCCAGGCCTCCCTGTCCATCACCAACTCCCAGAGTCCACTCAGACTCATGTCCATTGAGTCAGTGATGCCATCCAACCATCTCATCCTCTGTCGTCCCCTTCTCCTTCTGCCCCCAATCCCTCCCAGCATCAGAGTCTTTTCCAATGAGTCATCTCTTCCCATGAGGTGGCCAAAGTACTGGTTTCAGCTTTAGCATCATTACTTCCAAAGAAATCCTCAGGATGGGGAACACAGGTATACCTGTGGCGGATTCATTTCGATGTTTGGTGAAACTAATACAATGTTGTAAAGTTTAAAAATAAAATAAAATTAAAAAAAAAAAGAAATCCCAGAATTGATCTCCTTCAGAATGGACTGGTTGGATCTCCTTGCAGTCCAAGGGACTCTCAAGAGTCTTCTCCAACACCACAGTTCAAAAGCATCAATTCTTCGGTGCTCAGCCTTCTTCACAGTCCAACTCTCACATCCATATATGACCAATGGAAAAACCATAGCCTTCACTAGACGGACCTTTGTTGGCAAAGTAATGTCTCTGCTTTTTAATATGCTGTCTAGGTTGGTCATAACTTTCCTTCCAAGGAATAAGCATCTTTTAATTTCATGGCTGCAGTCACCATCTGCAGTGATTTTGGAGCCCAGAAAAAGAACGTCAGCCACTGTTTCCACTGTTTCCCCATCTATTTGCCATGACATGATGAGACTAGATGCCATGATCTTAGTTTTCTGAATGTTGAGCTTTAAGCCAACTTTTTCTCTCTCCTCTTTCACTTTCATCAAGAGGCTTTTCACTTCCTCTTCACCTTCTGCCATAAGGGTGGTGTCATCTGCATATCTGAGGTTATTGATATTTCTCCTGGCAAACTTGATTACAGCTTGTGCTTCCTCCAGCCCAGCGTTTCTCATGATGTACTCTGCATATATGGTAAATAAGTAGGGTGACAATATACAGCCTTGACTTACTCCTTTTCCTATTTGGAACCAGTCTGTTGCTCCATGTCCAGTTCTAACTGTTGCTTCCTGACCTGCATACAGATTTCTCAAGAGGCAGGTCAGGTGGTCTAGTATTACCATCTCTTTCAGAATTTTCCACAGTTTATTGTGATCCACACAGTCAAAGGCTCTGGCATAATCAAGAAAGCAGAAATAGATGTTTTTCTGGAACTCTCTTGCTTTTTTGATGATCCAGCAGATGTTGGCAATTTGATCTCTGGTTCCTCTGCCTTTTCTAAAAGCAGCTTGAACATCTGGAAGTTCACAGTTCATATATTGATGAAGCCTGGCTTGGAGAATTTTGAGCATTACTTTACTAGCTTGTCAGATGAGTGCAACTGTGTGGTAGTTGAGCATTCTTTGACATTGCCTTTCTTTGGGATTGGAATGAAAACTGACCTTTTCCAGTCCTGTGGCCACTGCTGAGTTTCCCAAATTTGCTGACATATTGAGTGCAGCACTTTCACAGCATCATCTTGTAGGATTTGAAATAGCTCAACTGGAATTCTATCACCTCCACTAGCTTTGTTAGTGATGCTTCCTGAGGCCCATTAGCTTCACATTCTAGGATGTCTGGCTCTAAGTGAGTGATCACATCATCATGGTTTTCTGGGTCATGATCTTTTATGTACAGTTCTTCTGTGTAATCTTGCCACCTCTTCTTAATATCTTCTACTTCTGTTAGGTCCCTACCATTTCTGTCCTTTATTGAGCTCATATTTTCTTGAAGATATCTCTAGTCTTTTCCCATTCTATGTTTTCCTCTATTTCTTTGCACTGATCACTGAGGAAGACTTTCTTATCCATCCTTGCTATTCTTTGGACTCTGCATTCAAATGGGTATATCTTTCCTTTTCCCCTTTGCTTTTTGCTTCCCTTCTTTTCACAGCTATTCATAAGGCCTCCTCAGACAGCCATTTTGCTTTTTCGCCTTTCGTTTTCTTGGGGATGGTCTTGATTCCTGTTTCCTGTACAATGTCACAAACCTCCATCCATAGTTCTTCAGGCGCTGTGCCTATAAGATTTAGTCCCTTAAATCTATTTCCCATTTCCACTGTTTTTTTCATAAGGGATTTGATTTAGGTCATACCTGGATTGTCTAGTAATATATGATATGATATCACTATGATATATACTTTAATCATAAGATTTTATATAGCATTCTTTTTTTCCCCCATGTTATCTAAATGTTCTCAGAATTAGTCTTAATTCCTAGGATGATTTTAAATCCATCTCTCTTTTTTATTTCAGAGATAGATATTATAATAGATTTTTTCTTCAAAGAAAATATTATGAAATCTTTAAGTTCTTGATGCTCAATAAGCATCTTTTTCTATATATCAAATTGTAAAATGATGTAAACTTTTCCATATTAGAAATATAGAAAAATGATGTAAACTTTCCCGTATTAAAAATATAGAAAGACTGAACATAATCAGCTCATTCATGATAGTATTTTTTCAATTCATCCTAAATTCTGAGATATAATTAGACACCATTGAGTTTATATTCTAGAAATTCAAATAATAATATATTTGAAAGATAAATAGTATAAAGTAAAGGTATGCAATATTATGTTACAAAAAAGGAGAGTAGGTGTAAATAAAACAGCATAGGACAACTTTTGAAGGAAGGGAGAATTGAACTAATATTGAAGGATTTTTACTACTTTGTGAGATGAGATAGAAGAAAAGAGATTTACAGGCAGATGCAATAGTTTATACAAAATTCTTCAGTGGAGGAATAGATAGCTAATACAGGGTGATACTAATATCTTCTATTCTAGTAGGATGTGCTTGATTTTTCTTAATTTTTCTCAGAATGTGGGAAAGAGTTTCAGAGGCTCCAGCTTTTTTTTTTTTTCCCAATGAGAAACTCCTGTCCTATAGGCCAAACAGCAACATGGGGATTCTACCAACTCCCTAGCAAGTCCATTCCAACAATCAACTGGTGGTGATAGATATTATCACTAGGTCCATTCATAGTCTGGGTAGACCATGCTGTATGGACTAGCATCAGAACTTTATTACTTTTCCTCCATGTATTCCCACTCTGATAGGGTGTTCACAGACAGGCTCTGAATCCCAGAAAATCTATATCAACTTCTATCCATGTTCAATCATCCTTAAAATATCTGGATATCCTCTTTCCCTCTTTGTATTATAACTCAAGCTAGTCACCATAGGTCCCTTTAGGAAAAGATGGGGCATTATGACGCACACTTGATCTAATATTTCAGAGTCCTTGGCATGGGGATATTATACTCTCTTATACAGTGGGTTTTATGTCTAAAGATTAGCTCAAGTTCAGAAACTGGGCATAGGGTCATCAGTTTTTACTAGGGCAAATGTCATCAGCTTCTTGATCATCTTTTCAATCTCACCATTGATATTTTTATGCAAAATCCCCTTCCTGAAGACCTGCCTATAATCTCCCAGTGGTACCACTAGACCATCCTTATAGTTTCAGACACCTGGTGGACTTCCTGCCCTTACACAGAAGAAAAGAATAAAAATCCTACCACATCCAAGTCTCTAAACCTTTGACTCTTTCTTCAATAATACAGCATGATTATTTAGGCATTTTGACTTCACCTTATTTTGGTCATCACTTTCTTTAAGCTGCTTCAACCCTTGCTAGTAGCATATTTATTTCATCTTTTAGTGTTGTTGTCAGGCCCTTAGATCCTGAATGTTATCAATTTGGTAAACTCTTCCTTATCCAACTTTACTTTCCACCCCTTCTTGACTCAGTATCTGTAGGAATCAGTCTTATACATATTAGCCAGTCTCCTCTGGCTCACCTTGTTAAGTCCTATAGCTCCTTCTGTGTATACTCTTTTCTCCCTAGAAAGGTCTCAGTCTTTTCTAATCTTAGTACATCATAGCTGCATGAAGAAATGTGGAGTCAGATATTGAGAGAACGCTTGACTCATTGCAAGCCAGAATCTTCTGGATCATCTTCAAAGAAAAGGGCACTTACTATACCCTAGCAGGTGGGTTTGTGGAATTCAAACTTTTCAAGAGCATTAATCCTGATGTCACCATACATTGTACCAGGTCTCATTGTTTTGTTTCGCAGTCTTGACTTCAAAGAGCAGAACTGCCTAGTTTCTTATTTGGAAATTTTAAGTTCTATGTTTTGTCTTTAGTTTTCTTGACTTACCAGCTCAGAGGATGAGATATGCTTAAAGAAAGACCTTTAACTTGAATAATTATTTTTATTAAATCATGATTTTTGGCCCTAGACCAGAACCATCCCATTCCACTGTGTTATAATCACTCTACTATGTTTATCATTACATTCACCAGTGCACTGCATTCTACAGATATACAATCCCAATTCACCACTAACAAAAGTTAAGTAACTATACTTTGATCTGCCAGGGATTCTTATGATTCATATACAACTGGTGATGAGATCCTCATTGCCAACTGGGTAGAGGCAATGCTGTGTAATCCAGCTCCACTACTCCTTGCAACACCTGCTCTCTTGGGCCACATCTGGTACGAACTATTAAAGGTTGGATTCCCTTGAGACATAGATTTTTGAGTGCATGAAATTTCTATGTAGTATCTCAGCTGTAACAGTTCTTGAGGAAAAGGAAGAGAGCAGGGTGTGGCAGAAGGAGAATTAAGACTTCAGTGCCACTACAATGAAGCCATACATCACCCACAGTAAGCTCTGAAAGTAGAGTTACTCTCTACAGGGCTTTGGAGATTGGTAGAAGGGACAAGGTTTTATAATCTCACATTGGCCATTCATTACAAGTGGGATGTTCCCTGGAGGGAAAAATGAACTTGGGCCTGACAGCCCTTTTCAACAGAGGACAAGTCCTGGAGAATATAGACAGCCAAGGACAGTCTGCAGCAGCATTCTGTGTATCTGAAGAATAAGTTCTTCAGTCCTGAAGGGGGATCTGTGTATGTAGCTAAGAGTCAATCAGCTTAAGATGCATGATAAGAAGATAATGAGAACAAGTGACAAAATTTAGCCTGTAGCAGTGCAAAAGCAATTTTATTAATTGTATTTGAATCAACATTTTTCACTAGATTAAAAGTAAAGATTCAGTTCAGTTCAGTCTCTCAGCCGTGTCCGACTCTTTGCGACCCCAAGAATCACAGCACGCCAGGCCTCCCTGTCCATCACCAACTCCCGGAGTTCACTCAGACGCACATCCATCGAGTCGGTGATGCCATCCAACCATCTCATCCTCTGTCGTGCCTTTCTCTTCTGCCCCCAATCCCTCCCAGCATCAGAGTCTTTCCCAATGAGTCAACTCTTCCCATGAGGTGGCCAAAGTACTGGAGTTTCAGCTTTAGCATCATTCCTTCCAAAGAAATCCCAGGACTGATCTCCTTCAGAATGGACTGGTTGGATCTCCCTGCAGTCCAAGGGACTCTCAAGAGTCTTCTCCAACACCACCGTTCAAAAGCATCAATTCTTTGTGCTCAGCTTTCTTCACAGTCCAACTCTCACATCCATACATGACCACTGGGAAAACTACAGCTTTGACTAGACGGACCTTTGTTGGCAAAGTAATGTTTCTGCTTTTCAATATGCTATCTAGGTTGGTCATAACTTTCCTTCCAAGGAGTAAGCATCTTTTAATTTCATGACTGAAGTCCTCATCTGCAGTGATTTTGGAGCTCCCCCAAATAAAGTCTGACACTGTTTCCACTGTTTCCCCATCTATTTCCCATGAAGTGATGGGACCAGATGCCATGATCTTCATTTTCTGAATGTTGAGCTTTAAGCCAACTTTTTCACTCTCCACTTTCACTTTCATCAAGAGGCTTTTTAGTTCCTCTTCACTTTCTGCCATAAGAGTGGTGTCATCTGCATATCTGAGGTTATTGATATTTCTCCCAGCAATCTTGATTCCAGCTTGTGCTTCTTCCAGCGCAGCGTTTCTCATGATGTACTCTGCATGTAAGTTAAATAAAGTAATAAAGTAAAGATTAGTTGGATATATATTCTTTTTTATCATAGCTAGATATCATAGTACCATATTCAATAAATTATTTTATTGATTTCATATTGTCATAACTTCCTCAAAAGTATTATACATGTGCAATATATACAAAATGTAGTATACAATGCAAAATATAAAACAAAATATTTTATAATCCAAAACACAGTGTATATATGTGTGTGTGAATTGACCCTACCTGTTGCAGTAAGTATTTTGCAACTTAAATTTGGTAGAGCACATAAGCAACAAAGTGAGGATTTTTTATCTCAGTATTGCCTAATAATTGGGCTTCCCAGAAGGTGGTAGTGGTAAAGACTCCACCTGCCAATGCAGAAGACATAAAAGATCAGGGTTCCATCCCTAGGTTGGGAAGATTCCCTGGAGAAAGCCATGACAACCCACTCCAGTATTCTTGCCTGGGAAATTTCATGGACAGAGGAGCCTGGCTGGCTATAGTCCATAGGGTCACAAAGACCTTCAGATATGCCTGAAGTGACTTAGCACCTTGCCTAATAATATTTCATGTTGAAAGAAAAAAAATTATTAAATGATAACAGAAGAAGAAAAGCAAATCCTTTAAAAATCTCTTTTCAAAGCAAAAGGGAAACTAAAGAAAAAAGTCCTTTTTCCCTTTAAGACTTTTACAGTTGGAATAAACACAGCCTTTCTAGCTCTCTATAATGATAGTATACAAAGAGAATAGCGTTTTTTTCTGATAATAGTTTTAATTAAGTTGTTAAACTGAATTTATTGCTTTGAATTATAGGAGACTGGAAAAATAACTTGGATCTTAATGCTCTATCATATTTCAACTATGACCTTCACAAAGAGAATGAAGGTGAAATGTGGTTCATATTCTTTCATCAAAATTGAAAAAGAAAATATGCCTCTACTCTCTAGAGTAGCATGAAATTCTATAAAATAGATAAAATAAGTCAAGCAGAACTTGAACCTAGTATTTCATTACAGTAACCAATACAAAAGTCAAATTTTGCTTAAGGATCAAAAGTAGAGGAAGACACTCATGGCTGCTGTCTGTGGATGTTTAGTTGCTGAAGGTATTGTGGTCTATTTGAGATCACTAGGTGAACATGGCCATGAAATGCTAGGAACATTACATTTTACAATGACTAGATAAATGTCTGCTACATTTTTTGTCAGAAACATGAAACGGATTCTTTATATTTTTATCTTTACACACATACTTCTATTAGAGAAATATAATTAGGTAAGCTTTGGAATGGTGATGGTTCAGTTTATTCTCTCACTAGAGAATATGTGTGGTTCAGATGGATTCTGCAATCTCAACTACCAAGAGGCATTGGCAAGCCATGCCACTAATATGGAAAGAGACGGGATGGGAGAATGAAGACCATCTGAAGCTTGAGCATAGATATCACCTCAAATGGAATTTCCTGTTGAATTTAGCAGTGGTTCAGTGCTTCTGCCTGTATATTGTTTATGTGAAATTGGAGCTAAATAAACCAATCGATGACCTGATTTATCTGCCAAATGGATTGAACATTTATTCTCTCTGCCTCAAAGGCTTGTCATTTCAGTTTAGCCTTGCAGATGGTACATCCATTTCCCTGAAACAGAGCCACTTTATAGCAGCTTGCCAACGTTTCCTGTTATTTAAAGTTCACCCTCAAAGTACACAGAGCCATGCTTCACTTTCTCAGGCAATATTCCACAGTATCAATATGACAATTATTTGTCTTTCAGGTCACCCTACCAGAGTTGACTGCTTCATTATCAATTATTTCTTTTGAGCTTACTAGGAGAAAATTATAGTGACAAGAAATCGACTTCTGCTTTTGAGAAATGACTTTATACCAGAAACCTAGAGAAACTTTGTGAAAGTGTTTGACAGTAAGTACAAGATGAGAGTATGTTGGCATTTTTCTAAAATACTTCATGTGTTCAGATGCAACATGAAAAAAAAAAAAAAAAAACCAGCTTACGCTTCACCCAGATACTTTGAGATGGAATACTTCTATTATAAAACAGAGTTATGTGCTTTAAAATGTAAGCAAATAAGCCATAGTTTCATTGATGACAAATATATGAAAGAGCATTTAGGGCTTTGGTCATATTTTATCATACATAGACAAAATATATTTTGAAAGGGTAGAACAAGATTGTTTTTTAGCAGAGGAAGACATTCATGTGGTATCAGAGAACTAAATCTATTACACTTATATGGCTGTCATTTTCAAAACCTCTAACTGTAGAAATTTTAAGAGTCAAATTTTTATTCCTCTATTGAAATGAATAATATTTCACACTGAAATATTAATAATAAAATATCTATTTCTACACTTTAGGAATGAGTACATTTTCCAAGCTGCTTACATGAGAGTAACTTGATATTGATAACAGTTATATCAATAATAGGTGTTTAAATGTGAGGTAATTAATATCAGGGAGGTAGGTCAGGCCAGGGAATCTGGGTGACACAGAGGAAGGGAATAAATATTAAAAGTATAGTTTCAGGCAATAAAACCAAACCTCACGATTCAACCCAGACCAGCGCGAGTCCAAGGTGAGTGAACTGGAAGACAGCTTTTGTTGCTATCATGTCACTTGTTTACCTGATATCTTTGTGATTCTGACACCTATGGATTTTAATCAGAATAATGATATAAGCAGCGTCTATGGATGTCAAAGAAGGGAAATTTGTTTTGAATAGAAAAGAAAGTGAGGAAAATCTTTTGAAGATACAGATATTGTGGTATAGTGCTTCATGCAATCAACCTAAGTGTAGCACACCCTGCTGTATTCTGTATCCCCAATAATACTCATTGACCCCGTATTTATAATACATGGTTTCTGCATACATATTAGGTTACATTTCAGAAGTTATTGGTATTTTTGCTTACTTGCATGCAAAAGGATAATTTAAAAATATTCTCGGGTTATTTATTTCATCCCACAATAATGGAACTGATTTGTGTTTTACATAAATTTTACTGCAATTAATTATTTTTATTGGAGTATTAACATTTTTTTTAATAATGAAGGTTTGCCATTCGTTGCTCCTAATTGAATATTAAAATACTTTTTCATTATAAATTCATTAAATCTGGTTACCCTCTTCTGGGGACACCCAGTACGTATTAACTTCAAATCATTAATTGCATATTTTATTTCTCATTGTAATGATCTAATTTCTCTAAGTTGATATTGGAAAATATGCATCAAACTGAAATCTGTTTCAAAACAAAATTAATATATCTGCAGGCAGTCTGTAATATATCTATTGATTTTTCATGCAAATATATCAATATACCAAAAGTTCACATACAGATATAAATGATTCTGTTAGCACAAGTATAAGATAATTCTAAACAGGCTACAGAAAATCCTAATCTACTGTTTCAGCCACTTGATTTCAGCTTTGTTCACTTAACATTTTAAAATAATATTAAAGGTGTCTGTGTGAAATGTCATTTGTTCACATCTTTTTCTATTTGTATGAAGAGGAAGTAAAATCTATTCTTAGCACAGTGCTGCACGAGTCACTGTCAGAGGCTCTCTCTGGGTCTCTGGCTTTGACTTCACAAAGACTCCTGTAGCTTTCTGGCTGTGTGGCTTCTGAGTTCTCAGACTGCAGCTTCTACATGCCTGATGCAATTCACATGACCCAAAGTTCATCTGGTCTTGTCAGTTACAGGATGAGGATCCTGGCAATTAAATCTCATTAGTCTAAAAACTACCTACTACTAGGCTGAATTGTTTTAGTGTATTGAATATTTAGACATTTATCTATGAAAAGAAATATCAACTTAATGAGAGGTAGCATGCTATAGAATATTAAGTAATAAATCTATTGCTTCCAGGGTAAAAGTGAAGAGCACTTTCATATTTAGGGCAGACACTTGTTTACGATTCAGAATTTCCTCTGAGAGCATTATAGCAGTTGCTCTTCAGCCTAATACACTAAACATATCAGTTTAGAATCACTGATACCAGACATTAAGGATCATGGAATGTCCTTGCAAGTTCTTTAAAACAGATCTTTGTAAGATGCTCATAAGATTGGGGACAATGTGTGAATGAATGATGAAAATAGGTGGTGACTGGTTGCCCCTGCAAAAGTCAGGAAACCCTCTTCCCTTGATTAGAGGACTTAAGATATTCTTTATATGCAGCAAAGCCTTAAGCCACTGGGAAAGTGACAGCAAACTTGCTTATCTATAGCGACTGGGCAAAGATCCACTGATTTGGAGGGAGAGAGAAAAGAAAATTTCATCTAAACCTTGAGCTCAAGCTTCTGCACCAACATAAAGGACTAGATAGTGGCAGCTTTACTGCCAGAAGTGTTAAAGCTTATGGTTCACTGAGGTAAAGACAGGATCAAGAAAATTAAATCCAGTTCAACTACTGAACAGATTTAATCAACCCCAAAGCTATCACTGGCAGAATAGTGCTCCTTTCTAAGTACTGCCTACTTAACACTCATTTATTCATGATGACTACAGATCTCTTCTAGAAAATTAAAGATACAAAGAGAATATTTCATGCAAAGATTAGCATAATAAAGGATAGAAATGGTATAGATCTAACAGAAGCAGAAGATATCAAGAAGACGTGGCAAGAATAATAGAAAAACTAAACAAAAAATATCTTAATGACCCAGATAATCATGATGGTTTGATCACTCACTAGAGCCAAATATCCTGGAGTGTGAAGTCAAGTGGGCCTTAGGAAGCATCACTACAAACAAAGCTAGTGGAGATGATGGAATTCCAGCTGAGCTATTTCAAACCCTAAAAGATGATGCTGTTAAATTGCCACACTCAATGTGCCAGCAAATTTGGAAAACTCAGCAGTGGCCACAGCCTGGAAAAGGTCAGTTTTCATCTCAATCCTAAAGAAGGGCAATCCCAAAGAATGCTCAAACTACCACACAATTGCACTGATCTCACATACTAGCAAAGTAATGATCAAAATTCTTCAAGCTAGACTTCAACTGTACCTGAACCAAGAGCTTCCAGATGTTCAAGCTGGTTTTAAGAAAGGCAGAGGAACAAGAGATCAAATTGCCAACATCCATTGGATCATAGCAAGAGAATTCCAAAAAACATCTACTTCTGCTTCATTTATTACACTAAAGCCTTTGACTGTGTGGATCACAACAAACTGGAAAATTCTTAAAGAGATAGGAATATGAGAACACCTTACCCACTTCTTGAAAAACCTGTATGCATGTCAAGAAGCAACAGTTAGAACCAAAGAACAATGGATTGGTTTCAAATTGGGAAAGGAAGCCTTATATTGTCACTTTGCTTATTTAACTTATATGCAGAGTATATCAGATGAAATTCCGAGCTGGATGAAACACAACCTGGAACCAAGATTTCCAGGAGAAATATCAATAACCTCAGCTATGCAGATGACAGAAAGCAAAGAGGAACCAAAGAGCCTCTTGATGAACATGAAAGGGAAGAGTGAAAAAGCTAGCGTACAATTAAACATTCAAAAAATGAATACCATGGCTTCTGGTCCCATCACTTCATGGCAAATAGGTGGGAAAACAATGGAAACAGTAACAGAGTTTATTTTGGGGGGGCTCCAAAATCACTGCAGATGGTGACTGCAGCCATGATACTAAAAGGTGCTTGCTTCTTGGAAGAAAAGCAATAACCAACCTAGACATCATATTAAAAAGCAGAAATACCATTTTGCTTACAAAGGTCCATCTAGTCAAAGCTATGGTTTGTCCAGTAGCCATGTATGGATGTGAGATTTGGACCATAAAGAAGGCTGAGTGCCAAAGAATTGATGCTTTTGAACTGTGGTGTTGGAGAAAAGTCTTGAGAGTCCCTTGGACACAAGAACATCAAACTAGTCAATCCTAAAGGAAATCAATCCTGAATATTCATTGGAGGGACTGATGCTGTGGCTGAAGCTTCAATAGTTTGGCCCTCTGATGCAAAGAGCCGACTCACTGGAAAAGACCCTGATGCCGGAAAGGTTGGAAGGTATGAGAAAAAGGGGATGATAGAGGATGAGACGGTTGGATGGTATCACCAACTCAATGGATATGAGTTTGAGCAAGCTCCGGGAGAGGCCTGGTGTGCTGCAGTCCATGTGGTCACAAATGTTGGACACGACTGAGCAAATGAATAACAAAATTCATGATGACTGATATTCAGATAAAATTTATGAGCCATAAAGAAAAGCAGAACAAATGATCCTTTTTCAAGAAATATAGGAAATGACATAACCAAATTGAGAAAAAAATACAGATGCTGGGGCTGGGGGAGTTTAAAATAAATTATCTTTGAAATGTTAAGGATCTAGTGGAAATGATAGACAATGTATATTATTATAAGTGGATGATGAACTTCAGCAGAGAGATAAAGACTTTGACAGAAAATGCTAGGAATGCTAGAATTTGGAGACAAGATATTAGATGGGAAAAACTTCTTCAAAAGGCTTTTGAAAATGCTGAACTTAATAACATTTCAATAGAAATGATCCAAAAAATGAATTTTAAAAAGTAGAACATTCAAAATATAAAGATAGTATCAAATTTCTAACATGAAAGTAATTAAAGTCCAAGAAAAATGAGAAAGAAAGCGTGCAAAATATAAACAAGGGGGGAGGCAGTTTGAAGAGATAATGGCATAGATTTCTCACAGTTAATGAAAGACAACAAATAAAGGTCCATAAATGAAGCATACTCCCAGCAACATTAAAAACTGAATATACGTGCAAAAAATGAAACAATTCAATTTGCATCTTATATATATCAGTTCTGTTCAGTCGCTCAGTTGTGTCCAACTCTTTGCGACCCCATGAACTGCAGAGTGCCAGGCCTCCCTGTCCATCACCAATTCCGGGAGTTTACCCAGACTCATGTCCATTGAGTCAGTGATGCCATCCAACCACCTCATCCTCTGTCATCCCTTTCTCCTCCTGCCCTCAATCTTTCCCAGCACCAGGGTCTTTTCAAATGAGTCAGCTCTTCGCATCAGGTGGCCAAAGTATTGGTGTTTCACCTTCAACACCAGTCCTTCCAATAAACACCCAGGACTGATCTCCTTTAGGATAGACTGGTTGGATCTCCTTGCAGTCCAAGGGACTCTCAGAGTCTTCTCCAACACCACAGTTCAAAAGCATCAATTCTTCGGCGCTCAGCTTTCTTCACAGTCCAACTCTCACATCCATACATAACTAGTGGAAAAACCATAGCCTTGACTGGACGGACCTTTGTTGACAAAGTAATGTCTCTACTTTTTAATAGGTTGTCTAGCTTGGTCATAACTTTCCTTCCACGGAGTAAAAGTCTTTTAATTTCATGGCTACAATCACCATCTGCACTGATTTTGGAGCCCCCAAAATAAAGTCAGCCACTGTTTCATTTCCCCATCTATTTGCCATGAAGTGATGGGACCAGATGCCATGATCTTTTCTGAATGCTACACACTGATATCTGATATATGTTCCAGTCTCCATAGACTTGGATGCATCCATGTCATTATGTTCTGCAACAGCAGAGGTTCACAATACTTGCAGGCCTGGTCCATGTAGAAATCTTGAAGCTCTACTTCCCCAAGCTATTTACCCTCTTCTGTATTTTTTTTTTTTTTTTTTAATTTTTGGGCTGTGCCACACAGCTTGTGGGATCTTACTTCCCTGATCAGGGATGGAACTTGCATGTTTGGCAAAAAAATGCCAAATCCTAATCCTAATCGCTGGTCTGACTCTTCAGGATTAAGTTAGCCAAGCCCCGTGACCTTCCATACTGAGTTGGATAACATACCTCAAAATAAATAAATAAATAAAATTATATATAAAAAAATGTTCATCCTCAACCTGTTAACATGACCTTGTTTACAAATAAGGTCTTTGCATATGTATTCAAGTTAAGATTGGTCCTAGTGTACATGGCTACTTCATTAATCTAGTAGAATTGGTGTCTATACAAGGACTGTGATCATTATAAGAGGAGGAGAGCTTGGATACAGAGATATACAGGGAAAATACCACGTGACAACAGAGGCAGAGATGGAAGTGATATGCTTACAGACAAAGAACAACTAAGATTGCCAGTAAACAGCTAAAACTAGCAAGAAGCAAGGAAACACCCTTCCTTAGAATTTTAAGAGAGAAACACAGCCTTGCCAACATCTTGATTTCAGACTTCTCACCTCCAGAACTGTGAGGGGATTAATTCCTGTTGTTTGAAAGCCATCCAGTGTGTGGTCATCTGTTAGGGCAGCCTTAGGGAAAAAATGTATTTTAGAAACTACATATTGAAGATAGCAGCCCCCCAAAATATAAGGAACTGGGCCTTTAAATAATCACTTCCAAGAGAGTAGCCTCAAATCAGAAATAAAATTTTAGAGTTTAGATACATGAGAAATAAGGTGTATTGTTAAGCTACTGAAATTTGTGGGTTTGTTTCTTGTAGGAGCTGAAAGTGAAGTGAAAGTGTTAGTCGCTCAGTTGTGTCTGACTCTTTGCAACCCCATGGACCATAGTCCACCAGGCTCCTCCATCCATGGAATTCTCCAGGCAAGAATACTGGAGAGGCTTGCCATTTCCTTCTTCACTTGTAGGAGCTAGTGCAAGTCAAAATAAAACATTCAAGCTCAGGGAAGACAGTGCTATGGAAATCAACACTGTTCTTTGTGAGAATGTTCATTCCCCACCTCAGTTGTCCTAACAGGCAGCAAACTGAGGGCATGAATATTTCCTGGCACTAAGTATTCCCTAATTCCAACTTAAAAGTCAACAAAATACACATTAAAAAAAATCTGATCTAAACCTCCATATGCTAAAACCTTGGAATAGTTTTGCTAAATATGTCTATGAGACTTGGATTGCAGGAAACAGCTGATCTGTTTATGTGTGAAAGAATGAGGTTCAAATAATGTGTAGTGATCCTTGTAGATTTTGCACAACATGTGTGCATGCTAAGTTGCTCATTGCACCCAACTCTTTGGGACCCCATGGATTGTAGCCCACCAGCCGCCTCCATCCATGGGATTCTCTAGGCAAGAATATTAGAGTCGGTTGCCATTTCCTCCTCCAGGGCATTTTCCTGACCCAGGAATGTAACCTGCGTCTCCTGAACTGCAGACGGATTCTTCATCACTGAGCCACCAGGGAAGCCCTCGCATGACATGGGCTAATTTGACTCTCCCCAAAGCCTCTAACTCAGAAGAACAAGGGCTGCTCTGGGGTGCAGGGTGGGGGCTGGGAGTAGCAGCATAATGAGAAACTGAGAAGCCCACCACTTGGACTACCTCAGGGATTTATAAATCAATGTCATGGGTAATACATCTGCAGTTTTGACAGTCATACATTTTCTTCACATAAAATAGAGAAACATCATTGCCTATCTGCTTTCAATCTGAAAATGAAATAAACTTTTATGGAAAGTCTGGCTAGAAAACTATACATTTTCTAACATTACCCAGCTGAACTCCTAAATTTGGCACTGAGAATCACTGCACTCAGCCTCTAAGCCAAAGAGAAAACAGCAATACAACATGGGTTTATGCTTCTGTTCAATCAAAACTAGTAGGGAATGTTGCCAGGTTTAAATTAGGTAATATCAAAGCAATTTGTTTATGTATATGCATTGTGTTTTGCCATCTTCTTCTCTCCTAAATAACCACATGTGTGTACGTGGGTGTGCTGTAAATGTATAACTTATATTTGGAAAATAAACACAGAGAATAAAGTCTAAAATGACCCGAAAGCACATCATATCAAGAAGTGATTTTAATTCCTGTAGTCCCATTAGCAGTTTTAAGATTAAAGACAAATATCACCCAAATTTTCATCAAAGTCCTTCGGACAATGGCACATCATCCATGTATTAATGCTGATAGATATTGCAAGAGTCATTCAAGATTACTGGACTGAAATCACTGATAATTATATGCTATTCATTAGGCTTTCTCCCAGACATGACTTCAAATCGTGCGTTCAACAGTTCTTGATAGTGGACTGTGGATCTTCTAATAGCTAAACATAAGACTTTAGTTATTTTTCATTGTTCTTCACCCCTTACCTACATTTTTTAAGCAATTATATTTACACTGTCCTACTTTCAATATGTTTGTATTGCTTTGACTTGTTTTGTTTGCAATCACTTTCTTTCCAACACCTCTACATATAATTCATGTAGACTCCTTCACATACAGCTGGGCTTACTGAAATCATGGCTACCTGCTAACTTCATCTTTACTATCACTTTAGCTAAATTTATCCTATGGATTATAGACTTGCAATATCAATTGGCCTTAAGCAACATTATAACCATTTCCGTTGTCTATTTCATTAGATCTATAGTCCATAGTCTTAAATTTCTCAAAATCCTACTGCCTTGGTACCATATACCATCCCAGGATTATAGATGACTGAACTTTAACAAGAGTAATACCATCTGAGCAAAGCATATTAAAAGTATCTCACTAGTAGTTACTCAAATTTCCTAGCTTCTGAAGTTTTGCTCATGTAAATATATATTAAAAGTCTTTCCTCTACATATTTACCTATTAGAATTCTATTTAATCTTTACAAAGCAACTCAAGTATTACTTCCTTATGATATACACTTGGGTCCTTGCAATGCACTTTGAATTATAGCTTGTATTTAATTATCAATATATTTTTCTATCACCTTGAGATTATACTCCAAGTCTTTAATAGAAACTTTATATTTATGTGTATCTTCTAGAGAAATCAGCACAGTGTTAAGGACTTGAAACTTTCCAAACAACAATTATTTATTTGAATGCAATTTACATAACTTTCCATTTCAAACTCAAAACTTTCCATGCTTATAAAAATGTCTTTGACTAATAAAAAATATAGATTACATTTATTTTGTAACACTATCTCCAACCCATTATAGTATAGAAATGTATCACTAGAAGCATAACAAGAAACAACTGGGAATTAATTATGAAATATTCTTATCTCCTAAAAGTAGTTGGCAGAAAAAAAAAATTGTCTTCAGAAAATAGCCATAGTTTGTAACACTAAAATCCCTTCCACTGAATGGAAGTAATCTTATCCTATATTCCTCTGAAAAGCTCATTGCCAATTTCCTTGCATATTTCTAAAGTAACCATTAGAAGACACAGTAAACCACTGTAATTTATGATAGGATAAAAAGCTAGCCTTGCTTCTCCTAATTGTGTTGTTGTATTCTTGAAATAAAGAGAAACCTTATGTGTTAAATACAGATATTTAATCTATTATTTAAATAATACAAATTTTCTTCATTTTATACTAATTTTTAGTTTTAATCTCAACAAAATAATTATATTTTTATCATTTGCAAACACCCATGCCTCCTAATCAAAGCTTGATGTTTACATTTAAGGTTAGACCAAAGAGGATGTAATCAGCTGTTGGCAACAGACTGATGGGCAGAAGAAACTAGCACCAGCCATCTGACTGAGATAGCTTTTATGTCTCCATTATTCTCATATTCATGTAAATATATTTGGTAAACCATCAACATTAGATTCATTTCTGAATATTCCTTTCCAAAATCCATACATTTCCTTCTCTTTGAATATTTCCCTGCTATATATGAATATTTAAAGTTTTCTCCATTCTTCACAATATCTTTCTTCCTCCCATCAACCTCAGCCAAAGTAGCCTCAGAACCTACCACACAATCTTGGTACAAGACAAGAAACTAACTTTCTTATAAAATAACATGGGAAGTTCTGATACCCATGGCATTAGTCATTGGTCCTATATTGTATCTCATTAAATAGAGCAGACCCACTATACAAAACAGTGGGATGGGTCAATAAGATTCAAGTGGAGTGCTAGCTGGATGGTTAAACTCAGACTGAGGTTCTATCAAATTGGGTGCAATGTGTGCTTGGAATCAGTGAACACTATTTCTCACTATTCGATCTATTGTTCCATTAGAAAAAATATTTCTCTTCTCAAACCCTAGAGATCTTCTTAACTGAAGATTATACCCCCAAAGGAAAAAATAAATGGTTTTACTTGGTAAATAATAGTGATTTTATTGACTTGAGAGTTAGCATTGCAACCTGGCCAATTTAAGCTCCTAAAATTAAGCTTCACTTAACTTAAAGAAAAAAAAAAGTGGGTTATGGTGAAGATTTGGGTGAAAAACTCTGTCTATTAAAGGGAAATAATGTTGCTGCTGCAAAACGGAGTTTGTACATCCATGTGCCGGCAGGATCTACATATGATTAGAATCCTCGGAAATGGAAGTGAGGACAAGCAAATGGAAGTGAAGTACAAGCAAAGTAGCTAAACTATAAGCAGCAGCAAGACTCAAGTAGCTGTTTCTTAGAAAAAGTCCATGGGGTAGGTAACAGAAACAAGGGCATACATACCATTTACAACCTTCATACAGGATGGAGTCACAGATCCCACATACAAATGAATTGATTAACTTCTAAAATTAGCTCAGAAATAACACAATACAATAGGCTTTAGTGAATTCAGTAACTGGGGACACTGGGCTTGTCTCAAGTGTAATGATATGATGTTGGTAAAGTAAGGGGCAGCTGAATTATGATGGACATTTCTTTGAGAAGCATATACAAGAAGTAGGTATATGTATGTGGGATAATCAAACGCTACCTTCAAAACTGAGGTAAATTTTATTTGAGTATATATGATACCAACTTTCTGTGTTTAGGGACCATAACATTGCTTGAGTTTTGATGCGAATTGGTCTTCACTTTCCCTTAGGGAATCTAAAGATGCTAGACTTCTGTTTTCCATGAACAAGGTAGTATAGCATTATGGCACCTTAACTTACCCCAACAATGGCGCCTGGGATATTTAATTATTAATAATTTGAGCAAAATAGAAAATCAAAATATGGTTGATAATTTATCACCATGGCAACAGCATTCTGTTTTTCCAGTAGTGGTTTGAGCAGTTTATTCTAGAAACTGCACCATGTTTGGGTAATTAAAATACCATATGTAATATACAAAATATAATATATAGTTTTTAATATAGCTATATACTATATAGCTATATATATTCACTTACATGAATTGAAAAAAATTAAAAGTAGTAGTAGGTCATGTCAAGGACTGTTAGTACACAGGTTAGGAAAGTTGAAACCCATTCATACATTATACTGTTAAAGTTGAACAGATCCATTAACTCACCTGCTTTTTTATCTGTAAAATAAAATACTGTCTCAAAAGAACTCAGGAAATCATTCTCTATTACACCTACTGTTTGATTAAAAAGTTATGTTTGAAGTAGTTTTCTGTTAATGTTGATCCTCAGCTGAAAATACAATGTGTTAGCAATTATTCTTCTATCAGAATAATTTATTAGCTTTCATCACTAAAATTTCTTATGTGATGGTGAGTAATTTATTATTTAAATTGAGTAAAAGATTGACAGTAGTTTATGGTATTTATTCGGGGCAAAAGAATCTTTACCAGAAACACTGAGAAACTAACTTCCTTGAAACACACATGGAAATCTTCCCAGACTTTGGAATCCATCTAACATTCAATAGGACTCTAGAAGATGTGTTGTGTTCATGCTGCTCTGGCTATACATTTGAAACAAAGTAAATGTGTATTATCTGCTATGCTAAAAAATCAACACATATATATATTTGAATTATTTATATTTAACAAGATGTTAGGGAACACTAGGACTTCCCTGGTGGCTCAGACGGTCAAGCGTCTGTCTACAATGTGGGAGACCCGGGTTCGATCCCTGGGTAGGGAAGATCCCCTGGAGAAGGAAATGGCAATCCACTCCAGTACTATTGCCTGGAAAATCCGTGGACAGAGGAGCCTGGTACAGTACAGCCTGGTACAGCTACAGTCCACGGGGTCGCAAAGAGTTGGACACGACTGAATGACTTCACTTTCACTTTCACTTTAGGAAACACTAGTTTATTGTAGAAAACAGTGGCACAAGATGAGGACAAATATATAAGAATGTTATCCAGTTATGTATGTTTAAAGATAAGCTTTACTCTGATAAATTTGTTAAAGAGACTAAGCTTTTCCTAAGTAGCGTGACTAGACAGGGTAGACTGAGGTTGGTAACTTCTGTGTCAGAGGTAAGCTGTCTTCAGATAAATGGTTCGTTTAAATGTGAACTATAAAACCTCAACATGACTTGCTTTGGGGCAGAAGAGGGTAACTTACCAGGTATTACACCTTGTTCAATAAGATTTCTCAAGGAGCTTGAGTTGTACTTGTCTTACAATCTCTAAAATATCGAGATTGAAGTCTTCACTTTGGTACGCTTAGTGATATAATTAGTTTCTGAAGTTGGGCTATTGGCTGTTTTAAACATTGGAAAAGTTTGTATATTTAATAGAGATTGGGTATGAATTGAGGATTGTTATAAGCTGAATTTTGTCCCCTCAAATTCATATTTTGAAATCCTAACCCTGAGTATGTGACTATATTTGCATTAAAGGTCTTGAAAGAAGTAACTGAATTGAAGGGAGATATTAAGGGTAAAACATAATCCAACCTGAGTTTGTTCTTAGTAGCAGAGATTAGTGCACAAGAAATCTACAGAGGAGACACTACGTGAAGACACAATAAGACAGCCATTTGCAAGACAAGGGAAGATGCTTAGAAGAAACCCTGGAAACACCCTGATCTAGGGCTTCTAACATTCACAATTGTGAGAAAATAAATCTCTGTTGTTTTAGCCACCCAGAGCGTAGCACTTGGTTATGAAAGACCCAGGAAACTAACAAAAGAATACAGAACATATGAGTCCCGGTGTTAACTGTCCAATTACTATTTATTTTACCTTGTATAATTAATTTAAGCACTTTGAACCTCAGTTTCCTTCCTCATGTGCAAAAGAAGAAAATGTAGACCAAGATTTTATTCACACTTTTTAGCTCTGTGGCAAAATAATGGATAAAGATGGCAATTTTTTTTAACTTTTTAAAATCTAAATTTATATATTCAGGGTAATATAATTCAACTGTGATTCAAAATAAAAGTATATTGAGAGACACAGGCCCTCAGAAAGTACATTGTCTAAGTACTAACTTTTCTGAAAATCTAAGGATATGCTTTAACCACAAAATTAAATGCAAAGATGGAGAACATAAAATACAAGAAAAATTGGTAAACTGAGACACCTTCAAATGATAGTAATTCTAAATCAGTCTTCATAATGTGAAGACTTAGAACGAGCATGTACGCTCAGTCGCTATGAAATCTTCCAGGCAATCTTCCAGAATACTGGAGTGGATTTCCATTTCCTCCTCCAAGGGGAGGGTTTATTACATTTTATATTAAGTGGTTAAAATATAGAGGACATATATTATATTTCAAAGAAACTGACATTCTGGACAAAAATTCTGGATAGTTCATTTGAAGTTTTATTTTGGAAATAGAAGATTAAGAAAGAATAATCTCAGTTCACACTTGAAACTCTTTTTCTCTTTTTTGAAAGAAACTTATACTACCAATTTTTATTTCTAACTCCTCTGTAGTTACAGTCTATACTATATCTATACTATATCTGTATTCCTTGGTCTTTGGATATCTTCAAATATGTCCACTATAAATAAGAATATGGCCGACCAAATGAGTAAATATTTTCAATCACACATGCTATTTAGCTACTTTTTGAATTTCTCTCTTCTTCACAAACTTCTTAAAGAGTTAACTGTATTTACGGTCTCTAAGACCTGAATAGAAAATGGGCCACACTTTAACTGATAATCTGCAGAAACAAATGAAAAAAGCAGTTAATACAAATGCAACATTATTCAAGTCTCATTCGAGATCAGGAAATATATATTGAAACATTAATTAGATAACAGTTTTGTCTTTTAGATTTTAAAGGAAAATATGTAATACCACATGAGGTTCACAAGAGTAACGGAATAGTATATACTTTTGATGGGAATGTAAATTGATTTGACTTTTCAAATGGCAGTTTGAACTTATAAATGCTTACACATGTGACTAATAATTTTATTTCTGTAAATTTCTCCTCCACTAGTGCTAGCATTAAGGAAGACTTATGTGCAGTGTGTCCACTAACGTTTGTAACAGCAAAAACCAAACCAAATCAAACCTGGAAACATCACAACTATGCATAAGTAAACACAGTTGATAGGTTTGAATATTTGCACAAAATGTAGTAACTAGCTAAAGTAAAACAAGCCTCCACATTTTCACTTTAATTTTAAAAAATAGCGTTAATTTATAAAATCCAGGTGTAGAACAATACGCAGAATATGATCCTTTGCAAGGGATAAAATTTTGTTTTTGTGTTGTTTGTGTGTATGTGTGTGTGTGTGTGTGTGAGAGAGAGAGAGAGAGAGAGAGAGAGAAAGTCAAGAAAGATAGAGAAAGTTTAGAAATAATCACGTGCCAATTAGCACAAAAAATGCCTGGAATTATATTTCATTCTAAAAGTTTTACTATCTGCTGAATTGGATAAGGAGTGAAACATAAAGATATACTATGTTATATATTGTTTAGATTTGCTAAAATATGCTGCATTACTTTTCTAATAAACATAAATATATACTGAAAAGGAACATTTTAAGTATACAATATAAAGATACTTTACAAAACCTATAACTTTATATATAATGTTATATAATATCATTTGAAATACACTGAAATACAGTGCAAATTCCACTGCCTTAAATATATATAAACATCAAGATTTTTGATGTTGTTGTTTGATGTTTTGGTGTTTGTTGTTGTTCAGTTGCTAAGTTGTATCCAACTCTGTGACTTTATGACTGTAGACAGCCAGGCTCCTCTGTCCTCCACTATCTCCCAGAGTTTGCTCAAATTCATGTCCATTGAGTCAGGGATGCTATCTAACCATCTCATCCACTATTGCAATACTTTTGGGCAAAAAGAAAAAAGAAAACTTCTGAACCAGAGAAAACAAAAAGGGAACTGTATTGTAAGGCTTCCTGGACCACGCACAATGTTGTGAAGGAATAACTCAACAGTTATGCTTTGGGATCGATTCTGAAAATAATCTAGAACTGGAAGCAGAGATTCCTCTCTTCTGTCTTGTATGTCTGGCTCATTCTCTCAGACTTTCTGGATGGTGTTATACATGACTAGTAGTATATTTTAGCACGGAGATTATTAAAATATAACATTTTCATTGTCTCTAGTAATAAAATAAAATTTACAAAGAACAAACCATTGACAACAACAAAACACTTCCCCAAGATGGTCTCTGGTTGGCTCTGCTGCATCTTTTGCCTTGGGTCCTCCTGTGGGTGCAAGGTGGCTGTTCTATGTATTAGGTTTGACTTGGGCACTATGCCCACCTCCTGCTCAGGCAGTCTGTGCTCTTACAAGACAGGAGGATCCAGTTTATATCATATGTTTAAGTAGTACACACTAATTTTCTTTTTCCTTCTGATCCCCAAATGCCTCACCTCTGATTGTGCAATTTACTTTTACAGTTATCAACATGCTTACGAGTGATCACTCACTCTGCTTTGATCAGGCTCAGAGTCCTATCACCAGCCACAGGCAGACAGAGCCTCTCTTACTGAAGTCATGTGATAGAGCTGGAATGATGACACAGCATTACCCTCTGCTAGGGGAAAGGCATGGGACAGATACTCAGAAGGAACGGACACTTTAAGACTTTTAGCCTCGAGAGCTGTGAGATAATAAACCTCTGCAGTTTAAGTCACTCCATTTGTTGTACTTTGTTATGGCAACCTTACCAAAAGAATACATCCCTCACTCTATTTTCTGGGTAAACCTTTATGACCTCTTCCCCCACCTTGCAGAGTTCTCCCACGGGGCCACATTCCAGAATGATGGAGCTCCTCTGCTCCCATCCATTGAGGTATGCAATTAAAAGTCTGTTGCATTTGCTTCCTCAGCCTATTTTTGTCAGGTCATTTGCTTCTGTAAATAATTAGTTTCTATATGTATACCAAATTAGATATATGAGTGTAAAGAGGAATGAAGCTTGCTATTTCTGTGAAAACTAAATTAAATGCTTGGGAAAAATCGATAAAACTAGTCACACACACACAAAATCATTTAATTATGTGTATATAAATTAACTAAAATATTGAAACAAAAAGGATAAATATCTAAAAGCCATCTGAACCCAGATTAATAGCACATTTCAATCTATGTTCCACTTTAAAGAAACTAGACATATTAAATGATATACAATGGATTTGGTAGATGTAAAAAAAAAGTGATGCAGAAATCTTATCAACTGATCTGCTCCAAAATGTGTTAAAATATTGAAGACACACGTATGTATCTTTTTCTAAGTAATCTCTTAGCTGATTATGGGTTTCATCAGGTTGAATAGCTGTCCATGATTTCTCTTCAGACGGACAGGCTTGGGCTCAAGTACATTTTACTTTAGCAGCGTTTTAATTAAGAAGTAACCAATACATAGCTGACATATTTTTGAGAAGCCACCTAAATGGCTTTTTGTGCATGTGTGAATACATGTCTGGGGTTTCAAGGACCAGCATATTATAGTTTGATTGCATTGCTTTTGCATGGTCCAAATAGCTTTCACCAATCCTAAATGTCCGATACCTCAGTGCCTACTTTCATGTCCCCATTTTATCACCTGTAACATACCAGTACTATTGACAGATAAACAACTCAATCTAAGCAAAAAAAAAAGTTAACTGGGAAGATACTAGTGTTTCACACTGAAAGAGAAGTGTGGAAAGTACACTCAAATGTAGAAAAGATGGGGGAAAAATATTTAGACACTTTAAAGAGTGGTGTGAACTTGGTCAGAACTCTATCTCTCATCTTGGCCTCTCTTTGATATCAGTCTTATTCTCTGCAACGGAAAGATGCTATTTGACATGCAAATTGATTAGTTCCATGGAAATATTAGAATAGGTAGAAAAATGGTTTATTCAACTTCAAGGACAAGATGCAGAAATACAGCTTTGAACAGCATCTTCAGCCATTCATTTCCCTGAGGAAATATTGGCCAGAGGACTTGGAAAAGCTCTAAGAATCCATGACTGGCCAAAGGGATCACTGAGGAGGAGGAGGAAGAAGAGGATGAATAAAAAAACTGTTGACCTGTCAAAAAAAAAAAAAAAAAAAAGATTCCTGGATTTAATCAGCTCTCATAAAGTCTCACAAATCACAAATCAAATCAGCTTTTTCCTCTAGAGCAGGTCTAGAGGAAAGGGAACATCAAATTGATGGGTCATATCTTTATACACTGTTTTATAGGGCTCATTTGACATGATGAAACACACCTTCACAATGTATGCAATATATTTATACTTCAGGATAACTTTCTCAGGAGGGTTTAGGATCAAGTTCCTCATTATGAAGGGGACTTTGTATACAGACTATGACCATGTCAAACCTACTTTCTTCAAAGTGCCAGAGCAATAGTTGTCAGAAATTTGGGGTTTGCCAGTTTCCAACTTTGCCTTTAGGAAAATATTCAGTTTTCTTTGTGTGAAAAATTCCAAGGATGTTGAGAGGTTCATTTGGTTTGCATGCTTATACTTAAATGATTCATTCTTTCCAGAGAGATCAGAGTTGTGCATGAAGATTACAGCTGTTTTCAAGATCATAAGTAATATATACAGAAGAAATAGCTCCCTAAAAGTGAAAGAGCAGGTTACTCAATAAAAGGAAGGGAGTCTAGGCAAAAAAATTAAAACCAGCTACAGAAGATAGGCTGAAAATAGATATTGAGAGCTCAAAACACATAGAAAAGTATAATAAAATAATAGCTAGGGACTGCAATTTTACTTATACATGAAAAAACACATTTAGGTTTATATAGTCACAACACTTAGGATCATTCAAAATCAAATATATTTTCCATGGATATTTCTAGTAATGGACTGCTTAATTTCATTCTTTTTTTTCCCCTAATTAGCTTAAAACATTGGAAAAGACCCTGATGCTGGGAAAGATTGAGAGCAGGAGGAGAAGGAGGTGACAGGATGAGATGGTTGGATGGCATCACTGACATGAGTGTGAGCAAACTCGGGGAGATAGTGGAGGACAGGAAAGCCCAGCATGATGTAGTCCATGGGGTCACAAAGACTCGGACAAGATTAAGCAACTGAACAACACATGAAACTATTATTTATTAACTACAGGAGAATATTTTTTAACATATTTATTGCTTCTGCCCACAAAAGTGAAAAAAAAATCCTTTGTATTTATTTTACTGTACATTGTGGGTGAAGAGTTTTAAATTTATCTACTCAACTAATTTATGTGTGAGTTCATTTTCCCAGTAGTTTTTGCTTTCCTGCATGTTACAGTAATAAATAAATAAATCCCTTTAAAGCTTGAGTTGAACTATATATATCAAATTCTAACCTCACTTAGAAATCAAAAATAGTAGTAATTTAGGAGAAATCTTGGAATGCTTTCATTAAAACTACATGTATGTCCAGAAATCTTTATAATCATTAGGAATCTCTTTAGGGAAAACACTTATAAACACAAAAAATTTTTTAAATAAAATGAAAAGTGTTTTTAAAGTATTTGACATAATTTGGAAAACTAAAGGCATTAGGTAGCTATTAGTTTTGAAAGTCATAGCTATTTAATTTTTTTCCTCAAACTTGCGGCAAAAGCCTCTTGCCTAGGGTGAGGACAGCAGAGAAAAATAGTCATCACAGTACCAGCTTCAGCTGGTTTTGAAGCAGTTTGCCGTTGCTTGTGGACTTGAAGTTCACAGTTACTCAATCCTTACTAAGTTGATAAAGGCTAGAGGAAACCATGTGAAAATAAATGAGCCAGAGCTGTAAAAGCATCTTATTTAGGCCATTTAAAAAGGTTAAAGTTTGGGAGTTCCCTGCAGTCCAGTGGCTAAGACTCAGCACTCCCAATGCAGGGGGCCCGGTTTCAATCCGTGGTTGATCCCTAGATCCCACGTGCCTTGACTAAAAGATCCTGCAGGAACTAATGAAGATTAAAGATCCTGTGGCGTGCCACAACTAAGACCCGGAGTAGCCAAATACATAAAATTTTTTTTAAAATGTTAATGTTTAATAGCTCGTCTGTCAACTTGAAATTTTAGCCTACTATTGTCTACGTCTTTTGACAAAAAGTTGGGAGATCATATAAGGGCAATTGAAGTCATCTGAACCTCCAGGCTCACTTGTGTTTTAGGGGCGGACAAAACTATTGCTTTTATGCTCACCTCTCCCTCTCACAGGGGAAAGGCTAAAGAGAAGATCTAAGATGTGCCAATGAAAAAATGTTATAGTCTTTGGCTTTCTGGAGGCAGGGATCTAAACTCCAATTTAATTGGAATTTTTCATTAAATTCTTTGAAGACTAATACCCGACTAATCCATTTTGATTTATAGTCAGAGCAAATTTCCTAAGTTCTGACTTCAAGTGATTAAAAATTCTTGTCACTGCAGATTACATGCAAGCAGAGAAAAAAAAATTTTTTTCATGTATATGAAGAAAGAAAATAGCTCAGCAATAAAATCCAAAATGGATGTAAGTGTTGTAGAAAACCAAGTGGACAGATTGTGTGAGTGACATAGTATGACCAGAACTCAGAGCAGTGGCAAAACAACTTCCAGGTTTCCAACACGCTGGGTTTGAGCCTTTTCAGCAGAAAGATCAGGAAAAACCTTTTGTCTGGTCTTCTCTGCTGAAAGAATATCTTGGCTAATTCTGAATCACTATATTTATTCTTCTGAGTCAGAATCATAAGTTTATTTATTTTTTTCTTTGATTATACTGTGAGTGATTAAATCCAGAAACCATATCTGCTATTTTTTTTTTTTTTAATCCCAAGAGCATGGTAGGTGACCCTGCTTTTTTTCTTATTGTTGTTGCTAATCTGTCAGTGAGAACAGCAAGACCAAGGGATGGTGAAGATTGAGTCAAGGTCTAAGAAGTCCTCAGAAGAGGGTCTGAATCATAGACTCAATGGATGTTAGTAATCATTACCATTATGCAAACTGCTCATTCCTCATAATATAGTTTTTACTTTTATGATAGATAAAAATTCCCAAATTAACTTTCAAAATGATCAAGTGGTCATTCATCAAAATAGTCAAGTGCCATGGTGGTTCATTTATGACACTGTGTTGATATGAAACAAAGAGAAAAATTAAAGTATTAGTTGTCCATTTTATACTAACTTTTTTTTATTTTAAGCCTTGTGAGGAAATGATATTTAAAAAAAACCTGTAAATCCCACATTTACTTATATAATCTTATAAGTTATAACTTATACAAATAACTTATAATCTTATAACTTATACAAATCTTATAACTTATACAAAATAGATTAATCAAGTTTCAAATATTTCAACAGGATTTGTATGATTTGAAATCATACTTGTAAGGAGATTAGTGTATATCCTACTCCTGAACTTCTCAGGAATCTTCTGATATTATCTTCAGATTATTTAGGGATTACATGAACAGTTCTGATTTTTAAATTGCTTAAACTCACCTAATAATGATTTTCATACATGTATGAAACACAATCTCTACTCAAAAGATAGAGAAAACTATGTAATCACATTTTCCACTATCTCTATGCTTTTAGTGTTAGTGCCAATAAGTAAATAAAAAAAGTAGTTTGACTACATTATCCTAAAAATTTGGCAAAATACTTTAATTCATTCACTTTCCCACATCTTTATTTATTGGTAAACATCATATATTTACTTAATAACATAAATTAATTTCTATGCAGTGAAATCCACTGAGTTTAACACATTTATGAACATAAAATGCTTAGATTTCCATTCCCTTCTCCAGGGGATCTTCTCAACCCAAGGACTGAACCTGGGTCTCCTGCATTGCAGGCAGATTCTTTACTCTCTGAGCCACAGGGGAAACCCATAAAATGCCCAATCATCAACTAATTAGTTATAAGGATTTTACACAAGATGATGGAGGAAATGAGAATGTATGAAAATAAGACATGAAGGTATAAAATGTTAAGTACTATGAGAAATAACTAAGCCAATGAGTAGTTAATTAAATGAATAAATGAAATGGTATAGGTCAAAAGTGAAATAGCATAGGTAAAATATACTATTAAGTCATAACAACTAGGCTTTCTAAGTCTATTTTTATGGAATAGAAAGAAATCTGAAAAACAAATTAATGGGAAAACATAAATCTCTAACATGTCTAAGGACATTCAAGTCACTTTTTACCTGCAATTTTTTAAGACATTTTCATACTAATTTATTTAATAGTTAATAATTGTGACTTTTTTTGGTGAGAATTTTCTTTAGATAAAGTTACTGAAGTTTGAGCTATGTGAAATATACTGTGAAAGTGCTGCACTCAATATGCCAGCAAATTTGGAAAACTCAGCAGTGGCCACAGGACTGGAAAAGGTCAATTTTCATTCCAATCCTTAAGAAAGGCAATGCCAAAGAAAGCTCAAACTACGGCACAAGTGCACTCATCTCACACGCTAGCTGGAGAAGGCAATGGCACCCCACTCCAGTACTCTTGCCTGGAAAATCCCATGGACAGAGGAGCCTGGAAGGCTTCAGTCCATAGGGTCGCTGAGGGTCAGACACAACTGAGCAACTTCACTTTCACTTTCACTTTCACTTTCATGCGTTGGAGAAGAAAATGGCAACCGACTCCAGTGTTCTTGCCTGGAGAATCCCAGAGACGGGGGAGCCTGGGGGGCTGCCATCTATGGGGTCGCACAGAGTCAGACATGACTGAAGTGACTTAGCAGCAGCAGCAGCACACACTAGCAAAGTAATGCTCAAAATTCTCCAAGCCAGGCTTCAACAATCCGTGAAACATGAACTTCCAAATGTTCAAGCTGGTTTTAGAAAAGGCAGAGGAACCAGAGATGAAATTGCTAACATCTGCTGGATCACTGAAAAAGTAAGAGAGTTCCAGAAAAACATCTATTTCTGCTTTATTGACTACGCCAAAGACTTTGACTGTGTGGATCACAATAAACTGTGGAAAATACTGAAAGAGATGAGAGTATCAGACTACCTGACCTGCCTCTTGAGAAATCTGTATGCAGGTCAGGAAGCAACAGTTAGAACTGGACATGGAACAACAGACTCATTCCAAATAGGAAAAGGAGTACTTCAAGGCTGTATATTGTCACCGTGCTTATTTAACTTATATGCAGAGTACATCACGAGAAACGCTGGGCTGGATGAAGCACAGGCTGGAATCAAGATTGCTGGGGAAAATATCAGTAACCTCAGATATGCAGATGACACCAGCCTGATGGCAGAAAGTGAAGAACTAAACAGCCTCTTAATGAAAGTGAAAGAGGAGAGTGAAAAAGTTGGCTGAAAACTCAAGATTCAGAAAACTAAGATCATGACATCTGGTCCCATCACTTCTTGGGAAATAGATGGGGAAAAAGTGGAAACAGTGAGAGACTTTAGTTTTTTGGGCTCCAAAATCACTGCAGATGGTGATTGCAGCCATGAAATAAAAAGACGCTTATTCCTTGGAAGAAAAGTTATGACCAGCCTAGACAGCATATTAAAAAGCAGAGACATTACTTTGCCAACAAAGTTCTGTCTATTCAAGGCTACGGTTTTTCCAGTATTCATGTATGGATGTGAGAGTTGGACTATAAAGAAAGCTGAGCTCTGAAGAATTGATGCTTTTGAACTGTGGTGTTGGAGAAGACTCTTGAGAGTCCCTAGGACTGCAAGAAGATCCAACCAATCCATCCTAAAGGAGATCTGTCCCGAGTGTTCATTGGAAGGACTGATGTTGAAGCTGAAACTCCAATACTTTGCCCACCTGATTCAGAGAGCTGATTCATTGGAAAGGACCCTGATGCTGGGAAAGATTGAAGACAGGAGGAGAAGGGGATGACAGAGGATGAAATGGTTGGATGGCATCATCGACTCAGTGGACGTAAGTTTGAGCAAACTCTGGAGTTGGTGATGGACAGGGAAGCCTGGCGTGCTGCAGTCCCAGGGAGGCCTGGCGTGCTGTGATTCATGGGGTCGCAAAGAGTCAGACGCGACTGAGTGACTGAAGTGAATTGAACTGAACTGAGCGACCAGAGAAGGCAATGGCACCCCACTCCAGTACTCTTGCCTGGAAAATCCCATGGATGGAAGAGCCTGGTAGGCTGTAGTCCATGGGGTCGCTAAGAGTCGGACAGGACTGAGTGACTTCACTTTCACTTTTCACTTTCATGCATTGGAGAAGGAAATGGCAACCCACTCCAGTGTTCTTGCCTGGAGAGTCCCAGGGACGGGGGAGCCTGGTGGGCTTCTGTCTATGGGGTCGCACAGAGTTGAACATGACTAAAGCGACTTAGCAGCAGTAGCAGTAGCAGAGCGACTGAACTGAACTGAAGCTATGAGACTTGTTTAAAATCACAAATCTTTGAAGTCTGTGGAGGTAGCAAACAAATTTAGATCTTAATATTTCCAAGTCTATATCCAGCTTTTATACCTTGATACCTTCTGTTCTGGGAGGTAAAGAAATAGCAAAATCTGAAAAGGTAGGATAAAGAAGATAGAATATTCTGAGAAAAGCAGAATAAGGACTTGGGCAAAATAAAGAGTTAGAAAACGCACACTACATATCATGCTGGGGCTTGGGATACAGAGAGGCTGAACAAAATTCAAGAAGTGGTTGAGGAAAAATACTTAAATGAAATCTATAAAATCAAGCTCAAATTCAAGAGGCTTAAAGGCCACCTTTAGGAACCATAACCAATGTGAAGGGAAGACTCTATGGATCTACATAGTCAAGAAATAAACAAAATCAAAGTAGACTAGGGTGATCAAAGTCATCACAGGGAGAGTTGGACTCTGTAAGTTAGGTGATTATATGGATGTATTAGATGACTGGAAAAAAAAAAAAAAAAAAAAGGCCAAGTTCTGACCAAGAATTCAGGATTAGGCCAAGTGACTGAGTAGCAGTATCAAAGCACTGGCATCAAGAACAAAATAGGAAATTATTTACAAGCTGTGTGGATAACTTCCATTCCCCTAGGCTCCTGGAAACATAAAGGACGTTTATTACAAAAACACCGCTGGCTTCTCATCACTCCCCTTTCACTTTCTTCACCATGGAATGAAGAAAACTGTCTTATCTGATCAATGGTTTCATCTAATATGGAAGAAATACCCGAGCTTATTCTCCACAGTCTCCCATTTCAGAATCAGTGGAAATTCCAGAGGAATTTTTTTTTTTTTAATTTCTCTGCATTCAATGGCCTACAATTTCATGTGGCCCAGAGGTAAAGGATTAATGAACTCATTTCTTTACAGAAGTAAAGCAACATTCTCTGATGCATGTACAGTTATTAGAGCTGATATTTTGATCTCCATTAGAACCTGTTTTTCTCAAAGATTTTGAACATCAGGAAAGGGAGTAAAATGTATTGTCTCTATAAAACTCTAACCAAGCAATTCACGTAAAAAATGGGTATATGCCCACAGCCAGGACTATTAGGTTGGTGCAAATGTAATTGTGGTTTCTAACTGTGAATTTTAAATCATAATTAGGCTCCCAAACACATATTTATTAATCAAAATAGGTGCTAATACAACCAACACATTTTTGCCAGCAAGAAATGTTTGTTTATTCCTGTATTGTAAAAATCCTTGCTTCAGGATTTGACAAACTCTTGGAAACCATTTTCTGTCTCCTGCTGCTCATGGAAGCATTTTTCCTGAAAAAAGTTGTCCAGATGCTTGAAGAAGTGGTAGTCCGTTGGCAAGAGGTCAGGTGAATATTGTTGATGATGCAAAACTTTGTGGCCCAATCTGTTCAACTTTTGAAATGCTGGTAGTGTGACATGCAGTCTGGCACTGTAGTGGAGAAGAATTAGGCTTTTCTGTTGACAAATGTTGGCTGCGGTGTTGCAGTTTTCAATACATCTCATCAACTTGATGAAAATACTTGTCAGATGTAATGGTTTCGCCAGGATTCAGAAAGCTGTATTGGATCAGACCAGCAGCACACCACCGAACAGTGACCACGGCCTTTTTTTCTGGTACAAGTTTGGCTTTGGGAAATGCTTTGGAGCTTCTTTTTGGACCAATCACTGGCTGGTCATCACCAACTGTATGAAAGTGAAAAGTGAAAAGTCGCTCAGTCGTGTCTGACTCTTGCGACTCTATGGACTGTAGCCTACCAGGCTTCTCTGTCCATGGGATGTTCCTGGCAAGAGTACTGGAGTGGGTTGCCTTTTCCTTCTCCAGGGGATCTTCCCAACCCAGGGATCGAACCCAGGTCTCCCGCATTGCAGGCAGATGTTTTACCCTCTGAGCCACCAGGGAAGCCCATTACTTTTTGTCACATGTCACAATCTGATTAAGAAATTGTTTGTTGTTGTTGCATAGTATAAGGAAGACCTTCAAAACAACACTTTTTTTTTTTTTTCAGTTAGCTCACGAAGTACCCACTTATTGAGCTTTTCCACCTTTTCAATTTGCTTCAAACCGAATGACCATAGAATGGTCAATGTGGAGTTCTTCAACAACTTTTCATGTAGTTTTAAGAGAATAAGCTTTGATTGCTCTTAATCAGTTGTCAACTTCTGATGGCTGGCCACTGCACGCCTCATCTTCAAGGCTCTTGTCTCCTTTGCAAAACTTCTTGAACCACCCACCACTTCACTCTACATTCATTAGCAGTTCCTGGGCCAAATGCATTGTTAATGTTGTGAGTTATCTCCACTGCTTTACAATCCATTTTGAAATCAAATAAGAAAATCACTGGATTTTGCTTTTCATCTAACATCTTTTCCCTAGTCTAAAAAAAAAGCAGCAAGTAATAAGTCATTAACAAATAAATAAATAAAGCAAGAAATGAGTATTAAAATGGTATACAACATAACCACATTTATTTAAGAAAATTTTCCAATATCAAATGGCAAATTTCAGCAATGCAAAAACTGCAATTAGTTTTGCACCAACTTAATATATTGTAGCTGGAATTAATAATTTCCTGGAAAAATGGTGAGATTTTATATGTTTTATAATTCTTAGCAAAAATCTATACCGATGTATTTATCTCCTATGTTTTACACTGATTTCTAAACAATCAAAAGGAAAGCTGGGCAGGACAGAAATTTCCTGAGTAAGATAATATTTTTGGCAAATAAGTCAATACTTTTATAAAGTATTTCCTCTCTATATACTATTACTGTTTTTTTAACATTAAAAACCAGATGATTCTTGCTCTACTGTGGGGTTTTAAAAAATGAAGCAGCAAAGACAAATAGAGATAACATTTTTATTTTGATAAAGCTGACTGAGAGAGAGATTATGGATCTATGTGTGTGTGCTCAGTTGCACATTTTCTAGTTATATTTATGCTCTCATTTAGCCATTTTAGTGCTTTTGACTTCACATTCACAACTCCACATTAAATTTCAGGAACACTCATGACAAGAAAAAACTCTAGAGTTTGCAAGGCCAAATCATAAGTCTAACATTTTAGTCTAGATTAAAAGTGTAAAAATAATTTTATTATTTTTTTATTTATTTATTGTTAAATAATTTTAAAACTTAATGGTGATCAAAGCCTACATTGTATTGCAGGTGAACTTAATTTTCAACTTCAGTCATTAATTTTTTGAATTACAGGAATAGATAAAAGAGAATGGGAAGAGTTCCTTGCCTCTAAAATCAGTTATAATGAATTGGTTTATAGCAGCTTTCTGTGTAAGTTCAAATGTGTCTAAAGCATGGATTCAGAACCTAATTTTTAAATGAGTTATATGGCCTAAAACCCAACCAAAGCCAAAAAGGCCATTTGAAAATGTGAGAAGTAAATATATTGATCTCAAAATAAAAGTTATAGCTAGTAAATGATATAAAACTTATCAATTTGTTACAATGCCAAAATTTGTGATATTTCTTTTTTTGATCTGAAAGAGACTTAACTGCATTTCAAAGTGAGGTGAAAAAAAAATTGCAGTAAAAACTATAACAGGCATAATTATGTAGCTTACTATATCTTCAATGTAGAGGGAACTACCTTATTTGACAAGTCTATACCAGATGGAATGCATATTTTTTTAGAAAAAAAATTTTAAATGCTAATCTATAAAGTTTTGAAAGAAAGGCTGATATTTTGACTTGAGACTAATGTACTGGGAGATGGCCCAAAGGAATAATTGAATCGTTATCCTTCAACATATCAACAGTTTCATGTATATCCAATTTCATTTCATTTAAAATTCAATTTTGGCAGATAAAAAACTAAAATTGAGTAAGTTAAAGAAAGTCTATGTTATTGAGCACTGTTAAACACAACATCAGGTTTCAACCATAGTCTCTGACTCCAACTCTGCTGTTTCTCCCAGAAATCCAGACCAGTGATTAAGAGCAAACATAACCCATGACTAAGGAGGAAAGGGAAACCGGTAGTTTAGAAGATGTACCAATGCATATAGAGTATTTTAGGTAGTTTACTTAGAGACATATTTTTTTTTTAATCACCATTATCTATTACTCCTCTCCCTTATCTCTTCTAGTGTCCCCTACTCCCCCACATCACACTGTCTTTTTTAACTAGGAGAAAAGGGAATGTGATGTAAAAGTCACAGACTCTCAGATTACTTGTGTTGGACATAACTGTGTCAGCGGATACGTGATGGACAGAGAGCAGCAACATGGTCCACTGTGAACACAGAATCTGCAAACACCATTAACTGACTGACTGCATACTTTTGCTTAAGGTCTCCTTCTGTGTCCTATTTAAACAACTCCCAGACACTTACTTGGATCTTAAATCATGACAGAGCTATTCAAACTCACTCACTTCAAATAATTATTTGTTTCACTTTCATATGTTTTTTGCCCCATGCAGGAGGCCTTGTTGAAGATTTATTGTAATGAGACAGCTGGGTTGGGTGACTGCCATTTTAGTCTTTGCCAGACTCTCTGCTCTCCAGCTGTGCACTCACTTAAATCTTGATTTTCAGAATTTTTTTAAAGCCACAAAACAAACTAAAAAACTAAAAACTCTACGGCTCGTCTCTCTTTTCTTGCCTGTTTCTTTCAATATCAGGCTGAATGACATTTGGAAAAAGTTCCTCTGAATTCACTAACTTCACACATCTTAATCTTGGAATTAAGCCTAAAACATAGAGCTATATTTACAAATACTTTTAAAACACTTACTTCTTTTTTATTGTTAAAGTCCTCTCCCTTTTAAATTTCCCTCTATCAGAGTCCAAGAAGAGTTATATTAGACTTAAGCTGAAGTGTAAAGATGAGAAAAGTGCTCACGGAGATGAACCTGCAGTCAAAAACAAGATAAACCTTACAGAAACCTTAGACCAGGGTTTCCCGGAGAAGCATAAAACCATCCTTTTGTGATGTATATTTCACCCTCAATCTATGATATTTTAGTGGAATATAGTTAGAAGTACTACTTGGTTTCAGTTGTGTTGTGGTCATTTTAAGAGGATGGATGACTTGCAAAACAACCATCTTTCTTCACTGATGTCATATACCTTAGTGGGGCAAGAGGCGATTGTAGAAGTCGGAAGCTGAGAAAAGCTATGTTTAGGCAAATGGGAGTCTTGGGAACAGCAGCAGCACCATGGATGAGGATATGTTGGCAAAGCAAGTGGGTTTGAGCAGAAGAAACTTCGATAACTGTCTCAAAGTATTTGTGAAACAGCTCCCCAGGAAATGCTTAAGCTTCTGGGGAGTAAATTGAGGAAGGAGATGGCTAATTTACTAAAAATCCAAGTGATGAGATCTCCTGATTATCCTGACAGGAAGAGAAATTGGGACTATATATTTTTTTTTTCAGAAGCTGTTGAGACCAGGGGTTTGAAATTAATGTATAATTTGATTGGGGAAAAAAATTTACTTACCATTAGCTTATATGAGAGATAGCATAAGAGAAGTCATCAAAAAGTATATGGGGGCAAGAATTTAGAGACCCTTAAAGACCAGAGAGTGAACTTGGCTGCCATTATAGAGGTAGCTTGTAAACAAAGCTTTTAAAGCAGAAGAGTGAAGCTCTGAGACTGACCTAATTAACCATTTATGTGGAGACTGGGTAGACAGGTACAGATAAAAACAAGTATGAAGGTGAACTGGCATCGGCACTTCCAAGATGATGACACAGTAGTTCAAGCTATAGAATGTATGCTAAATATCTGTTAGAAGTTTACTTAATTTTAACTATTAACCTTAAATTATCTGAATGCCAGATGATCTGGAAAGATGAAGGAAAAAAAAAAAAAGAAAGCAAACAATCACCTATATAACGGAGTGAATAATTGAGGCTTTTTTGGCCAGCCCACGTGACTAGGTGGGATCCTAGTTCCCTCATTAAGGATCAAACTCAGGTCCCAATAGTGAAAGTGTTGAGTCCTAATCACTGGACCCTCTGGGAATTCCTTGAATAATTGATTTTAGAAGAAAGGAGTGTGGCTAGATGTCACTATTGTTTTGCAAGCACTTATTGTTTCACTAATTATTCAAGAAATATTTACTAAATGTCTAGTGCTAGCCAGGTATTTTGCTAGCCAATGGTAATAGATTTGGGATGAAACAGTGACTTATGTCATGAATTGTACAAACACGCAAATTTATGTGAAAATTGGTTGTGATGTTTTCAGTAACGTGACAGAATTGTTATTTTCAAAATACTCATTCTGAAACACATAGTTGGACACACACACACAAGGTAAAAATTGTTAGGCAGTTCTATAACTGAGTAAAGGGTTTATGTGCCTATAGCACATAAAGCCAAACTCTGACAGTGGGAGTTTGCAGCAAAGTAAGAATTCATTGCATGACATCCAGCAAAGGACTGGGAAACAACTTTCAGTTCCGCTGAAACTTGATCTTTGAGTTAGAGGTGTTTTAAAGGGGAAGAACCAAGAAGCTAGGGTTTATCATCACCTTGTGACATTTCTATGACATGTCTTAATTGTATTTTTGGGAGTCACGATGCCTCTGGTTTACATTTTTCTGGTCAGGTGGTCCATGACTCTGTTAGCTCATCTTATCCCGGAGGAACAACTCAAGTTTGTGTTAATAATGATGTTGATAAGAGCAATTACAGTACATAGCAGGTGTTATCAACAACAGCAATCATCTGACTCTGCTTAATTAGTACTCAGCACAGAACTGAAGTCAGAGGGGACGAGAGAGACAATAAAGTTTTAAATAGTGAGAATAATATGACTCAGTAAGGGAACTCTATTTTAGGGGGACTCGGTTTCAGTTTTACTCTGTAAATGTATGTGATTCTACCCCAAGGTGGCAGAACAAGAGCTAAAGGCTTCTGTTTATGAGACAACCATATAGACATACTTTTCCCTATTCCCCAAGGGTACAAAACCTCTAGACATTAAATAAATAACAAACAAGAAGGCTGAAGCTCTGGACAGAGAAAAGCAAACTGGTAAGAACCTTGGGGTTGAGGAATGACCTGATGGACAGTTTCCTGGGATTTTTTTTTTCTTTTATTAATATCATCTTAAAGAAGCTGTAACTAAGCAGAATCCTTATGGGGCCATCCAAAGATAGACCCCTCCCCCTCTCATCTCTTGTTTGTAGAAAAACTTTTAGCTTCTGAAGTCGATTTTTCACAAAGGCAGAAAGCAATTAAATGGAGGAAAGATACTCTTTTCAACAAATCAGACATTCACAGGTGGAAAAAAAAAATCTTAACCTAAGTCTTACACATTATACAAAAATAGACTTGAAATGGATCACACAGTAAAATGTAAAACATAAAACTTAACAAATTTTAGATGAAAAAAGGACCCTATCTTCAAGATATCTAGGGCTAAGAAAGAGTTCTTAAACCAAAAGCATGACCCAAAAAAGAAAACAGTTAAGTCCTAGGAAAAATGTGCCCAAAAAAACAAAAGAGAAAATTTGTGACATGCTGCCAGGTATGTGTAAGGGAGGAAACTCTACACAGCTCAAAGAAGAATGCCAAACTGAGGTAGTAAAAAAAGCAAACAGAAAAACAAACAAAATGGACCAAGTTGTGTCAAATTACCTGTACATGCATTGAAGCAAGCATAGAAGTTTAGAAGGGTGGATAAGCAAAGAACTATTCCCAAGGAACTGCAACCTAAACAATTCCCAGGACTCCCAAACTGTTGGATATGTTTCAATTCCGAGTAGACAGAGATACAGACCTCAGAAACACACGGTGTGCTCATGAAAGGCACCAGAAGAGTTATGCTTTAGTGGCAGGGTTAAAAGAGTCGTAGGGGACTTTAAGCCCTCAAAACAGCAACAACAACCTGAACAACAACAACAAAAAACCTTAGAAAAGATCAAGCTAATCTGCAAGCAGTTTAACTGTTAAAACAAATTCAACAATATTTAAAAGATAAGAGAAAAGCCAAACAAACGATAACATCCACAATGTTCGGCATTGAGTTAAAAAAGACAAAAGACCAATTCAAATTTTCTTGGCCATAAAATGCATCGTCACCTCTCAAGCAATTTCAAAGGGCTAGGATGTCCAAGAATTCAACTCAAAAGACAACCCTCTTCCTCTCCTTGTGCTATCTATTTCTAAGACAGAATTTATAGCTATTTGTAAACCCAGAATCACATGCTTGGAAGTTTTTTTGTTATTTTTTAATCAGGAAAAAAAAAAAAAGTAACAACACCTTTTCCTAATCCAGGTTGAAATAATGCTGAGAAAAGAAGGCCCTTGATATCCTTGGTTTCAGTTGAGTTCAGTTAAGTTGCTTAGTCGTGTCCAACTCTTTGTGACCCCATGGACTGCAGCACTCCAGGCTTCACTGACCATCACCAACCCCCAGAGCTTGCTCAAACTCATGTGTATTGAGTCTGTGATGCCATCCAACCATCTCAACTTCTGTCATCCCCTTCTCCTCCTGCCTTCAGTCTTTCCCAGCATCAGGGTCTTTTTCTAAGGAGTCACTTCTTCACATCAGGTGGCAAAAGTATTGGAGTTTTGGCTTCAGCGTCAGTCCTTCCCATGAATATTCAGGACTGATTTCCTTTAGGATTGACTGGTTTGATCTCTTTGCTATCCAAGGGACTCTCAAGAATCTTCTCTGACGCCACAGTTCAAAAGCATCAGTTTGGCACTTTGGCACTCAGTTTTATTTATAGTCTAATTCTCACATCCATACGTGACTACTGGAAAAACCATAGCTTTTGACTAGTTAGGTCTATGACATAACCATTTGGATCAAATCACTGTGGCCATGGATATAGGGTATTATGACTAAATAAACAAGAGCACAAAAGTATTATGCTTTGTTAATGACAATGCAAAAAAACAAAATCTTATATGACTTCATTAGAGAATAACTGATTTATTTTCTTTCCAAATACACATGTTCAGCAAATTCCATCTTGTTAAGATGCCTCTAATCAAGAGACTTTATCCACAATAATTAATTAAAATAGATTTTTATTTTATAACATTCTGTACCTTTTTTTTGTATTTTTAAAAACTTTATATATTTTTAATATTGAATTTTGAATTCAATATTGAAAATTGCTTTACAATATTGTGTTGGTTTCAATGATACATCAGTGTGTGAATCAGCCATCTATTTACATAAGCCCCCTCCCTTTTGAACCTCCCTCCCATCTCTTACCCCATTCTCAGAATGGGAGAAAATAATTGCAAATGAAACAACTGACAAAAGAATTAATCTCCAAAATATGTTAAACACATGAAAAGATGCTCAACACCACTCATTACTAGAGAAATACAAATTAAAATAAAATGTATTTTTAAGTACCCAAAAAGAAACTGGAAGCCTCTGAGACTATACAAAATAGCTGAGTTTCTAAATGTAAGAAGGAAGAGTTTTTTTGGAAGGGATATGAATATTATTGGGCTTCCTTAATGGCTCAGCAGTTAAAGAATCTGCTTGCAATGCATGAAACACAGGAGAAAAAAGATTCCATCCTTGGGTTGGGAAGATCCTCTGGAGAAGGAAATTGCAACCCACTCCAATATTCTTGCCTAGGAAATCCCATAGACAGAGGAGCCTGGCGGGCTATAGTACAATGGGTTTGCAAAGAGTCAGATACTAAGTACAGTAAGCTCATGAATATTATTAGAGAGAAAATGGATTGGATTTGAAAATGATCCTTTTAAACCATCTCTTGAGCATGTTGATCATGTGCTCACTCAGCTGGAAAAATAATTTAAGACTTAAAAAATAAAATTGTGAAGTGTATTATATTATGTGAAAATAAGTACATCTGTTAGAATATTTAAATTTGAGGATCTTGCCTGTGTGCATTAAGGTTTTGGAAAGATTTGATTATGGCTTTTAGGAAGTTTTAGATTTTGGAAGATACTACTTTCAATCATATAAGTAATTGAATTTTAAAAAAGAAAAAAAAACAGATGCAGACTCAAAGCCTTTCCGTTATGACAGTTGCTATATGGTAATGATTAATCCTTACCCTCAATATCCCATGACATACTCAGAAAATACAAACCAGATGCAAACATCACATTAATGTAAAGCAACAAGAAAAAAAATAGATAAATGATAGAAAGCTGACTGCTTGGTGATTGTAGGAAGTAAGAAGAAATACAAGACAAGCAAAGCAAAGAAAATGGGGCTAGTATTATACGATACTCACTGTGACTTCTGGCAAGGGAAAAAGTGTAATTGACTGACTTCAGCATATCATGGAAAATGGACTCTGTGGAGACAACCAGCACTTGAGAACATAGGAGTAAGGCTAGAGATGGGGCTTGAGGCTGTTCACAACCATGGAACTCTACTGGCAGAGAAGAGCAACTATTTTTCCTCAGATTACTTTCTCTTCTCATGTATGTAGAGTCAGAACCAAGATTTGGGAAAAAAAAAAAAAAAAAAAGGATAAACCTTTTTAGTTAAAGAGAAAGAAAAGCGAAAGTCGGTCAGTCCTCTCTGACTCTTTGTGACCCCATGGACTATAGAGTCCATGGAATTCCAGGCTAGAATACTGGAGTGGGTAGCCATTACCATCTCCAGGGGATCTTCCCAACCCAGTGATTGAACCCAAGTCTCCTGCATTACAGGCAGATCCTTTACCAGCTAAGCCACCAGGGAGGCCCAAGAATACTGGAATGGGTAAACTATTCCTTCTCCAGGGGATCTTCTCAACCCAGGAATCGAACAGCATCTCCTGCATTGCAGGCAGATTCTTTACCAGCTGAGCTACCAGGGAAGCCTGTAGTGAAAGAGAAAATCAAAGTTACTTGTAAGATGTGAAGAGAAACTAAATTCTCATGGCAAAACATCAGCGTCTAATAAATCTGTAAGAATCTCCTGAAATGCTAAAACGTTCAAGGTAATCAGAAGAAACCTATCCACGTTCTTTGCTACAGCAGCAAAGAGCTTGTCTCTCAGGAAACGGAACTGATAGTGGAAATTATCTGGGACCTAGGACTACAACCCTCTCCTCATTCCCCACCCAACAGAATCATTTGAGGGGACTCTGTGCCTTTCTGAGTTTGGAACTCATCAGAGAGAGCTCATCCATGTACATCTCAGTTCATTTGCTTGCTCAATGTGAAAAATCCCTTTTTCCTCTAAACTGCAAGTCATTTTTTCCTTCAAAATTTTATTCAAATTCGCCCAGGAGATCTATAGCATTTCTCAAAAGACTATTGGTTAGTAGGCTTTAGTCCTTCCTTTTGAGCCAAAGTTTACTGACATTTATTTCTCCTCATGATAAATGAGAAAAACACGCTCTGTGTGCCAAAATCTCTTGGCTAAAAACAATTCTGCAAACATTGCAAGTGGAGGAATTTCACTCATAATATTTTCTATGCTGCTTTTGCCATTAAATTTTAGAGTTAATAGAACAATTAATATGTTGAGGCAAATGTTTCTTGTCAGGTTCATAAGAAATTGTTTGAAAATGACACTTAATTCCAAGCTTTAAGAGATTTTATTATCTTTAAGACTGTGATAAGATTTATAAAAATTGTATCAATATTAGCTTCACCTGGAGTTCTTTTCAATTTTTGAATGTATACTTCACATTACCATAAAACCTGCACATAAACAAAGGTTTATGATATAATATTCCCATAAGATGTTATGGGAAAAACCCAAACAAACTTTTTGGCCAAAGGATATATTCAGGAATAAACAGACAAAATAAACAGTGTCCCTAATGTTGCATATGACTTACATATGCATTTAAATACTATAGGAATTAACAGGAAACAATAATTCTGACTAATAGGATATAAACTAATCTGAAAATATTAAAGATGTAATACACTTTAAGTATTCCTTAGAGGGGAAATATAGTATATTTCTCTTGAAATTTTCAATAATAATAAAACTGCTGCTGCTGCTAAGTCTCTTCAGCTGTGTCCGACTCTGTGCGACACCATAGACGGCAGCCCACCAGGCTCCCCCGTCCCTGGGATTCTCCAGGCAAGAACACTGGAGTGGGTTGCCATTTCCTTCTCCAATGCAGGAAAGTGAAAAGTGAAAGTGAAGTCACTCAGTCATGACTGACTCTTAGCGACCCCATGGACTGCAGCCTACCAGGCTCCTCCGTCCATGGGGTTTTCCAGGCAAGAGTACTGGAGTGAGATGCCATTGTCTTCTCCATAATAAAACTGCTTTTATAAAATATTATTTTCCTGTCCACGTACCTTAATCAATCACTCAAGGAGATCCCCAAAGTTTTAGTGAGGGTTTGCTGCTTTTATAAAACTGAGTATTCTACTCATGAAGCCACAAATGGCAAGCTGGAAATGAATGGATCAAGTATCTATATAAGACTCAAATGAGTCATCTCCTCCCATGGTCAGAATGACCATCATCACAAAATCTACAAACAATAAATCCTGGAAAGGGTGTGAAATAAAGGGAACCCTGCTGCACTGTTGGTGGAAATGTAAATTGATACAGCCGCTATGGAGAACAGAATGAAAGTTACAGTGTTAGTTACTCAGTGGTGTCCAACTCTTTGAGACCTCATGGACTGTAGCCCACCAGGCTCCAATTCTTATGGGATTCTCCAGGCAAGAATACTGGAGTGCCATTTCCTACTCCAGGGGATCTGCTCCACCCAGGGATCGAACCTGCATCTTTTGATTCTTCTGCTTTGGCAGGCAATTCTTTACCATGTGACCCAGCAATTTCCCTACTGGCCATGTACCCAGAAAATTATAAATTCAAAAAGACACATGTACCCCAGTGTTCACGGTAGCACTGTTTATACTAGCTAAATGTCCATCAACAGAGGTATGGGCAAAGAAGATGCGATACATATATACAATAGAAAATTACTCACCAATAAAAAGGAACAAAATTGGTTTATTTGGAGAGATATGGATGGACCTAGAGACTGTGATACATACTGAAGTCAGAAGTAGAAAAACAAATATTACATATTAATACATATATGTGGAATCTGAGAAATAATGGTACAGACAATCTTATTTACAAAGCAGAAATAGAGACAGAGCTGTTGAAAACAAATGTAAGGATTCCAAGGAGGAAGAGGAAGGATGGGATGATTGGGAGATTGGGATTAACATATATACACTACTGATACTATATATGGGCTTCCCTGGTGGCTCAGACTATATAGAATCTGCCTGCAATGTGGGAGAGTTTGATCCCTGGCTTGGAAAATCCCCTGGAGAGGAGCATGGCAACCCACCCCAGTATTCTTGCAATAGATAGCTAATGAGAACCTATCCTCCAGCACAAATATCTCTCCTCAATGCTCTGTAGGGACCTAATGGGAAGCAAATCCAAAAAGAAGGGGATATGTGTATACATATGGCTTCCCTAGTGGCTAAGTAGTAAAGAATGCCCCTACCAGTGCAAGAGATGCAAGTTCAATCCCTGGCTGAGAAAGATACCCTGGAGAAGGAAATGGCAACCTACTCCAATGTTCTTGGCTGGGAAATCCCATGGACAGAGGAACCTGGCCAGTTACAGTCCATACCTCACAAAGAGTTGGACATGATTCAGGGACTAAACAATTACAACTGTATACATATAACTCATTCACTTTGCTATACAGTATAAATTAACCCAGAAGGTGGGCTTTGACTTTGAATAGGACAGCTGAGAGAAAAAGGACAGCAATTCGTGATAAAGTAACTCACTGCTGTTTTAAAATAAGACTTCACTGTCAATTTAACAGCTCCCTATTCATTCCCAATAAGGATTAGCAGGAAAAACACCCTAGGCTTGTTCAATTCAGATCAGTTCAGTTCAGTCGCTCAGTCCTGTCGGACTCTTTGTGACCCCATGGACTGCAGCCCTCCCGACCTCCCTGTCCATCACCAACTCCTGGAGTTTACTCAAACTCATGTCCTTTGAGTCCGTGATGCCATCCAACCATCTCATCCTCTGTTGTCCCCTTCTCCTCCTGACCTCAATCTTTCCCAGCATCAGGGTCTTTTCCAATGAGTCAGTTCTTTGCATCAGGTAGCCAAAGTATTGGAGTTTCAGCTTCAGCATCACTCCTTCCAGTGAATATTCAGGACTGATTTCCTTTAGGATGGACTGGTTTGTTTTCCTTGCAGTCCAAGGGACTCTCAAGAGTCTTCTCCAACACCACAGTTCAAAAGCATCAATTCTTTGGTGCTCAGCTTTCTTTATAGTCCAACTCTCACATCCATACATGACTACTGGAAAAACCATAGCTTTGACTAGACGGACCTTTGTTGCCAAAGTAATATCTCTTCTTTTTAATACGCTATCTAGATTGGTTATAACATTTCTTCCAAGGAGCAAGCGTGTTTTAATTTCATGGCTGCACTCACCATCTGCAGTGATTTTGGAGCCCAAAAAAATAATGTCTCTCACTGTTTCTAAAGTGTCTTAATTGATACTTTGATGCAGCTGCAGGCACTTGCAGGGCCTCATTACCCTCTCCTCCTGGGGGCTGCCTGGGCTACCGCGCCTTCCACTTTACTCACCCTTGACCTTGCTTCTTGGTTGGCCAAGGTCGAGTGCTTTCTAGCCTGGAGAACCACAAAAACCTCTTGCACCAAATGTAAGGGCTGTGTGCTCCATCTTGACCCCTGGTTTCAACCCTTTTGTCCTGAATCAGCAGTTAGCAAACTAGTTTCTTAAAGAAGTCTGCCTCTTCTCTCCAACAAGAATGCTACACACGCACACACATACAAACACACAATTTTATGGTTTTTACACCACATCAAAAAGGTTTGGGTTTGTTTTGGTTTAACTTACTTGGTTTCTTCCGGGCGTAGTACTGTGGCTGGAAGTGCAAGGACTCCGTTAGTGGAGGAGTCCAGTGTGCAGTTCAGTTTAGTCACTCAGTTGTGTCCAACTCTTTGCGACCCCATGAATCACAGCACGCCGGGCCTCCCTGTCCATCACCAACTCCTGGAGTTCACCCAAACTCATGTCCATGAGTCGGTGATGCCATCCAGCCATCTCATCCTCTATCGTCCCCTTCTCCTCCTGCCCCCAATCCCTCCCAGCATCAGAGTCTTTTCCAATGAGTCAACTCTTTGCATGAGGTGGCCAAATTATTGGAGTTTCAGCTTTAGCATAAGTCCTTCCAAAGATAACCCAGGACTGATCTTTAGAATGGACTGCTTGGATCTCCTTGTAGTCCAAGGTACTCTCAAGAGTCTTCTCCAACACCACTTCAAAAGCATCAATTCTTCGGTGCTCAGCTTTCTTCACAGTCCAACTTTCACATCCATACATGACCACTGGAAAAACCGTAGCCTTGACCAGACGGACATTTGTTGGCTCCTGCCAAAGGTGTCCAGAACTGTTCAACTCAAGAGGAAACTTGAATTAAAAGTTTCCTTTCCATATTAAAACCTGCACTCCTGCCTTCCTGGCGCTTTCCAACGTAGCCCTCTGGCAGCTCCCAAGTGGTGCCGCTCCCTTCAGTCCGGACCACGTGTCCTGCTCTCTCGCGCTTTCCCGCTCCTTCTTTCGCAAGACTCAGGTTGCTCAGTATCCACCTAGATTCACTTTATTTGATTCCAACGACTTCACATCTCAGTTTTTGTAAGCAGCATCTATTATACACAGATTTGCATAAAAATAAAGAGGTCCCTTTAGGTATGGATTTCAGATAAACAACAGCTAGTGTTTTAATGTAAGCATGTCCCACACAATATTGGAGACATGCTTATACTAAGAAATGATTTGTTGCTTACCTGGCATTCAAATTTGACTAGCTATCCCATATTTTATTTGGCAACTCTGTATCATTTTCTTTCACTCATCAGCTATTTATTGAGAACTTATCATGTGCCAGACATGGCTTCGTATCTTAAAAAATGTATTCTTTATACATATACACACAGAGACATCCAGTATATATAGTTTCTTATAGTCATATGTCAGAGAAGGCAATGGCACCCCACTCCAGTACTCTTGCCTGGAAAATCCCATGGACGGAGGAGCCTGGTAGGCTGCAGTCCATAGGGTCGCTAAGAGTTGGACACGACTGAGTGACTTCACTTTGACTTTTCACTTTCATACATTGGAGGAGGAAATGGCAACCCACTCCAGTGTTCTTGCCTGGAGAATCCCATGGACAGAGGAGCCTGGTGGGCTGCCGTCTATGGGGTCGCACAGAGTCGGACACGACTGAAGCGACTTAGCAGTAGCAGCAGCATAGTCATATGTACATATGAAGGATGAAGACGCTAGAAAATCTGAAATTCAGAGAAGGATGTCATACATATGACTATAGAAAACATAGGGCTTCCCAGGTGGTTCAGTGGTAAAGAATCTGCCTGCCAATGTAAAAGGCAGGGGAGATGAGATGCAGGTTCCATCTCTGGGTCAGGAAGATCCCCTGCAGAAGGAAATGGTAACCTGCCCCAGTATTACTTACCTGGGAAATCCCATGGAGAGGGGAGCCTGGCAGGCTACAATCCATGGGGTCGCAAAAGAGTAGGGCACAACTTAGCAACTAAACAACAGGACAACAAGAAATTAACACAACATTGTAAAGCACCTACACTCCAATAACAATTTTTAAAAATTGTACATAATACTGTTTTAAAAAATAATCTGTATAATAAATGATAATTAGCTAACTGTCTGACATTTCATAAATGAGGATATTGGGACCGAAAAGAACTAGTTTCCAAAGTCAAGGTCAGTCTGAGGTTATAAAGCATCTCTAGGATGGCCTAATTCTCAGGGTTTTTTGTTGTTGTTGTTTTTCTTTACTAAGAATGATGAAAATCAAATATCCTCTAGGTATGAGATTATTTGTCTTAAGTTTGTACTATCTGATTTTTACTGAAGTGAATTACAAGGGTAGGAGTATGCAGCTGCCCTGGGACAATTCCCAGTTGCTTGGATGCAACAACATTTGTATTTTGATTGTTTGAGTGGCAGTTCTTAGAAAACAGACAAATTATTTGTTTTTGTTTAATCCAGGAACACTGAAGGATAGCCAATACTGTATCAAAATCAGATATAACAACCTTTGCCAAACCCTAAATTTTGTAAAGCCTACTTTTCTTTCTGCTTTGGAATAAGTGAATCCGTTGCTTTATGCACTTTGGAATATTGTTTCTATCATTTTATAGAAAATGATTCTATCAAAGAAAATGTGCATATTGTTCATATACACAGTCTGTATTCTCCAGTCACTGCAACCTTTAATTCTCATGACAACAGTGAGTTAAGAGCTTTCTCTTTCAGCCTTTTAAACTAAAATCAAAATATTATTATCAATATTTCCTAATAAGAAGCTATTGCAATTGAAAATTTGAAAACTATATAAATGCAAATGACATAAATATTTAGAAAGAAAGGGAGAGGAGAGCAGTCTTAAGGAAGAATTAAGACCATTTTCACAAATTAGATTATTCAAAAAGGAAAATCATTGAAATTGTAGAAAACTAAAACAAGAAATAAAAAATTCAATTACATATCTAGTGATGACTAGATGTGCTAGAAACTGTGCTAAACTTTTAATCACATTTAAACCTTCAAAAACACCTTCAGAAACACAGGGAGCCATTATTAATATCCTGGTTTTATAAATGAGAAAACAGGCTCAGAGCTGTTTATTCCTCATTCATTCATTCATGCTCCAAAACTTTGGCCACCTGATGTGAAGAACCAATTCATTAGAAAAGACCCCGATGCTGGGAAAGATTGATGGCGGGAGGAGAAGGGGATGACAGAGGATGAGATCGTTGGAGGAGGTCATCATCAACTTGATGGACGTGAGTTTGAGCAGGCTCTAGGAATTGATGATGGACAGGGAAGCCTGTTGTGCTGCAGTCCATGGGGTCACAAAGAGTCAGATACGACTGAGCAACTGAATTTAACTGGTTCATTTATTCAACAAATAGTCATTGAATGCTTGCTATGTTTCAGTAAATAAAGATATATATATATATATCCCCTAAGATCAAAGAATTTACAATCTAACAGGGAAGATGTGCTGTGCTTTGCTTAATTACTCAGTCGTGTCCAACTCTTTGCAACCCCATGGACTATATCCTGCCAGGCTCCTCTGTCCATGGGGATTCCCCAGGCAAGAATACTGGAGTGGGTTGCCATGCCCTCCTCAAGAAGATCTTCCCCACCCAGGGATTGAACACAGGTCTGCCACATTGCAGGTGAATTTTTTACCATCTGAGCCATCAGGGAAGCTCATGAATACTGGAATAGGTAGCCTATCTTTTCTCCAAGGGATCTTCCTGACCAGGAATTGAACTGGGATCTCCTGTATTGCAGGCAGATTCTTTACCAGCTGAGCTACCAGGGAAGCCCAGCAGGGAAGACAGACCCTAAAAATAGGTATATTCTCTAGGTCTTGATAAGGATAAGAGGCAAATGTAGGCAGAATATGGAATGTAAGTAATAACATAAAAATTAGTATTATCGTTTTAAAGAGGAGATTGGGTTGACACCTCTAATATGCTAACATCTGAGTAGAGATATGAGTCAAGTCAGGCAAATTACAAACATTTCAGATAGAGAAACCACCAAGGACAAAGCCACGTAGAAAGGTTACCCACTGACTCCACTAGCAAATAATGGGCCACAATTTACATATTGTTTTCAAAATTTCAATTGCAATAGCTTATTAGGAAATTTTGATAATATTTTGATTTTGGTTTAAAAGGTTGTAAGTGAAAGCTTTTTACTCACTGTTATGAGAATTAAAGATTGCAAAATGTATGATTGCTTCAATATAGTGTAATGCATATTTGGCTATATTATTATTTTATTATGATTCTACATGTCTAGTAATGAGCATTCTAGTTCTGGAAATGGTTTAAAATGGTAATTTTCTGTTCCTATGGATAACTACATTCTACTCTAAGAAATTTCACTATTTGATTATTAAAATTTAAAAATAATTTTTTTTATCTTAAAAGACTGCTCTAGTTATAATTTTCAAATGATATTCAGTCTCTTGTGCATTTACCTTTATTTTCAGTCATTAATGGAGTTCCTGGACCCAGTTTCAAAGTGTGTGGGGGTTATTTGTTCATACCTCCAAGAATTCACACATCAACTGGGTATCCTACAATCCATTTCAATTCTGATACTATCTACTCAGATATAGCACCAGATTCCACAGGTTTAGGGTTCAGTCCTACAAGATTACCTCCTTCCCCAACTCAGACATCAATCACAATTTTGGGTTGTCACCTCTATTTCTGACTAACTGGTTACACTTTGGGGGTTCCTAAAATGCTCTCCTTGGATTTCAGATATTGTCAAAATAAAGGTTGTTTAGGTCACAGATTTCACCCCTTCTTGGGTTTCTTTAATTTGCTAGAGAGGCTCACAGTACTCTGAGGCATTTTATACTGACTAGGTCACTGGTTTATCATAACAAAAATGTAACTCAGGAATATCCAGATGAAGAGATGAATAAGGGAAGGTTGGTGGGAAGGTGCTCAAGGCTGCCCTATCCTCTCCAGGGCCCATTCATCGAACATCTTGGTGTGTTCACCAACCTGGAAGCTTTCTGAACATTGTCCTTTTAGGATTTATTGTTGTTCAGTTCTAAGTCATGTCTGACTCCTTTCAACCCCATCAACTGCAACACACCAGGCTTCTCTGTCCTTCACTGTCTCCTGGAGGTTGCTCAAACGCATGTCCATTGAGTCAGGGATGCCATCCAACTATTTCATCCTGTTGACCCCTTCTCTTCTAGCCTTCCATTTTTCCCAGCATCTGGATATTTTCCAATGAGATGTGTACTTGTGTCAGGTGGCCAAATTATTGGAGCTTCAGCTTCAGCATCAGTCCTTCCAATGAATATTCAGGATTAATTTCCTTTAAGATTGACTGGTTTGATCTCATTGTCCAAGGGACTCACAAAAGTCTTCTCCAGCACCACAATTTGAAGGCATCAATTCTTTGGCCCTCAGCCTTCCTTATGGTCCAACTCTCACATCTGTACATGACTAGTGGAAAAATCATAGCTTTGACTATATAGACCTTTGTCAGCGAAGTGATGTCTTTGCTTTTTAATATGCTGTCTAGGTTGGTCATAGCTTTCCATCCAAGGAGTACATGTCTTAATTTCATGGCTACAGTTAGGTCTGATTGATTAAATCAGCAGCCATTAGTGATAGAACTTAGTTTTTAGTTTTTCTCTCATCCCAGGAGGTCAGAGGGTGAGACTGAAAGCTCCAACCCTTGAATCACAGGTTGGATCCTCTGGTAACTAACCTACATTCTTAGGTGCTTTTTGAAAGTCACCTCATTAAAATACAAGACATTTTTTATTCTCAACATTTAGGAAATTCCAAGGATTTGAGGAACTATGAACCAAGAACTGTGGATAAAATGAATATATGAAAAATATATTTTGGTCATCTGGATAACCAAATATATATTTTTCTTATAATATAAATCAATTTTTAAAATTAAATTTATTTATTTTAATTAGAGGCTAACTACTTTACAATATTGTATTGGTTTTGCCATACATCAACATGAATCCGCCATGGGTGTACACGTGTTCCCAATCCTGAACCCCTCGCCCACCTCCCTCCCCATACCATCCCTCTGGGTCATCCCAGTGCACCAGCCCCAAGCTTCCTGTTAACAGTCATTATAGTATTGTATTTTCAATGTAAAATATGAAGGGTATAAGACAAAAAAATGTCTTCCTCCTTATTGCCTGTTACAAATCGCACTCTCAAAAAAGTGTTCATTTTAACAGGTTACCACATATCTTATCAAATACCTGCTAGATTAAAATGCTGGATTTTAAATTGGTCTCTAAAAAGTACTATTTTAGATTCCTTTCCACAGCAGAATTTCTCTGGTTTACCTTTACTTCACCAACATTGGATTATTTCAGACATTTTAAGTTTTAAGAATAAAAAGCAAAAATAATACCTTATGTTCTTTTCCCTTTGCATTACTGTTATTAATCTCAGTATTAGTGAGGTCAAACGTTTTTATATGTATGTTATGATTTGTATTTCTTTTTATGTAAATTTCCGATTCAAAGTCATTTTTAATTTCTCTATTGAGTTGTTCACTTCTTTAAATTTAGATATATGTGCACAAAATGCACACATGCATAATGCATGCTTATATGTAGCATTAATACTTGAGCTCCATTACCAGTATCGTTCAGTCGCTAAGTTGTGTCTGACTGTGCCACCACATGAACTGCTCCACGCCAGGCTATCCTTCACTGTTTCCTGGAGTTTGCTTAAACTCAAGTTCACCAATTTAGTGATGCCATCTCATCCATCTCATGCATCAACTATTTCATCCTCATTCGCCCCCTTCTCCTCCTGCCTTCAGTCTTTCTCAGCATCAGGGTCTTTTCCAATGACTTGGTTTTCACATCAGGTGGACAAAGTATTCTAGCTTCAGCTTCAGCATGTCCTTCCAGTGAATATTCAGGGCTTTCTTGGTGGCTCATACAGGAGAGAATCTGACCCTAATGCTGGAGACCCAGGTTCGAGTCTTGGGTTGGAAAGATCCTCTGGAGAAGGAAATGGCAATCCACTGCAATATTTCTGCCTGGAAAATTCCATGGACAGAAGAGCCTGACAGGCTACAGCCCATGGGGTTGCAAAGAGTCAGACATGACTGAGCAACTAACACATAACACATATCCTGGTTTTATCTCCTTGCTGTCCAAGGGACTCTCAAGGGTCTTCTCCAGCACAATTGGAGAACATTAATTCTTTG